>NC_138770.1:190421496-191021496 GCF_965119305.1 Pelophylax lessonae | reverse complement strand
CGATTTGTCTACAAACATTTGAACTAAAATCTCAATTATTCTGACAATTAGCAGCATCTGTGCCACCAATCAGATGCAGCCGTAGTCTGACAGTTGGCACCAGTGGCGGCTGGTGCTCAAAATTTTTGGGGGGGCGCAAAAAGAAAAATGTAATAGGTATTGCTTCGCGGCAAAAAACGCGCTAAAAAATTGCGTGATTTTGAGGTCATGGTACAGGCATGGCACAGGTGATGGCATAGGCATGTCACAGGTCATGGTACAGGAGATGTTATAGGCATGGCACAGGTCATGGTAAGGGCATGGCACAGGTGATGGTACAGGCATGGCACAGGTGATGGTACAGGAATTGCACAGGTGATGTTATAGGCATGTCACAGGTCATGGTACAGGAGATGTAATAGGCATGGCACAGGTCATGGTAAGGGCATGGCACAGGTCATGGTACAGGCATGGCACAGGTCATGGTACAGGCATGGCACAGGTCATGGTACAGGCATTGCACAGGTCATGGTACAGGCATTGCACAGGTCATGGTACAGGAGATGTTATAGGCATGGCACAGGTGATGGTATAGGCATGGCACAGGTCATGGTATAGGCATGGCACAGGTCATGGTATAGGCATGGCACAGGTCATGGTATAGGCATGGCACAGGTCATGGTACAGGCATGGCACAGGTGATGGTATAGGCATGGCACAGGTGATGGTACAGGCATGGCACAGGTCATGGTAAGGGCATGGCACAGGTCATGGTAAGGGCATGGCACAGGTCATGGTAAGGGCATGGCACAGGTCATGGTACGGGCATGTCACAGGTCATGGTACAGGAGGTGGGCAGAGGGACAGGTGGGGGGCAGCGTCACAGAAGATGGGCAGCATCACAGGAGGTGGGCTGAGAGACAGGACAGTGGAGAACCTCTCCAGCATCAGGTCATTAGGCAGTGGTGGGTAGTGGGGCTCGTGCAGTCCCAGTTAGGAAGGTGAGCATGGGGGGGGGGGTGAGGATAGATAGGCCAGGGGTGCAGTGGTCAGGAGGTGGAGGGTTTCAGGCAGATGTCTGACCGTTGCTGCGCTCCTCCTGCCTGTCTTCTCTCAGTGAGAAAGCTGACCCACATCATACCGCTTGAAAGAATGAGCCCTGTGTCCTCTGCTCACCTCTGATCCCAGATCCCCCCTCCTCCTCCCCGCTGCCTCCAGTCCCGGCGGACTCCCATTCGGTCACTCTGTCCAGGGCTGGGCTGGGCTCCCCGCTTCTCAAACTAGGAGCGCTCCGCTCCTATTGTAGGGCCGGCCCTGCGCACACAGGAGAGAGAGGAGGCACTGAGGCTGCTTCCAGTTATCACTTACCTGCTTGTCTTGGGCTGGCTCTTTCACGACCGGGACCGGGCCGACTTCACTGGCGTCTGCTGCTGCTGCAGAGGTGACGGGACTCCGGAGAGACTTCTCCACCGACAGCGGCTCTGAAGGCGGGCGGGAAGGTGAAGGCCGGGACGGTGAGTGATTGACGCACCGCCCCCATGCGACGTCACCCAGGATGTCCTGTATGATTGGTCCAGGCTGGAGACTGGACCAATCACAGCCAGGAATCCACGAAGTGGGGGTGTCCAAGAAATGTGCCCTGAGCCCAGGTTACGCCCCCAAAAGGCAGCCAATCGGCGCCTCTTGTGGGTCGTAACCACCCCACCCCCAGCCTCCACATAGGCCAGCGGCGGCGAGGTTTGCGAACGCAATTTTTTTTTTTTTGAAAACTTTATTGTTCATTTTGTCTTTTTTTTCTTTTTTTAGGGGGGGCGGCGCCCTGGCGCCCCCTATGCACGGGCCGCCACTGGTTGGCACAGACTTTAAGAATACAATGGCCACAAGAGGAAATGTGTCCATTTGCACTGTTTAGCATGAATTGAGAAATCTGTTATTTTATTTGTTCAGTCTGCTGGACCCAGTAAATTTTATTTATATATGTAGTTTAATTTGAATTGCTCAGGTTTTTCATGCTGATTCTTGGACTTTGATACTTTCTGTGTCACTAAACTGGAATGTGTATACATAGGTTGCATTGTTTTTATTGCTTAGTGAAGTACTGAAGTCAGGATCAGCATTACAGTCAGGCAATTAGCATTATCAGAAGGTCAGAATTGGCAGCATATAGATTTCGCTAATGACAAGTGTCTTTTAGAGAGGATAGGAATGAATAAATCATAAAACCTGCTTGCGACAATTTTAAAATGAGGTTTCCTTTTTTTCACCGCAGCTTCTGATACCGCAAACCTGAGTATTGAAAGATTTATAGCCCCAATATAATGTGTGTGCATTTAACTCAAAGTTCCAGTTACAGGCACCAGAAACTGCTAGTCAGTAGGCTGTTAAAATCTGCTTTAAGTTTTACTTATTATGAGTGTTACAATTGTAGCACATACGCCCAAAGGAGCCGCTGATGTTTGGGTTCTCTGACTCCGGATGCCAATGAGTTTCCTGTGACACACCAAGACTGAAGGAAAAAAAGTTATTTGTTCAACACACAGTAAAACAATAAGCAAAGAATGGAAAAATAGTAAGGCCTGGTTCACATTAGTGCGATCAGTTTTGAAAGTGATTTCAGGTGCGATTATGGAGTGCAGCTGCTATGCGATTTGTGTGCATGTGCTGTGCAATTGCAATGTGATTTTACAGGTGTACATTTCTGGACACAATTTCGTAGGTTGGGACTTAAGCCCCGTACACACGATCAGATTATCGAACGATCTGTCGTCCGTTTTTTGTGGCATGCTAGTCTGATGTGGAAAGTGAAGAGGTTATTTTCATACGAATTTTCCCGTACGACAGAATTCTACTTCAGAAGTGATGTCATGTGCTGGATTGCTTTCTTTGTGTTCTTTCGTCTCTGAGCATGCCCAGTCTTGCTCTTAAGATTTTATTCCGTCGATATCTGTACTAATGAGACGAAAATCGGACGTTGTTTTGACGGACGACAAAAATTTTATAGCCTGCACATCAGGATTTTGTCAGCCGAAAAGTCGGAGTTGGCTGTCGAAAGCACCATACTAACAAATACAATCCAAAAATCGTCAGATCGGTCGTCGGACGAATTTTCCCTACAGATTTTCTTATTGTGTGTACGGGCCTTTACCTGACGGCTGTTGCTACTACTAGAAATCAGGAGAATTGGAAAAAAACACAACACAATTGCATCAAAAACACATGTGCGTGTTTTTCTGGTTTTTCCATTGAAGTCTATGGGCAACAAAATCGCACTGCATCACAGCAAAGTAGTAGTGGACCCTTCCCCGAAGTGAACAGATACCACTGAAAACAATTTTATTTACACTGTCATCATGCAGTTCTGTGCAACTCAACAGAAACAAGATATTCCTGTGCTCAAATTCCAATAGCTTGTACATATAAATAGTCTATCAGGTGCTAAAGGGGTGTGACCACATGTTAACACTAGAAATTCTGGATGAACCCTCCGCAATGAAAAACAGCGATTTTTAGTTCACACACACCACAATACGTGTTTAAGCTGGCCAACTGCATTAAAGTAATCCCTCCAAAGGCTAGTCCTACTCTACTCTGCAACTGTAAATGCTACAGTAGACACAATGCCAACATGGGGCATACAAACACAAGGTGGGGGAGAGCTACTAGGTTCAGGTCTGGTCACTGATCTGCAATGCAACAGAAATAAGATATAACTGGGCTCAAATCCCAATAGCTTGTACATAGAATATATATATATATATATATATATATATATATATCAGGTGCCAAAGGGGTGTTACCACATGTTAACACTAAACATTTTGGATTAACCCTCTGCACACTGCTATAAACCCTTTCTACAAACATTGCGATGAAAAACAGGGATTTGTAGTTTACACATATTTAAGCTGTCTATGTGCCTTGTGTTAGCATTGTGCCCACTGTAGCATTTGCATTGGCAGAGCAGAGTAGGACTGGCCATAAGAGGGATTACTTTGACACAGTTGGCCAGCCTAAACATGTATTGCAATGTGTAAACTAAAAATCATTGTTGTTTCATTGCAAACTTTGCTAGAAAGGGTATATAACAGTGTCCAGAGGGTTCATGCAGAATTTGTGTGCAACGTCGCAGCAGAAATTGCACCAGGGCTAATAAAAGGTATACAGAAACTATTAATGACAAGTAGACCACTGACTTTATCCCTAAGCACTATACTAAGGGGGTCCTCACTAAGAGGCAATGTAAAAATAGTGGTCTCTGGCAAGGTGCAATTTTCATACAGTTTGCTAAATATTCTTTTGGCATAGGAGAATGATACTACATCTTTATTGACTGCAGGATACAACCACCAACCCTAGTCCACCAACAGTCGCCTATAGGGCCCCAATGTTAGCCGGCAAAGATCTATCTCAGAGACTGCCCCTCTTGCTCAGGTTATATTCCTTCATTCTAGGTTGTTTGTACTGTCCTTTCCTAAAAAAAGTTACCCCTAGCCAGTCTAGGTCTAACACAGTCATCATAAGGACACGTGGGCAATATAGTCCTATTTCTTTATCAACCCCCTCCCCTCACAATTGCCTGTTGGCTACTCAGGGTGGTATTGTTACTGTTTACTTGCATCCCCACAAGCCATTGCCCCTTCCCAGGTTGCACAACAACAGAACCTTCTTTTTATTATACAATGTAAACCAGACAGCAGTGGGCCCAGAGAGAGGGCAATGTCTGAGCCAATGGACAGATTTTCTTGCTTTATCACAGGCTCAAATGCAGACAGATGACCAAAATGTCTATGACCACCTTAAAATGCACCAGTCATAAGAGACAAATGTAAACCGTCATTGTTAGTGCAGCGCTTACTCCCAGGAGCCACTGGAAATTTGCCTCAGTTCTTCCCCAGTGGATTGCCCAGAAGCCAGCCACACAATCTCAGCAGGGCTGTCTTTAAGGCAGGGCAAAAGGGGCAGCTGCCCTAGGCCCTATTATTTTTGTGGGGCCCAAAGCAGCTGCCTCATACTTGCCAACTATCCCTGTTTAAATTACCTTAACGTTTTAGTCCCATAGCTGCCCAGCTCTGCCCTATTGCCATGTACAGATGACTCACCTCCAGACCCTGTGTTTACCTGTAAATAACCTGCAATGATATGTAAATTGTGTGGCATTAATATGTAAATAGCCATGAACCAGCTGAATTGATATGTAAATAGAGGCAGCATTCATATGTATATCATGACACCCTGAGGTCATATCCACCTTCACTTCTGTTGAATGCTGCCCACTGGGGAGGTAAAGTGGCCATGCTTGAAAGTCTTGTCTACAACTGTGGTCATTAAGCCTACCATCAGCCTGTTCTGCAAAGGTAAGCAAATTGGAGGGGGAACCTTTTTTCAAAATACCATGGTGGCACAGCACCCTGAATTTTGGTGGATGTGAATACGCACATCTCAGCAGATGCGTGAAGATGTCATTAACAATTAATGCTACTGCTGTGTACCAGGAGAAGGGCAACACATTTCTGTGGTGTCAGGAAAGCAATTTTGCATGTTTTCCTGACAGAAGAAATGTGAATGCAGGCTAAATGTCTTAGTTACATTGGTGTAAATCTTCTTATTACATTGGGGCTTGGTGAAAAATCCTTTCATTCACACTAGTGGCCAGTGTAAATGTCCCCCTTACTTTGGCTGTCAGTGTAACTTCTTCATTACATTGGTGATCAGTGTACATTTCCTTTTACAGTGGTGGTAAGTGCAGAATTGCCCTTACATTGGTGGTCAGTGTAAATCCACCCTAACATTGGTGGCCGGTGTAGAATTGTCACCTTACATTGGTTGTCAGTAAAAATCTCCTGAACAATGGTTGTCAGTGTAAACTCCCCCTTACATGGAGGTCATTGTATATTCCCCCTTATACTGGTGGTTGGTAAAAATGCTCCTATTACATTGGTGTCAGTGTAGAAATCCCTCTTTATATTTGTCGGGGGCGTAAAATCACCTGTTGCATTGTGGTCAGTGCAAATTGCCCCTCACATTGGTGGTCAGTGTAGAATCTCCCCTCACATTGGTGGTCAGTGTAGAATCCCCCACTATATACTTGCCAAAGATTTCCTGCTTTGCTCTAAATGATTCAGAATTTGCCACAGTGTACTGCCTCCTGACTAATCCCATCCCCCCACCATGGCCACTGATTCCATCTACCTCTCAGCATTGCCACTGATCACCCCCCTTCCCCAGCAATGCCACTGATCCCAGGAGTCCTAGTATCCCTAGGAGTTTTCTATCTATTGATGGGTCCCCTCACCTCCCCAGTCCATGGTGTGCAGGCAAGCAACCAATCAGTGGGCAGTAATGATGTGAAATAATCTCTTGCAACCAATTATTGATTAATCTCTAGAAACCAATCAACAAGCAGTAGTAATGTGCTGTAACCTCGAGCAAATAAACAGTGAGCCACAGTGTGTGCTGTAACCTCTAGCAGTCAGTCAGTGAGCAGTAATGATATACTGTAACCTCTGGCAACCAATCGCAATTGCTGCCTGATCTGATTAAGTAAACTGATTTTGAGTCTAGCTGCTGTTCATTGTATGTCTCAGAGAAGGTGGAGAGTGAAATTGCATGGGGGGCCCAAGAAAATGTTTTCCCAGGGTCCAATCAATATTAAAGACGGCGCTTAATCTCAGCCATACTTTTCCTCAATAACCATTCTAGTGGTGTTTTTATTTTTGGAGAATTTAAATAGGGTTAATGTAATTGAATGGGATATTTCAGAAACAGAAACTATGTACAGGTTGAGGACAGGGAACTCCTTTCTATTGAGCTTAAGCTGAAATCCTTGCATATAGCAAACTGTGGGCATGGCTTGTAGTAGAAACAGTTGCATGTAGAGCTTAAGCAAAAGTCATTGCATGTAGCAATCTGTGAACTTGGCTTGTAACCAGTGGCGGCTGGTGAAGTTTTAAAATGGTGGGGCGCATGACCCCGCCCTTCCATTTTGACCCCTCCCATTTCTCAGAAGCCCCACCCCTTATAGACTCCACCCATTTTGTCCCCTGTTTTTTGCTTGCGTGAACAAATTCTCCCAATATATCACACATTAAGGGGTCCATCAGTACTAGTATATCCCATAATAGAGAACAGGGGCCCTATTATGGGATATACCGTGAGAGACACCCTATTATGGGATACACTGACTGAGAGTGGCACAAACCCCATAGTACAGACCCCCCAGCACAAACCCCACACAAACCCCTCAAGCACAAACCCCACAGTACAGGCCCCCTAGCACAAACCCCACAGTACAGACCCCCTAGCACTAATCCCACAGTACAGGCCCCCTAGCACTAATCCCACAGTACAGACCCCCTAGCACAAACCCCACAGTACAGACCCCCTAGCACAAACCCCTCAGTACAGGCCCCCTAGCACAAACCCCACAGTACAGGCCCCCTAGCACAAACCCCACAGTACAGGCCCCCTTTCAATGCAGTGACCAGCGTACATGCCCCCTTTCAATGCAGTGACCAGCGTACATGCCCCCTTTCAATGCAGTGACCAGCGTACATGCCCCCTTTCAATGCAGTGACCAGCGTACATGGTGCCCCCAATGCAGAGATCAGCGCGCGTGCCCCCAATGTAGTGACCAGCATACATGCCCCCAATGCAAAGATCATTGTGCGTGCCCCCAATGTAGTGACCAGCATACGTGGTGCCCCCAATGCAGAGATCAGCGTGCGTGCCCCCAATGTAGTGACCAGCGTACGTGGTGCCCCCAATGCAGAAGTCAGCGTGCATGCCCCCTTCATAGCACCAGAACAACTGACTGACAGGACAGTGTGCGGGCCGGGCCTCCCCCCCCCCCCCGAGGCTTCATTCACTTACTGTTACCAGGCAGCCTTCAGGTAGAGGTAGGGACGGTCACTCACTCACACTCGACTTCTTCTGGAAGGTGATCGTGATCATGGTGGTCATGGTACATGCATGTCACAGGTGATGGTATAGGCATGTCACAGGTGATGGTATAGGCATGTCACAGGCCATGGCACGGTCATGACACAGGTCATGGTATGGGCATGTCACAGGTCATGGTATGGGCATGTCACAGGTCATGGTATGGACATGTCACAGGTCATGGTAAGGGCATGTCACAGGTCATGGTACGGGCATGTCACAGGTCATGGTACGGGCATGTCACAGGTCAGGTCACAGGTCAGGTCATAAGTCAGGTCACAGGTCAGGTCATAGTCAGGTCACAGGTCAGGGGCTGGTACACTGAACCATGTCTGAACATGTTACAGAGGAGCAAAGGACCTGCACTTTGGGGGTAAAGAACAGTGGGGCACAGTACATACACCCCAGTGTGAGTAGACCCTGAGAAGCCATGTACTAGGTAGCTATCAGGTGACCTGTGTGAGTAGGTGAAGCACAGCTAGGTCTATAAAAGGGAATAGGGTGAGAGCTATTGTATGCAAACATTCCCCCCATCCATACCTCCTCCTCCAGAGATCTGTTCTCAGCATTGGCCACAGGGATGGCCAGACCATCAGCCCAGTGCAGGTCAGCCAGAACCTCTCGACTCATCCTTCTAGGTGTGTGCGATACAAGCACGGAAGAAAGATCGCTGTGATAACCGGCCACACGCCCTCTCCGGCTCCTGTGTGTTGTGATCAGCGCCCTTAGCAACCAGTCTGTGTAACCAGGAAGAAGCCAAGCTGTGAGCCGCCCTCCTGTCAATGACATCCACACACCGGGCCTGATACACGGATCCATCCGGCGGGAAGGAGATTGAGCTGTGACGGTGCGTGACTGATGCACGCACCGACACCGCCCCCATTGCGTCAGCAGGGTCAGGAATTGGATGTCCTGAATGATGATTGGTCCAGGCTGGAGACTGGACCAATCACAGCCAGGATATCACGAAAGCGGGAGTGTCCTAGCGCCATGACCTGCACCCAGCACACGCCCCAGAAGGCAGCCAATCGGCGCCTCTGCGGGGTCGAAACCCCCCCCCCCCCCATAGCCACCACTAAGTCCGGCGACCTGGATTTTTTTTTAACTTTTTTTTCTTTTTTTTATCTTTTTTTTCTTTTTTCTTTTTTTTGGGGGGGGGGGGGGGGGGGGCGGCGGCGCCCCTGTGCCCTCTATGCACAGGCTGCCACTGCTTGTAACAGAAGCAGATAATAGCAGGCATCTTTCTTTTAGAGCAAAAAGAGCATAGTCCCCCCACAAGGATTTAGATAAACTATGCTCTTCATGACACCAGCCGATGTACCCTTTAGACAAACTCACAGCTGGCTCTAGCACAAGAGGATGGCCACAGCCCAAAATTCTCTAAGATCTCTCAGCGATCTGTACTCACAAAATGTCCAGGGAAACCTGATTGCCTTCTTCCAACTTACAAGCAACACTTTCCTCCAGTGATACCAGACTAGATCTCCTCAGTCAGCTCTCAGTGGCTTCAGCATCCAGGCCCTCAGGCAAGCACATGGTAGCTCTGCCCTGGAGGGAAGCAGCCCTCCAGCCTGACCCTGAGCTCAGTGTGCTCAGAGAATATATACAGTCTTCCAGCAGCGTTCAGGGCCCTGCGGCCTGGGATTGGCCAGGGCTGTATAAATACTCATGCTGCCATCTGCATAGCTCCACACCTATAATCCAGAAAGTTCTACTGATTTCTGGAAAGCAGAGGAAGCTATCAGACTGGCAGCAGCTGAGAACACTGAACAGACCTAACTAATCAATTGCAGCCACACTGGTTACAGTAGGTTAAAGGGTAACTCCACTTTTGTCTGGGAAAAAAATAGCAAATAAAGAAAAAATAATATACGTATACAATTTAGACACAAATCATATTGTAATTGAATGTTATTAAAAATGACCCTTCCTTTTCAATCTGCAGCCGCTGTAATTTTCTGTAAAATGCAATGCAATCTGGCTACCCAGAGTTGTTCTGTACACAGAATGTGTACTGACCACACCCCAGAAACATAATTTCCTGCTTGTGTGATTGGCTCACCAATTTTCTCAGGAGTCTGCCGAAGATACAAGTCACATTTCTACCATCCCCTGAAAGAAAAATGTCATTTTTGGTGAGATACTCCAAATAGGAACACGTCTAAAGGGATGCAGGCCCAGCAAATGTCCTCATTAGTGCCCTGCAGCTGCACAGCTGACTCATAATTATGAAACTCCCATTGGACCCACTCTGCACAGGGGCACAGAGGAACAAACAGTGACTTCTTCAGAATACCAAAAGGTAGGAATCTGCAACAAAGGTTGTTATAATCCTTGCAATGCACATAGATCACCCAGAGGGGAATGTTTTCTACCAACAAAAGTGGTGTTACACTTTAAGCTAAATTTACCTAACAAAACACACACAGCTCCACTAAACACAGTAAGCCAGCACTAAATCTAACTAATCCTAGCACCTATCTAGGATGTTGTGGAATCTTTTCCTCTCAGGTACAGATAGCCCTATTAGTCAGTGATACCAAATCAGATATGTAGCTACATAGAGATCATCAAGAATCAGTAAGTTTGAATCAGAGTGATCTGAATTTTATTGTTCCGCGTTTGAAATTAAATATGCAATATGACGTATATAAAATAGGTTGTATCAAAGATATCGTTTGACCAATCAAAGGTTAGTAGAAACTTCAGCAAGCTCTGAGTTAAAAGTTAACAGTCTGGTGTTTTTTGGAGGGGATCTCCCATCAAAGATATAAATGTCTTTTGGTCATGATTTCTAGACGATCATCTGTTCACATCTAGACGAGTTCCTTATTTCAAAGTTCAGCAGTCATTCTGCAGTCATCAGTCTGCAGTCATCAGGTTTATTTATTGCTTTTTGCAAGTTTGCATATAAAGAATAGAGATAAAAATGAGAGATTAATTCTTCTCATTAGGAAAGCCATTTTGTTCTAAGCAGCCATTTTGCCACCTTGGTGCTACATTAGCTTCTGTCTTAAAATACTAGTTGCTTGGCTTTGTCTGGCTCCAGTAAATTCAGCCAGTGCTTTTTTTCCAGTTTACAGACTCGGATCCTCATCTAACTATTTGTCTTGGTGACGACTGTGAGGAATATGTTCAATTTGAAGGACTTATCCCAGTAAAAACTGCCTGCACATTTCTGTGCATTTAGGGGACATTTCCACTTAAAGGGGGTGATTTACTAAACAGACTGTGCACTCTGCAAGTGCAGTTGCTCCAGAGCTTAGCAAATTAGGTAAAGCTTTGCAAAGAGTACCCAATCATGTGCAAGGAAAATAGAAAAACATAATTTTTTCTTGCACATGATTGGATGATGGAAGTCAGCAGGACTTCTGCTCATTTACTAAGCTCTGGAGCAACTGCTTTTGCAGAGGGCAACTGCACTTTGAAAAGTGCACAGTCTATTTGTTTTTAGTAAATCAACCCCAATATGTCTCGAAGGCCAGGAAGTGCAGGGGAATCTTCTTATTCATGATACTCTATTGACTAAAAGTTTTAGCAGGAGTTACATTTTAGTCCTAGCCCTAGAAGCTCTAAAGCAGAGGTAGGCAATTTTTCAGAGGCTGAGATCTACCTGGACAACATGTAGGAAATCAAAAGATCCCCAGGGGGAAGAGGCGTCTTCATCATGTCCCTTAAAAAAAAAAAAAGAAAGAAGCAGCAGCCTCCAATAAAAACACATATTGTGTCACAGTAGTGTCTTAAAGCGGAGTTCCGGGCAGAGAAACGTTTTTTTGTTGAACATACCCCCGGGACAGTCAGGGCTAGCACATTCCACAATGGCTAGCCTCTGATCTGTCCCGGTTCGCACTTAGCTTTTAGAAGAAATACTTACTTAGAAGTTTTCTTCCACAGCGTTTCCATCTCGGTTGTGGGCAGCTGAAGCCGGCGCGGTCCTCTTCTCTGTCTTCTTCCGCGTCTTCGTGTCCCAGAATGCGCTGCACCGGCCCCTCTCGTTACTTCCGGTGCAGCGCCGCATTCCTAAACAGCTTCTGGGCATGCCCAGAAGCTGTTTAGCAGGGGAATGCGGCGTCGCCCGGAAATGACGAGCGGGGCCGGTGCGGCGCATTGATTCCTGGGAGCTATGACGTTTAGCTCCCAGGAATCATTGCGAGGCAGGAAGTGACGGGGAGAGCCTCGGCGCTGGAGGAGGAAGCTGTCATAGGTGAGTATTTACGATCGTCAATTACAAGGTGAGTTTTAAAAAAAAAAAAATCTAACTATCCAATTCCTTTTCAGGTTAGGCTGAACTAGCGGACGGGCACAAAAAAAAATATCGTTTTTGTGCCCGGAACTCCGCTTTAAGCCCTGCTTCAAATCTAACCCCCCCCCCCCCCCCCCTGCACAGTTGTATCTTCTGCCACCCCCCCTCCCCAACCCTATCCCACAGCAATTTCCCCTGCCTCCTGTCACATCACCCCCCCCCAGTTATATACTTTACCCCCCACTTTAATGTCCTCTGCCCCCCCTCCCCAAACACACACATGGTAGTGTCCTCTGACCCTCTGTCAACAGTAGTGTCCTGTGCCCCTCTCAAAGCAGTGTCCTCTGCCCCCCTCAACCCACTGTAGTGCCCTCTGCCACCCCCCATAGCAATGCCCCCTGCCATCCCCCTCCAATGTAATATCCTCAACTGTGCCCTCTGCGCCCCCTCGCCCATAGCACTGTCCTCTGCACCCTCCTCCCATACAGTAGTGTCCTCTGCCCTCCCCTCCATAGTGCCCTCTGTCCCCCCACAGCTGTGTCCCCTGCAACCCCCCCCCCCACAGTAATGTTCTCTGCCCCCTTCCTCTGTAGCGCCCCCTCCATATTAGTGTCCTCTGCAACCCCCCCCCCCCCCCACAGTAGTGTCCTCTCGTCCTCTCCTCTGCATAGCACTATCCTCTGCCCTGCCCCCCCCCCCCTCAGTAGTGTACTCTGCCCCTCTATAGGTGTTTCCTCTGTCACCCCCAAAGAAGCAAAGAAGTGTCCACAACTCAGAGCTGTAGGTAGTTCTCTTACCTTACAGCCGCATTACGTCAGAGTAAAGCTGGATAGACACTATACAACTTTTGTTGATAGATTTCCTTTAGATTTACCTTCAATTGTGTAGTGCAAGGGCCTGCCTGATTGCATACAAATAGAACGTGTTTAGGTCTGACCTCATATTATATGGTTTTGGTAAATCTAAAGGAAAAAATCTAAAGACAATTGTATAGTGTGTATCCAGCTTAAGAGGCAGCACAGTGCTGTATGGAGGGCAGGACCGGGAGCTGCTTTAGTTAACTTTTCATGTTAACGAGCTGATGATCGGTTGCTAGGACTGTCTAGCAACCAATCACCTGCTGGTTAACTTGCAAAGTTAACTAAAGCAGCTGCTGTGCTCCCGTCCTCCATACAGCACTGTTTTCCCTCTCACTTCGCTCTGCTAGTAAAGGGAGATCGGCGACGGCAGAGATTGGGCTGGGGGAACGGCTCGGCACAGACCTGATCGTGATCCACCTGTCAGCTTCCAGCGATCGACTGGTAGATTGTAATCGATGGGTTGCCAACGCCTGAAGCATGTTATAAATAGTTGTCAAAATTCCTTATTTCTATACTTTTTCCAGGTCAGTGGCTCAAAGCCTTGTAGCCAAAGCATCATCATGACTGCAAGGCGATTCATATTATCAGTAAGAAAAGTCAGCGATGGCTGACAGATGTATTTTTATTCTTAGGAAAAATGTGGGGTATCTCCTTCTCTTCCATTCCCTGTTCTAAAATTAGTCTAAAATTACAAATGGGTAATTGACTTTGCAACACTCATTGACAAGCTCTGCACTAAATACTTTAAAGAGACAGAGCATTAGACCGCATTTACACCTGAGTGGCGTGTGACATTGTTTTTGGCCACATTCTTGGCCAAGACATTTTGGGCAATTTCATGCTTCCAACGTTGGGGGGAACAGTTTGGAGATGGCACCTTCCTGTTCCAACATTAATGCGCACCAGTGTACAAGCAAGGTCCACAAAGACATGGACAAGCAAGTTTGGGGTGGAGGAACTTGACTGGACTGAAGAGTCCTGACCTCAACCTAATAAAACACCTTTGGGATGAATTAGAGGGGAGACTGCAATCCAGGCCTTCTCGTCCACATCAGTGCCTAACTTCACAAATGCGCTTCTGAAGAATGGTCAAACATTCCCATAGACACACTCCTAAACCTTGTAGACAGCCTTCACAGAAGAGTTGAAGCTGTTATAGCTGCAAAGAGTGGTCCAACTCAATATTAAACCCTACAGGCTAAGATTGGGATGCCATTAAAGTTCATGTGGGTGTAAAGACAGGCATTCTGTATACTTTTGGTAATAAAGTGTATAATAGTGGGTAGAGTATGTTGGTGTATAGATAAACCTCTTTTGTTGTAGACCCCTTGGAGGGAAGTAGTATTACTCTATATAAAAACTACTGGTTTCCGGTTTTTGCTATTTCATGAGAATATCCACACACTACATCTGTGATCCCTCCTTTACATACTACAGCTGGAGGTTTCTTCAGGTTATTAGAAAACCCCTGCTTATGTTGTGCTACTGCTTGGGTTATGTTAGAGTAGATCTAATTTGCCTATTCCATGTTCTATATTGCATTCCAGGATATATTTGAAGTTTTTACTTCTTATACTAGTTTGGAAAGTTCTTCTTTGTGCCATGCAGCGTATGGGAATTAGTGCATCTAACAAGGTAGCACTATGTTTTCACCATTTTGGGTTGTATAATAGACAAGTTTGGATGCAATCGTTTGGAGTCATTTTTGATACCTTGGGGGTGGGGATTCCAATTGTTGGGAGTTTCCACTTCAGGCCTCCTTTTGGGTTCCTTCCCTCTTTTCGACACACCCTGGGTGTTCTGTTTAATCGGTGTATCTACACAGTAGTGTAGCGCCCCCCTCCATACTGCAGAGGCCTGGTGGTGACCCCCAGAGACAGGGAGGGCAGACATCCCTCCTCAGGGTGCAGATTACTAGGCATGGTGGGTGGTGAACAAGATAGAAAGATGGGCGCCAGTCACTTTTATGCTTAAACAGAGAAAAGTTTATTTCTCACAACAGGAACAAAAATGGGAGAGAGGGGTAGGGCAAAGGACACCCTTAGTGAAAAAACGGCAGATTGGCAGACCCTTAGGCAAGATGAAGAATAGGCAGACAGCAGTACAGAAAAATAACCTTTAAGCTTGGACTGACCTGTGAGGCAACTCCTCTCCCCTGGGTCCAGTCTCCTGTAGCTATCTGTACTTTGTAGCTTCAGCTGTCTCCTGTAGCAAGAACAATCACAGAAGATGCAGGAACTCTGAGGATGATTCTTTCTGGATGCTTTCCCAGCCTCTCCAACACATGGCAGAGTCACCTCTGGTACCCCATCTCAGGTCTTCCTCCTTTCCTTCAATCTTCCAAGCAGTATGAAGGCTCTCCCTTACAGAGCCCTGAGCACATGGTTAGGCCTACCCAAACAGCAGCAATTCCTCACACACCCACCCAGACAGGGGTCTGGGTGATAAAAGACAGATCACCTGACTTCATCCAAATAAATAGTCTTTCCCAGCATGCCCCACTACCAGCATGATTGGCTGAGAGAAACATACATATTCATAACCTGACTTACTGTAATTCATCACACTAATGTCAAAGGTAATAGTGCTACCTACTGACAGAAGGGAGAAATAAAGCCAAACCAGGATTAGGAGGGAGATCCAATGACCACAAGACTATAAATCAGCCAGACTAGCTACCACCTAGCACAACTAAATTTACTAGCAATCCTGCTTATGACAAGGGTGCTACAGTGGGATGTTGAAAGCTATACTATATTATATTATATTGCAAAGCCTATATGACTTTATGATTTTGTCTAGATTACCTGGTTCAAAATATATTATTGACTCCTGAAGTGGACTAAGTCTAAGAAACGCATTGGGCCACAATTAAAGTGGAAGTAAACCCATCAATTTAATAGTTTCAAAAAACAGTTACATTCCCGGCATGCCGGAAATGCCAACTGTCATGTTAGTTTTGCTCTCAACCAAACTGTTAAACCATCCAATGGCTGGTGTCATAACTGATCACATGTGTAGCACCATGGCAGTTGAAGATGAAACAGAGGCCAACATGGCAGCTTCCATGGCTTAAAATAGGAGGGTTTACTTCCACTTATTATTATTATTATTTTTGGATATGATGCACCGAGATGTTGAAATGACTTTACAATTTTGTACTTGGGTATTATAAACTAATTTTATGTTATGATGATGTTTTTTGTAAGAATTTTTAAATATGGATGAAATAAAATATGTTTGTATGTAAAATTCTGTGCCCCAAAAGTCCCAATTCACTATTAAATAAACAGGATTTTTGTACGATGTAAAGTTTACAAGGATGTGGCACCCTATCTTTTCTTTAAAGTGGTTGTAAAGTCAGAAGGTCTTTTATCCTAATGCATTCTATGCATTAAGATTAAAAGCCTTCAGTGTGCCTCAGCCTCCCAATACTTACCTGAACCCATCTCGATCCATCAATGTTGCAGGAGTTTCTAAGCTGCCTAGGAACCTCCCTCCTCATTGGCAGAGTTGGCAGCAAGGCCAATAGGAGAGATGAAGGGGCGTGGCCGGGCTGCGGCTCGGATCAGCTCGGGTGCCCCCATAGCAAGCTGCTTGCTTTGTTAACAAAAAAAAAACAGAGTACTTTAGTATCACTTTAAGAATTCAGTATTAAAAAAGAATAATTACAAAAAAATATTCCCACAAAGAACCATTAGTTCTCCCGCTCTCCCACTCCAATACATCCTGACAATATGACTGCTGTAGGCTGTATTTGTTTATATCTGATCTAACGTTTACAGTGATACCTCACGTGTGGGGCGATCAATGTTTGCATGCATGCGGGACCGACACATGGGGGATGGGGACACCCATTGTGACAGCAATAGACATGTGACAGGTATTCTTTATGAAGAGAGCTGGGGTCTATAAGACCCCAAATCCCTCCTCCGCCCTTAAAAGCATTTGATCACACCAAGATCAGTGTGATCAGATGCTTTTAATTTTGAAAAATGGCGCCATTTACATCCTGGTAAGCTGGAAGTGATGTAAGTTTATTGCTTCCAGTTCCCTATACCATAGAGACAAACAGAGTGGTTCCAGTCTTTGTTTACCTCTATGATCGGCTGGCTGGTTGGTTGGATGTCCTGGTAAGACGGGACATCCCAATGAAGCCATGGAAGGCGGCAGGAGGATGTCTCCTCCCGTTGCTTGTAAAAGCAATCCAGTGGCTAGTTAGCCGCTACAATTGTTTTCATAGGAGAGCCGACTGTCAGCTCTAAATAATGGTACTGGGATGATGCCTACAGTGGGTATGGAAAGTATTCAGACCCCCTTAAATTTTTCACTCTTTGTTATATTGCAGCCATTTGCTAAAATCATTTAAGTTCATTCTTCTTCCTCATGAATGTACACATAGCACCCCATACTGACAGAAAAACACAGAATTGTTGACATTGTTGCAGATTTATTAAAAAAGAAAAACTGAAATATCACATGGTCCTAAGTATTCAGACCCTTTGCTCAGTATTTAGTAGAAGCCCCCTTTTGATCTAATACAGCCAGGAGTCTTTTTGGGAAAGATGCAACAAGTCTTTCACACCTGGATTTGGGGATCCTCTGCCATTCCTCCTTGCAGATCCTCTCCAGTTCTGTCAGGTTGGATGGTAAACGTTGGTGGACAGCCATTTTTAGGTCTCTCCAGAGATGCTCAATTGGGTTTAAGTCAGGGCTCTGGCTGGGCCATTCAAGAACAGTCACGGAGTTGTTGTGAAGCCACTCCTTCATTATTTTAGCTGTGTGCTTAGGGTCATTGTCTTGTTGGAAGGTAAACCTTCGGCCCAGTCTGAGGTCCAGAGCACTCTGGAGAAGGTTTTTGTCCAGGATATCCCTGTACTTGGCCGCATTCATCTTTCCCTCGATTGCAACTAGTCGTCCTGTCCCTGCAGCTGAAAAACACCCCCACAGCATGATGCTGCCACCACCATGCTTCACTGTTGGGACTGTATTGGACAGGTGATGAGCAGTGCCTGGTTTTCTCCACACATACCGCTTAGAATTAAGGCCAAAAAGTTCTATTTTGGTCTCATCAGACCAGAGAATCTTATTTCTCACCATCTTGGAGTCCTTCAGGTGTTTTTTAGCAAACTCCATGCGGGCTTTCATGTGTCTTACACTGAGGAGAGGCTTCCGTCGGGCCACTCTGCCATAAAGCCCCGACTGGTGGAGGGCTGCAGTGATGGTTGACTTTCTACAACTTTCTCCCATCTCCTGACTGCATCTCTGGAGCTCAGCCAAAGTGATCTTTGGGTTCTTCTTTACCTCTCTCACCAAGGCTCTTCTCCCCCGATAGCTCAGTTTGGCCAGACGGCCAGCTCTAGGAAGGGTTCTGGTCGTCCCAAACGTCTTCCATTTGAGGATTATGGAGGCCACTGTGCTCTTAGGAACCTTAAGAGCAGCAGAAATCTTTTTGTAACCTTGGCCATATCTGTGCCTTGCCACAATTCTGTCTCTGAGCTCTTCAGGCAGTTCCTTTGACCTCATGATTCTCATTTGCTCTGACATGCATTGTGATCTGGAAGGTCTTATATAGACAGGTGTGTGGCTTTCCTAATCAAGTCCAATCAGTATAATCAAACACAGCTGGACTCAAATGAAGGTGTAGAACCATCTCAAGGATGATCAGAAGAAATGGAAAGCACCGGAGTTAAATATATGAGTGTCACAGCAAAGGGTCTGAATACTTAGGACCATGTGATATTTCAGTTTTTCTTTTTTAACCTCCCTGGCGGTATGATTATGTCTGGAATTACATACCAAAAGCGGTACAATTCTTTTCATGGAAATTTGGCGTTATGTATTATAGGCCTACAATTCTTAGTAATTACTGACTTAAACCTGACCAAAACAAGACTCTAGTAGACATCCCAGATGTGATAAATTTGAAACACAAACGCATGAATTATAATCGAATCAATAATATTATTTTATTATTTAATATATAATATATATAATACAATTATATTATTGATTAGATTATAATTCATGCATTATATATTATATATAGATATGTGTGTGTGTGTGTGTGTGTATATATATATATATATATATATATATACATATATATATACAGTGGGTACGGAAAGTATTCAGACCCCCTTAAATTTTTCACTCTTTGTTATATTGCAGCCATTTGCTAAAATCATTTAGGTTCATTCTTCTTCCTCATAAATGTACACATAGCACCCCATACTGACAGAAAAACACAGAATTGTTGACATTGTTGCAGATTTATTAAAAAAGAAAAACTGAAATATCACATGGTCCTAAGTATTCAGACCCTTTGCTCAGTATTTAGTAGAAGCCCCCTTTTGATCTAATACAGCCAGGAGTCTTTTTGGGAAAGATGCAACAAGTCTTTCACACCTGGATTTGGGGATCCTCTGCCATTCCTCCTTGCAGATCCTCTCCAGTTCTGTCAGGTTGGATGGTAAACGTTGGTGGACAGCCATTTTTAGGTCTCTCCAGAGATGCTCAATTGGCTTTAAGTCAGGACTCTGGCTGGGCCATTCAAGAACAGTCACGGAGTTGTTGTGAAGCCACTCCTTCGTTATTTTAGCTGTGTGCTTAGGGTCATTGTCTTGTTGGAAGGTAAACCTTCGGCCCAGTCTGAGGTCCAGAGCACTCTGGAGAAGGTTTTTGTCCAGGATATCCCTGTACTTGGCCGCATTCATCTTTCCCTCGATTGCAACCAGTCGTCCTGTCCCTGCAGCTGAAAAACATCCCCACAGCATGATGCTGCCACCACCATGCTTCACTGTTGGGACTGTATTGGACAGGTGATGAGCAGTGCCTGGTTTTCTCCTCACATACCGCTTAGAATTAAGACCAACAAGTTCTATTTTGGTCTCATCAGACCAGAAAATCTTATTTCTCACCATCTTGGAGTCCTTCAGGTGTTTTTTAGCAAACTCCATGCGGGCTTTCATGTGTCTTACACTGAGGAGAGGCTTCCGTCGGGCCACTCTGCCATAAGGCCCCGACTGGTGGAAGGCTGCAGTGATGGTTGACTTTCTACAACTTTCTCCCATCTCCTGACTGCATCTCTGGAGCTCAGCCACAGTGATCTTTGGGTTCTTCTTTACCTCTCTCACCAAGGCTCTTCTCCCCCGATAGCTCAGTTTGGCCGGACGGCCAGCTCTAGGAAGGGTTCTGGTCGTCCCAAACATCTTTCATTTGAGGATTATGGAGGCCACTGTGCTCTTAGGAACCTTGAGTGCAGCAGAAATCTTTTTGTAACCTTGGCCAGATCTGTGCCTTGCCACAATTCTGTCTCTGAGCTCTTCAGGCAGTTCCTTTGACCTCATGATTCTCCTTTGCTCTGACATGCATTGTGATCTGGAAGGTCTTATATAGACAGGTGTGTGGCTTTCCTAATAAAGTCCAATCAGTATAATCAAACACAGCTGGACTCAAATGAAGGTGTAGAACCATCTCAAGGATGATCAGAAGAAATGGAAAGCACCTGAGTTAAATATATGAGTGTCACAGCAAAGGGTCTGAATACTTAGGAACATGTGATATTTCAGTTTTTCTTTTTTAATAAATCTGCAACAATGTCAACAATTCTGTTTTTTTCTGTCAGTATGGGGTGCTATGTGTACATTCATGAGGAAGAAGAATGAACTTAAATGATTTTAGCAAATGGCTGCAATATAACAAAGAGTGAAAAATTTAAGGGGGTCTGAATACTTTCCGTACCCACTGTATATATATATATATATATATATACACACACATATATATATATATATATATATAATATATAACGCATGAATTATAATTGAATCAATAATATAATTTTATATATATGTGTGTGTGTGCATATTATATATATATATATATATATATATATATATATATATATTGTAACAGGAAGTCAGCTAAATCTGGGAATGTAGTCACAGGAAGGAGATACATTTCCAGCTGACTTAGAAAGTCCATTAATTAATTTAGGGTGTTGGCTACAGAGCTAGCCAGCAGGAAGTTGAAAGGCCTTCAGCTGTTCAGAATGAGGAGATCAAGGCCTCTATAATTTGTCCAGAGAAAATCTAAGGACTGCTGCCTCCTGTCGCTGTGTGAGCTGGGAAGAGGAGGACAGACATACGTGTACCTCCCCGACGCCGTGTGGGCATGGGAGAAGGACTGCTGCCGCCTGTCGCCGTGTGGGCTGGGAGAGGGGGACAGTCGGATGTGTGCCTCCCGACATGCTGGTGAGCATGGGAGAAGACCCCCTAAAGCGATGTGAAGCTAAGGAGGGTAACCACGAGTGAAGACGTCTCAAAGGTGAGAAGACAAAGTGTTCCATGTGAAGAGTGTGAAGAGTAAAGGGACCTGTTAAATGAACTGTGTTCAATGTGAAGAATCTGAAGAGTAAAGGATCCTGTTATAAATGAACATGTGCTGTGTGAAAGAAAACAAAGGGACATGTTCAATGGACAATGTTTGTGCTGTGTGAAAAGCAAACAAATGGACATTTGAGTGTCTGCTGTAGGATCAGCAGTGTCGGCCCAACAGTAGGTTGGAAAGACTTCTTAGGTAGGTTCCAGCTGTGAGAAGGTAGCCGCCCACAGAGGCAAGGATTTATTTTGTCTTTTATTTTATTTTGGCTGTTTTGATGCTTGCAATTGTGTTAAGTAAATTGCATGAATAAATCAGTCTTGTTTTCAACCTCTAATCGGCTATCTCTCTGTGAAAACGCACCCCCAAAGGGGTCACCCATACGCCTACCACCGAGCTAATCCCTTACATATGGTGGAGGTATGCAGTGGGCAGAAGCAGCAAGATCCCTGCAAGGAAGTGCAAATGTTTGATGAACTTTATCTGGTGCATGAGATTGCACAATCTATGTGTGCAGGAGAGAGAGAAAAACTAAATGTGTTAAAGAGACAGTGGTCTCAAATTTTGTTTGCTGGACTGTGAAAAATTTGTTTGTGGAGTTATTGAAGATGGGGCGTTCAAAACGCCTGAAGAATGCAAAGATAGATGAAATGAGAGACCGGATTCTATGGATGGAGGGGATGTTACCGTCTGAACCAGCCCCATCCAGGCCTAAAGAGAGTCTACTAAAGAGGAAGGTTGTTGTCCCTAGCAACACTGATGAAACCGCTATGGAGACGCAGTGTGCTCAGATGAAAAGTAAACTCAAAATGGAGGAGATGTTGAAACATCTGATTATATCAAATGCAGCTCAACAGCAAGCAAATGCAGCTCAACAGCAGGCAAATGCGGATTTTCAGCAGAGCTTTGCAGCTCAACAAAAGGCTCATCAAGAGAGCATGGCAGGCTGGAAACAGAGACGCCAGCAGCCAATGGAGGCCATCGGTATGGAGGAAACCGAGTATGTGTGCAGGGCTAAGTTGGATGCCTTGCAACGGAAAATGGAAGAAAAGGAACAAGCCTTGGAATTGCTTAAAATGGAGCATAGAAACTTGCAGGAAATGAATGAACTACTCAAGTCTCATGTGTTACAGTGGGAAGAATCCACTGCTCTTCTTTTGGTCGAGTTGCAAAAACGCAGAGAGACTATAATGGAGAAAGATACCATCCTCATGGAAAAGGAAAGTGAAATTCAGACTTTGCAGAAGCAAAGTATGGCTGATATGTTGGAGTTGCGTAATCAGCTGGAAAAAAGTCTTCAGTGTTTGGAAGTTACAAAAATAGACCTGCAGGAGTCGCAGGAACAGAATGTTGCTCTGAAAGCGACATTGTCTCTCAGCGACAAAGAGAAAAGTGAAAGAGAGGCTAAATTACTGAGTACTGTGTATGAGCTCACTACTTTGAGCAATGTGGTAGATGAATGGCGTGCGGACTGTGAAAGTTGGAAAGGGGAAGCCCAACGTGTCCAGCAGCAGTTAAAGGAGAAAGAAGCCTGTGTGGCAGAATTACATTCTTATTCCCAGATGCTAGCCAATGAGGTGAAGGCTCTTATGCAGGGAAAAGGAGATTGTGAACATAAGAGGGAAAAAGTAGAGGCACAGCTTCTGGAATCGCAAGTCAAGGTGTCAGAAGGTGACCGATTGTGTGCTAAGCTGTCAGAGAAGGCAAACCGACTGCAGGTTGAGTTGGACAATGTTACAAATCAGCTTTCTCAAGCAGACAGCAAATCTAGAGAAATTGCGGAAGATTTTTCTATCTTGGAATCGCAGCTGCAAGACACGCAGGAACTCTTACAGGAAGAGAGGTGTCAAAGGCTGAGTTTTAGCACAAAGCTCAAACAAATGGAAGATGAGAAAAATGGCTTCCTGGAACAATTAAAAGAGGAGGCGGAAGCAAAGAAAAACCTATCAGAGCAAGTCGCAACATTGCAAGCTCAGATAGCGGATATGAAAAAACGCATGGAAGAAAGCGTTGGTTCATTACAGTGTGTTGAAGATGTGAAAAAGAAGTTTGATCAGATGCTTGGTGAAGAGAAGACTGTGTCTGCAAAATATGCAGAAGAACGCGCCCGTGCAGAAACGGAGGTGCGTGATAACGAGAGCAAAGCCCTGTTCTTGGCTCGCTCTTTGGAGGAAGCTCTAGAGTGTAAGGCTGAACTAGAAAGTGTTAAACAGCTGCGTACAGAAATGGAAGAATTGGTCAGCTCCAAGGATGATGTTGTGAAAAGCGTTCAGGAGCTAGAAAAGTCTAAGCGAGCCTTAGAACAGCAAGTAGAAGAGATGAAGATTCCGTTGCAGGAACTGGAAGAGGAATTCCAGGCAACAGAGGATCTGTCCCAAAGAGGGGATAGTGTGCCTGATGCAGTTTTTAAAAGGATCAGTGTTTTGGGGTCTGTCCTGAGTGAGCCTCAGAAATGTGATGACACGTGGCTTGAATCACCCCTTTGGAATAAACCGTTCCTTCAAAAACTTCAAGCATTGGAAAATGTATCATTAGAACTTCAGCAAATAAAGGAGTTGTGTAAGAAATGTGATGATTTCTCAGTTCAGGCTGAAAACCTAGTGGAGAAAACTAAAGCGGAGAAAACTAAAGCAAGTGATATAAATCTGGGAGGAAAAAGCAAACGCCACCTAGTGGAGAAAACTAAGGCTGTTGGTGAAAACGTGAAGCAAATGAATTTCAAGTGCCTTTCAGAGAATATTTCTAAAATGAAACTGGTAAAAGACGGGTGGCAGAAGTTTGATCGTGATCTTGAGATGCATTCCATGTGGAATTCAGATAGAGAAAAAGAACTAGGTGACCTTGAGCGGTCAAATAGTTCAGCAGAAAGTGCATTGAAGAAACCTGTAAAAGAATGTGTTGCAGTTCCATGCTTCTTCACTGATGCAGAGAGGAGGTCTATAATGGATACCACCCAGATCGCTGGGTTCAACTGTGTTGTTGCCTTTGACCCCTATGTTGGTGGAAGGAAAGTTGATGATGTTCTGGTTGGCTTCTTCTGTGAAGAGTTTGGCAAGAAATATAAACTGAATATCAAATCAAATAGTAGGCCTTTACTGCGACTCGCTCAGGAGGGCGAAAAGTTTAAGAAGTTGATGAGTGCAAATGCTTCAGATCTGCCTATGAATATGAAATGTTTGGTGAATGATATTGATATCTCTGGGAAAAGGAACAGGGGTCACTTTGAAGAAATGTGTGACAGCCTGTTGTCTCAATTGGAAAATCCTCTGCACAGCATCTTAGAGCAAGCAAAGCTCAAGAAGGAAGATCATTCCCTTTTACAACAAAAAGTCAATGATTGTGTACAGATGTATGGAGAGGCAACTCAAGTCACAGAGGGATGTCAAGAGTCCCTACTTGGAACAAAGCTTAGTGAAGCAAAGGTTCTCAAAGTTTTGTGGAAAACATTTATGGATTGCAGAGAGAGGCGTCTTAAGAATGTTGAAGACATTAAGACTAGCCCAATTGAGTTGCCTATGGATCACGGTCCTCCATGGTGGATTGGACAGACGGTTATGAGGGACAAGCTGTCTGACATTTATGAGAAAGCTGTCAATGAAGATGACAGAAACGAGAAGGAGCAAAATGATGCCAAAAATGCAGTTGAAGAATGTGTATATGAGATGAGAGACAAACTGTGTGGCATTTATGAGAAATCCGTCAATGAAGATGACAAAACAGTTTCATCCGGAAGCTTGAGGATAATAGGAGGCTTATCAGTGAGTCAGCAGTGCTTGACACATGCGTGCCTGGAAATCTGTGTCCCAACCCTAGGGTTGAAACAAGAGGGGGGGGTATGTAACAGGAAGTCAGCTAAATCTGGGAATGTAGTCACAGGAAGGAGATACATTTCCAGCTGACTTAGAAAGTCCATTAATTAATTTAGGGTGTTGGCTACAGAGCTAGCCAGCAGGAAGTTGAAAGGCCTTCAGCTGTTCAGAATGAGGAGATCAAGGCCTCTATAATTTGTCCAGAGAAAATCTAAGGACTGCTGCCTCCTGTCGCTGTGTGAGCTGGGAAGAGGAGGACAGACATACGTGTACCTCCCCGACGCCGTGTGGGCATGGGAGAAGGACTGCTGCCGCCTGTCGCCGTGTGGGCTGGGAGAGGGGGACAGTCGGATGTGTGCCTCCCGACATGCTGGTGAGCATGGGAGAAGACCCCCTAAAGCGATGTGAAGCTAAGGAGGGTAACCACGAGTGAAGACGTCTCAAAGGTGAGAAGACAAAGTGTTCCATGTGAAGAGTGTGAAGAGTAAAGGGACCTGTTAAATGAACTGTGTTCAATGTGAAGAATCTGAAGAGTAAAGGATCCTGTTATAAATGAACATGTGCTGTGTGAAAGAAAACAAAGGGACATGTTCAATGGACAATGTTTGTGCTGTGTGAAAAGCAAACAAATGGACATTTGAGTGTCTGCTGTAGGATCAGCAGTGTCGGCCCAACAGTAGGTTGGAAAGACTTCTTAGGTAGGTTCCAGCTGTGAGAAGGTAGCCGCCCACAGAGGCAAGGATTTATTTTGTCTTTTATTTTATTTTGGCTGTTTTGATGCTTGCAATTGTGTTAAGTAAATTGCATGAATAAATCAGTCTTGTTTTCAACCTCTAATCGGCTATCTCTCTGTGAAAACGCACCCCCAAAGGGGTCACCCATACGCCTACCACCGAGCTAATCCCTTACAATATATATATATATGCATGTGTGTATATATATATATATATATATATGCATATATATATGCATATATATATATATATATATATATACATATATATATATATATATATATATATATATATATATATATGCATATATATATATATAATATAATATAAAGTGTGTTTTGTGTAACGTTTTTTTTTTTTTTTTGAATTTCCCTCCCTAGTTCCGCTCCCATGCAGCATTGCTGCTGCAGGGAACGGAACTAGGAAGTGATCGTACCGACGGAGGGACGGAGGAGCGGCGGGACTCTCGGCTGGCGGTCACAGCAATGAGAGATCATCGCTGGATCGCCAGGATAAGGTAAGAGAAGCTCCGCTGCGCTCTCTGCAATCCACCCCGAGCGTGACTCGGGGTTACCGCTCCTGCAATGAAAAATCAACCCCGAGTCACGCTCGGGATTACCGCTAAGGCGGTTAATAAATCTGCAACAATGTCAACAATTCTGTGTTTTTCTGTCAGTATGGGGTGCTATGTGTACATTCATGAAGAAGAAGAATGAACTTAAATGATTTTAGCAAATGGCTGCAATATAAAACAAAGAGTGAAAAATGTAAGGGGGTCTGAATACTTTCCGTACCCACTGTATATATATACAGTATATATATATAACTTTATCTTCATCCTTGGTTGTGTGAAAGACTGATCTTCCCAAGTTGTCAGCAAAGAGGGGAGAAATGATGTGAGGTGGTTGTATGAGGTCTGGAGACTTCTCCTTCACTTCATAGTGATGAGGACACGGCTTAATGAAAGTTGTGCGTCCATCTCCATGCGCGTACATTTTAAAGGAGTCAATTCTTGGTTGATCCAAGCATACATTTCCTATGACTACCCCTCCTAAGTCCAGCCTCTGGGCATATGGCGCGTAGTCAGGACCATTACATTGTTGACGCACCTTGTGCACCCTTAGATTGTATTTGCCAAGCAGGAGTAGAATCTCAGCATTGTTGTCCATAGGTGGGATAACGTTGGCTAGGTGCCTTAGGTGCGGTTTGTGAAATGCAGCTTCTGGGGTAGGAATTTCATCCCTATGGTTGGGTATTTGATCGCATTCAATCAGAGTTGGTAGGGGTATTTCTGTATTCCCACTGATGGGAGAAGCAATGAAACCTTGCGCCCTCCTGCCGCTAGTCTCTATGCAGCCTGAGCAGGTGTTTAAGATGTAGGGTTCTGAAGGTCCCTGTATCCCAAAGGCTTTGAAGAATTTATGTCCTGCTAGGGACCGGTTGCTTTGGTCATCAATGATGGCATACATTTTTACTGCCTTATCTGGTAGACCCTCTGGATAGACCTTGATTAGGCATATGCGGGCACAACATTTTTCACTCCGGCCCTCGCCACATACTTCCAAACATGAGCAGGAAACAGCGGCGGCTGTGTTAGCGTGGTTCTGGAGCTCCCCGCCATGACTTGGAGCAGGACTGGTGGTGACGGCAGCTGGTGAGTCTCTGGGGAGTGGAACTGGGTGCAAAGCTGAGGCATGTCTTTCACTATGACACTCCTCACACTTGATGATGGATTTACAGTCCTTAGTCATGTGCTCCAATGAAGCGCAGCATCTGAAACATACCCCAAGTTCGGTGAGGACTTTCTTGCGTTCCTGTAAGGTTTTGGATCTAAACCCCCTGCATTTGTTCAGTGAGTGTGTTATTTTATGAATGGGACATTCACGATTGAAGGACTTGTCTCCTCATGAGGTATTGTACTGTTAACCCGTGGGTGCTGCAGAAGACGGTAGGTTAGTCTTTCTAACACTCAAGCTGCTCATAAAGTCTCTGTGTTTATGCATGACACTTTCATACCTTGATGATGGTATCGCTGAAGCTGTAGTGTTGAACTCCAGGAAATCGAGGCTGGGGTCATTCCTCATTCGGGACTGTTCATAAATGAATCTGCAGAAATGAAGAAATTAGGGGAAAGGTGATGTAATGCACCCTTTTGTACCTTGAGACTGATGCTGCCCACTTTTCTTGCAGATTGTATGGTAGTTTCACGACAATTGGGTTCACTCCATGGGCTGTATACAGGTAGCACAGCCAGGTCAGACGAGGGTCTCTTTTGGCAAGCTCTAGTTCCATGAGTAGGTCCCTCAAATCCTGAAGCTTATGGACATCCTTAAGATTGATCTTTGGGACGTTCTGCAGTCTCTTGAATAGGGCTTTCTCTATTGCTTCTGCACTGCCGAAGGTACGTTCGAGTCTCTGCCAGGCGGCAGCGAGACCTGCATCTGCTTGTACCACATAGACAGTTCTGAGGCTCTTGATATGACTTGTGGAGCCTGGGCCAAGCCATTTGATCAGCAGGTTCGAGCTGAGTTGAGGTTGGCAATGGCGGCCTTTAAGGTTGCCTTCCAAGCTCTGTAGCTCTCTGCACGGTCATCAAATTTTGAGAGACTTGTATTAATTAGCTCTCTGCTCACCATAAACCTGGCAAACTCAGACATATCTGATTTCTTACTGCTTGTTGCCACGACAACTTGTGATGCTGCCGGGGCATGTAGGCTGCACGGCGTGAAAGGGTGAGATGCTTCCGGGTAGAGGGCTGAGCTTCTTGAGCACGATGATCTGTATGACCGAGAGGAATGTTTAGATGAATTTGATCTGTGTAATCCAGTTTCTTGCAAATGGGAGATACGGAGTTCCGCTTTATCTTAAGTACGCAGCACCGTGGCGTCTCTTTGTCTTTCTATTGATTCTGCCTTGCTCAGTTCTGAAAGGGCTTCATCATTATTAGCATCTTTTAGAAAGGTTATATACCTTGTGGACAGTCTCTTGTATCTTTCATGAGCTTTGTTTAGCCGCCTGATGGCAACTTGTAAGCTTGTGACATCACCAGAGGATTTAAGTCCTGACATGAGGGAAGAAACTCGTTCCCATAGCTCTTCCAGGTTATCGCATAGCTCGTCTTTTGTGGTTTGATAGTTTTCCCTGACCTTTATTGTCGGTTTGAGGGAGCGTCTTGGTCGCACGACTTGGTCTGCAGAAAGTGTGGGTCCTGCTTCCTGTTCTTCATAATGATCAGTATCAGGCTGCATTAGCTTAGTTTTATCACTGGGGAACTGTGCGAGGTCCTTTTCAGTCATTTTTATTTAAGGTGCGCTGTCTCTTTAAGAAAATAAACTTTTGAATTGGGGGCTGAAAATTGCAGTGTGACTGCGCTGGGGCACTCTGGCAAGGTTCCTCAGGTGTTTTGAGTGATTTGCGGGGTTTGGTTGGAGCAGGACCCCGCGTGCGTTAACAATTCTTCTGCTATGCGAGCGAAGACTTGTGGAACATGCACTGTAGCCGGGCAGATTTGCTGCATGTGGGCCGGGTGCAAGGGAGATTCCTGAGTGTGGTACTGGACTCTGAGGGAATCTGTGGCCGGGGAGTGGACATTAAGGCAGTTTTTGACTGTTCTGTCCCCACATGAAGGCGAATGAAGGTATACTGATAATAGCTGTGTGACTTCCTACCTTTGTATCCAAGCAGTGGGGCAGACCGGACCGGCAGATGCTCAGGTTAGATGAATCCAGACTTAGGCATGAGGATGAAATCAAACATGGGTTTATTCAATCCAGATACAGCAATATATGGTGATACAATACTGTTCTGTAGTAGCGGTATCAATACTGTCCTGCTGGTCAAAAACTGATGCCTTCACAAGTCCAAAAATGTGGAGTTTCCAGTCACACAGCCATAATGAACTGAAGATGGCTGCTGGATGTGATAAGACACACAGCCTGAAAAACCACGCCCATAATATCAAAAACTTTACTAACAAGAACAAGGGCGTGCGGCATGCAAATTCTGGCCAGCAGATGGCAGCAGTACAACAATGGATAGAAAACATTATGGTGAAAGAAAGATTGATAATGCAATGTACAAATAACTATGAGGAGAACAGCACAGCCATGTCTTGATAGGTTAGCAGTTGTGTCAATCTCTTTCCATTTTCAGATGGATTGAACAGTGCTTCATGAGGTGTTCAAAGCTTGGGATATTTTTTTTAGAACCTAACCCTGCTTTAAACTACTCCACAACTTTATCCCTGACCTGTCTGGTGTGGTAATTGGCCTTCATGATGCTTTTTGTTCACTAAGGTTCTATGACAAACCTCTGAGGGCTTCACAGAACAGCTGTATTTATACTGAGATTAAAGTTATACACAGGTTGACTCTATTTACCAATTAGGTGACTTTTGAAGGCAATTGGTTCCACTAGTTTAGTTAGGGATATCAGGGTAGAGGGGGCTGAATACAACTGCACGCCACACTTTTCAGATATTTTTTTGTATAAAAATATTTGAAAACCATTTATCATTTTCCATCCACTTTACAATTATGTGCCACTTTGCGTTGGTCTATCACATAAAATCCCAATATAATACATTTATGTTTTTGGTTGTAATATGACAAAATGTGGAAAATGTAAAGGAGTATGAATACTTTTTCAAGGCACTGTGTGTATATATATATATATATATATATATATATATATATATATATATATATATACATACAGTGCCTTGCGAAAGTATTCTGCCCCCTTGAACTTTGCAACCTTTTGCCACATTTCAGGCTTCAAACATAAAGATAAAAAAACTGTAATTTTTTGTGAAGAATCAACAACAAGGGGGACACAATCATGAAATGGAGCGAAATTTATTGGATATGTCAAAATTTTTTAACAAATAAGAAACTGAAAAATTGGGCGTGCAAAATTATTCAGCCCCCTTAAGTTAATACTTTGTAGCGCCACCTTTTGCTGCGATTGCAGCTGTAAGTCGCTTGGGGTATGTCTCTATCAGTTTTGCACATCGAGAGACTGAAATTTTTGCCCATTCCCCCTTGCAAAACAGCTCGTGCTCATTGAGGTTGGATGGAGAGCGTTTGTGAACAGCAGTTTTCAGTTCTTTCCACAGATTGTCGATTGGATTCAGGTCTGGACTTTGACTTGGCCATTCTAACACCTGGATATGTTTATTTGTGAACCATTCCATTGTAGATTTTTCTTTATGTTTTGGATCATTGTCTTGTTGGAAGACAAATCTCCGTCCCAGTCTCAGGTCTTTTGCAGACTTCATCAGGTTTTCTTCCAGAATGGTCCTGTATTTGGCTCCATCCATCTTCCCATCAATTTTAACCATCTTCCCTGTCCCTGCTGAAGAAAAGCAGGCCCAAACCATGATGCTGCCACCACAATGTTTGACAGTGGGGATGGTGTGTTCAGGGTGATGAGCTGTGTTGCTTTTACGCCAAACATAACGTTTTGCATTGTTGCCAAAAAGTTTGATTTTGGTTTCATCTGACCAGAGCACCTTCTTCCACATTTTTGGTGTGTCTCCCAGGTGGCTTGTGGCAAACTTTAAACGACACTTTTTATGGATATCTTTAAGAAATGGCTTTCTTCTTGCCACTCTTCCATAAAGGCCAGATTTGTGCAGTATACGACTGATTGTTGTCCTATGGACAGAGTCTCCCACCTCAGCTGTAGATCTCTGCAGTTCATCCAGAGTGATCATGGGCCTCTTGGCTGAATCTCTGATCAGTCTTCTCCTTGTATGAGCTGAAAGTTTAGAGGGACGGCCAGGTCTTCGTAGATTTGCAGTGGTCTGATACTCCTTCCATTTCAATATTATCGCTTGCACAATGCTCCTTGGGATGTTTAAAGCTTGGGAAATCCAGCTTTAAACTTCTCCACAACAGTATCTCGGACCTGCCTGGTGTGTTCCTTGTTCTTCATGATGCTCTCTGAGCTTTAAACGAGCCTCTGAGACTATCACAGTGCAGGTGCATTTATACGGAGGCTTGATTACACACAGGTGGATTCTATTTATCATCATTAGTCATTTAGGTCAACATTGGATCATTCAGAGATCCTCACTGAACTTCTGGAGAGAGTTTGCTGCACTGAAAGTAAAGGGGATGAATAATTTTGCACGTCCAATTTTTCAGTTTTTTATCTGTTAACAAAGTTTGAAATATCCAATAAATTTCGTTCCACTTCATGATTGTGTCCCAGTTGTTGTTGATTCTTCACAAAAAATTACAGTTTTATATCTTTACGTTTGAAGCCTAAAATGTGGCAAAAGGTCGCAAAGTTCAAGGGGGGCGAATACTTTCACAAGGCACTCTATATACACATATACATATATATCTCATTATAAGTACCCTTTATTCCTTTTTAAATAAGTGATCACATTTCCTCTGTTCTCAGCTGAGGGAGGAGAAGCAACCACACAACAATCTTCCCAGTGAATGGCTGTGGGGGGGGGGGGCATGTGGCAACAAATATGATCATTGGAGTAGAGCAGGCTGAGTTCCCAGCACAGCTAGTGCAATGACCAAACTGTGCTCTCATGCCCAGTGTGGTCAGTGTTTAATAGGAAAGCAGAGGGACTGGCAGAAACATCAGGGATTTCACACATAGAAAGCAATACAAAGAGAACAGGATACTTTTCCATACAAGAACATGGTACCGCAGGCACATACGAAAGGAATTTTGTTCAGGAATACGAAATGTTGGGTTTACATATTCTTAAATGCATTCTCTGCATTAGGGTAAAACATTTTTCAAAAGAAGCCGTTCCTCCCCAATACTTACCTGACCCAATCTCGATCCAGTGCTGTGCCTGTCTACAGCAACTCTTCTACCCTCTCTAAAGCCCCATACACACACGCAGATCGTTGTCATACAAATGTTCGTCTTTTCTCCCCGGGATGTCGGTGTCTGTTGAAAAGTGCAAAGACAGCACAAGGACAGCACAAGAATTTTGTCTGCAGACTTCAGCTGACTGCAGAAGTGATGTCATGTAATGGTTAACTTTCCCTGTGTTTTTTATTTTCTGAGCATGCCCAGTCTTGCAAATCTGCGGTCTGTCGGCTGATTTCTGTACTGACAGGCAAACAATTGTCCGTTCTGGTGTCTGCAGACAAAAATTTTCATGTTTGCAAGAAAGACTCTTGTCCGCAGATTGTGTGCAGACATCTGTCGGAGGCACCATACTAACACGCATACAATCGGCAGATCTTTCGTCCGCAGACGTTTGTATGAAGACGATCTGCGTGTGTGTACGGGGCTTTAGGCTTAACTTTTATTCAAAACCCCGTGAGCTGAGAGCTGTGCGTGGGGACAAGCAGCGCTGTGTGTCTAAATAGACACACACACAGCCTGGCTGGGGATCAAGATCGCACAAGTACCCTTAGCATAGTTGCTTCCTGTATGTTGTGGTTTTTAACAATTCCCAATAAATGTTTTATGGTATTACACTAGGTCGGTGCGCCCTTCTCTCGTTTTTTTATGCTTTCAGTTTGTGTGGATACCAATCATCCTGAGAGGGCAGCAAGACGTTAGACGCCAACTATTTAGCCACCACCTCTGGTTTTCTTGCAACATTTGAGAGCAGGAGATATATTTTTGGTGTTGATTCCCCCTGTTTAGACCCCTGATATTCCACCAAAGCCCCCTAATGGGGCTCCTAAAATAAAATTGTAAAAAGTAATTTAAAAAAATAATAAAAATAACAACAACAGACACTGTCCACTGCCCTATTGACACCAAGTTCTGCCCCACTGACACTGTATACTACTCGACTGACACCCCCAGTATATATACACATGCACACATACACATACAGTAAGCGTTTGAGCTTTGGGGTGCACACCCTAATGCAATAGGCTGTGCACATCTATGGAATAAATACAACGTTTTGGACATACACCTATCTGCCGGAGAACAGATCTGAAAGCAAGATAACACACACATGGAACTTTAATGACTACATTGCCTAATTCAGGTCTGACTTCATAGAAGTAAGGAATACTATTTACAGAACTAGTAAACATGAATTAATGTTATACTATTTGTGTGGGTGTTTTCAGCTGGCCTTTCCAGCATTCACTTCCTACGTGCAGACCTGAATGTCTGGAGTTCATTAGTGGAAACCTTGAGTAGTATGATTTCTGTAAGTATGGAATACCCCCAACATGAATCATAACAAAAATGTGGGAGTGCAATAGATAGGGACATTTCTTTAACCACTTTAAGACGGGAAGGATTTCTTTGCCCCCTTCCTGACCAGGCCCTATTTTGTGATTCGGCACTGCATTACTTTAACGGACAAGCGTCAAAAAACGTGTGACGCTGTACCCAAATAAAATTGATTTCCTTATTTTCCAACAAATATAGCTTTCTTTTGGTGTCATTTGATCACTTTTTATTTTTTGCGCTATAAACAAAAAAAGAGCGGCAATTTTGAAAAAAAAAAAAACAATATTTTTCACAGTCTGCTATATGACATTCTCAAAAAAAAATGTAAAAATCAAAATTTTTTAACATTTTAGGCCAATTTGTTTTCTGCTACATATTTGTGGTAAAAAAAAAAAAAAAAAATCGCAATAAGCATATTTTGATTTGTTTGCGCAAAAAGTATTGCGTCTACTAACTACGGGAAAGATTTATGTCATTTTTTATGTCTACGTCGGTTTGCGCAGGCGAGCCACCCTGCCATAGTAAAAAGGCATCAGGTGGTAGGGAAGCGGTTAAAAATATCAACTATTATTACATTTATTTTAGTGCCATTATTTCTTATGATAGCCATTAATGTAACTTTATTGCATACCACCCGGCCCTGACATTTTGTATAGGGTGCTGTAACAACCAGCAAAAGGTATTGTGCAGAAAATATCACCAGCGCACTTTGTTCCTTGTAAAATTTGTTATGTATTGAAACATAGTGGAAGCCACAAAGAAATTCAATGTTTCTGAGTCTTGCATGATTCTTTCATCATGGAAACATGACATGCAATGGGAAATTTACGAAAGGAAATAGCATGTTCCCTTTGCAAAGTTAATTGGCTTCAACCATCTAACCACGTGAGTGCAAAAAATCTTTTTTTTTTTCTTACTTTTTTTGCAGATGATTACATTTTTTTTGCAAAGTGAATTTTCACTTACATTTGCATCATTTCACTTACATTTGCATCATTTACTACGATAAGTGAAAATGCAGCTACTGTAGCTGCTGACTTTTAAAAATCAGGTACTTGTCAGTGCATAGAGTCCAGCTCTGTCTTCCTGCAGCCATTTACCTGCGATTACCTGCATACAGGTGCATCTCATACAATTAGAATATCATCAAAAAGGTTGTTTATTTCAATAATTCAATTAAAAAAGTGAAACTCATATTTTATATGGATGCGTTAAACACAGAGTGATATATTTCAAACATTTTTTTCCTTTTAATTTTGATGATTATGGCTTCCAGCTAGTGAAAACCCAAAATTCAGTATCTCAGAAAATTAGAATACTACATAAGACCAATAACAAAAAAAAGATTTTTAATACAGAAATGTTAGCTTAGGGTCCTTTCACACGGGTGGTCCATATGTCCGTATGTCCCATCCATTTGCGGATGAAAAACGGACATAATATATGTCTATGGGATTGCGGACGTTGGCGAATGACCATCCGCTGACATCCGTTTTGCGTCCATTCCGTTCAGTTTTTTGAAACGGAAGAGAACCCTATTTTTCTTCCGTTTAAAAACAGGAAGGAACGCATATACGGATGTCAGTGGTGTCATTCGCTGACATCTGCAATCCCATAGACATACGTTATGTCCGTTTTTCATCCACAAACAGATGGGATGAAAAACGTATATACGGAGCGGACCCTCCAAAAGTGCATCCGTGCCCGTTTAAAAAAAAGTCACAGAGCGGATGAAAAAACTGAACGGACCGTGTGAAAGGACCCTTACTGATAAATATGTCTATGTACTCAACCTTTTGTCAGTCAAGACACCCTTTAAAATTATAGACAAGGCACCCTTTAAAATTATGGTCTCGAGGTACTTCATTCTAAAATGTAAAAACTACTCTAATAGTTTTTCATAATGCACCAACATCCACATGTAAGACAACTATAGTTAAAGGTGATTTTTTTCTTCCAAAGGAAATACACTTATGCACACTGGTACTGACTAGTATTACAGTGTTTCTCTTCTCCCTCAATTTCTCTCCATCAGTCAGCTAATTTGTCCCCTGTGCTAAGGGCAAGAGGCAGAGAAGGGTCAAACAAGGAGGCTGTGGAGGCAACAAACATCCTCCTTATTAACTGATGATGTCATTGGTTGTTAGTAGACGTGCAGGAGGAAAAAATGAGTTTGCTTTCGTTTCAGACAGATTCGTTATGTTACTAATTTTGTTTCGTCTTTATTGTGAAATAATTAAAAATGATGATACTGAGATAGGCATAGTAAAATATGAGCTCTGGTTACATTTAAACAATGTACCGTGATTGGCTGGCCATCATCCCAATATGAAACATCAAGACACAATCATAAAGAATAGTGGGACTTTTAAAGGGCCAATGTGGGGGGATGGTCACAAATAGAGCCAAAGTATTTTCATATTAAAAACATATTTATTAAATCGCAAAGGTAAAAGAAAATTTCCATATAAACATACTGTATATAAAAACATGTGTAGGAACATGCTTCCTGTAGGAACGCTGATACATAATACCAAGTAGGTAACAGTGGTCTCTGTTGAGCACAGACTATAGGTCCATAGTAAGCCGACGCGTTTTGCACCAAGGCTTCCTCAGGACCAAAGAGACCTTAAAGACTGTTGTTCCCATGAAGTCAAGGGCACAGCATATCGTGTCCTGGGGCAGGCGTTGGGGCTATGTAAGGCAGGGGCAGTCACCATCAAACAGTATATATATATATATATATATATATATATATATATATATATATCGGATTAATTTACCATAGAACCTAGAACCACCGAAACATTGTAGAATAGGACTATCCAGATCTTGGATTACTATAGAAGGTAATCAAGGTCCCCTCCTAAAGCCATAGGGTACAGCATCCACGGGGGGAGTCCTGTCATCTGAAGATAAGGCTTGTATGTGTGACCGGTTTTAGCTATAACACACCTTGACTCGCACATTCAACTTAACAGGGTAAGTGGTGGGTGCCGATGTTCATGGGTCCCATGACAATGGGGTGTCAGTGGCTCCCCTTATGTTTGCGTACTCCACGAATGCTGAGAGGCAGGCATTCCTGGAGGAAGGCAGACAGTTAGAAAACACCCATTAGGGACACATTTAACCCTTTGATCGGCCCTGCTGTTAACCTCTTTCCTGTCAGTGTCATTATTACAGTAACAGTGCATACTTATAGCACTGATTACTGTAGTAATGTCACTGGTACCCCCAAAAGTGTAAAAAAATGTCAGTTATGTGTCTGATCTGTCCGCCGCAATGTCACAATCCCGCTAAAAATCGCTGATCGCTGCCATTACTAGTAAAAAAAAAAAGACATAAATCTTTCCCCCAGTTTGCAGACATGATAACTTTTGCGCAAACCAATCAATATACACTTATTCGCACAGGTGTTCAAATACCACCAAAAGAAAGCTCTATTTATGGGAATAAAAGGACATAAATTTTATTTGGGTACAGCATTGCACGACAATTGTGCAATTGTCAGTTAAAGTAACGCAGTGCTGAATCGCAAAAAATTACCTGGTCATTAAGTAAATCCTTCTGGTCCAGAAGTGGTAAAAAAAAAAAAAAAAAAATAGTGTCCCTCAATGTAAATCCATCATCCATCACAACTCCCGCTGACCCAAAAAATAGAAAAATTGCAAAAACGCTTTGCATCCTAAGAGACTAAGCTCCGCATGCCCTCTCTTTGGCTTTGATAGTTATTTTATAGGCAAGGGGTGGGGCCACCCAGTTACGTCACCCAGTGGCACCGCCCCTTCTGATGTCTCATGGCCCCAAAGCATCCCCCCCCCCCCATTTCCTGTGGGGACCCCACACCATTTTTTTTTTTTCAGTTGGGGTTAGGGGTTCCCATTAAAATCCATGCTGAGCAATTGCCCGCATTCTTTTTTTTTTTTTTTTAAAGCGGAGTTCCGGGCACAAAAACGATATTTTTTTTTTGTGCCCGTCCGCTAGTTCAGCCTAACCTGAAAAGGAATTGGATAGTTAGATTTTTTTTTTTTTAAAACTCACCTTGTAATTGACGATCGTAAATACTCACCTATGACAGCTTCCTCCTCCAGCGCCGAGGCTCTCCCCGTCACTTCCTGCCTCGCAATGATTCCTGGGAGCTAAACGTCATAGCTCCCAGGAATCAATGCGCCGCACCGGCCCCGCTCGTCATTTCCGGGCGACGCCGCATTCCCCTGCTAAACAGCTTCTGGGCATGCCCAGAAGCTGTTTAGGAATGCGGCGCCGCACCGGAAGTGACGAGCGGGGCCGGTGCGGCGCATTGATTCCTGGGAGCTATGACGTTTAGCTCCCAGGAATCATTGCGAGGCAGGAAGTGACGGGGAGAGCCTCGGCGCTGGAGGGGCTGTGCTGTGCGGGGCCTGTGCTAGCCCTGACTGTCCCGGGGGTATGTTCAAAAAAAAAACGTTTCTCTGCCCGGAACTCCGCTTTAACAGCATTCTTTATCTCTACATTCATCTGTCAGTGGGGAAGCCTGCTGACAAATGATGACTCATGGTTGTTAAGGACGCGGGGGCCAGCTTTCCCGGCCCACTGCTTAACAACCAGCTATTTCTTCACACAGAATTTGGATTGGTCGGTTGTTTTTTTGACCGATCCAAATTCTAATCCTTCTTAAAAAACAAATAAATGGAACGAATTGTAACGTATTTCAACAAAAAAAGTTACTATTCGTTACTACTTTATTCGGCGATTCCGATAAATCTGAATTTCCGAATAACAAAAAATTTGGCTGAGATTGTATTCGGACCAAAACAAGTTGCACATGTCTAGTTGTTAGGATGCCAGTGTCTAGAAAGTCGTAATGGTGCACAATGAAAATTTGGGGCTTTGTGTAACTAAAAGGCAGGCTTCATCTACCTGCTGACTTGTATACAATTTTTGATAAATTTTTAGGCATTTTACCAAGGCACCCCTGAAGAAACCTCAAGGCACCCTGGTTGAAAAAGGCTGCAACACTTGTTTGGGGCTCCATTTTCATGAATTACTGCATCAGTGAGGCGTAGTATGGAGGCGATCAGCTTGTGGCACTGCTGAGGTGTTATGGAAGCCCAGGTTGCTTTGATAGCAGCCTTCAGCTTGTCTGCATTGTTGGGTCTGGTGTCTCCCTTTCCTCTTGACAATACCCCACAGATTCACTATGAGGTTGAGGTCAGGTGAGTTTACTGGCCAATCAAGCACAGTGATACCAGGATCATTAAACCAGGTATTGGTAATTTTGGCAGGGGACCTTGATTTCCAAATGAAATGCAACATTTTCCACAGTCAGTGATGATTTGGGGAAATTATAGAGCACTTCATGTTTCCCTCTGCTGACCAGCTTTATGCAGATGCTGATTTCATTTTCCAGGAGGACTTGGCACCTGCCCACACTGCCAAAAAAATAAAAAATACCTGGTTAAACCACTTACCTACTGGGCACTTATACCCCCTTCCTAACCAGGCCAATTTTCAGCTTTCAGTGCGCATACATTTTGAATGACAATTACTCAGTAATGCAACACTGTTCCCAAATAAAATGTCTGTCCTTTTTTTTCACACAAATAGAGCTTACTTTTAAAGGTATTTAATCATCACTGGGTTTTTTTATTTTATGCGCTATAAATGAAAACATTTTGTAAAACAAAAGCACATGTTTCTTTGTTTCGGTTAAAAATTTTTGCAAATTAGTAATTGTTCTTCATAAATTTTGGCCAAAAGTTTTACTACTACATATCTTTGGTAAAAAATAACCCAAAAAGTATATATTATTTGGTCTTTGTGGAAGTTATAGAGTCTACAAGCTATGATTCCAACCACTGAAAATTGATCACACCTGATGTGCAGACGGCCTCTCTCTCTTCTTGATACAACAACAAGCAAGTATAGTACAAATATCTCCCAAATGAACCCTTTTTGGAAAGTAGACATTTAGTATTGGTATTTAGTAAGAGGCATTGTGAGCTTTTTCCCACATTTCTTTGCAAAATGAAGATTTTTTTTTTTCACAAAATTGTCATATTACCAACTTATTTCTCACACACTGTATAGGCATACTTGCAACTACACCCCAAAATATATTCTGCTACTCCTCCTGAGTATGGCGATACCCCATATATGAGACTTTTACACAGCCTGGCCACATACAGAGGCCCGACATGCAAGTAGCACTCCAGGAGAATAAATTACACATATAATTACCTGACAACCTATCACACTTCTGAAGGCCCTGGAGCCCCAGGACAATGGAAATGACCCCATTTTCAAAAAGCAAACAACCCAACATAATCTAGGAGCCATTATGAGTCTTTTGAACATGTCATTTTTTTTCCACAAATTTTTGGAAAATGTGGAATGATAATGAAAACGCATGTTTTTTACACAAAGTTGTCCATTTATAGGATATTTCTAACATAGCATGTACATAGCAAAAATTACATCCCAAAACACATTCTGCTACTCTTCCTGAGTATGGCGATACCACGTGTGTGAGACTTTTACACAGCCTGGCCACATAGAGGCCCAACATTCAGGGAGCACCGTCATTTCCTGACTATACATTACACTTTTGTGAGGCACTGTAGGGCACTGATGTGGTATTGATGAGCACTGATGTGGCATGGATGTGCCATGGATGAGAACTGATGTGGCACTGATGAGCACTGATGTGGCATGGATGAGCACTGATAGGGCATGGATGTGGCACGGATGGGCAAGAATGATGCACAGATGAGGCACTAATGGGCATGAATGAGGTGCAGAAGAGGCACAGATGGTCACGAATGAGGCATGGATGAGGCACAGGTGAGCACTGCTGTGTGAACTCTCTCCTCTCCTTGAATGCTATACCTGGAAGTACATGGATGTGGCATGGATGGGCATAAATGAGGCACGAATAAGACACAGATGGGCATGAATAAGGCACGAGGTGAGGCACAGATGGGCATGAGGCATGGTGAGGCACAGATAGGCATGAATGAGGCACAGATGGGCATGGATGTGGCATGAATGCAGCAAAGATGGGCATGAATGAGGCACAAATGGCATTAATGTTGCATGAATGAGGCACAGATGGGCATTAATGCGGCACATATTGGCATGAATGAGGCATTGATGAGCCACAGGTGAGCACTGCCGCAGTCTCTCTCCTCTCCTTGCACGTTGTACTGATCTGTGTGTACAGCGTGCGAGCAGAGGAGAGGAGAGGGCTGAACTGGACATGCGTCGGTTTGTTGACCAATGATCGTTCCATCTTTGGACGGAGCTATCACATGGTAAAAGGCCGCTGTCATTGGTCCTTTACCGACGATTCGTGATGTGCTGGGTTCATGGATTCTTCTGTGTACGCGCCCCAGGGGGTGCACGGGAAGCCCGATTCTGGGAGGACTTCATTGTACCCGTCCCAGAATAAGCTGTCATTTGGCTATGGCCCAGTTGGCAAGTGGTTAAAGATCATGGTATCACTGTGCTTGATTGGCTTGTAAACTCGCCTGACCTACATGAGAGACACCAGACCCAACCATGCAGACGATCTGAAGGTTGCTATCAAAGAAACCTGGGCTTCCACAAAACCTCAGCAATGCCACAGGCTGGTCTCCTCCATGCCACACCATAGTTAGTGAGGATGAAAAAAGACACCAGTCCGAGTCCATTCAGTTCAACCTATGAAGTGTGTGTGTGTGTGTGTGCAAAAGGAGCCCCGACCAAGTATTGAGTGCATACTATACTGTACATGGACATACTTTTCAGTAAGCCAACATTGCTGTATTAAAAATCCTTTTTTTTTTTTTTCATTGGTCTTATGTATTATTCTTATTTTCTGAGATACTGAATTTTGGGTTTTCACTAGCTGTAAGCCAAAATCATCAAAATTAAATTTAAGAAATGCTTGAAATATATCACTCTGTGTGTAAAGCATCTATTTAAAATATACGAGTTTCACTTTTTGAATTGAATTACTGAAATAAATGAACTTTTTGCTATTCTAATTTTATGAGATGCACCTGTATGATCAGCCCTGCACGCAGTCTGCATCCAGGCCAATCATTCACAAGTAATTGATCCAACAGCAAATAAACAACCTCGATTAGCTATGGAACTTGTCAGCCTCCCATTGCTTTCAATGGGGCTACAGCCTGAAGCTAATTGCTGGAACCCTGCTGGGTCTCCTGCATGAATCACTGACAGCCCTATTTTCATATGTGAATGGGGCCTAAAGCTGAACTTCAATCCGCTTATATTTTGCCTTCCTTAAATCCTCCCTCATTGTCAATTTGCTAATAAATATAAAGATAAAAACCCTTTGAGTTTTCATTACATACATGTGCTTCTCTATGTAATGCAGGAAGTCATGGCCGGCAGGGTGTTGTACATAGCTCCCTGAAAGCATCACAGCATTCTCTCCCTCGAAACATCTTTTGAGGAGCCTTCAGTCTTGATGCAAGCAGTGAGCTGGCTCTTGGAGAAAGTATGTACAGTAAAACCTTGGATTGAGAGTAACTTGGTTTGAGAGCATTTTGCAAGACAAGCAAAATTGTTTTATAAATTTTGACTTGATAAACGAGTGATGTCTTGATATACAAGTAGCGTCACGTCACAACTGAGTATAAAAGAGAAGAGAGGCGCCTCTAGGTGTAGCAATATGGTTACATTTACAGAAGGTACAACATTTGGCAACTCCCATGTCTGATGATTAACCACTTGCCGACCGGTCACGTTGACCGTACTGCGGCAAAGTGACTCGTTATCGTCCAGCGACGTAGACTTACGTCGCTGGACTCCTCCCCTTTTGGGTGGCGCGCGCGCGCCCCGCTGGAGGCTCGCTCCCGCTGTATTTAGTCACAGTGGGAGTCGGGCCAGGGGAAGAGAGGCGGTGATCACCATTGCTCTTCCCCGATCGTCGGGGATCGAGTGTGGAAATCCACCCGCTTGTGTAAACAAAGCAGGCGGCCCTCCCAAGTGACAGGCAGGGACAGATTGCAGGATTCAGCATAGCTGCAGTGGCGTACCAATGGGGGGGCGGTGGGGCGGCCCGGGGCGGCCCGCCCCGGGTGCCACGCACTGGGGGGTGTCAGCCGGTGTCCTGCCCAGTGTGTTCAGACAGATCCCGCAGTGTGAAGGCAGCTGCAGTGGCAGCTCCATCAGTCCGTGCTGCTAGCGGGAGGCGGAGCCACATCAGGAATAAGGGGGCGGAGCCACGTCAGGAATAAGGGGGCGGAGCCTCGGTGGGAAGAAGGGGCGGAGCCTCGGCTGGAAGAGTGCCCATTGCCCAAGTGTGTGTGCTGGATTGGAGGGGGATGGGGCTGCTGCATATAGAGGAATTCATCTTTCTCTATTCTTCCTGCAGCTGCCTGCTGAATAACTGATTCTCCTCCTCTCCCTCCTGCAGGAAGAATAGGGAAAGATCAATTCATCTATATGCAGCAGCCCCATCCCCCTCCTATACAACTTCTTTTGCTGGCCCCCCAGTGTTCTTAACCCCCTGCAGTGCTCCTAATCACCCCCTCTGTGCTCTTAGCCCCCCCTCAGTGCACTAGACCCCCTCTGTTCTTTAGCCACCCCCCCCCATGCTCTTCAGCTTCCCACAGTGCTTTCTCCCTCCCCCTATGCTCCCTGTTCCCCCCAGTACTCTCCACCCCCCTGGTTTTCCCTGTCCGTCCCCCAAGTGCTCCCTGTCCCCCCCAGTGCTCTCCACCCCCCTGGTTTTCCCTGCCCTCCCCCCAAGTGCTCCCTGTCCCCCCCAGTGCTCTCCACCCCCCTGGTTTTCCCTGCCCACCCCCAAGTGCTCCCTGTCCCCCCCAGTGCTCTCCACCCCCTGGTTTTCCCTGCCCGTCCCCTAAGTGCTCCCTGTCCCCCCAGTGCTCTCCACCCCCCTGGTTTTCCCTGCCCGCCCCCCAAGTGCTCCCTGTCCCCCCTAGTGCTCTCCACCCCCCTGGTTTTCACTGCCCGCCCCCTAAGTGCTCCCTGCCCCCCCCAGTGCTCTCCACCCCCCTGGTTTTCCCTGCCCGTCCCCCAAGTGCTCCCTGTCCGTCCCCCAAGTGCTCCCTGTCCCTCCCAGTGCTCTCCACCCCCCTGGTTTTCCCTGCCCGCCCACCAAGTGCTCCCTGTCCCCCCAGTGCTCTCCACCCCCCTGGTTTTCCCTGCCCGCCCCCCAAGTGCTCCCTGTCCCCCCCAGTGCTCTCCACCCCCCTGGTTTTCACTGCCCGTCCCCCAAGTGCTCCCTGTCCCCCCCAGTGCTCTCCAACCCCTGGTTTTCCCTGCCTGCCCCACAAGTGCTCCCTGTCCCCCCCAGTGCTCGCCACCCCCCTGGTTTTCCCTGCCCGCCACCCAAGTGCTCCCTGTCCCCCCACTGCTCTCCACCCCCCCTGGTTTTCCCTGCCCGCCCCCCAATTGCTCCCTGTCCCCCCAGTGCTCTCCACCCCCCTAGTTTTCCCTGCCCGCCCCCAAGTGCTCCCTGGCCCCCCCCAGTGCTCTCCACCCCCCTAGTTTTCCCTGCCCGCCCCAAGTGCTCCCTGGCCCCCCCCAGTGCTCTCCACCCCCCTGGTTTTCCCTGCCCGCCCCCCAAGTGCTCCCTGTCCCCCCCAGTGCTCTCCACCCCCCTGGTTTTCCCTGCCCGCCCCCCTAGTGCTCCCTGTCCCCCCCAGTGCTCTCCACCCCCCTGGTTTTCCCTGCCTGCCCCCCAAGTGCTCCCTGTCCAACCCCCAATGCTCTCCACCCCCCTGGATTTCCCTGCCCGCCCCCCAAGTGCTCCCTGTCCCCCCAGTGCTCTCCACCCCCCTGGTTTTCCCTGCCCGCCCCCCAAGTGCTCCCTGTCCCCCCCAGTGCTCTCCACCCCCCTCATTTTCCCTGCCCACCCCCCCAAGTGCTCCCTGTCCCCCCCAGTGCTCTACACCCCCTGATTTTACCTGCTCGCCCCCCAAGTACTCCCTGTCCCCCCCCAGTGCTCTCCACCCCCCTGATTTTCCTTGCCCACCCCCAAGTGCTCCCTGTCCCCCCCCAGTGCTATCCACCCCCCTGGTTTTCCCTGCTCACCCCCCAAGTGCTCCCTGCCCCCCCCCAGTGCTCTCCACCCCCAGCGCTCTCCTCTTCCAACCCCCCTACAATGCTTTCCAAACCCCCTCTTAATTCTTTCCAGTCCCCCCCCACCGTGCCCTTCAGCTCCTCCTGTGCTCTTTGCTTCGTCTGTGCTCTCTGGCCCCCTTAGTGCTCTTCTATCTTCTATCATGTCCTCAGTCTCTGAGCATCTCCTGTATCATGTCTGTAGTCTCTGACCATCTCTTGTTTCATGTCCTCAGTCTCTGACCATCTCCTGTATCATGTCTGTAGTCTCTGGCCATCTTCTGTATCATGTCTGCAGTCTCTTACCATCTCCTGTATCACGTCTGCAGTCTCTAACCATCTACTGTATCATGTCTGCAGTCTCTGACCATCTGTTGTATTATGTCTGCAGTCTCTGAGCATCTCCTGTATCATATCTGCAGTCTCTGACCATCTACTGTATCATGTCTGCAGTCTCTGACCATCTACTGTATCATGTCTGCAGTCTCTGACCATCTACTGTACTAATGTCTGCAGTCTCTGACCATCTCCTGTATCACGTCTGCAGTCTCTGACCATCTACTGTATCATGTCTGCAGTCTCTGACCATCTACTGTATCATGTCTGCAGTTTCTGAGCATCTCCTGTATCACGTCTGCAGTCTCTGACCATCTACTGTATCATGTCTGCAGTCTCTGACCATCTCTGGTATCATGCCCGCAGTCTCTGACCATCTACTGTATCATGTCTGCAGTCTCTGACCATCACTTGTATCACGTCTGCAGTCTCTGACCATCTACTGTATCATGTCCTCAGTCTCTGACCATCTACTGTATCATGTCTGCAGTCTATGACCATCTCCTGTATCACGTCTGAAGTCTCTGACCATCTACTGTATCATGTCTGCAGTCTCTGACCATCTCTTGTATCATGTCCTCAGTCTCTGACCATCTCCTGTATCATGTCTTCAGTCTCTGACCATCTCCTGTATCATGTCTGCAGTCTCTGACCATCTCCTGTATAATGTCTGTAGTCTCTGGCCATCTTCTGTATCATGTCTGCAGTCTCTTACCATCTCCTGTATCACGTCTGCAGTCTCTAACCATCTACTGTATCATGTCTGCAGTCTCTGACCATCTGTTGTATTATGTCTGCAGTCTATGAGCATCTCCTGTATCATATCTGCAGTCTCTGACCATCTACTGTATCATGTCTGCAGTCTCTGACCATCTACTGTATCATGTCTGCAGTCTCTGACCATCTACTGTACTAATGTCTGTAGTCTCTGACCATCTCCTGTATCACGTCTGCAGTCTCTGACCATCTACTGTATCATGTCTGCAGTCTCTGACCATTTACTGTATCATGTCTGCAGTTTCTGAGCATCTCCTGTATCATGTCTGCAGTCTCTGACCATCTACTGTATCATGTCTGCAGTCTCTGACCATCTCTTGTATCATGCCCGCAGTCTCTGATTATCTACTGTATCATGTCTGCAGTCTCTGACCATCACTTGTATCACGTCTGCAGTCTCTGACCATCTACTGTATCATGTCCTCAGTCTCTGACCATCTACTGTATCATGTCTGCAGTCTCTGACCATCTCCTGTATCACGTCTGAAGTCTCTGACCATCTACTGTATCATGTCTGCAGTCTCTGACCATCTCTTGTATCATGTCCTCAGTCTCTGACCATCTGCTGTATCATGTCCTCAGTCTCTGACCATCTCTTGTATCATGTCTTTAGTCTCTGACTATCTCCTGTATCATGTCCTCAGTCTCTGACCATCTCCTGTATCATGTCCTCAGTCTCTGACCATCTCCTGTATCATGTCCTCAGTCTCTGACCATCTCCTGTATCATGTCTGCAGTCTCTGACCATCTCCTGTATCATGTCTGTAGTCTCTGGCCATCTTCTGTATCATGTCTGCAGTCTCTTACCATCTCCTGTATTATGTCTTCAGTCTCTGACCATCTCCTGTATCATGTCTGTAGTCTCTGAATATCTCCTTTAGCAAGTCTCCAATCTCTTACTCAAACTTAAACACATTGCTAATAATATTAGCTATCTATCTTTGGTAGGACTGTGCAGGGGAGGCAGAGAGTGCAAAAGGGGGAACTGTGATTAGAGAGACGGAGGGCAGACTGCAAGGGGCACTGTGATGGGGGGCTGTGAAATTTGTGCAAAAAATATTCTTGAAAACATGTCTCTGCTGACATCCGCTGCCTCATAGAGCTGCATGGAGGATCCGATCAGATCCGCCTAAAAAACTGACAGGCGGATCTGATCGGATCGCCCGTGTGAAAGAGCCCTTAATCATCAACCATGTAAGTTGCTAAATGTAACCATATTGCTACACTTAGAGGTGCCTCTCTTCTCTTTTATACTCTGTAGCTCCTGCTTGAATTTGCTTCTAATCCCCTTGTGGAGGAGCCATTTGTGGATGGACATTTTATGGTTACACAACCTATCACATTGCTATAATCTTTTTATATGGACTATAAACTGAAGGACTTATTATAAATGGTTGTGGAACGAATCATCTGAGTTTCCATTATTTCTTATGGGGAAATTTGCTTTAATATACAAGTACTTTGGATTACAAGCATGTTTCCGGAGCACATTATGCCCGCAATCCAATGTTTTACTGTACAGTATCTCACAAAAGTGAGTACACCCCTCACATTTTTGTAAATATTTTATTATATCTTTTCATGTGACAACACTGAAGAAATTATACTTTGCTACAATGTAAAGTCGTGAGTGTACAGCTTGAATAACAGTGTATATTTGCTGTCCCCTCAAAATAACTCAACACAGCCATTAATGTCTAAACCGCTGGCAACAAAAGTTAGTACACCCCTAAGTAAAAATTGGGCCCAACGTGTCAATATTTTGTGTGGCCAACATTATTTTCCAGCACTGCCTTAACCCTCTTGGGCATGGAGTTCCCCAGAGCTTCACAGGTTGCCAGTGGAGTACTCTTCCACTCCTCCATGATGACATCACAGAGCTGGTTGATATTAGAGACCTTGCGCTTCTCCACCTTCTGTTTGAGATGCCCCACAGATGCTCAATAGGGTTTGGGTCTGGAGACATGCTTGACCAGTCCATCACCTTTACCCTCAGCTTCTTTAGCAAGGCAGTGGTCGTCTTGGAGGTGTGTTTAGGGTCGTTATGTTGGAATACTGCCCTGGGCGCCCAGTCTCCGAAGGGTGGGGTTAATGCTCTGCTTCAGAAAGTCACAGTGCATGTTGGCATTCATGGTTCCCTCAATGAAATGTAGCTCCACAGTGCCGGCAGCACTCAAGCAGCCCCAGACCATGTCACTCCCGCCACCATGCTTGACTGTAGGCAAGACACACTTGTCTTTGTACTCCTCACCTGGTTGCCACCACACACGCTTGACACCATCTGAACCAAATATGTTTATCTTGGTCTCATCAGACCACAGGACATGGTTCCAATAATCCATGTCCTTAGTCTGCTTGTCTTCAGTAAACTGTTTGCAGACTTTCTTGTGCATCATCTTTAGAAGAGGCTTCCTTCTGGGACAACAGCCATGCAGACCAATTTGATGCAGTGTGCAACGTATGGTCTGAGCACTGACAGGCTGACCCCCCACTCCTTCAACCTCTGCTGCAATGCTGGCAGCACTCATTTTCCCAAAGACAACCTCTGGATATGACGCTGAGCATGTGCACTCAACTTCTTTGGTCGACCATGGAGAGGCCTGTTCTGAGTGAAAACTGTCCTGTTAAACCACTGTACGGTTTCGGCCACCGTGCTGTAGCTCAGTTTCAGGGTATTGGCAAAATTCCTATAGTCTAGACCAGGGATCCTCAAACTACGGCCCTCCAGCTGTTGCAGAACTACACATCCCATGAGTCATTGCAAAACTCTGACATTTGCAGACATGACCAGGCATAATGGGAATTGTAATTCCTGAACAACTGGAGGGCCATAGTTTGAAGACCCCTATTCTAGGCCATCCTTATGTGGAGCAACAATTATTTTTTTCAGATCCTCAGAGAGTTCTTTGCCATGAGGTGCTGTGTTGAACTTCCGGTGACCAGGATGAGAGAGAGAGAGATAACATCAAATTTAACACACCTGCTCCCCATTCACATCTGAGACCCACGATTCTGTTTGCGCGATGTTTGTTACCGCGATTCAGCAAGCGGAAATCGCGGCAACATCGCACAGCGTTTGGGGTGCCATTGCAAATCACGAACATCGCACAGGCGTCCCGCGATTTGCAATGATTTCCGGATCCCGGGCAGAATCACATGTGAACGTAGCCTTAATGTCTGTTTATCAGCAGCAGTGTACATGAGGCCTAAGTGTCAAGTGATATCACCTTCCAGTTTGCAGCCTGCTATTTGGACAATAAAGAAGCTGCAACATACTGAGAAATCTTAAGCTCTTCTAACTTTGCTCTCTCCATCTGTTTACTTTTTTCATATGTTTTATGGGTGCTCAGGGCAGCCATCAGAAATTGTGGGGCCCCTTACACCGCTTTAGGCCTGGGCCCCTCCGGGCCTGATCACCAACATTTTGCGGGGCCCGCCCTCTGGCCGTCCCACCGAATCCACCCACTGGCCATCCTACCGAGTCCTTTAGTGCACCCACTGATATTTTGACACTCTTACAACTTATGAAAATTAATCCAAGCCAGCAAAGAGACATCCCCATATATTCAGCAAGAAAACATCTGAATCCAGCAAAGAGACGGCCTCATATATTGAGCAAAGAGACATCCCAATCCAACAAAATGACAGCCTCATATATTCAGCAAAGACACATCCCAATCCAGTAAAGAGACAGCCCCATACTGTATATTCAGAAAAGAGATATCCCAATCCAGCAAAGAGACAGCCTCATATTTTCAGCAAAGAGACAGCGCAATCCAGAAAAGAAACATCCCTTCAGCTGCATCGGCTTCCTCTGGAGCCATCCTGCTTTAGCAATTGTTAGTTACTACAGCAGCAACAACTCGTTCTCATTGGCTGGGCCCCTCAGAACGCCCGGGCCCCCTACATGTGTATGGGCTGTCCCCCCCTGATGGCTGCCCTGTGGGTGCTCACGGTAGAACTCTGACTGGCATTGTCGGGTGCTCACAGTATAACCGTAACTGGCACTGTTGTTTGGTACAATGGAAAGTTGTTACTTTTGCAAAGTTCAATAAAGCTGTGGCCTTGCCCTATTTCCAACTTAATCAGCTTCTGTGTCTTTTTGGGGGGTAAGGTATTGGTTTATTAGCTGTTCATAAATGAGCCTATGCTTCTCAGCAGTAATGACATGCGTGCTTGGAGAGGAGCCTGAAAGCCTTTCCCTCTCCCGGTCTGAGTGCTGTTTTGAGGAGATATCATAGGCTGGTACCAATACAGAATCAGATACTTACACTAGTTGTATGTGACAATACATGAACGCTTCAGCACCCTAAATCAGTATGTCATAGGTTAAAATGAATATCACCGTCGCTGTAATCATATCATGCAGATTGCTATTTAACACCCCCATGCTAACCAAAGGGAATATGACTTGATTAGGATGTACTCACAATATGATGAGAATGTTTGCTGAAGCCTTCTACAAAGGGAAGTTCTGCTGACTTCCATCATCCAATCACGTGCAAGCAAAAACACTTTTTTTTTTTTAAATGTCATTGCATGTGATTGGTTATTTTTTACAAAGTGAAGCTTTACCTTGTTCACTAAGCTCTGGAGCAACTGCACTTCCAGAGTGCACAGTCAATTTTCTGTTAGTAAATCCACCCCAGAGAAAGCATGTTGTTGTATGTGTCTACGCTAACCCAGTAGCTGGAGTAAGGCTCGGATCACATATGTTCGGCCGTGCTTTCACTGTGATTTTTAAAAGAAGTCCAATGGGGTTTTGTTTACTGGATTAGGTGCGATTCAGGTGTGAATTCTTACTTGGAATCGCATCTGAACTCAACCGTAAAACGTACAGGTCTTCTTTTAAAAAGGACTATGGCCGACCCGGACATACGTGAACCGGCTACATAGAAAGGTGGTTTAGTTCACATGTTCTGCAAGTCGGAAGCAGTTCAAATGTGAACCAAGCTTTAAGCAGTATGTTATCTGCCGGAGAATACAGTTTTCTTATTACAGTAGTAGTGTCAGGAGTGTACAGCTCCAATAGGCCCATGATTTAAAGGGGTTGTTAAGTCAGAAGGTTTTTTATCTTAATGCATTCTATGATAAAAAAAAAACCTTCTGTGTGCAGCAGCCGCCCTCTGCCCCCTAATACTTACCTGAGCCCGTCTCGATCCAGTGATGTTGCAAGAGTGCCTCGGCTGCCCGAGACTCTCCCTCCTCATTGGCTAAGATGGCAGCGCTGCACCATTGGCTCTCGCTGGTGTCAATCAAATTCATTGAGCCAATGAGAGAGAGGTGGCAAGGCCGGGCTGCGGCTTCGTATCTGAATGGACACAGGGAGCTGTGACTTGGCTCGGGTACCCCCATAGCAAGCTGCTTGCTGTGGGGGCCTTTAACAGGAGGGAGTGGCCAGGAGCGCCAAAGAGGGACCCAAGAAGAGGGGGATCTGGGCTGCTCTATGCATATCAAACTGCATCGAATAGGTAAGTATAACATGTTTGTTATTTTTTAACAAAGGAAAAACGAGACTTTACAATCACTATAGCATAGCAGCTTGCTATGGGGGCAAAGATGTTCTGAAACCGCAACTGGTCCTGGATTATAACAACACCATGGGAGGTGTGGACAGAGCTGGCCAGGCCATGACTTTCTATCCGGCAATGCGGAAACAACAGAAAAAATATTATAAAAAAATATTCAGACACCTCCTGGAGCAGTGTTTGTGGAACGCATTCATTCTCCTAAAAAAGAAGAGTGACGGGCCTGTGGTTCATGCAGACTTTGTGTGGAAAATTGCTGAGGCACCAAACACCAACAGTAAGTAGATCCGGACGCCGTGCTGCTGGTGTTGTGAACCCCGAACGCCTGACCGGTCGTCACTTCATGGACCAACGGAGAAGAAGACTGCACCCACAAGGATGTGTGTGGTTTGCTGTTCCAAGCGTGACAACACTGGATGGAAAATCAGAAAGGAAACGCGGTACTACTGTCCAGACTGTGACGTTGGACTTTGCGCTGTACCCTGTTTCAAAATTTTCCACACCCCGAAAGTTTATTGAAGCAATATGACCACTAAGATTGCATCCTTTTTGGGGGAAAAAAAAAAATATTGCATCCTTGTTTGACAAAAAAAAAAAATGTCAGTTTTTTTGATTACGTTATTTACTATACTTTATTGAATAAAAAGTGTTATTTTTTGGGAAAAAAAAAAAAGTGTTATTATTATATTATTATTTTATAGTTATTTATTATATTATAATTTAGGATTTTGTGTTTCAAACTTTATCATACCCGGGATGTTATAAAGAAGAACGCACAGTAAAAAGAAATCATATATAAATAGTTGGTTTGGGCTGCTCATTCTTAAGAATAAGTGCCGGTTCACATATGTGCGGCTGCGGAGATCGCATGTAATTCGGAGCGCACTGCTCCTTCATTACATGCGATCTCCTGTGCGGATGCGAATTCAGCCATACACTTTGTATGGCTGAAATTCGCACTGCACCCGCACCAAAGACGCACAGGAAGCATTTTTTCAGCCGCATCAGGATCGGATCGCACAGTGGTTCACACTTGTGCAATCCGATCCTGTGCGAACTGTCAGATCGCACTGCGATATGCGATCAAACTGGGGTTGTCGTTAACATTTAATTGACACCCCCTGCATATCGTATATGGCAGTGTGAACTGCCTCTTGTGCGGATGCAATGCGGGAACAGGCTGCGTATTCGCAGCCTTCCCGCATCGCACAAGTGTGAACCGGCCCCTACATGCAAAATAATGGTACTTAAAAGTGCTCCTTTTTGTTTTTTATTATTATTGTATATTTACCTTAGGCTAAACTTTTAGAGTCGGTTCACACTAAGGCGACACGACTCCTTACTACTTCGGGGGCGACTTGTGCATTATCGTGCACCATGACTTCGGACCGACTTGCAGGGACTTTACATAATGGAAGTCTATGCAAGTCGCTCCGAGGTCGCCCCGAAGTAGTACAGGACCCTTTTTCTAAGTCGGGGCGACTTGTGTCGCTCCATTAGAACGGGTCCTGTAGCGGTTAATGGACCGCGAGGGAGCGCGACTTGTCAGGCTGACAAGTCGCCTGACAAGTCGCGATAGTGTGGACCAGCTCTTAGGCTACTTCACATCTAGGTGTTGCAGGCTACTTCACATCTAGGTGTTGCTATTTTTACAGGCGTTTTCCAGGCATTTTTTCGGGCGTTCCAAAGGCTTTTTTTTGCAGCGTTTTAAGTGACCAATGAAAAAAAAATAAAAACATCTGTAATCTGCCAAAAAATAACCTCATGTACTATAAGCGACAGGCAAACAGGGGCCATTGAAATTAATGGGATTTGTCTTGTTGGGCGTTTTTACAGCTGAGGCTTCGAGCAGAAAATTGCCCAAAAATGCCTAGATGTGAACAAAGCCTCCTCAGGCTTCGTTCACATATTGGCGTCTCGGGCAGAAGTACAAGACCTTACTTTAGGCGACAGGCGTTTGCGATTCTGTTTGCACGATTTTACTGTGATTTTTCTGACGTCAATCGCAGCAAAATCGCTCCGCGTTTGGAGTGATATTGCAAGTCACAGGAATCGCACGGGCATCCCGTGATTTGCAATGATTCGGGATCGCGGGCAGAGACGTGGCGTTTCTGCCCGTGACTCAAGGCGCAATATGTGAAAAAGCCTAAGGGTATGTCTTAATGGTTTGGGGGGTTGCAAAATGACTACAGGAAAAGAGGGAATTTCAGATAAAGGGCTGTGTAGGAGATACTTTGTAGCTTAGAACTGAATTCTCTGCATGATTTAGAGCCAAAGGAGAACTGGAGAAATGGACTGAGAGGAGCAGCATTTTAAGAGTAAGGAGAAGTGGATATGTTGAACAGCTGTGATTTAACTGTGGTTTGGAGTTGCGCCAATCTGTTAACAGGACGCACATGAGACTGTTATAAAATGTGTGGATGCAATTAGAGCACACACTGGCATTTTAGTCGTGCTTTATATGATTGAGGCTCGGTTTCCACTAGTGCGAATACGAAGTCGTGCTACTTCTAGCACGACTTTGTAGCGAAAGTAAACTGCGGCTTCAGTTAGACTTTTCCCTCATATATAGAGGGAAGTCGCGCTCAAAAGTAGTTCACGATCTACTTTTGAAGTCGCCGCAACTGAAGCCGCGGCAGTGGAAACGGGCCCCATTGAAAACAATGACTTTTGACTTGCTGTGCGACTTGACATGTGTCAAGTCGCACCGCAAGTCGCACTAGTAGAAACCGGGCCTGAAGTATGGATGTATGCAATATGTTTCATTTGGAGATTCAATTAGTTTGTGAATAAATATGAAGTTTAAGGGTCCTTTCACACGGCCGCTCCGTGTGTCTGCAAATCATCCCATCCGTTTGCGGATGATTTGCGGACATAATGTAAGTGAATGGCACTGCGGATGTCAGCGGAATACCATCCGCTGACATCCGATTTTCCTCCTTTCAGTTCTGTTCCGTTTTTACGATTGGAACAGAACCCCATTTTTTCTTCCGTGTAAAAAACGGAAAGGAAGGAAAATTGGATGTCAGCGGTGTCATCCGCTGACATCCGCAGTGCCATATACTTACATTATGTCCGCATATCATCCGCAAACGGATAGGATGATATGCGGGCACACGGAGCGGATGACAGAAATGTCATCCGCTCCGTGGAAAAAAAAAAAGTCCCGCAGCAGACCTTTCACACGGAGCGGCCGTGTGAAAGGACCCTTAAAAGCAGATTCAAATATAGAGGACATAGTATCGAAATGTGATAACATGAATGTCAGCCAAAAAAGTTAAATCAGAACTACACTGCATCTGAGCGCTACAAACCTAAAATGCTTTTTAATTCTAATTTTTATTATTCAAAGCAAACTCCCCCATCCATCCATATCTCCATCCTTTGTTTTGTTGAGAAATCACTTTGAAAAAACACTCTCTAGCATTTCTGCCCCTGGTCATTTCAAGTAGGAGCAGATGATTTATGTACTGTAGCATTGCTTTCCTGGAATCCATCTGTCCTTAGCTCAGGCATGCAGGCGAAAAGGTGTGCTTAGCTAAGAAAGCCCTTCCTCCCCTCTTGAAGACTCCCAGGATGTAGGACATAATTTTGCATAGGTATAAAAAATTAAAAAAAAAAAAATAGTTTAAAAAAGTAAATTTAATAAACTTTCCTATTTACCTTACCAATGCTAGCAGCATAAGAAATACAAATAGTCAGTATTAATTGAGAGAGGGAAGTTCTGCTTTAAGAGCATGCAAGTTTAAAGTAAAAGAAAAGAAAAGCATGTCTTGAGAATGAAAAGCTTGCGTAGCAAAGAGTAGGTTCATGAAAATATGGCACTACAGTACCTGCATTGTATTGATTGAAGACATGTGAGTTGTAAACTTCAATATTCTTCATTAGTTTTATTACCCTAAGGGTCCTTTCACACGGGCGATCCGATCAGATCCGCCTGTCAGATTTTTAGGCGGATCTGATCGGATCCTCCATGCATCCCTATGGGGCAGCGGATGTCACCCGCTGCCATCTGCATCTGATCCTGTCCGTGAAATCCGGACGGATGGAAACCCTATTTTCCATTCGTCCAGGGAATCGGATGGGATTGGATGAGAGCGGACAGGCGGTCCACTCTAATCCGATTAACCCATAGAGAGCAGCAGGGCTCTGACACCTCCCTCTCTGCACACAGTGCGGAGACGGAGCTGTCATCCGCCGGCTCAGCGGGGATCGGCGGATTGATCCCCGCTGAGCAGAGCACGGTCCGCAACAGAATGCGGACCGCGTGAAAGGACCCATAAATGGTTCGTTTACCTGTAGCATCCTCCTAGGTAGGTGCTAGTGAGAAAGTATAATTTTGAGCTCTGTCTGTTTACCAGAGAGATTGCAGGTAAATCTATATTGTTCTCTGCCTACCAGAGAGCAGGTTCTGTTAGTGAGGTCTGCTCATTGTGCTCAGTATGTGATTCATTCAGTCTGGAGAGTGTTTCATGCTGGTCCAATAGGGAGGCATGTTGGACAGTGGAAGGAAACCTGATGAATGGGTGCATGGGTTTTTGATACAGTCCTGATGATTAGCAGAAGGCAGGCTGCCTTGGTGCATGTTGGGATATTGTATAAAAGCGAGGAGCACATGTGCTTAGGGTCTTTCGTTGGAGAGCAGAGTCCCAGAGGGTGAAGGCGGCTGCTTCCTCCTCTGTAGAGGTGCCATGCGGTCTCAGGGGGTCGTTCTGAGGGCTGGAGGAGTGGTCAATAGAATCTGAACCCAGAGGTCCAGGGAAGCTGACAGAGGGGAGACACTGGAGATCCTGGTTCTGCAGTATCATGAGTACAGGAACTCGTATCAAGGGGCCTGACCTGAGGGGGGCCACCCCTGCTCATAGGATAGTCAGTGGACGGGTGTCAGCAGGAAGAGGATGCTAGGGAGAGTGTCCTGAAGAAAGGTGATCGTCCATCAAGTCTCCTTGTTAGAAAAAGTAAAGAAAACAAGAGACTGAACCCCATTTTTCCCAGTGGCAGGGTGAATTAACAGCCTGGCTGTTGTATATCTATTAGCAGAGATTTGAAGATAGAAGTCCTCAAATGTTGTGAATAGTTCAATTGAAGTATCCCACTGTTGCTTTTTCCTATCCCAATTACCAAAAAACAAAAAACCAACACCCCTAGTTTATTTCTGCCAAGAGTCAACAGGAACAAGAAGGGATCTAGGAGCTTTATCTAATTATAACCGTGTGTGAGAGAGAGCGAGAGAGAGAGAGATGGGAAGCTTCAGGCCTTCATCAATCTCAGACTCAGTTAGGTAGGCTTAGTTGTAGACATCAAGGCAAGGTGGAAATAGCCTGCCCAGCCTCCACTTCCAGGTATTGGGCGCAAGTGTGCGCTGCCAGTGGCTCGCTCTCGCTGTGATTTTACACAGCGGGAGCTAATTAGTGAGTCCCACAGACCCGATGTCCGCCGGCACCTGATGATCGTTTGGTACTATGTAAACAAGGCAGATTGCCGTTTGTCAGTACTGAAGACATGGATCCTGTGTTTCTGTAAAGGAGGAACACTCATCCATGCTTTCCACTAGTAAAAGCACCTCCCCCACTACCCTGAAACACCAGTTAGGCACACAGTTGACCCTTTGATCACCCTAGATGTTAACCCCTTCCCTGCCAGTGTCATTAGTTCAGTAACGGTGCATATTTTTAGCACTGATCACTGTATTAGTGTCATTGGTTCCCAAAAAAAAGTGTCAGTTACAGTGTTAATTTCGTCGACTAAAACTGACTAAAACGTTTTCGTCGACTAACACAATTCAGATGACTAAAATACGACTAAAACTAAAATGGCATTTTAGTCTTAAGACTAAAATACGACTAAAACTAAAATGGCATTTTAGTCAAAAGACTATAACTAAAACTAAATCGAAATTTGCTGCCAAAAATTAACACTGGTGCATGCTCAAAGCATAAATAATAACATATTAGATTTTTCACTCCAGGACCAGCAGTAGTATATAATGAGTTTGGAAATTGTAGAGAAATGCTTAAATAATGCATTACAAATTACGATTGAACTACACCCATTTGATTATAGATGACTAAAATGAGTTTTAGTCGACTAAAATGTAGGGCGTTTTAGTCGACTAAAATATACTGGAGTTTTAGTCGACTAAATACGACTAAAACTAAAACACTTGCAGAAGACTAAAATGGGACTAAAACTAAAATGCCATTTTAGTCCTAAGACTAAGACTAAAACTTAATTGAAATTTGCTGCCAAAATTAACACTGGTCAGTTAGTGTCTGACTTGTCCACCGCAAATTCGCAGTCCCGCTATAAGTCACTGATCGCCACCTTTATTAGTAAAAAAATAAATAAAAGTTCCATACATATATCCCATCGTTTGTAGACGCTATAACGTTTGCGGAAACCAATCAATATACGCTTATTGGTATTTTTTTTTTTTTTTTTTTACCAAAAATATAAAGCAGAATACATATTGGCCTAAACTGATGAGGAAAGTATATTTTTTTTTACATTTTTGTTATTGGATGTGTTTTACAGCAGAAAGTAAAAAATATTGTTTTACATAAAATAGTGCTTTCTTAGATCAGAAAATGATAAAAAAATGAAAGGAAATGTTATCAAGCTAAAGTATAATGAATGTGGTAGGTCATGAAACAAACAAAGATAAAATTCCCAGTTCAATTTGCCAACCAGTCTGCTTACCAACCAAATTGGCCTGTCTAACAGTTTGCGTCAATACAGGGGTTTAGTTAGCACACATTTGCAAACGCATGTGAAAGCTGCAGGGCCACGTCAAGGCTCCCTGTTACCTGCAGTCCTAACTCTAATGAATTTTAAAGAGTCTCCACAGTGGGAGCTCATGCAAGCTAATGGATAGAGTAGTGGATAAAGTATAATGAATGTGGTAGGTCACCTGATTAATAAAAGAAATGGGCTAGACATACTTAAAGCGGAACTTTACCCATAACAATTTGCTTCTTGCTGGGGGCTGCCATTTTGCTGAAGCCCAGAGCCCCCAAACTGCAGTAAATCATAAAGTGGAACTAAATCCATTGATTGAATGGTTTAAAGCGAAGTTCCACCCAAAAGTGGAACTTCCGCTCTTTTGCTTCTTCCCTCCCTCCGGTGCCACATTTGGCACCTTTCAGGGAGGAGGGGGGAACGGGTACCTGTTTTTGACAGGTACCCTTCCCACTTCCGGGATACAGCAACTCAGCGCCGTCCCTCGGAAGTTTTGCCCCCTCCTCCTTCCGCTGAACCAATAGGAATGCGCAGTAGGGTCCCGCCCGTGAAGACGCAAGGCTTCACTGCCGGGTTCCCTTACCGGCAAAGGCGGCGGCAGCACCCGACAGCCGATGGAAACATCGGCTGCGGTGCTGCCATCACTGGACTTCAGGACAGGTAAGTGTCCTAATATTAAAAGTCAGCACCTACAGTATGTGTAGCTGCTGACTTTTAATTTTGGGAGGGGGTGGAGGGGAAGGTGGAACTCTGCTTCAAGAAAACAGTTACAGTTACATTCCTGGAATGCTGGGATTGGTAACTGTGACATTTGCTTGTTTCCTCAACCAAACTGCCAAACCATCAAATGTATGGTGTCACCACTGATCACATGTGCAGCGCCATGTCAGTTGCAGTTTAAACAGAAGCATCGTCGTTTGCTGTAAAGGATAGTAGGGCCTAATTTTGCTTTATGGCTTGCAGCAGATCGGCCTCTACAAACTCAGCAGTGCCTAAAATGGAGAGCAACTGAGGATGTGCAGAGCAGGGTAAGGCAGTGTATTACTGGATTTTAAACAGTATAAACACTAATTTTCAATGTTTTACCTGCAAAATAGGCCAGCCTGAAGTGATTCAGCAGGACCTAATTTTCTGACTAAAGTTCCACTTTTAAGAGGAACTTCATCTAGTTTGTAAACAATTAAAAGTGAGCAGCTACAAATACATGAAGTCCAGCACTGTCCTCCCACTAGTGATTATTTGGTGGGCTTCGGCTCTCTGACCCTGCCATTTTGGACTTAGGATTCGGCTGTGACTTTCTGTTGTCTCAAAGCCTGCTCCCCACTGCACTTACCCGAGACATGGCAATGCAGTCGTCAGACTGGTCCTGCAGCCTCATGGGAAGTGTGACATGTGCCAGAAGGCTGTGGGTGGGAAGAGAAGGTGCCTAGGCATGGAATAAGAAAGTGGGAATGGGTGCCATAAAAAAAAAGAAGAGGTACCTGCTGCCCAAAAAGAAAAAAGGCTGCAAATGTGTTAGACAACAACAAACACAAGGGTGCACCGGCCTAGTGCATTATCTCTTAGACAGGTTTATTAAAATAATAGATTAAAAATACTCACAAACGAGTTTCTTGATAAAAAGCACATCAAATAGATATAAAATCCTCAGCAACAAGGCAGAGGCTCTGAAGAAGAGGCGCTGCCTCGAAACGCGTAAGCCTGCACAGCTTCAGGGGACGATTCAAACCCGATCTTGTTGCTGAGGATTTTATATCTATTTGATGTGCTTTTTATCAAGAAACTCATTTGTGAGTATTTTTAATCTATTATTTTAATAAACCTGTCTAAGAGATAATGCATTAGGCCGGTGTGCCCTTGTGTTTGTTGTCGTTTATAGTGTTTTCCGGACCACCCCGGTCCAGCGAGGGGCTGCAAGGCTGAAGTATTATCAAGTTGCCGTGTCATCTGTTCTCATCTACAAGCCTACAGTCAGGTTGGATAAGAGGATTGCACCACTCAGAGCGCAGGGAATAGGTGCTGCATCGACAGTACATTTGCTTGTCTGCAAATGTGTTAGAGCCTGGGAGGAGGAAGAAGGTGAGTTGCCCTCACCTTCCTAGGTGAAGGTTCACATAAAAAAATAACTTCTTGCAACACAACACTATGGTTTTGGTTTGTGAGTTCTCATTGATATACTACACAGATACACATTGGTTTCCATGAAAATGAGGCAACTGAGATTAAAAAGAAAGATACTGATACTTATCAAGGAACAAACAGTAAAAGACATTTTGTAGACATAATGTTAGAACTTTAATATAAGCATCATTATTTCAAAATAAGGCATACATTCATTTTTTTTTTTAAAACGGAATACATGTAGAATGGACCTGGAGGATTTGTTTTGTGGGTATGAATATAACATGTACTGTCTACTTTCCTGGAAATGTTCCCTGTAGACTAGTGTAGCACTGCCCCCTTGAGGGTGGCTGAATTTCTCACCTTTCAGGTCCCCCGAGGTTACCGGTAGCAACTGCATGTAGAATCTTAACACTTTACTTTCTGGCTCAGTCAATGAACAGTCTAGGGGTTGTTGTTTTTGTTGTTTTATTTTATATGGGGATGGAAGAAGGGATGAGTGGGATACTCCAAAACTTGAACTATTCACAATGCTGAGGACTTCTATCTGAAAACGTGGCAAGGCCGCAGCTTTATCCTGCCACTAGATGAATCTGAGGTAATATTCTTAAGCACTTATCTTCAGGGTACTCACCTAGCATCCCCATTTCTATCCACCAGCTGACACCCGTCCTCTGACTACTCTACTCCTGAGTGGCCCCCTTCCTGGTCAGGCCCTTAGACATGATCCCCTGTACTCACAATACTGCTTTTCAGGTTCTCCAGTGTCTCAACTCCTCCTAGTTAGCTCTTCTGGACCTGGGTTCAGCTCCTCACTTCTGGCTCACTAGACCGTACACCAACCACTGCTTCAGAAGAGGAGGCAGCCGCCACCCTCCTTCCGGGACTCTGCTCACCAGCCAAAGACCCCAAGCACATGTGCTCTTGGCTTTTATACCACACCCCACAATGCACCAGAATTATCAGTCTGTGCCAATCACTGGGGCTGCATCAAAGCCAGTGTACTCATTGGCCAGGTTTCCTCCACTGTCCAATGTGCCTCCCTATTGGACCAGTGGGGACACTTTCCCAGACCACATGAATCACACACTGAGCACATTGAGCAGACCTAACTCACAGATCTTGCTCCCTGTTAAGCAGAAAGCAATATAGAATTTACCTGCTGCTCCTCTGATAGGCAGACAGAGCCAAAAACTATACTCACTCTCCAGCACCTACCTAGGAGGGTGCCACATTAGGGATGCACCAATACCACTTTTTTAGCAACGAGTACTGATACTTTTTTTAAGTACTCGCCGATACCAATTACCAATACCTATTTCCCAGGTCCCCACTGTGCCTCCCTGCACTCCTGTTCCCCACTTTACCACCTGAATGCCTGTCTTTCCCCTTCCTGTACACCTGTCCCCCCATGCACCTGTTCCCTACTGTACCAACCTTAACCCCTCTTCCCCACTTGAAATCCCCCCCTCCTTACACACAAACCTTTTCCCCATTGCACCTCCTACATTCCTTTTCTTCACTGTGCACCCCCCCCCCCCACACACACAAACATTTTCCCACTGTACCTCCTACATACCTGTTCCCCACTGTCCCCCCTCCTCACACACCTGTTCCCCACTGTCCCCCCACACACCTGTTCACCACTGTTTCACCCTTAACCCCTCTTCCTTACTATAATCCCCCTCCCCACACACAAACCTTTTCCCCACTGTACCTCCTACATCCCTTTTCTTCACTGTGAAAACCGAGCCAGTAGGTATCAGTTTTAAGTATTTCACAAATACCAATACCGGTATCGGTATTTGTGCAACCCTACTGTAGACAATGTCAAACCTTCTCTGTAGTGGCTATAGAGAGACAGAGAGCATAGAGAACTCAGACAGGGCTAATAGCATTTTATGGGATTTCAGTCAGGGCCGGACTGGGGATAAAAACCAGCCCTGGAAATAATTTCATACCAGCCCCATAGCATTATTATACCGGCCCAACAGCATAACGCCATTGTTTTGTTCATAAAAGGGAAAACCATGCATTTTAAAGCAAATTTAAAGAGTGTATTATAGATAAGACAGACATGAAAGCACATTGGGCTTTATTATATATATATATGTATATAATAAAGAAAATTCCGGTTAAAAGTGGTGAAGGTGGTGCAATCCAGGGGGACTCCAGGAACTCTGGGAATGTGTATGTGTGTGTGTGGGGAGGTAATGATATAAGGGGAGCCCATATATTAATTGCATCACTGACCCCCCCCCCAGACTTGCCTGGTGGCGCTGTCCCTGACCTCCTCTCAGGTGCACCGTGCAGGGCTCAGTTAGTCGGCACCAGCTTGGTGGCTCTGGATTTATCCTATAGTCTCCTCTCAACATAGTCCACATACGTCTGACTTCTCCTATGACCCCCATCCCAGCACCACTCCAACTCTTGATTCCTCTCCAGACTCCCCCTCAGAGACTGCAGGCATTATAAAAGACAAGAGATAGTCAGAGACAGTAGACATGATACAGGAGATGGTCGGAGACAGCAGACATGATACAGGAGATGGTCGGAGACAGCAGACATGATACAGGAGATGGTCAGAGACTGCAGACATGATACAAGAGATAGTCAGAGACTGCAGACATGATACAAGAGATGGTCAGAGGCTGCAGACATGATAAAAGAGATGGTCAGAGACTGCAGACATGATACAAGAGATGGTCAGAGACTGCAGACATGATACAAGAGATGGTCAGAGACTGCAGACATGATAAAAGAGATGGTCAGAGACTGCAGACATGATACAAGAGATGGTCAGAGACTGCAGACATGATACAAGAGATCAGTGCAGCCTAATGTGTGCCCACCAAATGCAGCCTAATGTGTGCCCACCAAATGCAGCCTAATCAGTGCCCACCAAATGCAGCCGAATGTGTGCCCACCAAATGCAGCCTCATCCATGCCCATCAAATGCAGCCTAATCAGTGCCCACCAAATGCAGCCTAATTAGTGCCCACCAAATGCAGCCTCATCAGTGCCCACCAAATGCAGCTTCATCCATTCCCACCAAATGCAGCCTTATCAGTGCCCACCAAATGCAGCCTAACCAGTGCCCACCAATTGCAGCCTCATCCGTGTCCACCAAATGCAGCCTCATCCGTGCCCACCAAATGCAGCCTAATCAGTGCCCACCAAATGCAGCCTAATTAGTGCCCACCAAATGCAGCCTCATCAGTGCCCACCAAATGCAGCCTCATCTGTGCACACCAAATGCAGCCTAATGTGTGCCCACCAAATGCAGTCTCATCCGTGTCCACCAAATGCAGCATCGTCCGTGCCCACCAAATGCAGCCTCACCCGTGCCCACCAAATGCAGCCTAATCAGTGCCCACCAAATGCAGCCTAATTAGTGCCAACCAAATGCAGCCTCATCAGTGCCCACCAAATGCAGCCTCATTCATGCCCACCAAATGCAGCCTAATTAGTGCCCACCAAATGCAGCCTCATCAGTGCCCACCAAATGCAGCCTCATCCGTGCCCACCAAATGCAGCCTAATCCGTTCCCACCAAATGCAGCCTCATCCGTGCCCACCAAATGCAGCCTCATCCGTGCCCACCAAATGCAGCCTCATCTGTGCCCGCCAAATGCAGCCTAATGCGTGCCCACCAAATGCAGCCTCATCCATGCCCATCAAATTCAGCCTCATCCGTGCCCACCAAATGCAGCCTCATCCATGCCCACCAAATGCAGCCTAATCAGTGCCCACCAAATGCAGCCTAATCAGTGCCCACCAAATGCAGAGTAATCAGTGCCCACCAAATGTAATCAGTGCCCATCAAATGCAGAGTAATCAGTGCCCACCAAATGTAGAATAATCAGTGCCCACCAAATGTAGAGTAATCAGTGCCCACCAAATGCAGAGTAATCATTGCCCACCAAATGTAGAGTAATCAGTGCCCACCAAATGTAGAGTAATCAGTGCCCACCAAATGCAGAGTAATCAGTGCCCACCAAATGTAGAGTAATCAGTGCCCACCAAATGCAGAGTAATCAGTGCCCACCAAATGTAGAGTAATCAGTGCCCACCAAATGCAGAGTAATCAGTGCCCACCAAATGCAGAGTAATCATTGCCCACCAAATGTAGAGTAATCAGTGCCCACCAAATGTAGAGTAATCAGTGCCCACCAAATGCAGAGTAATCAGTGCCCACCAAATGTAGAGTAATCAGTGCCCACCAAATGCAGAGTAATCATTGCCCACCAAATGCAGAGTAATCAGTGCCCACCAAATGCAGAGTAATCATTGCCCACCAAATGTAGAGTAATCAGTGCCCACCAAATGTAGAGTAATCAGTGCCCACCAAATGCAGAGTAATCAGTGCCCACCAAATGTAGAGTAATCAGTGCCCACCAAATGTAGAGTAATCGGTGCCCACCAAATGCAGAGTAATCATTGCCCACCAAATGTAGAGTAATCAGTGCCCACCAAATGCAGAGTAATCAGTGCCCACCAAATGTAGAGTAATCAGTGCCCACCAAATGTAGAGTAATCATTGCCCACCAAATGCAGAGTAATCAGTGCCCACCAAATGTAGAGTAATCAGTGCCCACCAAATGTAGAGTAATCGGTGCCCACCAAATGCAGAGTAATCATTGCCCACCAAATGTAGAGTAATCAGTGCCCACCAAATGCAGAGTAATCAGTGCCCACCAAATGTAGAGTAATCAGTGCCCACCAAATGTAGAGTAATCATTGCCCACCAAATGCAGAGTAATCAGTGCCCACCAAATGTAGAGTAATCAGTGCCCACCAAATGTAGAGTAATCAGTGCCCCCCAAATAAAGCCTACCTGTGCCTGGATCACGCACATCAGCAATCTCCTGCGGTGTCTGTCAGGGAGCTTGGATTTGAATTGCCCGGGATGCCATGCCACTGTAAGAAAGTCCCGCCTCCTAGACCGGCTCCTATGATCACGTCACACTGATTAAATTCCACAGCATTGGATCAGTGTGCCGTCTATCTCAGGAGCCGGTCTAGGGGGCGGGACTTACATTTCAGACTCAATCCTTGTGTGTCATACACAAGGAGGGAGGGGAGGTGGAAGAAGAGGACTTTGACGCCCCTCCCCTCTATCTCAGCTCACGGCGTGCCGCGCTGCGCGCACCCGCTCTTCTGTGCACCCGGCCGGCCACCCGCCCGGGATCGGTCCTGGGCACCCGCAGCTGCCCACCGCTCCTCCCCTCTGTCTCAGCTCATGGCGCACCGCGCACCCGCTCTTCTGTGCACCCGGCCAGGCGGCCACCCGCCCGGGATCCATCCTGAGCACTGCCGCAGCTGCCCACCGCTTCTCCCCTCTGTCTCAGCTAATGGCGTGCCGTGCATCCGCTCCTCTATTCACCCGGCCAGGCGGCCACCCGCCCGGGATCCGTCCTGGGCACCGCCGCAGCTGCCCACAGCCCAAAGAAGCCCCAGGGCAGGCAGCCTACCGGGAAATTTCCCGGTATCCCGGTAGGCCAGTCCGGCCCTGATTTCAGTGTAGCATTGTGGGTTCAGCACAGACAGGCTCCATGCACCCTGGCTTAAAAATCGCTGCTTCTACGGGAGTGTTTTGTTTTGCCTGTAGAAGCAGCTCAATGTTATCGTATGTGTCCATGCACATTGGGACAATTACAGGCATATTTTGAGGTCAACATTTAGAGGCAGGAAAAAAAAAAACCCTTCTGGTTTGCGTTTCTGATTGGAGAACTCTGAACTCAGAACTCTGGCAACTGAAATTTAATGTGCATAAGTGCAAGATAATGCACCTGGGGCGTAAAAACCCAAGGGCAGAATATAGAAAATTTGACACAGTCCTGACCTCAGTATCTGAGGAAAGGGATTTAGGAGTAATTATTTCAGAAGACTTAAAGGTGGGAAGACAATGTAATAGAGCAGCACGAAATGCCAGCAGAATGCTTGGATGTAAAGGGAGAGGTATAAGCAATAGAAAGAGAGACGTGCTTATGCCGCTGTACAGAACACTGGTGAGACCTCACTTGGAGTATTGTGCGCAGTACTGGAGGTCATATCTCCAGAAGGATATAGATACTCTAGAGACAGTTCAGAGAAGAGCTACTAAACTAGTACATGGATTGCAGGAAAAAACTTACCAGGAAAGGTTAAAGGACCTTAACATGTATAGCTTGGAAGAAAGAAGAGACAGAGGGGATATGATAGAAACTTTTAAATTCATAAAGGGAATCAACTCGGTAAAGGAGGAGAGCATATTTAAAAGAAGAAAAACTACCACAAGAGGACACAGTTTTAAATTAGAGGGGCAAAGGTTTAAAAGTAATATGAGGAAGTATTACTTTACTGAGAGAGTAGTGGATGCATGGAATAACCTTCCTGCAGAAGTGGTAGCTGCAAATACAGTGAAGGAGTTTAAGCATGCATGGGATAGGCATAAGGCTATCCTTCATATAAGATAGGGCCAGGGACTATATATAGGATTCAGATATATTGGGCAGACTAGATGGGCCAAATGGTTCTTATTTGCCGACACATTCTATTTCTGGTAGAAAAAATGCTAAACTCTCCTAAATTTGTCTAAACTCTGTACAAAAATGCTCTATATGAGCGTTTTTTTTTTTTTTTTTCCGCCAGGGGAACTGGCTTCTTTTTTTTTTTTTTTTTTAAGCCCAGTGTGCATGGAGCCTTGGGCACTCATTGAATTTCTTGTAGGACCAACAAGTATTTTTTGCACCAATTATCAAACATTTGTAACATTATGATTGTAATAGTGTATTAGCAGACCAAAAAGAGCAAAGTATACTAACTGTTAGAGTCTAAATATACTTTGGGGTTGATTTACTAAAACTGGAGAGTTCAAAATCTGGTGCAGCTCTGAAAAGAAACCAATCAGCTTCCAGTTTTTTTTTTTTGGCAAAGCTTAATTGAACAAGCTGTAGTTAGAAGCTGATTGGCTACCATTCACAGCTGCACCAATATTTACATCGTCCAGTTTTAGTAAATTAATCCCTTTAGATACTAAGCAAGTAGGCAGTGCTCACTGTATATAAATGTGAGATTTTTAGGACCCACTTTAGTGGTAAGTATTAGTGATGGACGAACATCGGCCGGTGCGGTTCGCGAACGTCAGCCGCAAATTTTCTCAAAAGTCTGCGAACCGTAAGTTCGCGGTGGGCCTCATTGACTTTAATGGGAGGCAAACTTTAAAAACCTTTAGGTCATATTTGCAGCCACAAAATACTTACTAGCTGTGCACAAATAGTCCCACCACATGGACAATGTCATAACAGAAGTAGTGCAATTGGAAAAGTTGCACTAAATTTTTATTTTATTTTTTTACAGCAAAAATGTTTTTTTTTTTTCATAAATCAGCCAGAACTGACAGCAGCCGGTAAATACATGTCAAATACATATAGGGTCCATTCACACATCTGTAAAATGGGTCCGCATCCATTCCACAATTTGGCAGAACCTTTACAGACCCATTAATTTTCAATTCCAGTCTGAAAAATGAGGCATTCACAGGATAAAGAAGTATGTGTCGGCCAGTATTGGCCCCAAAAATTAGACCACATGGGTTTACCTGACAGCTAAGAACGTAGTATTAAGTACATTAGGCATTCACAGGACACAGAAGTAAGTGTCGGCCTGTATAGGCCCCAAAAATTAGCCAACATGGGTTTAACTGACAGCTAAGAACGTAGTATTTGGTGGCTAGAGGTACATTAGACATTCACAGGATATAGAAGTAGGTGTCGGCCAGTATTGGCCCCATAAATTAACCCACATGGGTTTACCTGACAGCTAAGAATGTAGTATTTGGTGGCTGGAGGTACATTAGGCATTCACAGGATACAGAAGTAAGTGTCGGCCAGAATAGGCCCCAAAAATTAGACCAAGTGGGTTTACCTGACAGCTAAGAATGTAGAATTTGGTGGCAGGAGGTACATTAGGCATTCACGGGATAAAGAAGTAAGTGCCGGCCAGTATTGGCCCCAAAAATTAGCCCACATGGGTTTACCTGACAGCTAAGAACGTAGTATTCTGTGGCTGAAGGTACATTAGGCATTCACAGGATACAGAAGTAAGTGTCGGCCTGTATAGGCCCCAAAAAGTAGCCCACATGGGTTTAACTGACAGCTAAGAACGTAGTATTTGGTCGCTGGAGGTACATTAGGCATTCACAGGATAAAGTAGTAAGTGTCGGCCAGTAAAGGCCCCAAAAATTAGCCATTCAATGGACATGAAATGCCTTTTATGCCGCTGTATTTAGCGAAGCCAAGGACCAGGAATTGTTGTGGGTGGATGGCGGTCTTGCGGATATTTGTGGCCTGTCATGAGGAATTTCAATGAAACATGGTCTACTGGTCACATGTGTTGAATTCCTCAGAGATCCATGCCTCATTCATTTTTTTATAAATGTGAGGTAGTCTACACTGTCATGAGCTAGGCGAGTGCGCTTATCGGTCACGATCCCCCCTGCTTCGCTGAACGTCCTTTCGGACAGGACACTGGACGGGGGGCAAGCCAACATTTCGATTGCAAATTGTGCAAGCTCTGGCCAGAGGTCAAGCTTGCCCACCCAGTAGTCCAGGGGTTCATCACTCCTCAGAGTGTCCACATCGGGCGTTAACCTGATGTAGTCTGACACCTGTCAGTCTAGGTATTCCCTGATGCTGGATCCGGAGTACAGCTGTCGATGGTTCGGCTAAAAGAAGGATCTCATATCCGAAGTGACCAAGACATCTTCAAACCGCCCTCTTCTTGCAGGAGCTGTTGGATTGCTACCCGCAACTGCCTCTCTGAGTGGAAATGCCTCTGCCAGCGCACGCAAAAGCAAAATGCAGCATTTCCCGCAGCAAGGCCTGGAGTACTGCATTCTGACCGCCCTCTGTGATTGTGGTAACATTTTTGCCATTTTTTGTTTGTACCGGGGGGTCTAAGTACGTTGCCACCCAGTACTGGTCCTTGACCTTTATGCTTTTTATACGGGAGTCCCCCTTAAAACACTGGAGCATGAAGGCCCCCATTCGCACTAAACTGGAAGCGGTGCAGTGGCCTGTTTCCAGCTCATCATCCAGGATAATGTCGTCCTCGTTTACCTCTCCCCATCCACGGATAACACCAGAGATCCCAGAAAGGTTTAAAGCATGCTCTTCTTGCTCCTCCTCATCCCCCCAGCACCATCCTCCTCTGACTCCTCTTCAGACTCCTGCTGCTGACTTGTCTCAGATGGAGTAGCACCCACTGGGAATTTATCCAACATTGCGACTTCCTCATCTTCCTGCTCCTGCTCTTTGACGGCTTGATCAATGACACAACGCAATGCACGCTCCAGAAAGAAGGCGTAAGGTACGATGTCACTGATGGCACCCTGACCGTGACTGACCAGTTTGGTGATATCATCGAATGGCCGCAGAAGTCTGCATGCATCCCGCATGAGCAGCCACTGGCGAGGTGAAAAACCCAAGATCCCCAGAACCTGTCCTGCCGCAGAGTTCGTACAGGTAGTCGTTAACTGCACATTTCTGCTGGAGCAGCCTATCAAGCATATGCAATGTTGAGTTCCATCGCGTCGGCCAGTCACAAATAGGACGCCTGACGGGCAGGTTGTGTCGCCGCTGAATGTCAGCAAGGCGAGCCATGGCTGTGTAAGATCTTCTGAAATGGCCTGAGATTTTCCTGGCGTGCCACAAGACGTCCTGGACCCCAGGGTATTTGCCAACGAATCGCTGCACCACCAAGTTCAGGATGTGTGCCATGCATGGCACTTGTGTTATTTTGCCCTGTTTCAGCGCGCTCAGCAGATTGGCACCGTTGTCGCACACCACTTTACCAACCAACAAATTCAACGGTGTCAGCCACTGATCTGCCTGTGAAGGCAAAGCTGAAAGGAGTGCAGGACCAGTGTGGCTCTTGGTTTCCAGGCACAACAGACGCAGCACAGCATGGCAACGTCTTACCTGGCATGTGGAATAGGTTCTGGGGATCTTGGGCGGTGCAGCAGAAGAGACGGTAGCAGGGGAAAAGGAGAAGTCAGCCGAGGAGGAGAGGGAGGATGGAGGAGGATGAGAAGAAGAGGCAGGCCTGCATGCAATCCGTGGCGGTACAACCAAATCTACACGGGTGCCATGAGTTACATGCTTGACGGCCGTTAGAAGGTTCATCCAGTGGGCAGTAAAAGTGATATACCTTCCCTGCCCGTGTTTGCTAGACCATGTGTCTGTGGTCAGATGTATCTTGGCACCAACACTGTGTGCCAGAGATATATTCACTTGCCGCTGAACATGACCATACAGCTCTGGAATGCCCTTCTGCGAGAAATATTTCCTGCCTGGGACCTTCCATTGTGGTGTTCCAATGGCCACAAATTTACGAAAGGCCTCCGAGTCCACCACTTGATATGGCAGTAGTTGGCGGGCTATCATTTCCGACAAGCCAGCAGTCAAACGTTGGGCAAGAGGGTTATCCGGCGTCATAATTTTTATGCTCCAACATTTGGGCCACAGAAACCTGCCTTTTTCCAGAACAAAGTGACGATGGCATTAAGGAAGGTGGAGTGGAGGACAAATGTGAGGAGAGAGGAGAAGGAGGCTGGACGGTGAGAGCCTGGAGTGTGGCTTTGTGGGTTCTGACGATGTTGCTCCCACTGGGCTCGGTGATGGGAGTTCAGGTGCCTTCTTAAGGCGGTTGTCCCTAGGTGAGTGTTGCCGTACCGTGACTTATGCGTTGACTGCAAAGGCTGCTGATGGCAACACTGTTGTCAGCAACGGACACATTAAAAAAAGCTCATGTACCCACGTCCTGGTAGCGCCATATGTGACTGTACATGGTTGATGGCTCGCTCCTGATACATTTGCAGTCTGCTTTGTACCTCTTGTGCAATGCAAGTTCTGCCTGCCTCTCCTCCCTATCTGCTGGTCCGTCTCTCCCTCTGGACTCCTCTCCTCTTCTTCTCTTGTGGGCACCCACGTGACCTCCATAGACACGTCATCATCCACGTCACCTTCCCAACCACTAACAATCGAGATCTCGGAGTAGGCAGCAACAGCGGGGACCAACCTCCTTGGGCTGATCTGGGTACTGTCGTCAGACGGCTGAGTGGCAGCTGTTGCTACCTCCTCTTCCTGATCCGATGCCAACAATGGCTGCGCATCGCAAATGTCTTGTGATGGATCGGAAAATAATTCCAGTGACTCAAGCGGAGGGTATATGGTGGTGGTGGTGTTTGTGGTGGTGTCTTTGGGGGTGCACACAGCAGAGAGTGAAGAGGGTGCAGATAGAGAGGATGAGGAGGGTGCAGAAGAGGAAGGCTGAGAGAGCCACTCAACCAAGTCTGGTACGTCCTTTGACGTAATCGAACGCACCTTCTGAAACTTCACACTTTGGCTCCGGCCTACTGCTCCTGCCCTACCCCTACCACCCCTGTGCAAGTGTCTGCCTCTCCCTCTGTCTGTAATGTTTTTAAATTACCCTGGGACAAAAGTCTCTAGAGAATCGCAGTATATCTGGAAAAAGGTATATAACACCCCTCTTCAATCTGTGGTATTGGGGGGGGGGGGGTCACAGGTTTATCACACCAGTTCTACGAATAATTGGCCAGTAACTGTTGTCACTGTGTGTAGCGCAGTTAACACAGCAAAAGAGACCAAATTTTGCAGGATTAAAATACACTCTTAGAAAAGTATAATGTTAAATAACACCCCACTTCAATATGTGGTATTGGGGGACCACTGGTTTATCACACCAGTTGTTCCAAAAATTGGCCAGTGTGTTTGGCACTATGTGTATCAGAATTAACACAGCAAAAGAGGCAATATTGTTGCAGGACACAAATACACTTAGGAAAGTATACTCAGATAACACCCCACTTCAATATGTGGTATTGGGGGGCCACTGGTTTATCACACCAGTTGTTCAAAAAATTGGCCAGTGAGTTTGGCACTGTGTGTATCAGAATTAATACAGCAAAAGAGGCAATATTGTTTCAGGACACAAATACACTTATGAAAGTATACTCAGATAACACCCCACTTCAATATGTGGTATTGGGGGGCCACTGGTTTATCACACCAGTTGTTCAAAAAATTGGCCAGGGAGTTTGGCACTGTGTGTATCAGAGTTAACGCAGCAAAAGAGGCAATATTGTTGCAGGACATAAATACACTTATGAAAGTATACTCAGATAACACCCCGCGTCAATCTGTGGTATTGGGGGGGCCACAGGTTTATTACACCAGTTCTACAAATAATTGGCCAGTAACTGTTATCACTGTGTGTATCAGACTTAACACAGCAAAAGAGGCAATATTGTTTCAGGACACAAATACACTTATGAAAGTATACTCAGATAACACCCCACTTCAATATGTGGTATTGGGGGGCCACTGGTTTATCACACCAGTTGTTCAAAAAATTGGCCAGGGAGTTTGTCACTGTGTGTATCAGAGTTAATGCAGCAAAAGAGGCAATATTGTTGCAGGACATAAATACAGTTATGAAAGTATACTCAGATAACACCCCGCGTCAATATGTGGTATTGGGGGGCCACAGGTTTATTACAACAGTTCTACAAATAATTGGCCAGTAACTGTTGTCACTGTGTGTATCAGACTTAACACAGCAAAAGAGGCAATATTGTTGCAGGACACAAATACACTTGTAAAAGTATACTCAGATAACACCCCACTTCAATATGTGGTATTGGGGGGGCCACTGGTCTATCACACCAGTTATAAAACATTAAAAGTGCTTTTGTCACTGTTTGTAGTATTGCTGCAGGAACTCTCAGTCACCACACCAGTCACAATTCTGCACAGTGCACAATACACATCCACTATAATATGCTTTCTACAAAGTATATTATACCGTGGATTACACCCCTATATAGTGCACTGCACACCAATACTAAAAAAAAATTGCAGCCCTTAAAATGACTTTTGTGGACATTAACAGAGGGATTTGTGTCATTGCTGATCTCTAACTGCCCCTAAAGCACAGACTAGATACCTGTCCCTAAACTGAAAAGAGACTGTAGTAGACCTATACCGAAATACCAGCCCTTTAAATGACTTCTGTGGACATTAACAGAGCGATTTGTGTCACTGCCGATCTCTAACTACCCCTAAAGCACAGACTGGATACCTGTCCCTAAACTGAAAAGAGACTTTAGTAGACCTATACCGAAATACCAGCCCTGAAAATGACTTTTGTGGATCTTAACAGAGCTATTTGTGTCTGGCAATCTCTCCCTCATGAACACAGCAGACCTTTCCCTACACTGACAAAAAGCAGAATTTGAAATGGCTGCCTGCTCTGGTCTATTTATAAGGTAGGGGGCATGTCCATGTGCTGAAATGTTTCAATTGGCTGTCCCGTTCCACCTGACGGCTGTGTCATGGGTTAAAGTTCTCTCCAATGTAAACGAATATGGCCGCTGCAAACATTGGCAAAAGTCTGCCTTTTCGTTAATTTGCGAACAAGCAAAATTTGCCGCCAACTGACCGCCGGGTGAATCGCAAGGCCATCCCTAGTAAGTATTGTATTCACTGCTTTTCTATAGGAGAGGCAGTCCCCGGGTTACAAACAAGATTGGGTCTGTAGGTTTGTTCTTAAGTTTAATTTGTTTGTAAGTCAGAACAGGTAAATTTTTTTAAGTGTAGATCCAGCCCATAAAATCATTTTTAAGTTTTTTTGGATAACAGGGCAGGGTTAGCACCCCTGTACTATTTGTTTTGCTGTCTGTGCTCCTGTTCAGAAGATTTCAACTCACTTTCTGTCCCTGTGACAATTGGATTTTGAAAATTTTGGGTTGCTGTGGAAATAAGGATTGGTGATAACCAGAGTTGAGCGGACACCTGGATGTCCATGTTTGGCGGGTTTGGCCGAACTTGAAAAAAAAGTCCGGGTCCGTGTCCCGGACTTTTGCCGAACTTTTCACCGAACCCCATTGAAGTCAATGGGGACCCGAACTTTCAGGCACTAAAATGGCTCTAAAACACCAAAGGAAAGGGCTAGAGTGGTGCAAATGGCAGCAAAACGTAGTTAAGAGCATGGCAAGTGCTCTGCAAACAAATGTGGATAGGGAAATAACTTAAAACAACAAAAAAAAAAACTGAAAAATAATACAATGTTCTTCATCTCTGAAGGACGAGGCCCATATGGAGTAGGAGGGAGGTTGAGGTGGTGGTGGATGTGGCGGTGTCATAGGCATGTGCACAGGGTGTGCCGGGTGTACCTGGGCACACCCTAATCACCTAGGGCACATTAGCATTATCGCTCTGTTTGCCAGTGAGGAGATGGGAAAGATCTCCCTCGGACCTGCTCTGCTCTATTTCACTTTGCCAGCAGGGAGAGTAATGTATCTGGGCCATGTACATGTAGGCAAACACATGCATGTGTATTTAAACTTTGGGGTGCACACCCTAATGCAATAGGCTGCGCACACCTATGGGCGGTGTAGGTGGAAGCGGCGGTGGAGGAGGACCAGGGCCGGATTAAGAGCATCATGGGCTTGGTGCTGAGGATTTTGAAGGGCCTTAAGAGCCGTGCCTTGGCATGCACCCAGAGGAGGAAGGGTGCAGCCATGCATGCCTAATTCAACATGGGATGCTGTCTCTGAAGCCCATAAACACATCCATGCATCGGCAACTGTCCCTCCTTGTCCGGCCTTCGTGCTGTGTGGGGAGGTTCTGAGGGAGCTGCCTGGGGAAGCGAGCGTAGAAGCCAGACTTCTGTGTTTACAAGTGACAGAAGAGCGGTAACAGTGAATATGGCCAACCCGGGGCCTATATTAAGGTAGGGGCCTGGAGCTGCAGCTCCAATAGCCCCTACGTTAATCTGGCCCTGAGGAGGACGAGGTAGCCAACACTGCTTTTTTTTTCAGAAATTTTAAATGAGGGTACACCCCAGAAGAGTGAGAAAGAGCAAAAATAGAACAATGGCTGGGTAAGGTCGGTATCCATCGCTATTCTGCACAAGGTACGGAAAAGTCCCGTGGGATCCATGCCTGGTTCATTTTAATGAACGTGAGCTTGTCCACATTGTCTCTGGACAGGCGGCTGCGCTTGTCTGTGATAACGCCCCCAGCCGTGCTAAATGCCTGTTCAGATAATACACTGGCTGCAGGGCACGCCAGCACCTCCAAGGCGTAAAGGGCAAGCTCAGGCCATGTGCCCAACTTGGAGACCCAGAAGTTGAAGGGGGCAGACCCGTCATTCAGTACGTCTAGGCGTGTGCACACATACTGCTCCACCATGTTGGTGAAATGCTGCCTCCTGCTAAGACGTTCCATATGAGCTGCTGGTGCTGCTGTTTGTTGTGGCGTGCTGACAAAGCTTTTCCACATTTCGGCCATGCTAACCCTGCCTTCTGAGGTGCTGGCGGTGCCCTGGAGAGGCGACCTCTTCCTCCTCCTCCTCCTCCTCTGCCTTGTGCTTCCACTGTGACCCCGCTGTCAGGTGGGAATGCCAGCAGCATCGCGTCTACCAGAGTGCGCTTGTACTCGCGCATCTTGCGATCGCATTCCAGTGAGTGAATTAAGGACGGTACGTTGTCCTTGTAACGGGGATCCAGCAGCGTGGCCACCCAGTAATCAGCACAAGTTAGAATGTGGGCAACTTGGCGGTCCTTGTGGAGACACTGCAGCATGTAATCGCTCATGTGTGCCAGGCTGCCCAGAGGCAACGAAAGGCTGTCCTCTGTGGGAGGTGTATCGTCTGTGTCCTCTGTATCCCCCCAGCCACGCACCAGTGATGGCCATGAGCTGGCCTGGGTGCCACCCTGCTGTGAACATGGTTCCATCTCCTCCTCCATCTCCTCATCCTCCTCATCCTCCAGAACTGTGCCCCTGCTGGATGATTGTGTCCCTGGCATTTGTGTGTGCAGGAACCCACCCTCGGAGCCCCTTGCGAACGACTGCCCTGAAAGCCTTGGAAATGTTACCTCTTCATCCTCCTCCTCCTCCTCATCCTGTGCCACGTTCTCTTCCATCATCGCCCGAATTGTTTTTTCAAGGAGGCATAGAAGTGGGATAGTTAAGCTGACAACGGCGTCATCGGCACTGGCCATGTTGGTGGAGTACTCAAAACAGCGCAACAAGGCACACAGGTCTTGCATGGAAGCCCAGTTATTGGTGGTGAAGTAGTGCTGTTCCGCAGAGCGACTCACGCGTGCGTGCTGCAGCTGAAACTCCACTATGGCCTGCTGCTGCTCGCACAGTCTTTCCAGCATGTGCAAGGTGGAGTTCCACCTTGTGGGCACGTCACATATGAGGCGGTGAGCGGGAAGGCCGAAGATACGCTGCAGCGCTGACAGGCGAGCAGCAACAGGGTGAGAACGCTGAAAGTGCGCACAGACGGCCCGCACTTTCTGCAGCAGCTCTGACATATCGGGGTAGTTTTTAAGGAACCTCCGCACCACCAAATTCAGCACATGCGCCAGGCAAGGGATGTGCGTCAAACCGGCTAGGCCCAGAGCTGCTATGAGATTTCGCCCGTTATCGCACACCACCAAGCCGGGCTTGAGGCTCGCTGGCAGCAACCACTCATTTGTCTGCTGTTCCATGCTCCTCCACAACTCCTGCGAGGTGTGTGGTTTTTCCCCCAAACAGGCAAGTATTAAAACTGCCTGCTGTCGTTTACCCCTGGCCGTGCTGAAGTTGGTGGTGAAGGTGTTACGCTGACCGGATGAGGAGGCGGTAGAGGATGAGGAAGCGGAGTAGGAGGAGTTAGGAACAGGAGGCAAACTGAAGCGCCCTGCAATCCTCGGTGGTGGAAGGACATGCGCCAAACAAATTTAAAAAGATGTATCTCACATGTACCGATACAGACTATCCCGCAATTTAATTTTTTACACTCAAACAGGGTGTATTTTGAATAGCGGAATAGGACAAATTTTACAAAACGGTGTATCTCACACGTACAAACACAAACTAGGCCCCGATTACAATTTTTTGTACCCTAAAGGCAGGATGGGGAGTAGGAGGAGTTCGGAACAGGCAGGAGGCAGACTGAAGCACCCTCAAATCCTGGGAAGTATGAGATGCACCCTAAAAATTGGAAAGGTGTATCTCACACGTACCAACACAGACTATTCCGCAATTTAATTGTTTATACCCAAAGGTTTTTATTGAATAGCGGAAAAGAAAATATTATCAAAAAAAGGTGTATGTATCTCACACCTACAGAACCAGACTAGGCCCCAATTACTATTTTTTGTACCCCCAAAGGCAGGATGAGGAGTAGGAGGAGTTCGGAACAGGCAGCACCCTCAAATCTTCGGAAGTATGAGATGCACCCCAAAAATTGGAAAGGTGTATCTCACACATACCAACACAGACTATCCCGCAATTTAATTGTTTATACCCAAAGGTTTTTATTGAATAGCTGAATAGAAAATATTATCAAAAAAAGGTGTATATATCTCACACGTACAGAACCAGACTAGGCCCCAATTACTATTTTTTGTACCCCCAAAGGCAGGATGAGGAGTAGGAGGAGTTCGGAACAGGCAGCACCCTCAAATCCTCGGAAGTATGAGATGCACCCCAAAAATTGGAAAGGTGTATTTCACACATACCAACACAGACTATCCCGCAATTTAATTGTTTATACCCAAAGGTTTTTATTGAATAGCGGAATAGAAAATATTATCAAAAAAAGGTGTATGTATCTCACACGTACAGAACCAGACTAGGCCCTAATTACTATTTTTTGTACCCCCAAAGGCAGGATGAGGAGTAGGAGGAGTTCGGAACAGGCAGCACCCTCAAATCTTTGGAAGTATGAGATGCACCCCAAAAATTGGAAAGGTGTATCTCACACGTACCAACACAGACTATCCCCCAATTTAATTGTTTATACCCAAAGGTTTTTATTGAATAGCGGAATAGAAAATATGATATAAAATTGGTGTGATTTATCAATAGCACATGTGAACAGCAGTGTCTTATATCAGTCAGCTCTGCTGCAGGCTATGGAGGGGAAAAAAAAAATTCCCCTTTTAAGTTTGTAATTTTTAACTAGATTAGTACAGACTATGCCACAATTTAATTTTTTTAACCCAAGGGTGTATATTGAATAGTGGAATAGAAAAAAGTGTATAATTTTTGAAATCACTCAATAATAGCACATGTGAACACAGCAGTGTATTATCACAGTCAGCACAGCAGCACTGAAGGAAAAACGCTGCACACAGTGACTGATAGAAAAAGACTTTTCTCCCTCCTCCTCAGTGGGCAAAAAAGATTGTGTTCACTGCACCCCACACACAGCAAAATCGATGTGGACCAGCTCTGCTGCAGGCTATGGAGGGAAAAAAAATTTCCCCTTTTAAGTTTGTAATTTTTAACTAGATTAGTACAGACTATGCCACAATTAAATTTTTTTAACCCAAGGGTGTATATTGAATAGTGGAATAGAAAAAAGTGTATAAGTTTTGAAATCACTCAAAAATAGCACATGTGAACACAGCAGTGTATTATCACAGTCAGCACAGCAGCACAGAAGGAAAAACGCTGCACACAGTGACTGATAGAAAAAGACTTTTCTCCCTCCTCCTCAGTGGGCAAAAAAGATTGTGTTCACTGCACCCCACACACAGCAAAATCGATGTGGACCACTGACACCTGCCTATCTTTAGCCTCTCCCTAAAAGGATTGATAAGATCGGTCACTGCAAACCCCCCCCACACAGCAAAATCGATTGTAGAACACTGATCCTAAAAATCAGCAGCCTCGCCCTAAAATGCCCTACAACTCGCCCTGCCTAAAACACTCCGACCTGTCCCTCAATTCTATCCGGACACAAATGATTTTTGCCTGTCTGTCCCTAATCAGCAGCCAGCACGATGTGTGCTCTGTCCCTGAACTACAGCATAATGACGCAGCGGCGCTGGCTCGAACTTATAAAGACTTGGTCACATGCTTCAGATGGCCAATCACAGCTGCTAATACATTTGTAGGCATGGCTGGGATGGCTTAAGGCACACCAGTTAAACGCTTGTTGATTGGCTGTTGAAAGCCCGCCATGAAAAGCGCGCCAATGCATACAAAACCCAGAAATAAAATGACCGAACACGGATTTTTACCCGAATATACAGTAAAGTTTTCGGGTCCGTGTTCGGGTAACAAAAATCCAATTATTCGGTACGAATAATACAGTCCGTGTTCGCTCAACCCTAGTGATAACGTTTCAGTGGAGACACCTTTGTTCACATTGAGCACGGTTTTGAAAGGTGAAATGGCACGATTTTAAAGCCACATCTCAGTGAGACTTCGTGTGCGACTTGAAAGACATCTGTGTGGCTTCATGCACAGATATCTATTGAATTTGCACCAGAATTCAGCAAAAGTAGAGCAGAAACTACTTTTGCAAATCAGTGCGGTGCCGCAAAGACGGCGGTGCAGCGATTTGGACAGTGCCATTGCCTGCATTAGGCTGTGACTTGTCATGCAATTTGACTTTTCAAATCACATGACAAATCGCTGCAAAGTGAAGGGGGGCTAAGTTACACTTTTGACTCTTTTTGGGGACCAGTGACACTAATACAGTGATCAGTTCTAAAAAATATGCACTGTCACTGCACTAATGACACTGACTGGGAAGGGGTTAACACCAGGGGCGATCGAAAGGTTAACTGTGTGCCTAGGTTGTGCTTACTCACTGTGTGGGAGGTGCTTTAAATACGGTAAGGCAAAGATCTGTGTTCCTGCTTTGCAGAAATACAGGATAAATACCTTCACTTCTGATGGAACGTTCTGTGTAATCGGCACCCCAGACCAGGAAGTGTCAGATTACATACTAGGTACATAATCTGGCGCAGAGCGGCAGCCCTGCTGCAGTATATCTACGGTGGGCGAGAGTGAAGTGGATTAAACAGATTGCGCAATGCAGTATACAACATTACAGCTATATGAAACACATGCTTCTCCATCATCTGAAAATGTTCAGAGCAGCTTACATGCTTCACATACCATTGCACTGATTTCTGACACATGCTTCTAGTAATGTTAACATCATATCATGAAAACTCTTTTTGGTGATAGTTACCCACTTACGGAGTAATACACTCAACATGTATTTACGCCGCTACTTTGACGTTAAATACCAGGGTTATGGCAGCAGACAGTTGCCATAACCCCGGTATTTTTTTAAATGGCGGGCAGTCTGTTTTAACATAAAAGTGGTCCCAGCGGCAGATTCCCAGCGAGATCACTTTTCCCGGTCGTTTCGGTCCTCTCCCCCTCTAGGCAGGAAGTCGAGTGAGGGCAAGATGGCCCCCACTCGACTCTATGGCCTTGGAGGACCAAAGCAACGTCATACCTCGCTTCCTCCTAATGGCCTTAAAGGGCCCTTTTTTTCATGATGAAAAAAAATACTTTTTTTTGGTTTTTAGTGTAAATGTCCGATCTGAGGTCCTTTTAACCCCAGATCTCACATTAAAGAGGACCTGTTCTGCCTATTTCTATTACAAGGGATGTTTACATTTCTTGTGTAGCGCTACCCCCTTAGGAGCTGCTTAAGTATAATGGTTCCCGCACTCTGCCTTTCAACCCCAAGAACAAGTTCCGCCCCACTGGCACACCTGGTAATTTAAGAGTGTATAAACCTTTAGGCCCCTTTCACACAGGCGGACCGTTCAGATCCGCCTGACCGTTTTTTTGGCGGATCTGAACGGTCCCCCCATGCATCTCTATGGGGGATCGGATGGCAGCGGAGACATGTCCACTGACACCCGATCCGATCCGTCAAATCTGTACGGATGGAAACCCTATTTTCCATCCGTCCAGCGGATCGGATCGGATGGGATCGGATGAGAACGGACCGACGGTCCGTTCTCACCCGATTTCCCCCATAGAGATGCATGGGGAACTGACAGCTGTGTCTCCGCACACAGCGCGGAGACACAGCTGTCCTCCTGCTGCTCAGCGGGGGATCGGCGGCTTTCCCCCGCTAAGAAAAACGGACTCCGTCCAACGGACGGAGTGTGTGAAAGGGGCCTTAAGGAACACACTGACACAATATAAATAAGCTTTAACGTTTGCAGACTGACACAGAAACAACAGAAAACCGTAAGTTAGAATATTAACCACTTAAGGACCGAGCCCATTTCTGACACATGTGGCTTACAAGTTAAAATCAGTATTTTTTGCTATAAAATTACTTAGAACCCTCAAACATTCCATATATTTTTTTAGCAAACACTCTGGAGAATAAAATGGTGGTCATTGCAATATTTTTTGTCACGCTGTATTTGCGCAGCAGTCTTTCAAACACCATTTTATTGGAAAAATTACATTTCATTGCATTTAAAAAAAACTAAGCAGTAAAGTTAGTCCATTTTTTGTATATTGGGAAAGATGATGTCACCCTGAGTAAATAGATAATAAATATAAAGTAAATAACCGCGCTAAGCTGAGTAAATAGATACCCAGCATGTTATGGTTTAAAATTGCGCACACCCGCGGAATGGCGACAAACTACGGTTAATAAAAATCTCCATAGGCGACGCTTTAACAATTTTTAATGGTTACCAGTTTAGCTTTACAGAGTAGCTCTTTTGTTTTTAATTATTGTTCTCACTTTGGCGATCATGGCGATACCTCAGATGTGTGGTTTGAACAGCGATTTCATTTGCGGGCGCTACTTCCGTATACGTTTTCTTTCGTGCGCGAGCTCACAGCGACGGTTAAAAAAATGTTTTTTACCAATTTATTTTATTTTTTTTTTAAATTTTAGCACAGGTTTTAAAAAAAAATAAAAAATCTGATCATTTTTATTGCTGTCACAAGCAATGTAAACATCCCTTGTGACAGCAAAAGGCAGTGACAGGTACTCTTTATGGAGGGATCGGGCGTCTAAAAGACCCTAGACTCCCTCCACTACACTTCCATGTATTCAAAACGCTGAAAACTGCATTTTTGAATACACTCACATTTTAAATTTGGCGCCTTTAGCAGCCGAGTAACCCGGACGTGACATCATGGACGCTGCCTCCGGGTTACGTCATTGGAGACCCAATCAAAGTCACATCTGGCTTTGATTGGGACTCCAACCAGCCGGCGGACGCGCCGGCTGGTTGCTCGGGTCTCCCAGTGGGAACGGAGACATGGGCAGAGATGCGGAAGGCGGCGGGAGGGGGGTGTCCCCTCCCGCTCGCTGGGGTAACGATCAAGCGTTACCGCCTGAAAGTCGACTGCCAGCTCTAAAAAATAGTACCGGGATGATGTCTCCAGCTGCAGGCATCACCCTGGTACAGCCACTTACTGCAGCCGACATACACCTATGGCGATTTGCAGTAAGTGGTTAAGGAACAGTACTAAAACAAATGTTCTATGTTCTAAGCATGTGTAGCTACTTCCTAGAATGATGTAAAAATATCCAGGTTAATGGAAAATTTTATGTTTGAAAAAGAACTCTAGGCTAATTTATGCTATAGTATACTACTTAGCAGTAAAAACCATAAACTGGAACCCTTTAAGAACTACTGTGTATTAATGTCCCTCCATTAGCAAGGCCTTGCTACGTTCTTCACCGGCAGTTGGAGCTCTTAAACTATTTCCACTGTGGTTTAGTATAGCAAAAAGGATCAAAGGTTAAATTGTAATCCTAAGGGAACTGATGTTTGTTGCAGCGTCTGCAGTCAGTGTAAAGGTGAGCTGTTATACTTGCGGTCTGAACGAGGCGCAGGCACCCTCTCTCACTCTGAGATTTCCGTCTGTGAAGGCCCTGCAGGATAGGCGATGCGATCTCCCACGCTCCGACCCCTGGGAACAGGCTGCACTCTGCCACCACAGGATGTCTGAACAACCTTCACTCTGTCTCCTTCAGCAACACTGTGAAAGCATCCACAGTACAGTGACCAGCATCCGCTCCGCTGAGGCTGAGCTCCGTGAGCAAGTCAGGCCTCGCGCGCTAGGCCGCAGCTGCCATCAGTCACACACTCAGCAGGCTGATGTGCACTCAATGGGTCCCGGAAGGAAGAGAGTTTTCAGGATGTGGAGAAGATAGTTTTATAACTTCTCCCATGATGCTCCACGGTCCTCAAGCCTTATGGGAAAGTTAGTTCCCAAATAATTCAGCCACATAGTCACTGCTTTACAGAAGACTACAGTTCCCAGAATGCCTTTTTTCCAGCCTCAGGAGTATGATGCATGAAACCTGAGACCAACATTGGAAGGAGGCAGAGACAGTTTAAAGGAGCAGAAGGTAAGTCTGCGTTATCAGATAATGGTTGTTCGCTACACTTGTAATAGGAAAAAAAGTGATCAAAATGTTTTTTTAAAGGGACAGAGTAAAAATAAAAGGTAAAATAAATAAGAAAAGAAAAATAAATCTAAAGCGCACCATCCCTTTGAGCTCGCGTGCAGAAGCGAACGCATACACAGGTCGTGCCCACATATGTAAACGTTGTTCAAACCACACATGTGAGGTATCGCCATGATCGTTAGAGTGAGTGCAAAAATTCTAGCCCTAGACCTCCTCTGTAACTCTAAACTGGTAACCTATAGAAATTTTTAAAGTGTCCCCTATGGAGATTTTTAGGTACTAATGTTTGTCGCGGTTCCACAAGCGTGTGCAATTTTAAAGCATGACATGTTGGATATCTATTTACTCAGCATAACATTATCTTTCCCATTATAGAAAAAAATTGAGCTAACTTTACTGTTTCCTTTTTTTAAATGCAGGGAAATGTATTTTTTCCCAAAAAAATTGCATTTGAAAGACCGCTGCGCAAATACAGTGTGACAGAAAATATTGCAACAACTGCCTTTTTATTCTCCAGAGACTTTGCTAACAAAAAACATGTAATGTTTGGGGGTTCTAAGTAATTTTCTAGCAAAAAATACTGATTTAACTTGTAAACAACAAGTGTCAGAAATAGGCCCGATCCTTAAGAGGTTACTTAGTTACACATTAACCACAAAGTATAACTAAAGGAAAACTTTAACTTTAGCTTTGTATAGAGTAGTAGAGGGATTACAATATCAGTGAGATTTGTATTATTGTCTGTTCCCCTATTAGGGAGGTTCACCCTCCCTGTCTGTCCTGTTTACGTTATTAGCAAGTATGAGAATCAGAGGCGTAACTAGACCTAGAACTAGGCCCCGGTGCAAGAAACCATGAAGGGCCCCCCAGACCCCTGGCCGGGGCCCTTCCCTTCAAGCCTGGGGCTCTTCCCACTGATCCTGGGGCCCTTTACTCTTGTTGCAGGCCCTTTATTATGCTCCCGCAGCGGGACCCTTTCACAAGTTCTGCAGTGGGCCCCCTTCCCACCATCTTGGGGCCTCCCCACGGTGGTGTAATGCCAGGGACCGGTTGCAAGTGTGACCTTTGCAATCCTGGAAGTTCACCCACTGGTGTCAGTGGTTTTTATTTTTTGGTATTTTATTTGTATTTTTTATATATATATATATATATATATAAATATTTTTTTTACAATGTCACTGACTATGACTCTTCCTATTCAGAAAAGGAAGGAGCTGGTAAATTACATATTTACCGACCCCTTCCTGGTTCTCTATTGTGACACATCCCCTGCAGTAGCCGGCAGGAGAGGGGAGGGAGCACAGTGTGGGGGGGGGGGGGGGCAGGGGAGCACACTGGGGCCCAGAGACAGCAGAACACAAGTGAACTGGATAGGAGGAGTGGCGGGGGCAGCAAACATAGGAGCCAATCTCCTCCATTTTCCTCCTGCAGCTACAGGAGGAAAAAGGAGTACAGTGATTTCTCTACATGCTGCTCCCGCCGCCCCTCCTATCCAGGTGTACAGGGGAGCCGCACAGACCCCCTGGAGCCTGGGGCCCAGTTGGAATTGCAACCCCTGTAGCTACGCCCCTGATGAGAATGAAAGAAAATCCTACATTTTGGGTTGTCACTAGAAAAGGAATAGAGGTTAAATTTACCAATGGGGACTTTAGTTCTGGTGACCCATTACAGAGATTTCCTCTCACTTTTTACTTTTTCTGTGAAACAGGAGGTGAAGGGAAATCTACCACATAGGGGCACAGATGGCAAAACATCTGACCCTCCCTTTAGTTCTACTTTAAATTTAAACTCTATGCAAATGTAAAAGACACACATTTTACAATGCAGCACTGTAATCATTAATACAGTACATCAAACATTTATTTATCAAATGTAAGCAGTGTAAGTACCTGAATTTGACGTGATATCAACCTCTGGCAGTCCATGTAGAGCAGGGCTGGAGCTTGAGAGGAAGAAGCAGTATAAGGAGCCAATCAGGTGATGTGTTGACACGAGGTATACTGATAGGAGGAGAAAGCAAAGTGACAAAGAGATGAACTCATGACTGAGCAGCTTTTTCCACAGTCCAGTCACAGGCTTAGGAGGATCCAAGATGACCTGGGTTCAGAGGAAGCGGGTTGAAGGATGCTGGCTATCAGATTGAGGACATACAGAGGAAGAAAAAAAAGTACTGCACTGGATATATTTGGATGGAAACTGAACATTGCAAAAAGATGGTTTTGTGGGGGAAAAAAAGAGATGGCGGCACATTGTAGCAACGTCCAAATGTGAAATTTCTCTATTTGTTACCAAGCCAGAACAAGAGACACAGGGAGGGATTGTTGACGTGTTTTGCACAAAAAAAATCGAAAAAAAACTAATAAATCGTGCTTACTCAATTTTGCGTTCCAGATGCTTTTCTGCATGTGCATTTTTGATGCATTCCAGTGTGTTTTTGATGCGTTTTTGGTGCATTTGTGATGCAGTCCATTGCATTTTTCCATCTTTTTTCTTAACCTTAACCACTTAAGGACCAGGCCTACTTCTGACATTTATTGTTTACAAGTTATTTTTTGCTTGAAAATTACTTAGAACCCCAAAACATTATATATATATATATATATATATATTTTTTTTTTAGCAGAGACCCTAGAGAATAAAATGGAGATCGTTGCATTACTTCATGACACACCGTATTTGCGCAGTGGTCTTACAAACGCAATTTGTTTGGGAAAATGTTGTTTCTATAATATGAAAGATAATGTTACGCCAAGTAGATAGATACCCAACATGCCATGCTTCAAAATTGTGCATGCTTGTGGAATGGCGACAAACATTGGTACTCCATAGGCGACGCTTTAAAAATTTCTACAGGTTACTAGTTTAGAGTTACAGAAGAGGTCAAGGGCTAGAATTATTGCACTCACTCTAACATCCTTTGTAATAGAAATAAGCAGGACAGGTCCTCTTTAATATGAGATCTGGGGTCAAAAAGACCTCAGATCTCACATCTCAAATAAAAAAAATGTCATTTTTTTTCAGCATGAAAAAAAGTGGGCTTTTTAAAGCCGTTGGGAGGAAGCGACATATGACAACGCTCCGGTCCTCCAAGGCCATAGAGTTGAATGGGGGCCTTCTTGCCCTCAACTTCCTGCCTGGGAGATGGATGGACCAAATCGTTTTCCCCACTACCAACTGCTCAGGTAAGCAGGGAAAAGGACCAGGAAGCGGGGGGGGGGGGGGAAGCCTCTCCCACCTCCAATAAAAGTCATACCGAAGTGAATATGTTCCTGGACCACTTTTATGTGAAAGAGGACCACCCGCCATTTAAGAAAATACCGGGGTTATGGCAGCTATCTGCTGCCATAACACCAGCATTTAACGCCAAAGTACTGACGTAAAACTGCAGTGGGTGGTCCGGAAGTGGTTAAATAAGGACATGTGTTTTCCGGTGCATTTTTTGATGCGTTTAGGTGCGTTCCGGTGTGTTCCAGTGCATTTTTGATGCTACAGCGTTCCAGTACAGTCTAGTACAGGAAAAATGCAGCATGTTCTACTTTTTTTTCTGGAACTAGAATGCACTGGAACTGCAAGCACTGGTGTGAACTATGCCATTGGAAACCATACAACCTACTTTCCATGCGTTTTTAATGCAGAAAAAAAACACACTGGACTGCATGTGGTGTAAACTGGCCCTAAAAACATGTAATGACAATATTGAAAGGATACTTCCACTTTACCTGCTTCAAAGACCCCTTATAATAGTATAAAGGAGACACATTCTCCAATATTCCCTCATGAGTGACAATATGATCCCTAAACTAACTGTTCATGTTCCATTTAACAGTGCACCCATACATACCCATATAAAGCGGAAAGGGAGCAAGGAAATCTGAGATTGTCTCTTCTGATATTGCCTGAAAAATAATAAGGCTACAGTAGGGGAGGATTCCTCCATACTACTATAAGATGGGAGCACAAGTAGGGACCCACATTTGAAATATAATACTCCTTAATAGCCCACTTGAACAAAAATAAATTCACAGATGGCATGTATCTACATGGATACATCCCAAAATCATGCAATGCAATACTTTTCAGAAGACAGATTTAGACAAATCTTAGAGTTCCACCTACCATTTAGTTATAATAGCTTCCCCAAAAAATGAGGGGTACAGCTGATAATTTTAAAAGGGATACCAGAGGGACCAGCAGTAGCAGGGGTGTGTTTTTTGTTTATAGGCTTCCTTTAAATGTTTATCCTGGTAAAGTGTAAAGTAAAATTTCAATCAAGCTATTTTATATATTTTTTTTTATGTTGGGAAAGGATAAAAGGTGTAAAACAGAGAGTCTAACCCAGGGATCCTCAAACTACGGCCCTCCAGCTGTTGCAGAACTACACATCCCATGAGGCATTGTAAAACTCTGAGATTCACAGACATGACTAGGCATGATGGGAATTGTAGTACCTGAATAACTGGAGGGCCATAGTTTGAAGACCCCTGGTCTAACCCTTCCCCACTTTATGCAACCCCTTCCCGCCTCTTGTACTCCTATATGTTCTTCACTGAAGTGGGCCACATTATTGCATACATGTGTTTGGAGCGCGCTGCACAGTGCGCTTCAAGAACGGGGACCGGGCTCTCACCGAGAGCCCCGGGTCCAATACTAATGATTGGGAACAAGGAGGCCCAGTTCTTGATCACCTGTTAGCTCTAATAGTCTCTGATCGGCTATCACAGCGATCAGTCACTGTACAGCCCACCCCTGTGATTTTTCTACTCTTGAATGGAGATAAAAATACATTGTATCTTTTTCTCCTGTTAGACTCCTTTTACACGGGGTTGATCCATTTGGACAGACTCTGCTTGCTCAGCGGGGATCTCTCCGTTAATCCCCACTAAGCAGGCGGATGACAGGTCTGTCTCCACTCACTGTGCAGAGATGGACCTGTCAGAGTCCCGCTCTCCTCTATGGGGAGATCGGATGAAAGCAGACAGCCTGTCTGTTTTCATCGGATCTGACCTGCTGGATGGATGGTGAACGGATCGCCATCCTTCTGTTTTCAGCAGATCTTATCAGATCGGATGCCAGGCGGTTGTCTGCTGACTTCTGCCTCCCTATAGAGGTCAATGGGTGGCCTGATTGGGTCTGCCTGAAGAACAGTAGGCAGACCCAATCGGTCCAATCGTGTGAAAGGAGCCTTAGAAGAGAAAATTGTAAACGAAAACAAATATGTGTAAAAAAAATAAATATAATAATAAAAAATTAAGAAAAAAAAGGTAAATCAGGGTTTGATCTAGGTCAGTTGCAGGGTCAAAGGTCATGTTCAAGGGTCTGGGTCAAGCTCAAGATCGGGGTCTCTGTATTTTATATAGGATAAAAAATCATTTTGTTTTTAAAGTAGAAGTTCAGGCTAAAACTAAAATCTCTAAATCGACTGCCAGCCACAATCTGAGACTAACCTATCTAGCCCTGGAAAGTAAAAATCTCTATACATACCTTTTCTGCAGCTGATCCGGTCTCATGCTGAGCTGTCAGCGGCGGGTTCTCTGTGTAGGCGGGTGCAGGAGAGTCAGCTGACAACGGAAGCTCCATAGTAAGTCTTTGGGTGACGTCACTTCCCAGGCATTTCCCAGCCGTCTCCTGCACAGAGCTTCTGCCGCTGGAGACCGGCTTCACAAAAGGTATGTATAGTGATTTTTGCTTTATAGGGCTAGCTAGGTTAGTCAAACCTTGCCGCTGCCTGTAGATTTTGAAATTTTAGTTTTAGGCTGAACATCTGCTTTAAATTACTATCAGTGTCAGTGTGTTTTAGATATGATAAAAAAAGCAAAATGTGAACTATTGTTTCTGGGCCCTACTACGGGTACAAACAACAAATAGTATACACATATGTGGTATCGCTGCGATCATCAGGATAGTTTATTTGTTTTTTGTTTTTTTGGTGGTAGATTTTGATAATAACAAGAAATATACAACTAAATTAAAAAAATGTATATATTTTGACTATTCTGAGCCAAAGTCCTTTGATAATAAAAACAAAATCAGGAGCTATTCATCACTGTTTACTACCCTAAAGAAAGCTAAATTTTTCCTGAATAAACAAGGTATAATCCAGCTGGATACACTAAGTAGTTGTAATGATATGTACAGCTTTATTAACGCATATCAAAGTTGCAAACTGTGTTTTAGGCAGGGCTGTCTTTAAGGCAGGGCAAAAGGGACAGCTGCCCCGGGCCGAGTCATTGTTGAGGGACCCAAAGCTGTCCCTTGAGCCCACACTGCCCGCAAATAGTTATTAAAGAGGAAAGTAAAGTCCCCCAAAAAAAAAAACGAGAAAAAAAAGCCCTGTAAAGAGAAAGGCATAATGAGCTAGTATGCATCGCATACTAGCTCATTATGTAGTACTTACCTTAAAACTAAGCCCCCGCCGTGCCGCCACCTCAGCGACAGGACGGCGACATGTCCGGCCGTCCTGCTTCTGGGTTCGCGTCCCCCGGCCATCTGATTGGCCGGAGGCGCGATTACATCACTCCCGCGCCTGCGCGCAGGAGCCGCGGTTCACGGCACTGAGCTCTGAAGGAACGGCACAGGTGGCCGTTCCTTCAGAGCGTCTGCGCCGATGACGTCATCGGCAGTATGCACTCTAAATATCTCCTAAACAGTGCAAGTTTGGGAGATATTTATAGCACCTATAGGTAAGCCTTAATATAGGCTTACCTATAGGTAAAAGTTTGTGAGGTGGGTTTACAACCTCTTTAAGTGGATTTGGGAGGGCCCAAGAACATGTTTGCCCAGGGTCAAATCAATATTAAAGATGTGCCCTGGTTTTAGGATTAGGATTAGTGTTACAATTTGTTTTACTCTTGTCAGGAAGGGGTTAAACTTTTTTTTTTTTTTTTTTTTTTAATCATTTTGGATAGGGTAAGGAAGGGATAGAACCCTTGCCCCCTTTTTTTTTTTTTTTTTTTTGCCATTGTGTCCCATTGAGGAGATTTCTCTTCACTTCCTGTCCCATAGCCAAATAAGGAAGTGAGAGGAAATCCCTCCAAAGTGAGGGAATCTTGGGCTGTCACCAGTGACACCAGAACTAATGTCCCCATTGAAAGATTTCTCCTCTTTTGCTGTTCTGGCGTGAACCCAAAATTTGGGATTTCCTTCTACTTTCACTTTCAATGATAATGCTAAACAGGACAATTAGAGAGGGCCAATCTCCCTAACGGGGGCACAGGTAGCAATAAAAACCCAACAGGTGCTTTAATCCACCTCCTCTCTATCCAAAAACTAAAAAACAAAATCAAAAAATTCCTTTAGTTACACTTTAAAAGCGAGGTGTTTTATTGCTGTACATACTCCCACAGGAGAGAATACCCCACTTCCTGTCCTGGTGAAAACCAGAAAATATCTTAGACAGGGACACAAGCAGCAAAGAAAACCTTACAGAGGTGTTATCCCACTCTATCCAAAACAAAACTAGGTTTGGCTGCAGATCTATTTTAAAGTGGTTGTAAACTCTCCAACCCAACTTCAGCACATTGCAATCCTTATTAAAAAACCTATTGATTGCTGCCTGTAAGGCCCCTTTCACACTTGTGCGACTTGTCCTGCAATTTTTGGGACTGCAAAGTCGCATGACAAGTCGTACTCCATGATTTCCAATGAGCACCATTCATATCTGTGCGACTTCATGTTGCAATGACTTCAAAGTAGTCCCTGCACTATTTGGTCAGACTTTGATGTGTTTTGAGGTCCATTGACATAGGCTTTGCTTCAAGTCCAGTTAAAACCGCTGCAAAAAAATTGAGGTAAAATCGCGTGATTTTTAGTTCGTACACATGTGAAAAGGGCCTAAAAGTCTCCTTACAGTTTCATCTACCTGCAATCTGTCCCATAATGTTGGATTACGTCACCGGCGCATATGTTCCAGTCCCGCTGAAAGCATGCGGTGTATGAAAGTTCCGCTGTCTGCGGCACAGCTTTGAAGACTCCCAAGACTGGGCATTCATTCACAGTTTCCTGGTTCTCCCCGTGTGACTGCGTGATGTCAAACAGAGAGTAAACCAGGGCATCCTACAGACTCCTATAGCGACAATCACCTGCAGCTTACAACCCGACTGACAGCGGCAAAGTAAATATAGCTTGGTTGCCGTAGTAACGTCGGATCGAGAAAGAGAAAGACACATTTTTTACAAACTACTAAAAAATAGTAAATAAGATTGATTGTGCATACATTATACCACACAATGATTGTAAATAAATTTTCATATCACAATAGATGAAAATCGCGATAAGGAATGCAAAGTTTACTTCCTCTTTAATTGACTATTTGGAACATTTTCAGATCCGCTCAACTGGCATAAACATTACCTCTTTAACAAAATATTACTCCTCCTGCCTTCAAGAAAAATGTATAGACACACCCAGAGCTACACATTACAGTCTAAGGTACAATATCTGCTTTGAATGTAACGCTGTTGACTTTGCTTAGTATGTAGAGATTTACCCTACTGTATGTCTGTCCTTATGTAGAGTTATTATAGCGTGCACCATGGGAATGTCCTTTTTTATGCAATACGTAGAAAATGCATGACTTTCATATGTTTCTGATTCATGTGAGTATGAATAAAGGAAGTTTCCAAAGAAGGCAGTTGAGCAATAGAGCAGCTTTCACGTTAGTGAGACCTATACACAACTTGCAGTGTACAGAAGGTCTTTTCATGAATAGTGCCTTGGAAGGACTTACTCAGCTGTTTGGAGAGGGGGAAGCTGAAGGCTGGAGGAAGAATGGAGTAATCATGAAGTCTCTGCGCTGTTTTCAGTATTTTTATTTTTTCTAGGAAGAGTCGAATTGCCCAGCTGGTGTTACTGAATCTCCCCTGACTGTTACTGGATATACACACAAGCAATGGAGCCAAGGTAAGACATTTACGTCCTGGTGCTTGATTTACTAAAGCTGAATGTTCCTTCATCTGCCGCAAATCCTTGGAATGCTGTAAGATTCCCCCCTTGTTGTATTTGCAAATATAGTAAAACCTTGGATTGCGAGCATAGTTCATTCTGGAACTGTGCCTGTAATCCAAAGCACTCTTATCAAAGCATGTTTATTCATGAGAAATAATGGAAACTCAAATTATTCGTTCTACATCCATTTTTTTATAAGGTCTTCAGTCTATAGTCCATATAAAAAGATTACAGCAAGGTGACTCCAAGGCAACTTCAGGGAATGCCTGGGTAATCTTCTTGTAATGTCAAATCCAAATCACGACAATTAAGATGAGAATTCAACCTAGGGCTCATGCACACTGCAGCTCAAAAAAAAAAAAAAGAAATAGCTGCTTTTACAGGCATTTTACAGGCATTTAGATTGAAGAAGCTTGTGCTATTTTGTGCTCTTGTGCACGTTTGTATTGAGCTTCTTTGAGCTCATTTGAGCTTCTTTGAGCAAACCCTCCTTAAAGTTTATGGGCTCAAGTCAGCTAGAAGTCGCCTTGAAGTAGTACAGGAAACTTTTCTAAAGTTGGTGTAACTTCAATAATGCTAATTAAGACAGCTCTCATTGAATAAAATGGGATTTCACATGTCAAGCGACTTGGGAGTCTCACAAGTAGGATGCCAAGCTACTCGTATTGCAAGACCTTGCTCATTTATTAAGTTAAAATTTATAAAAAAAAAAAAAATGTGCTTGTCTTGTAAAACACTCGCAGACCAAGTTTCTCGCAATCCAAGGTTTTCCTGTAATGCCCCTTGCAATGTTTACTATTTTGTGCTCAAGCTCACCCAGCACCATAAGCATGTACATTTACTAAGAGGTCTATTTATCTATGGTTTCATAAAAAAAAAAAATATGAGAATTTGGGTGAAAACATTGATAAGTAAATGCTGTAGCTGATCATTCCCTGTTCCCAGCTTTGACTTCAGGGACGTGTGGAACTTGTACATTTTATGCTGTTTTTTAAACAATCTTTTGAATATTTTAGATTTATAAATGTATCAATAGGAAAAAAAATTGTCATCTGAGATTTAATGCACAGATGGACATTTATTATGGTCATGATGCCAAACTATGGTCCACCTACAGATAAAATTGTCTCTGGGGTGCTTTTGCCATGCAATATTTGAAAAGTCAATTGGTGGAGGATTACTAAAATTTACCATTAACCTCCTTGGCAGTATTCCCGAGTGTGGCTTGGGGTGGAATTTCAGTGCCATTAGCGGTAATCCCGAGCCACACTCGGGGCACCGCCAGGAAGCATCGCTGGATCCTGGAAGAGAGGTTACTTACCTTGTCCCTGGGATCCCGCAATGTATTCTGGCAGTATATGGTGGCCGGATCTGCTGCCTGATGCTGTGAGCCCCGGCTTCCGTTCCCTGCGAGCGTCGCGTCGCAGGGGGGTGGAACCGGCGGCAAATTCAAAAAGTCAAACACACAAACACACTGATATATTGTAATCCTATTGGATTACATTACTAAATAAAATAAATTGACATTAGTTTGCCCCCCAGTGCCCTTGCCTGCAGTTTTACTGTATATGTATATATATATATATATATATATATATATATATATATATATTTATTATCTATATATATATATTTATATATATATATATACTTGAACTTATTTGTAGTTATTCATTATATTATAATTTATGATTTTGTGTTTCAAACTTTATCATACCTGAGATGTTATAAAGAAGAACGCACAGTAAAAAAAGTATAAAAAAATCATATGTAAATAGTTGGTTTGGGCTGCTCGTCCTTAAGAATTACATGCAAAATAATTGTATCGCTTTCAGCATCTAAAATCGGAAACAATCATACCGCCAGGGAGGTTAAAGTGGTTGTTAACCCACTTTGACAACTTTATATAATCCTCCCTGTATTCTGCTTACAAGTGCTCCTTGTCTCTGTGTTTTATAAAAAAAAATGCCACCTTTACCGTATTTCAGAGCGGCTCCCAGCGATCATGTGACCGGTGGGTTCTCTCCCCTCCCCATATGACAGATGCAGTGGGCGGGGCCGAGATTCCCTTGCTAACATCAGGCGGATGAGAGGAGGAGAGGAGAGAGCTGGCCGGTCACGTTATCTCCGGGAGCCACTCTGAAATACGCTAAAGACAGCATTTTTTTTATAAAACACAGAGACAGGAGCACTTGTAAGCAGGGTACAGAGAGAATTATAGAGGATATAAAAGTTATTTTAGCAACTGGAGGGGCGGGCGGGCACTGACACAGGAGCAGGCAGGGAAGAAGGGGGGAGAGGAGGACGCAGAGAAGGAGAGAAAGCTGTGGATTCTGGAGGCACATACACTGACGACGGTGTCAGGGCTCAGCAGCGTGATAGACCGTGGTCAGTTTACACAGGGGAGGGTAGAAACTGGCAGGATCAGCCAGGTATTTTAGGAGATATGGTGGGCCAAATTGCACAGCACAAGCACTGTGCTGTAAAACATGCTTTAAGGGAACAGGATCTTTTTTTTTTTTTTTTTTTCTGGGTTAACAAACGCTTTAAAGTTGGCCATACATGGAACTGTATTTGAACGGCGTAGAAGGGACTCGCCAAATTGCAATCCATGTATGGTGACAGTGGTTGTACAGCAGTTGATGTAACAATCCACTTCTGTACAACTAGCCTGTCAGATGAATGCTGTTTGATCAGTGCCGCAGGCTGTAGTCCACAGCACTAGTCAGTGTATTCTGACAACAGGACCCCCCCCTTCCCTGTCAGAATACAATAGCTATGTGGGCATGATTCATCCACCTCAAATGTGTGGCTGGGAGAACCGGTTTAGTTGTTTTCATTCAATCTGTTGGTCAAATGAAAAAAAAAAAAAACCTAAACCATCTATTGGCTGCTTAACACTATAATAAAATAGGTTAAAGATCATTACACATATTACAGTCTGGCTGTTCAGTTTACAAATTTAATGATTAAAATATTAGATAAAAATTGGGTTTAGCAAAGAGTCTGACAGTTGCTTGTTATTTTACTATTATCTCTGAAAAAATGGAACAGAATACTTACGGCTGAAACTCAGAGAGGGAAGCAACTAGGTTTTTCTTCACAAACTTTATTCTTTCAGGGCTCATGCACACTAGGCTTAAAAAAACACCACTTTCTTAGGCATTTGGCACTTCTATGTAAGCCAGGGCCGTTTTGCTAAAACTGGAGAGTGCAAAATCTGGTGCAGCTTTGGTAACAATCAGCTTCCAGGGTTTTTAAAGCTTAACTGAACAAGATAAAGGTAGAAGCTGATTGGCTACAATGCACAGCTGCACCAGATTTCTTACTCTCCAGGTTTTAGTAAATCAACCCCTATGTGTGCACACACACACATAGGCATTCACAGGAGTAGTAGAAAAGGAGCACTTACGGGCAGAAAAAAAACATCACCACCAGTGATTTCAGGAGAGAAGCTTTTGGGTAGAAAAAGCACCAAGCGTGCATAAACTAGCATAAGCACTAGATGCATTTATGCATATGTTTGCGTGTTACTGTTAATGCGTTGTAATGGGCAGAATAAATTATTGTTTTGGCCAATATAATGCAATAATATTCATATGCACAAACACGAGTAAACGCATGTGCAATACTCGGATCTTGCCACGTTTTATTATGCTGCTGCTCTCCTGCCAGGAGAAAAAGCGTTCAGAGGATCTAAGCAAATGCTCAGTGCACATGACGAGGTCTAAAATTTTAAACTTATATGCTCATATACTATATACTCATATACTCACTGTAATTTAAAAACTGACAGATGAGTGATTCTGCACTCACTTTATTTTACCATACAGTTGGACTCCAGACAATGAGGCTGGGTTCACACATATGTGAATTGGTTTCCCCGCATCTAATTCGCATGATAGGAGAGTGTGACCAGCTCTTAATGGATCCAGTTCACACAGCTCTGGGGCAACCGCGGTCTGCATTTGGAAAAGGTCCTGTGCGTGTTTGGTTCCGATTCAGGTGTGAATTCAGGCAAAAACTCGGACCTGATTTGCACCTGAATCAGTGAACGGGAACACACCAGACCCCCGGCTGTGAACCGCGGTCGCAGCATGTCTGAACTCAGCTTTAGCTAATGTTGAAATACAGATAAAGAAACTGTTTTACTTGACAGTGGATTTATAATTCTATCAATATAAATGAGAATATATGACACTCAGAAAAAGACTTGAAAAACAACATAAATAGGTCACCGGGACCAGGTGGCTTACACCTGAGGGTCCTTAAGGACCTCAGCCAGGTGAAAGCCAGACCATTGTTCCTAATTTTTATGGACAGTCTACTGATGGGAATGGTACCAGCTGAATGGAGAAAAGCCATTGTGGCACCAATATTTAAAAGAGGGCCGAGATATATCCCTGGGAACTACAGGCCGGTTAGCCTAACATCAATAGTCTGCAAGCTATTGGAGAGGATGATAAGGGACTATATACAAGATTTTAGTAATGAAAATGGTATCTTCAGTAGTAATTCAGCATGGATTCATTAAGAATCGTTCTTGCCAGACCAATCTATTAACCTTCAATAAAGAAGTGAGCTGCCATCTAGCTAAAGGAAGGCCTGTGGATGTGGTGTATCTGGATTTTGCAAAGGCATTCAATACAGTTCTCCACAAACGTTTACTGTTTAAACTAAGGTACGTAGGTATGGACCATAGGGTGAGTACCTGGATTGAAAACTGGCTTCAGGGGCGAGTCCAAAGGATGGTGATAAATGGCGAGTACTCAGAATGGTCTGCTGTGGAAAGTGGGGTCCCCCAAGGTTCTGTCCTGGGACCAATCCTGTTTAATTTATTCATAAACAATTTAGAGGATGGGATAGACTGCTCAATCTCAATATTTGCGCATTATACTAAGCTAAGCAGGGCAATAACTTCTACACAAAATGTGGAAACCTTACAAGAAAACCTGAACAAAATAATGGGGTGGGCAACTACATGATAAAACTGGTATAATGTTGGAAAATGTAAGGAAATGCATTTGGGTGCCAAAATTACAAATGCTGGGAAGAGAGGGAGAAGTTACTCACTAGGGGGAGAATCTCTGGGGGAATCTAGGATGGAAAAGGACCTGGGGGGTCCTAGTAGACAACAAGCTCAGCAATGGCATGCAATGCCAAGCTGCTGCAAGCAAAGCCAACAGAATACTGGCATTTTTAAAAAGAGGATTAATTCCAGAGATAAAATGAGAATTCTCCCATTCTACAGGACTCTGGTCCGGCCGTATCTTGAGTATGCTGTCCAGTTCTGGGCACCGGTCCTAAGGAAGAATGTGCTGGAACAGGAGGGAGTCTTGAGAAGAGCAACAAAGCTAATAAAGGGACTGGATGACTTCAGCTATGAGGAAAGACTAAAAGCATTGAACTTATTCTCACTGGAGAGGAGACGCTTGAGAGGGGATATGATATCAATGTACAAATACTGTACTGGCGACCCTAACATAGGGAACAAACTTTTCAGGGAAAAAGATTTAAAAAGGCATGTGATCATTCACTAGATTTAGAAGAGAAGCGGTTTAATCTTCAACTGCGTAAAGAGTTCATCAGAGCAGGAAGGATGTGGAATTCTCTTTCACAAGCAGTGGTATCAGCACGGAGCATCGATAGTTTTAAAAAAACTTTTAGATAGACACCATAAGGACCACAAAATACAGGGGTATACGATGTACTATTGACATAAACACTTATACACACACACTCATCATAGGTGCACAAATGCTCATGAGGTTTACAAGCATTATAGCACAATGTCAAGCAGACCTTAAAGAGTTCCCTTCAACTGAGACATCAATCTTAGTAAATCAGACCCTCACTGTCTTATACTGATTGAGACAATTTCTTTCATGCTCATGTTTTATAGAAACCTCTCTGCCACTCGGTACTTGGCTGTGACTTCCTCTATGTTGGCCCCCACAACCACTGGTAAGCATTCATGCGTCTCTTCACTATATGTTTTAAAGAAATAGTAATATTTAGAATAAAAACAGCAGCAGACATGAAAAGCAATAACTGAATCCCAGAAAAGTCATTGCATTGAATTTCTAGAATAACAGATTTTAAGATTCACTTCTTTTTAATCAAAAACAATATCAGAAGTCAGTCTCTGGAATTCATAAAGATTGGTGCAGACCGATCTTGCAAAAGTGTCTCTCATGCATGCTAAAAGTGGTGCAGCACGCCCCAAATTCATGTACCTGTCTAGAACTTGTACTTACTGTAAATTTGGTGCATGCTGCAGCACTTCTAAAAACACAAACATTTTCAGAAATCTGTCTGCGCCAGTTATTCTCTCTGTACAATGGTCTTAAAGCGTGATTAAAACCAAAACCAAAAATGTAATATATCGCAGTTTACCTTTCGCTAGATGTAGTGGCTGCATTCGTTTTTTGTTTTTTTTTTTTTGTTTTTTTCCCTCTGTTTTCACCTAGTGATCTGGCTAGTAACACACACCCTGTATTTGAGTGCCCCCAGTCTGGATAAATGAGCGTAGGGGACACATTTAGACAGCATCATTGTCAGTCTAGGGGAAAATGAGTGTTAGATGTACTAGCACATTTGAATTAACAAATGGAAGCAAAACTCCAGCTGGCACTTTAAAAGCAGATACATCAAACAGTTTTTTTCCTTTTGGGATAAAGGGTTTGCATAAATAAATAAAAGCTTATCATTGTAAGCACCCCTGTCAGTGGTAAATAGTTGGTCTCCTTCCTGTAAACTGATACAGTCTGCAAGAGCGCCTTTTCTTTTGAAAAACAACAAAACTTACTAGCTGGATCATTAGATGAAAATAGAAGAAACACAGCCTTATAAAGATAACAAATAATATTATAAAGGTTTGCTTTTGGGATTATTACTGCTTTAATTATCTCTACTTTCGTAACATGCGAACTGTCTGCATTTATTTATAATTTAGTGTATTTATTGTGCCAAAGTGTAAAAAAGGCACATTTTAGAGCTACCTGAATCTGGTGTACGAGTCACTGTCAGAAGTGTCCCAAATGCTTTATGAATTTGGCTCAATATATTAACAAGAGGGGTTAATGCCAGAAAAGTGGTGCAGCAGCTTTATTGAATTTGGCCGAATATGTTTTGTTAGTATTGAGAAATAGTAAAGGGATCCTTTGAAGCCTGTACTCCATTATTTCCCATCCCTTCAGCCAAAAAGTAAGGCCTCATTCACACAGGGTGTACAATAGCGTACAACTGTGGGGTGTGTTTACAGGCTGGGGTAGCACAGGTGTTCCATTCATCCTTATAGGCAGTTGTATAGACTCAGCCGCTGCTCCCAACTTTGACATCCATGTGAGTGCGTGTCCCCAAATGCAAGCAGGGAGGTTGGGGACACACACCTGTATCCACATGGATGTCAATTTGGGAGCAGTGTCTGTATCAATGTAGCCACTGCATTCAAATTGCCTTGAATGGGACTGCCTGCATAGTCCGTGCATCCCTGTGTAGGTAAACACAGCCCATGCATGGGCATACGCTATAGTATGCCCAATGTGAACAAGGCCTAAGAATGATCTAGTGGATAAGCTTTTTTTGCATGACAAGAGATGCAGGGGATTATAGGTGGAGATGATCTACCCCTGGTGGAAGGAAATAGTAATAGTATACTGGGCTTCTCCAGTGAACTAGTAAGGGGTACAGTAGTTATGTAATCCATGGATAACATTTGCCCGCTTCTGCCTATTTCTACCTAAATTCCATTTTGGATAAATCTTTGCAGTCATCACATTAAATGATTTTGGTCCTTAAAGAACAATTCTACTTTACTGCGTGACAATTAATACGTGTACAAAAGTTTAATAACTAGATTGTGGTATTTAAAAATATTACATTAACCTGCCATGAAAGAAATATGAGGCTGCAATTGCTAACGATATTGGTTGTGTATCTGCCTCTGGCTTAATACTCTTTAAGTTACTGACCTGGAACAAGCATGCATTACATAGTCAGTGAAGTCAGAACTTCTGATCTGCATGCTTGTTTCATGTTAATGGTTCAGAATGTAACTGAAGGCAAGGGATTAGCATGACAACCAGACCAATAGCCAGGGCCAGGACAAGGGGTGGGCAGAAGGGAGCCAGGACAAGGGGTGGGCAGAAGGGTGAGCTGCCCTGGGTGCAAACGAATAAGGGGGCAAAGAACAGACACAGGGTGGTATGCCCATTCTTTTGCATGTATTAACAGTGAAGGAAGGGGGTGCAATTCTGGATCCTTGCCCTGGTTGCTGGACGACCCTCTCCCTGTACTGCCCTTAGCTTTTCCTGTAGGAGATGTCAATAATGTCAGCCTACTTATTTCCTTGGTACAGGCACCATTTCATGTTTCAATGTAATACAAAATTCACTCCATCTAAGATTAATATTTATCTGCAATGTTCACAGGCAGAACACTGTCGATAGCAGACATTTATTGTACATGCAGCTTTCTGTTTGACTAAAGAATTTGTCAACCTCAGTTCTCTACGAAACCTTTAAAATAACAACACAGACTATACACCTTGGGTTTAAATGGCCACAGCAGCCATTTTATGTACAAAAATTAAATAAATAATACATAAGATTAACATACACAATAAACTAATTTGGAAGTGCAACAAGGAGGGAGTCTTTGGGTGTCCTTAAAGGCACAATGTAGAACTAGAATAGCCCATGCCCTCAGCTACGTCCCAACCGGCTCAAAGATGTTACAGACTCGCACACTTACTTTTTTCTCAGGGGACCTAGCTCTTGGAAAAACCAGCAATAACCAACCAAGTGGAAGCAACATATCCCAGATAGGCCCCCCAGTATTAAAACAATTCAAGTATTATCTGACCCCACAAAGACCCCCTGACCCATCAAGCTGCTGTTACAAAAATGTTATATACATACTTATTTATTTGTTTTAAATTAACACCTCCCAAGAACCTAGACCTACAATGAACTGCAGGTCAAGGGCAGGTGATTTGGGAAATTTCCCTTTCACCTGAACTTTCTGGAACGAATGCCCAGCATCCTTCACATGAACAAGCCTTGTGCCTCCACCTTACCCATCTGACCTTTAGCCTCCAATCAGGTAAGACCTACATTCCCTTACACAAAGAACTCACATTTTGAGCCTCTTTTGACCTGTTCCTGCCCTTAGTCATGCAGCCCCTCCATCCATTTTCTCTTCTCCAGGTCTCATTATAGTGTTGGAGCATGCATCAAAATGACTGATTGCCAATGCTGTCTCTCTCACACAGAAAGGCTTCTCCCACATCCTTGCCCTTGCCACTAATGGTGGCTCGCTTACACAGCTTTTCAAACCTTGCCTGCATCAGTCTCAGATTCATGTAATTTTTTGTCTTTGTGGGGAGGAACCCATATCTGCTTTATCCCCCACCCAATAGCTGCTTGGCCCTCCGGTTACTATGGGTATTTCATGGATTTAGCATTCTGTGTGATGATGGCACTCTTAGCTTCACCCTGCACCCTGATATTTTGCAGTTCAGGGGACAACAAACTGCCAGCAGACTGAGGCCTCATTCACACCATGGTGCAGAGACATCAGTTTTTCGCCACACGTTCTGCAAGATCACCAAAAAAACAATAGTTCTCTATGTGTCTTGTTCACACCACAACATGAGATTTTTTCTGCATAGGAATCTGCAACGTGTAAGCAGTTTTCTGCATGTGAAAAAAACTGACATGTCATCAACGTTGGTGTTAATAAGGCACATAATTGAATCACATGAAAACTGATGTCAGCATGCATGAAAACTGATGTGAAACTGATGTCTCTGCAAGAGAAATCTGTGCAATTTTTTCTTCAGTTCTCATCTGTTTTCTTGCACGTATGGTGTGAACGAGCCCTAAGAGTGATCATCATTGTGGGTTCATTTGACTTCACAATACCCTTTACACTCAAAAACAATAGCTGCCACTACATGTGTCCATGGAAATACATGCCACTCGCAGTATCTACTGCAATAGTTCTGACCTTTAGGAAATGTCTGCAACATACACTGCCACCCCTGACAGAAAAAAAAAAGTTTAAAATATAACAGTCTTCAAATAGTAAGAATTCTGGTTTAGAGCATTTAAAGATGAAGCCCAACAATTTTTTTTTTATTTTAATGGCAGAAAGAGAAAAATCTTTACAGAAAAAAAGATTACAAGAACAGAAAATCAATAGTAACAGCAAGATAAAAAGGAATAAAGATGAAAAGTACTTGACAAGGTTTTGCCTGGTCTGTGGTACTGACAGAGTCCAGTTTATGGCCTGGAGCTGAGTGAAACTAGGAGGAGGGCCAGCATGACTGGGGCCTGCAAAAGAGGCAGAGTATTAGTGGGTTGATTTAGAATAATGCATTCTATTTACCAGATTTAGGAGTTTAAGGCAAACGGTGTGTCCTGTAGAGGGTAGAGAGAAGGTTAGATCATGTCAGAGGTCAGTCGGAGCTCATCACAGCATCAGACAGTTTTCTTCTGCATTCCTGGACTTCACCTGTAGGAAGAACAAAAGATGGGTGACTTTTACAACATGCTGTCCCAGGTTAGAGCTGCAGCTGTGGCCCGAGGTCCTGGGTGGCTACAAGACAAACTATCTCTCTTATTGCAGAAGCCCGGGCAGGTCTCTCCTTGGCCCTCTTCTAGTCACCCACATGCTAGGAGGTCTAGGCCTTCTGAGTGCTTCAGTCCTGTGGCAACATCTCGGGTTCAAGGCCGTTCTGGGAACCCCTCAGGGGACCTTTGGACCCAACCAGCCAAGCGCACACCTGCTTCCCCTGTTGTGCGAGTCGGGAGGAATCCCATCTACGACTAACCCAGGGCAGGAGTTTTTCATCTGCCACCCTCTCACCTCACAGTGTGGATGGTGCGGCTGTCTATATAGGCTCCCTGCCTGTGTTTAGTGCGGCCTGGCGTGGAAGTGGCTGAGCAGGCTGTGCTGGCCAGGTTCTGGGAGCGGCCAGGGCCCCCAGTGACCGAATATGCGGGTGGCAGCTTTCCCCTGTGCCCTGGCATTGCAGAGTGGGCACTGCGGATAGAAGGAGGAGCAGGGCACCAGCTGGGGAGGCTTCCACCATCCCTCACAGAGCCCAGCGTGGGAGTAGGATAGGAAGGGCCCAGGGTTCTGGTGTGGCAGCAGGTGCTGACATCATCAACGGGTGCTCGCCAGGCTCTGTAGTCAGGAACTGCACCATGGAGAGCGACAGCGCGGCTTGGTGAACAGAGCTGGTCTGAAGGGGTAAGCAGCGGCTCTGAAAATGGTGAACTTCCAGACGCTGCACAGGAATCTGGATCTGCAGCTGGATGTCCTGAGGGACAAAGGCAGCCAGGTGAGCCTTCTGTTACATGTCCTCTTTCTTGTTCTCATTCTCTCTCTGTTCAATGGGGCTCTGGGGGCTTAGTTGACAGCTCAGCAGGGTTTAGAGCAATGGGGGTTTGGCTGGAGTTTTGGGGGGGAGTGCTGGGTCCTCAGTCCCTTCTTAGGTGAGGCCCCTGGCACAGTTGGTGTTGTACACACCCTACTAGCAGGTCATAGGGAGGTCCTCTCTGGTAGCTGCGTGGTCCACAGCACAAGCTGCCACCTCTTATGTCAGTGATCAGGCAGTCTAGGTTCCATCTGAGGCCTCTGCTTGCCCTCTTGGTGCGGGACTATTGGGTTCCTCTGGTCAACGGCTGGTGGCGTATGTGGTAACTACAGCCAGTAAGGCTTCAGATGACAAAGCGACTGACGAAGGAGTCACCAGGGTTGATTGGATATGTCTGGCAAATGCTGCAAAAATGTGAAGGGTACTGTATGTGTGTTTTTAAAAGGGCCTTTGGGTGCGTGTTTAAAAACAAAAGTGAAGGAGCATACATGGAAGGGTGAGTATGTGGAAATTTTTCTTTGTTGCCATTGAAGAAATTGTATTTTAAAGCTAAACCAGATGAAAGTAAGAAGGAGGAAGAAGAAAAATGGCAGTATCTGTTGATTCTCCATACGTTCTCAAACTGGTTGTAGACTTATGCAGTTTTAGCTAGTGTCATTGGGGAAAAGACCCCTGAGATTTGCTCCCCCTTTTTTTTCATTATTTGGACCCTATCGGTGAATCCCAGCGATTTTATGGTGGGGTTGCTTGGTTTTCGCTATGACAAGCAATTTCGTCAGTGCAAGGCAGTCCAGCCTTCCTTTCAGTGAGACCACAAGAACATCAGTCTCTGGATGAAACTGATGTAGTCTCCACGAAGTTCGGTTCCTTACTTTCAGGGTGGGGCCAGGGGTGCAGCACTCTTCACAACCGGCCACAAAACGCAGGGGGTTATATTCGCAATTCAATGCAAGTTTGGCACTGCGTGCTGTTTCCCTCATGACTGTTCAGGGCGTGGAAGGTCTCATTCGCTGTCCTTATGATCCAAACAAGGAAAAGAAAATGGAGGCAACGCTGGAAAGAGGGAAGACGCCGGTGAGGATAGAAAAGATGGCGCCTTTCCTAAAGCGTTATCTTAACAGGGAGGCAGCTTGTGTGTTGCAGCTGGGTTTCTCATAGGGGTTTTCTGATACCCTGCCAGTTGCTGGTTGTTCCTCCTATGGCAGATAACTTGCAGTCATTTCATTTACATGCAGCGGCTGTTTTCAGGAAAACTTTCAAAGAAGTTGCTTTGGTTTGCATGGCTGTTCCTTTTGATTCACCGCCAGTATTTCCCCTTTGGGTATCCCCAAAAAAGAACACAATAGGTTACGCCTCATTTGTCACTTGTCACATCCTAAAGGAGGTTCAGTGAATGATGCCATTGATCTGGAGCTTTGCACAGTGTCCTATACTTCTTTTGATATGGCAGTGTCGTGGGTTCGTAGGTATGGTAAAGGTTCATTGTTGGCCAAGACTGATCCTAGTTGTTGCCTTCTGCTGGGGTGCAAATGGCAAGGGCAGAATTTTTGTTGATAGATGTTTACCGACAGGCTGTGCCATTACTTGTTCATTGCTCAAAATGTTTAGTTCCTTTTTGGAATGGGTAGTTCAGGATGTTTCCAGACTTAATTCAGTCATCCATTATTTAGATGATTTCTTGGGCATAGGGTCTGCTGGAAGTACTATCTGTGCCTCACATTTGGCCACGGTCCAACATGTTTTCGAGTTTTTTGATGTGCCATTGGCCCCTAACAAGACGGAGGGCCCTGCTACTGCGTTGAGGTTTCTAGGGATTGTCATAGATGGCGTGGCGATGGAATGTCATTTGCCTTTGGACAAACTTTATGATCTGAAGCGGACAGTTTCTTCCACCAGACAATGCAAAAAAAAAATCAACTTTGTGCTTTGCAATCTCTCTTGGGCAAATTGAATTTTGCTTGTTGCAGTATTTTTTTGTAGATGACTGGCAGCTGCTACAGTTGGCATTAAGGCACTACATCTTTATATTCCACTGGGGCAGAATCAGCGTGAAGACATGCAAGTGTGGGATTCTTTTCTGGTTTCTTACAATGATCTGATGATGATGATTTTTTTCTTCTAGCAAACATAGTGACGCATATGTGCTGGGAATTGAGTGGAAGCCAGTGAAGGGATTGGCAGAGAGGGGTGGAGGACACTGAACAGTTGGTAAGGTGGATATGTCTTGCAGCAGCATTCATTATGGATTGAAGGGGGGATAATCTATGTAAAGGTAATCCAATGAGGAGGGAGTTGCAGTAGTCGAGGCGAGAGATATCCAGGGCGTGAATTAAAAGCTTGGTGGTGTCGTTGGTTAAAAAGGGCCGTATTCTAGCGATGTAGCTAAGGTTAAGGTGGCATGGTTTGGACAAGGATTTGATGTGAGCCTGAAAGGACAGTGCAGAGTCCAGGGTTACCCCTAGCACCCTGGCATGTGTGGAAGGAATGATAGTTGTTCCATTGATCTTGACAGAGAATTCAGGGGAAGGGGCACGTGGAGGAGGAAACATTATGAGCTCGGTTTTAGATAGATTCAGTTTGAGGAAGTGGTGTGACATCCAGGGGGATATGTCTGTTAGTAGATAAGTGATGCGGGAGGAGACTGATGGAGTGAGCTGAGGGGTAGAAAGGTTGATTTGGGTGTCATCAGCATAGAAATGGTAGTGGAAGCCATGGGAGGCTATTAGCTGACCCAGGGTGGAGATATAGATTGAGAATAGTAACGGTCCAAGGACAGAACCTAGGGGGACCCTAATGGTAAGAGGAGTTGCAGGGGAGTAAGTGGAATTGTAAGTGACACTGAAGGTGCAGTGAGATAGGTAAGATTCGAACCAATGGAGAGCACAGTCACGGAGAGAGTTTTTTTTGAGAAGGAGGGGGTGGTCAACAGTATCAAAGGCAGCAGAGAGGTCCAAGAGTAAGAATACTGAGTAGTGACCATTGGTTTTAGCTGTTAGTAAGTCATTTGTAAGTTTTAGGAGAGAAGTTTCTGTGGAGTGCTGCCGGCGAAATCCAGACTGAAGAGGATCAAGAAGGTTATTCTCAATGGTGTGCTTGCTCAGGCAGGTGTAGACTTAACGTTCAAGGAGTTTGGAAGCAAAAGAGAGTAAGGAGATGGGTCTTAAGTTGTTAAGATTGGTGGGGTCTAGTGAGGCTTTCTTTGGTATGGGAGTGACTAGCGCATGTTTTAGAGAGTTGGGGAAGATGCCAGTGGAGAGGAAGAGGTTGAAGATATGAGTTAAAGAGTGTAGGATAGAGCCTGAGGGTGACCGTAGTATTATAGAAGGAACAGGGTCCACGGGGCAGAAAGTTAGGTGGGCATTAGAAACAATTTTAGTGACTTCCTCTACAGTAGTTGAGTTAAACAAGGGAAGTATTGATTGTGCAGGAGGACAAGGTGTGTAAGGTGAGGGAGATATCTGTAGTGTAAAGATCACTTTACGAATTGTATCAATCTTATTTTTGAAGTGTTTGGCAACCTCTTGGGCAGTGAGTAAGTTAGTGGGTGGAAGTAATGGAGGACGAAGTAGAGCGTTGAAGGTAGAAAAGAGTTGACGGGGACTGTGTGAGAGGGTGTCAATGAGAGTGATAAAATAGGTCTGTTTGGCAGTGTGGAGACAGGAACTGTATTTTTGGAGGGCATATTTATATTGGCTGAAATCTTGCTGTTACTTAGTCTTACGCCACAGACGCTCAAGAGCATGACTACGTTTTTTGAGGCTTCTGGTATTATCTGTCTGCCAGGGTTGTAGCGTTCGGGGCATGATTCTGTGTGTAGTGAGGGGGGCCAAGGCATCCAGGGTAGATGACAGTGAACTGTTGTAGACAGAAGTGGCCATGTTGGGGCAGGAAAGGGATGAGATTGTGTTGAAGAGACAATCTGTAGCAGAAAAAAGAAGTGAAGGGTTAAGAAGGTTTCTACGGGTAATTGTTCGGTAGTTGGAAGGTAAGGAGGAGGACAAGGAGAGACTGAAACTAATGAGGAAGTGATCCGAGAGAGGGAATGAAATGTTGGAGAGGTTGCGAGAAGTGCATAGGTAGGAGAACATGAGGTCAAGGCTGTTGCCATTAGAGTGAGTAGAAGCATGTGTCTATTGTTTTAGGTCAAAAGAGGAGGTTAAGCTCAAAAGTTTAGAAGTAGCAGGAGTGTTAAGATTTACAGGGATGTTGATGAAGTCTCCAAGAATGATTGTAGGGATTTCAGAAGAGAGAAAGTAGGGTAGCCAGGCAGAGAAGTCATCAAGGAAGTCTGATACCAGTCCAGGAGGCCGATAGATCACAGCAATTCTCAACGAAACTGGAGAAAATAGACGAATACAGTGAGCTTCAAATCTGTCGGGTCAGGCTAAGTTGTGCCTTCTTATAGGATAGAACCTGTCTTTATTATTTATTGCGTTTCCTATCCTCTTGTTGTTGTTTGTTGATATAGTTAGGATTCTTGGGGGTGTTGTATTTCACCCTCCCCTTTTTCTTTTCTCTTGCTTATTTCGAGCTGTGCTTGGTGTGGATCCTGGGTAACTCGTGTGTTTTTTTGGGGTGCCATGCGGACGGAGGTTAGGACAGAGGTTGGCAGTTAGACTTGTCCAGGAGCGAGGTCAGAGTTCATTGGATGGGTGTTCCAGTAATCCTGTGGTCTAGGATCTTGCCCGACATGCATCTTTATTCTAGATTGGACAGGCCCCCTGATGTGGTCCTCTTGCATGTTGGGGGTAATAACCTTGGCTTGCGCTCCATGCGTGAGCTAATACGGGATATCAAGTTCGATTTTTTTTTTTTTTTTTATGACTTCAGTTATTTTTTCTCGGGTATCATATTTGTGTGGTCCGATATAGTTGCCAGGTCTGAGTGGCATATAGCTCACTCTGTTGAAAAGATTAACAAAGCCAGGATAAAGGTGAACAAGGAGGTAGAAAAGTTTTTTGCCTGAAAAGGGGAAAGAAGAGATGGTGTGCATCTGAATGCCATCAGCATTGATTTGTGGCATCTGGGATTGCAGGAGGGTATTCAGCGGGCCTTTCCGGGTTTGGCGGGCAGCACGTGCATAAGGTGTCACACTTGTGTGCTGTGGCAGGGGGTCTATTGGGTCTTTGAAGGTGGTGCTGGTTAAATAGTTGTGGAAAATTGTGGGTTGGGCCCATCTGAGTGTAGTATACAAAACATCCTTTAATGTAGCAACAGTAATATTTACTCATAAAATGCAAAGAAAGATCACACTCATCATAAACAAGAAGCTGCCTTCACTGTCTTCCCGTCCTGCAGGATCCATTGATAGCAATAGTGCAGCTATGGGCTTTGTTGATATAGCCTTGGATGCTGAATGGGATTCCGGAAATGTCCCTGGCCGGCTTGAACCGCACACAGCAATTGGATGTGAAGCCAGCAGCAGGGAAGGATCAGTGCTAAGCAGGCAGGCTATGCACTCAGAGCTTACTGCTCCTTCCACAGGCCTCTGCTAAGCAGGCAGGCTACGTGCTTGGAGCTTACTGCTTCTTCTAGAAGGCGCAGTAAGCTCCTAGTGCCTTAGCCTGCCTGCAAGCTGGCTAGGGATGGTTCCAGAATCCCATTCAGCGTCTTTGGCTCTGTCAACACAGCCCACAGCCACACCATCACTATTGCCACACAGGGACATTGGCTTCTTTTTTTATGATGAATGTGATCCTTCTTTGCATATTGTGAGTTTTTATTACCGTTGCTATATTACTTTTACTACATTGTTTTGTTTCCTGCACTTAGATGGCGTTTCCCTTCTTGTGTGTTTTCACTACAGAGCTTACCTACTCTGGAGACAGCTAAGTTTTCTATGGACTTTTTATTTGGACTTCTAGATATATGACACTGTAGTTCCTAGATTGCATGCACTTTATATTCCCCCATTTTGCGCCATTATTATCTACTTTAGAGTCATACTTAGATAACCTCCTGCCCTGCTCAAGCTGTCTCAATAGAGTCTATGATACTGCTGGGGTTTTTACATTAACTTCTGCTAAGAACGTTTTTAGCCTAGGTTCATGCTAATGTGTTGCGTGTAATGTTGCGATCCGTGCGCACTTCCCACACCGCATTCTAGTCTCACTGCCTTTCCGATCCGCTGCGGGTGTTAATACAAATTTAGCAACACTTCAAACACAGGTCGCAAATGCAGTGCATTTGCTTGCACCAGACTGCATGGTATGAAAGGACAGTGGCTTAAAAAAAAGGTGCATGCATGTCTTTGGTGCGATGCTGTGCGATTTGAGCCCATTCAAAATGAATGGACTCAAATTGCACTGCACTGAATCTCATGTGAATTGCATAGGAATACGGTGCAGTTCCTGTGCAATTCGCATGTGGTAAATAGTGTGAACCAAGGCTAAGGAAATTCTTGTAGCCTGTTTGCTTCCAAAGCTGAACGGTTCAGTCTTACAACTTAGTTATGAAATTTGAATATGACACCCCATTCGTCTGAGGGACATGATAGCAATTTATAAATATCTTAATGAGGATCTCAGCTTAGAAAAAAAGCTATTCATTCGAAGGGATTGCATGAGGACTCGAGGACATACCATGCGATTAGAGGAGAAGCGTTTTAACCTCAGGCAACGAGGGGGGTTCTTTACTGTTAGGGCTACAAGATTGTGGAATTCTCTACCACAAGAGGTGGTTTCTGCGGGTAGTATGGTGGCTTTCAAAAGACTCTTAGACTTACATCTCAAGGATCAGGACATTAAGGGCTATGTGAGAGGATTACAGCCACACACACCTACACAGGTTGAACTGGATGGACTATTGTCTTTATTCAGCCTCACCTACTATGTAACTATGTAATTCCCCACACAGTTTGGGGACCACAGACCTCATTATTCCTACAATCTCCATTTGCTATATTCTGGCTCAAGATATGTTGAAAGGATTTTTATGTGACGCATACTAGCACATTGAGCCTTTAATTTGCAGGTAAGAAAAAAAAAAAAGCAGAGTTTACTTCCTCTTTAATTCTGACTGCCTTCTTATCCGTTTTGGAGGCTTTAGCAGACTGATCTGACAGATATCCTTTGTATTTTGTTGGTAACATGTGGTCAGAATTGTATTATACTGTTTTTTTTTTAACCCTTGATATATTCATGGACAGGAAATTGCAGAAAGGTTTTTGCTGTGTTTTCTAACTGGTATAATCTAATGTTATAGCAGAGGTATTTATTATGACTATGATCTTATGGTTTACCCTTGCCCTTTCCTGTTTGCCTTCTAGTTTCTAGAGCTACTTTAACATGTAGCCTTTATAAATAAAACAGGGTGTCATTCTTAGTCCTAAGCATATTTCAGAAAGATAAATCTATTAGATTTTTTTCAAATATTAACAGAAGAGCATCTTCAGCTTTAGGAATGCTAATTTTTTTACTGTGAACTTGCTGGGACTGAGCCAGTGAAACTCCTCCTGAGTTATTTTATGAGATGCACTCTGATGTTTTATAAACGCTCACTAAGTCATAACTTATTAAATAAACCACGAAAACAGATGTTAGCAGTTCTGCAAAGAAGGATTTGTTCACAGCGTTCAGGAATAACTAGTTGCTAAATGTCTCATGTTACACAGAAATATCGAATATATAGTGTTAAAGTATTTTTTTTTCTATTGAAATAACAAACATGTCACTCTTACCTGCTCTGTGCAGTGGTTTTGCACAGGACAACCCAGATCCTCCTTTTTTCAGTTCTCTGGCTGGAGCTCCTGGCCCCTTCCTCCTATTGATTGAGCTTGTTATGGGGGCACCCGAGCCAAGCTGCAGCTCCATGTATCTATTAAGACACAGAGCTGCCATTTAGCCCTGCCCCTTCTCTCTCCTGATTGGCTAACTGAGTTTGATAGCAGCGGGAGCCAATGGTGCCACTGCTGTGTCTCAGCCAATCAGAAGCGAGAGTTCCCGATGGATGAGGCACTCGTGGACATCACTCGATAGAGAGAGGGCTCAGGTAAGTATGAGGGGGGCTGCTGCACACAGAAGGTTTTTTATCCTAATGCATAGAATGTATTAAGATAAAAAAACCTTCTGACTTTACAACCACTTTAACTTCATACCAGGAAAACAAAACAAAAGTAAGGGTAAATTGGCATTAATGTTTTCAGCTGACCTTGGCAAGTGGCCAAGAAAACACCAACTTGTGTACTGGCTGACAAGTTTAAAGTGATTGGAAGGGGGGGGGGGGGGAGGTTTTTTATCTTCATGCATTGCATGCATGAAGGTAAAAAACCTTCAATGTGCAACTCTCCTTGAAAACCCCCCAATATTACTTGAACCCGATCACAATCCAGCCATGTGTACAAGAGCAGAGGCTCTCCCAGGTCTCTCTCTTCTTGTTGGTTGTTGCTCCTACTGCTGTCAATTACAGCCAGTGAGGAGGGAGCGGAGGGCAGGACTGAGCCACGCTCTGGGTGTCCCAATGACACACTGAGCCGACTTGAGCTCAAGCACGCACTAGTGCCCCCAGAACATTCAGCTTGCTCTGGGGGCACTTGGCAAGAGGCAGACGGAAGAAGCACTAGTGGGGGACCTGAGAAAAGGAGGATCAGGGTCTGATCTGTGCAAAACCATTACACAGAGCAGGTAAGTATGATGTGTTTATTATTTTAAAGGAAAAAAACCCCGAACCTTTAGAACCACTTTAACCAGTTCCCATCTGGCCTATGATAAAATGACGGCCAGGCAGGCTATTGATCACATGGTACACACAGGGCCAATCACAGTTCATCTGTACCATGTGACTAGCTCTGGCCAATCACAACAAAACAAACTGAATGAATCCGTTTCATTCAATAAAATACTTGCATATGACAATGAAATTCCTTGTTATAAGCAATCCTAATATGTACAAAAAAAAAGAAAATCCTGATCACTACCCCTAGAGTAGTACAATGTTACTATGGTAACATAATATTGTTCAGGTCACAGTGTGTTAAAAAAAATCGTAAAAAAAAAAAAATTATATTTGTTAAATATTAATATATATATTTTTTCATACTGTCACCAGTCAGTGTCCCTGGTCACTGCCACACCAGTTAAATGATGACGCTGTACTGCACTATGAAAGTATGCAAAATAAATAAATAAAAAAATTGTGAAAATTTATGACAAAAATCTACAACTTCAAAAAAACTCACCATGCCTCTTACTAAATTCCTTGGATCAGGGTTTCTCAACCAGGGTTCCATGGAACCCTAGGGTTCCTCCTGAGGTTGCTAGGGGTTCCTTGAGCAATGGGCAATTTCTGCCTCTCAGATACATTTCCAATGACACCATTGTTCCTTTTAGCTATCTGTAAGGGGGTAATTCTTCCCAATGATGACAAGAGTAAGAAGCATTCTTCTCACTGACTGTCACACTAATGTGTCATGAGTTGTAGATTTTTAATTTTTAGCAGGGGTTTCCCGAGACCAGAAATGTATTTCAAGGGTTCCTCTGTGTTAAAAAGGTTGGGAAAGACTGCCTTGGAGTGTCTGCTTTCCAAAAAGGGGTCATTTAGGGGATATTTGTATTGTCCTGACATTTTTTGGCCTCAAGAAATGAGATGGGCCATCAGTACATCAGGACTGATCAATTTTCAGATAGTGTATTACCATAGTTTGTGGACTGTATAACTTTCCCACAGACTAATATACAGAGCATAGTGATATACATAATATACATAATATTATTATTATATTATATTACATAACAATATACATAGCAGAGTGATTAACCTAGTAAATATGAGATGTATTACAAGAATGTCTGGACAAAATTTCAAATCCATTGTCATGTAAAACTGTAAACCTAGCTTATATATAGACAGTGAAGGAGCAACAGCAGATCGATAAGCTCTTCCTTCTGCTCTCTGCACTTGTCAGCATGTTCTCTGCAAACAGAACCTGATTAGGCTCCTGGCCCTGCTGGTGTTAGTGCTGCTGTTCAGGGGGTTACAGAAAATGGATACCATATCAAAATTCGGATTTTTTTTTTTTTTTACTATATGCTTTTAAATGTACATTTAATGATGGTAATGAATGCATAACTGCATTAACTGGTGTATTTTTGTTTTTCCCTGGAGTTCAGTTTTATTTGTAAGTTATGCAAGATCTTTTTATTGTCTATTAGCATGAAAGAAGCCTCATACTAACAGATGCCTCTTTTGTATAATTTTGAAATGAGATAATGTGTCACCATTGATTTTTCTCATTGTACTAAATAATAAAAAACGATCCACTGTGTAGGTTAAGTGTGCTTGTCTTACTTATAACATGTTATGTTTTATTGTAGCGAATAACAACACGGACTGCACCAGCATCATGAAGGAAAGAAACAATAAACTGGAACTGTTCTTGTTTGTCCTTCTCATACTTGTGTTGGTATTCGGTGTGATATTTAACTCCTTGGCCATCTGGGTTTTCTGCTTTAAGATGAAAAAATGGACAGAGACAAGAGTCTATATGATGAACCTCCTTCTTAGCGACTGCTGTCTGCTTTTTACACTTCCATTTCGCATCTATCTCACCCAGCACCCATTGAATCTGGGTGGTAATTTCTGCACTGCACTTGTGTCGTTTTATTTCATGAACACATATATCGGCATTAGCACCATCACCTTGATATCTGTGGACAGATATGTGGCCATAAAGTTTCCACTAAGAGCAAGATCTTTTCGTTCTGCTAAGAAGGCAGCCATAGCTTGTGTGATTGTCTGGCTCCTCTTCATTGCCACCCGTATTTACCTTGACTTAATCGCAACTCAGCCGTTAAGAAACTCCTCTCTCTGCTTCCGAAAAGCTAGCACCAGACCGTTAAAGAGAACATTGTACTTTTCTGTTCTGGGCTTTTGTGTTCCAATGCTCATATTAGTTTACTGTTCCACACAAATTATCCTCACCCTAAAGAGGAAGGAGAAAATTAATGTTCAAGAGGAGAAAGACATTCAGAAAACCATCAACATAATAACCACAAATATGGCAATTTTCTTGCTTTGTTTCATGCCTCTCGGCTTTGGAAATATTGTGCGATTTATTATGGAATCCATGCAACTGGAATGCTCAGTGTTAAAAGCTGTTAGTGACTTTGCCCTTTTTGCTCAGGGCCTGAGTGATCTGAACTGCTGCTTGGACAGTGTCTGCTATTACTTTGTGGCCAAAGAATTCTGGGAAAAGGTATCTTTATTTCCAAAGTCTAAAAAACATCTGATGCAGGACCAGACCCAAGAGTCCAGCATCTAGAACAGAAATTCTATACTGCGTTCTATGTTGAAGTCACAGATTAGTACTATCTTTGTTAAAAAAGATCTTTTCTTTGTAGGACCAAGACTGACATCATAAATTGTAGCAAACTTTGGTTACAACATTCCTTACATTTTTATTTTGGAATCATTTTAAACCAGAATGACATCTCTGTGTTATGTAGGTACAGTCACCGTCTCTGTGTAAGGATACCAAGCCCTAGTATCTTACTAGTGTGACCAGATAGGTGAACGGTACACAGACAAGGCCAGACTCATAACTGAGTGCAACAAAACTATTTATTATGGAACACATTGGGGGGGTTGCTAAAACCGACGCTTGTACAATTACCTTTAGCAATAAAACCTAGAAGCTGATTGGTTACTATGCACAGTTGCACCAGATTCTGTGTGCACCAGTTTTAGTAAATCTGCCTTAAAGTGTATACTGTGTAAACTGTATCCCATCTGTTGAACCACGTGTGCAAGTAAAACACAGACTAAACTAACAAAGTACAAAAGTTAACAGGAGGGAATGGGAGAAATCAGTGAGCCAGGTAGAGCAGGCTCAGACAGGAATATAGGGTAACAGAAAGCATCAGGACAGAAACCGGGTAAAAATGATTACAGGAGCAGAAGCAGGTAAAGAAAGTCACACCTCCTAAATATTTTGTCCCTGGAGAAAGAGGTGAGGGTAAACTATCCAACGGGAACAAATGATCTGGTGACACTGACAACTATCTAAGATAAACATTTCATTCACTTTACAGGAGAATTACTCTCATTTCATAATGAGTCTCCAGAAAAAGTGAAGGGAAATCTCTCCAGACAGAAAAAAAATAGGTATTTAGCCATTCCCTACTCTAAAAAAGTTTGAGCTGTACATAGACTTTAAGTAGAAAAGTACTTACGTTAAGATTCCATCATGCAGGCTTTGGGTAATGTTCACATTACAACTGTTGCAGCAGTGCTCACGTGATCAAAGCTGCAGCATAGTTATTTTAAACCTTGGGGATTTTAAAGCTTTAGATTCCTATATGGCGCCAGTACCATTTAACTCTATGGTAAAATGTTAATTTTCATGTTTATATGAATAACATCCTTTTAAGACTTTCGACTTTGCTACAGTAGTGATTTCTTAGGTTATTGCTTTAACATGAACTGACACTGCTTACCTACAATGATGCGTTTTCTACCAAGCCAGAGTACAGTAATTGCAAAATTGTCAGCAATTTGAAAGGAGTGTAGAGTTGCAAGATTGCTGACAATGACCCTGTCACCTGCATAACAAAGAACAATTTCAATCTGACCATGCAGTACAATCTTATTTTGCAATCTCCTGTAAGAGCTATGTGGTGAAAGGTCCCTCCTGAATGAGGAGGAAGAGAGGTTTACAATCAGACCATATCCTGTAGTTTTTCTTGCCTGTGCCACATTTTTTCTGGTATGGCACTAATCTAACAGTTGCTTCCTGTGATCTGCCTGACCTCAAATACTGCGCACACCAATTACGGGAGTCAATTGAGTTGATTACTAAAGGAATAAAGTATGCTCTCTTTGTAAATTTCATGTGCACCTTGTAAAGTTAATGTTCATGTAGCTTAGCCAATGAGGTAAAGCTGTTTGCATCTTAAACTTTCAATTATGTACAAGCATTGCACATGATTGGTTATTCAATATGAACATAGTTTCAAATTTTTACTAAGCAAAGTGAACCTTGACTTTTCTAAGTAGACAGTTTTTATTGCTTCATCTCTAATGTATGAGGTGAGGCAGGTAATAGACCAGCAAGGCTCTCTGACTTTAGCTAACCTCTGAGCCTTGGATTACCTCAACAATGGTAGTGAATTTATGCTTTCCTCCTTTGGTCCCTTTCACACGAGTGGACCAATCGGATCCGCCTGTCAGTTTTTCAGGCAGACCCCATTGGACCCTCTATTCTCTTCTATGGAGTGGCTGGTGTAAACAGACATGTGTCCATTTACAACGGCCGACATCTGATCCTCTAAAAACAGGTGGATAGAGATCCATTCCCCTTTCGCCTATCGGATCAGATGGCAGTCGGATGTAACAGGACAGGCGGTCGGTTCACATCTTCTCGCCCATAGAGAAGATTGGGCTGTGCCTGTGTCCGCTCTGTATAAGCAGAGCGGACATAGACCAGCCATCCGCCTGATCAGTGGACAGATCCACATTGAGCAAGCAGACTCCTAGTGAAGTCCACCCTGTGTGGAAGGGGCCTTAAGTGCAAATCGACAGGTCAACTTAAAGGATATCTAAATCCAGAAACAAAAATATATTATATATTGCAGCTAACTAGTCTCTAAATGTGATTGCTACATTAGTTTTCAGCAAGCACAGAAAATACCTGTTAGTCTAAAGCTGCATTTATATGTGAGTGTTCCTGAATACGCAAAAAAAAAAACATACGTTTCCACATGCATTCTCAGAACACGTGAAAGACACGCGTCATGCTTGCGGTGCCATTCATTGTTAATGGCACCCCAAAGACAGCAAGCAGATGCACATTTTCACATGTGTCAAAATTCATAACACTGGAAGCTGATTGGTTTCTGTGCAGAATTGTGACTAATTTTGCCCTCTCTAGCTTTAGTAAATAAACCCCTTAATGCCCAAAAAGATACATGAGCTTCTTTGGTGCGGTTGTCACACATAGGTCGACCCATTCCAATAAATGGGCTATCCTACGCATGTAGATTGAAAATATGCAAAAATGCACTTGAAAACACACTCATTTACAAGATGCAAGGTGTGAACTTAGCATTACCACAAATGCAGTTTCTGTGTAATTTCCTGTTTATTGAACTGAAATCAAAACTATGTTACTTTCCTTCAAAGCTAGCTTTTGTAAACTACAAATTCTCCCCATTCCCCCCAATGTAATTGAGATGAAGAGAGGAAAACATGTTTGTAGTCCAAAAACATAGCTCCTCCAAAATTACAGTGGAGTGAGTAGGTGTAGCTAATGCCACCCTAGTGCAGGAAGTGTAATGTTGGCATGATTACCAGGTGAAAATAAAGGAAAATAAGTCTTGAAAAATTAAAACAAGTGCAACCAGTACCCGGTGGAACTCAAAACAAGTCAAACACAGCCTGTAAAATATGCACAATTGAATTAATGAATTAATTAATGTCAATGAGATTTTGCTGACCTTCACTGTTGTAAACAATGCCCGTAGATATGGACCATACATTTCAGAACTGGATGGAAAAAAAAACAAATCCTTTGGCAGGTAAAACAGCTCTCATGTTTATGTGTAATCTGTATATTTAGCTGGGTTCATTAGCAGTGGAACAATTGGAAATTCCACTCTGTGGTTGAATGCATACAGGGAACACCTTTTAGCAAGCAGTATGTAGGCAAAGGACATGTCCCTTCCATGGCTTTGGCTACTCGGACCACAAATATCTAAAATGGAGAAAATGATTGGCTAAACCCAACAATGGTATTTTTCACCCATTTTTTTCCTTTATATTGGCGTTTCAAAATAACAATTTCAATGATATAGAGGTTGGATAAAAATTTTCGTGCAGCACATAATTTTTGATAGTAAAATAGTACATTTTGTATAGAGATGTACTCATCAGACCAAAAACAGGGACACGTGAGGCTGCATGAGGGACAGAGAGATTTAGTCTTTAAAAAAGGGACAGTCTCTCCAATTGAAGGACAGTTGGCAGCTGTGGCTGTATATGTGAATACAGCTGTAACTGTTGCTACAAAGCCTGAATATTGGTCACATTGAACACTCTTAGTGTAGGCCTTTCAGAATGCATGCATGACATCAGGTGTTTTTTTCCTCTGGGATGTGAATTTTTAAAGGTTTAACACAAGTTTACAAAACAGCTCTTTTTCTTGGAGTTCCCGACTTCCCGTGCATCTCAAGGTAGCACCGAAATCATATATATTTATTTAAAGAGGAGTTATAGTTGATCAAGGCTTTCAGATATACAGTACATGCAATAAAGATCATCTTTATGTAGAGTGTATCGATGGTATAAAAACCTTGTTTCTATGAAAAGTTTATTGTTTTTATGGAAGGGCAGTGATATTTGCCTTCACATGTGAAGGGTCCGCTCCTAGTACTGCTGCACAAAGGTTTTGCCAAGTTGATCCTGTTACTCATTGCACGTTTGCCAAACAGACATTCTGACTGGAAACAATAGACGCTCTGCAGTCTCTAATACTATGAAATATCCAAAATGCTTCTGGTAGCCAGAGACTTTGTGACCTTTGTATATGCGTTGGGTCATGTGATGGAGGTTGGAATATTTTATTGATTATTATAAAGAAAAAATGTATCGCAAATAATATTGTGATAATATTGTGATTTGTTATTGTTGACATGCACTTTTGCAGATCCCTATGAGCTATGAATATTAATATAAGGTTTTCTTGAGTTGTTTGTTGCCTAAAAAAAAAATGTATAGTAACTTATGTATTGATGAGAACTGATTATCTGCTTTATCGAGCAGGACTGCAGAAAATCAGTATATGTATACAAATGACAGGTGGTCTATAAGACTAAGTTACAAATGTCATGTGCTGTTGTACATATCTATGTATGTGCTGTTTACAAAGGGTAACAACATTTCATTAGGTATTTAAGGAAAAATAAAGATGTTTGATTCTTTTTTGTACGGATGAAATACTCTTAAGTTACTTTAATAAAAAGAGCAACCACACAGTAAAAAGTAAAAGTTCTGTGGAACGTGAAGTTAGTTAAATCACAAGTACAAAGACACAGGAAGTGTAAGTTGAAAGTTCTGTAGAAGGTAAGTAGGGTTTCACAAATATCAACACTGGTCTTGTAAATATCGACATTCAGCCACAGCTTATCCACCCACTTCAGGTTTACCAAATAACAATAAGGCCTCCTTCATATGAACAGCAGTCCTCTCTTGTATATATTGACATCCAGCCACAGCTGACTGAATCACCTCTAGTTTACCAAATCAATAGTAAGGCCTCTCTCACATGAATGACATTTCCTGATGTCCATCTTTTTTAGAAGGGGAATTTGGCATTGAAATACTGCACCGTCACTCTGAGCCAAGAGTTTTCACTATGGTCCCATTGACTTCAATAGACAAGTCTGACAGGTGCTGCCTTTTAAAATTAGTATGTCAAGTTAAACTGTCCAAGAAGGAAAGCATCATGAGTCATGACTGTGACATATGTATGAAGACATTTGGCTGCTAATTTAGGTTTTAGGCGGGCAGTCAGAGGATAGGAAAAATGTGAAACAACCACCCATTTTTACTGCCTCCTTGCTGTCCATTAGAAAGCGGCCTAATAAAAGTTCCCCAAAACATATCTCTCCCTGCACCATTTTTCAAGTCCTGGTACATTGTTTAAATTTATGCAGAGTTGACTACTTCAGTTCAAGCAGTGAACTGGGATCAGATGGCCCAAATATGGGGCATTGAGAGATGATTATATAGCACTCTTGAGCCAGGCTGGATACACAACTTTTCATTTCTACCTTTGTAGCTTTCAGTATTACAAAAAAATTGAGCTAGAGGTGCACTTCAAAGTTCTATTTAAGCTTAATAAACAGATTAAATCCTAGCTAATATTAACACCTTGTTAAAAAAAAAAAAAAAAAGCCAATATTAAAAAGGAGCCTTTACTGCAGAAGGTTCTGGATGAATGATGCTGAGCCTAGTTCCCATGAACCCAAAGTGTCATCAGATTGACCTGGACTCACTGGAGAACACTGCCAAGAGTGGCATTATGTCATTATGATGTGCTGCTTTCTAAAGCATTCCCCACCATCAACTAGAGAAGGAAGATACCCTTTGATGTCATAGTGACCAGACCGAAGGCACCCGGTGGGTCTTCTAAGTGGACTGGGGTCAGTAAATAAGAAGGAAGGAATTAAGGTAGCTGTAGTTGGTTTGCTAATTGGTTGCTTTAGCACCACATAGATAATTATACTCCAGAGAAAAGATCAGAGATGGTGATGAGGAAAGACAGAGCATTGTCAAACATTGGTGTGCACAGTCTACTGCATGAGGGTGTGCACCCCAGAGCACAAACACACATGAGTGTATATAAGCAAAGCCGTGGATGGTATCAGTAGAGCAGAGATTGGTGTCAGTAGGGCAGTGAATGGTGTCAGTAGTTTTTATTATTTTTTTTAAATATTTTTTTTGCAATTTTATCTTTTTTAGGAGCCCCTTTCTCTTCAGCGTCAGCTGCAATAGGCAGTGAACAAATGGGAAGTGATAACATAGTTTACTATGCTTCAGCTAAGAATGAACACAAGAGGGATCATTACTGATCACTCACTGTATCCATGCATCCATCCCAAAACATTCCCACAGCAGCAGGTGGGAGAGGAAAGGACTGAAGCTGGCAGCACTGCAGGGTGAAGACAGGGGGCACCAGGAAGCCGGGGGAATTGGCACAACACAGGGTGATTAGGGTGTGCCCAGGCACATCCGGCACTCCCTGTGAGCATGCCTATGTTGTCAACTCATCCACTGTATTACAAATAGAGGAAAATAGGGGGAATATAGGTTTGGGTTATAAAGTAGGTCTCATCCCTAATATACAAGAACAAACAAGACAAGTTCCCCTCTGGGTGGGACTATATCGACCTACAGATGGAAGTCAAATAATATTGTAAAGGGGTATTAAAAAATATACTTTTATTAAATAAATTGTTAAAAGGTCAAAAGAGTTGCAATGTGGTGACAGGATAACACAGACAAGTAACATCTGATTGTTGGTGAATATAGGGAGGCGCTAACATTATGCTATGAGCGTAAAAAAAACAAAATACAATAAGTCAAAATTAGTACTGAACGCAGTGCGACTGCAAATATCACCAACTGTCACTTGAGACAGTATGAGCATCAAAATATAGAGTTCAGACTAAAAATAGATAGAATCATACCAGTGCTAGTAGCAACAACATATAGTGATGGCAATCAATGCTTGGTAAATAAAGTGCACTACACAAATATATTAAAAGTGAACCAATAGTGTTGCATGTGCAATGATCATCCAATAAGAAAAAAATATTAGTGCAATATGAGAGATGTGTGCACTTAAATACCTATGAGATAAAGTGCTCAGTGCAATAAAACATGTAGTATATCTATACTAATGTAAAACCACAAACAATAGGTGCCAGATAAAAATAATCTTTTGGTTGATAATGACACAAGTTAAAATGTGAAAAAGTCCATAAATTATCAGGTGGGGTGATGTCAAATCTTGTGTTGGTGCTGTGCTCCTTCCCTTGGTGGGATTCAGTGATGGCGTGGGATATCTGGTCCTCCACCCAGTAAGTAGTGGCCACTTACCAGAAGCACTCAGGCCTCTGGGGACCTAAAGTTCTTGTAGAACTCTTTGGTCTTTGCAGCGACCACCTTCTCCTAGGTGAAGACTCAGGGCTAATTTGTCCAATGTATCTCCTATATGTATGGCTCAAAAGGGGCATCTATCCAAAGTATCTCAAAAAATGCAGGGAGAAAGAACTCATGGTGCAGTATATTTATTAAATGTAGAAATAGCAAATAAAAGGTGAGAACTCACATTTAAAAGTGCCTCAAATGGCACTTGTGGAAATCAATAGAAATCCTACAGACGAACGGGAACAGCTGTATTAACCACTTAAGCCCCAGCCCTATTTCGGACACTTTTTGTTTACAAGTTAAAATCAGTATTTTTTCCTAGAAAACTACTTAGAACCCCCAAACATTATACAGTAAACCCCCCTCCATTGCGGGGGTTACGTTCCGGACCCAGCCGCGAAAAGTGAAATTCCGCGAAATAGAAAAACCCTATTAAAATGCATTGTAGGCATGTTTATTTTACTGTCACTGTACGTGTAGAAGCATTTTAAGGTCTTTAAACACACTTTTAAAACAATAGAAACTCATTTAAACACATAAAAGATACTAAGAGACATAGCAAGAGCTATGGAAAACACAAAAATATTTCATTTTTAATGATTTATATAGCAAAATAACATTACAAAAAAAAACGCGAATTACCGGGACCGCAAAAACTGAACCGCGATGGAGCGGGGGATTACTGTATATATTTTTTTAGCAAATACTCTGGAGAATAAAATGTCGGTCATTGCAATATTTTTTGTCACGCGGTATTTGCGCAGCGGTCTTTAAAACGCCATTTTTTGGAAAATTTTTGAAAAATCACATTTCACTGCATTTAAAATATACTAAACAGTAAAGTTAGCCCATTTTTTTGTATATTGTGAAAGATGATGTCACGCCGAGATACCCAACATGTTACAGTTTAAAATTGCGCACACCCGTGGGATGGCGACAAACTACGGTCAATAGAGATCTCAATAGGCGGCGCTTTAAATTTTTTTAACGGTTACCAGTTTAGAGTTAGAGTGTAGCTCTTTTTTCTTAATTATTGCTCAGGCTCTGGCGATCGCGGCGATACCTCACATGTGTGGTTTGAACTGCGATTTCATTCGCGGCTTGACTTCCGTATACGTTTTTTTTTCGTGCGCGAGCTAACGGTGACGGGGGCGGCTAAAATTTTATTTTTTTTTCCTATTTTTTTTTTTTTTTTTTAACTTTATTACAGTTTTAAAAAAAAAATAAAAATCTGATCACTTTTATTGCTGTCACAAGCAATGTAAACATCCCACAGCAATATGCAGTGACAGGTACTCTTTATGGAGGGATCGAGGGTCTAAAAGACCCTTGACCCCTCCACTACACTTTCATGTATACAAAACGCCAAAAACTGCGTTTTTACATACAGCCATTTTTTAAATCTGCCGCCTCTTGCAGCAGAGTAACCCGGAAGTGACGTCATGGACGCGGCCTCCGGGTTACGTCATCGGAGACCCGATCAAAGCCATTTCCGGCTTTGATTGGGACTCCATCCAGCCGGCGGACGCGCCGGCTGGGTGCTCGGGGCTCCCAGGGACGGGATCCCCGAGCGAAGTCGCGGAAGGCGGCGGGAGGGGGGGGCGCCCCCTGCCGCTCACATGGGTAACGATCGAGCGGCTCCCGAGCCGCATCGGTCATTACTGATGGAAAGCCGACCGTCGGCTGTTAACCACGGTATCAGGATGGTGCCTCTAGCTAGAGGCATCATCCCGGTATACCCCCGCAAAGTCTGCCGACGTAGATCTACGTCAGTTTGCGGTTAGTGGTTAAGTTCCACTTTGGGGGGGGCGTGGTATGGACGCGCTGGAAGATGGCTGTGTGAGAGGAGCTCCCGCCGCCACGAGCTGTTCACCATCCGCACACAGAGACTGCTAAGCCCGCATGGTCCCGGTAAGGATGGCTTCTTCTGCGAGAGCTTCCTCCACCACCCGCTCTCGCTCCCCGAGGGATACAGCCGGCAAAATAAGCCCTAACAACCCGAAACTCTTCCGCTTCCAGGCCCCAAACATGGCGCCGACAGGCCGCCCAACACAGACCGCATCTCATCCCTCGCCATCCACCCACTCCTATGCCGCAGTCACATCAGGGGATCCCGAGCCTGACCCTCACCCCCGATACCCCAAAAGCACCTGTGTATGGACGATCTTAAACTTATCACGGCAGATATAAAGAACACCCTGGGGGCAGCCATATCTGACCTGAGGGCTGACATACAATCCCTCACAGGCAGGGTGCAGGAGGTAGAGACCGTCACAGCACAACGAGACACTGCCATTAGGGAGCTGTACTGCAAAACTGATTCCCAGAATATGCTGATGCGAGACATGCAGCGCCATCTGGAAGACCTGGACAACCATGGCAGACGCCACAATCTCAACTTTAGAGGATTGCCAGAAGCTGTAGAAGGAGAACACCTTGCCCCTACTGTTATTGCTCTGTTTAATTCCCTCCTGGACCGGCCTCCTCAGTCCCCCATAGACTTGGAGCATATCCATAGGGCCCTGAGACCTAAGGGGAGAGAGGGTGACCCCCTCGAGAGGTAGTGTGCTGTCTAGTGGATTATCGTCTTAAGGAGGATATCCTTCCCAAGGCCAGAAACAGACCGCAGATAGAGTGGGAAGGCACCTCAGTGCAGCTGTATCAGGATATCTCTGGGATTACCCTACAACGCCGCAGAGAACTTCGGCCCCTATTGGATGTCCTGCAAGCCAAAAAACATCTTGTATAAATGGAAGTTCCCCTTCTGCTTGTCCGCGACTTCACAAGGCTGCACGGCCCTCCTAAGGGTCCCAGAAGACCTGCCCTACTTCTGCTCCTCTCTGGGGATCCCATTCATGGCCCTGCCCAACTGGTATGCAGAATTTAGGAACGCCACCAGCCACGGAGAATCACTCGAAGGTGAACCCATGGAAGCCCAAGATGCCCGGAGCAGACGGTACCGCTCACCTTCCGGGAACAGACTGGTGCATGACGCTGCCGGTTCCACTGGGTACCACAGCCCAACTAAACCTCCCCAACACTGCAGAGCCAGGAGAGGAGACTAACGCTCTCAACTCTCAGCTCAATACCACCTTGCCCAAGTTTGAAACAGATCAGGCTGCGTGATTTGAACTCTGTTGCCCTGTTTGGAGTTTTTTCCATGTTTTGTGCTCTGGCCACCCCCCCCCCTTTTTTATTTTTTTCTTGAGACCCTCCAAGTGGTCTTTTTTGTCATTTTTGCTGTCCTCTGCCTGCTATTTGTCCTCACACTAACTGCTCCGCTCTGGCTGTCCCACTAACGCTCTCTCCAACCTAGTCATGCTCACTTGTCCTCCTGAGGTGATATCGTGGCTCTTCAAGACTGCATCGTCCCTCCAGACTGGCTTCGCTTCCAACCTCGTCACCTGGCATAAGGATTGGTAATGTACTCTCTGGCTCCTTACTGTACCCATCAACAACGGGATCGGTTGTCCCTGTCCCCCCCCCCTTTTTTTATTTTTTGGGGTTATGTGGCTACTTCTGTTTTTGCCCTCGCCCCTCAGTGCGAACATTACCTGCTCATGATGGACACGGTGGCTTTATGCAGCTGTTCACACTTGCGCTTTACTTCTAGCTGCTCTGAAGTACCTGCAAATGTTTTTTTTTACTCTAATGGGACTTTGGTACATGGACTGGAATGATTGTACACCCTCCTCTGTCCCCCAGGTGCCCGTGGTAGTTCCAGGCGTGGGGCCCCTGTTCTACGGGGACCCTTACAGCTGGGGCTGCCGTGGCCATCGGGAGGGTAGACGGGGAATGAATGTTTATCAGGCTGCAGATCTTGCTCTGATTGGGGGGGCCCAGATGGCTGGGAAGTGAGAGGGGTCACCTCTCGCATGGGCTATATCACTCCGGGGGGGATAACCTGTCAATTGCTGTTAGACTTAGAAGTACATGTTTTCACTTTTATTGCGATGAGCATTCCCTCCATGCCCCTAGGGATGTGCCCCCTTGTTAGACCCACAGGAATCATCCACTAGAGCCAACATTGGCCGCGGGGTCGGACCACCCTGTGGGACCAACTGATCTGACTCCTCCTTCTGCCTTTTCCAGGTCAGGCTTGCTTGCACTCGTTTGCTGGATATCATAGCCCCCGATTCCTTAGGATGCTCTTCGCTCTTCCTAGCTTACCTATGGTTTTAGGACACCTATTTTCAGATTGGGTAGTTGTGACTGGTGCCCCTGTCCTCCCATGCTCCCTGGTGATACTTCTAGGATTTTTAGCTCCCGTCCCCCCATGCTGAGAGCGTGGCCCTGATATTTCAGCGGCCCACTTACCCCTGCACCTATATGGGATCCTGGGTGGTCTCCCCCCCTTCCCCTCTTCTGGCCTGATGTGCCCCCAGCGTCCTGACCTTTATAGGCGGGGTGACTTCTGATGACATCCCAGGGAACATGGCTGACGGACACGGTCTGATCTCAAGCACCATAATTATAAGCACCATGATTATGATTTATGATTTTCGCATATTTGTCTAACTGCTACTACCCTGTATGCCTGAATTATCTACCCTGCTCCTTCTTCTTGTTCTCCCAGAAATGCATTGTGGGACCTAGCCTCCTATTACACTTTCGCTCAGGATCGGAACTCCCTACATACATACGCACCCCAGAGCTTGACAGCTGGAGCTTCCTGGACTAGGCAGAGGACCTTCTCATTAGCAGAGACTCTCCCGGGTGCACTTTTGGTACATCCACACTTTTAAACCTTGACTTACCATGACATGTCATCCTCTTGACTGCGACCCCACACGCCTCCTCGCAGACCCCCCACTTACAACCTTATACAACATGCAGTCTCCCACACTTTAGACTAACGACTCTAGGCTCGTGGCCGGGCCCCCTAGTCAGTTTACTGGTCTTCGTCTCCTCTTCCGGTTAGACCTACTCCACCCCCCATTAGTGGTTTCTAATTTTCCACGTGCGCAGACTTCCTTTACCCCTATATACACCATTAAACACACAAGTACAAACCCCCTGTTAGTGGTTTTCTTCCACACCCTATATCCCCTCTTTTTCTCCTTGCCCCTCCTTTTTACCTTCCCCCCTTTTTTCCTTACCCCTTTCTCCCCTCCCTTCACCTTCCTTGTCTTTGTCTTCCTTTCCCCTCCTAGAACTCCCACGACTCCAGTCCTCATGCACCATACACTCAAATTGTATTCTCTCAACGTGAGAGGCCTCAACGTCCCAGAAAAGCGCTCCAAAATTTTTCTCACCCTCCGTTAACCTAAAGCTGATATCGTTTTTCTCCAGGAAACTCACCTCCAAACGGACAGCATTCAAAAACTCCACACGAAGCACTACCCTACAGCATATCATGCAACCTCTGCGGACTCTAAGTCCAAGGGAGTATCTATCCTTCTCTCCAACCACTGCTCTTTTGTGGTATCAGAGTCCTTGGCTGATGACAACGGACGATTCCTTTTCTTCAAAGGCTCACTTAACGGTCGACCCCTTACACTGGCCAACATTTATACACCCAATAAGAACCTTGTCCCCTTTTTCCGGTCCACTCTCCTACAGCTGTCGGACTTTCTATCCGGACAGCTTATTCTGGGAGGCGACTTCAATGTTGCCTTATCTCCGCTGGTGGACACGTCTGAAGGTTCCTCATCCCTTCAATACGCTGCCCTACTCTCCATCAAGAACCAGTTAACAACTCTTCTTTTACACGACTCTTGGTGCACTCTTTTTCCTGATACCAAAAATTTCACTTTCTACTCTCCCCCCCATGGTCGGTACTCCCGTATAGATTACTTCTTCATTTCCCAAGACTTGCTGCCGCTACTCTCATCTGCGTCCATCGAACGGATGTTCCTGTCGGACCACCACCCCATTAGCGTCACCCTCTCCTTTCCAGTACACTCCCAGACTTTGCGTGCTTGGCGCCTAGACAACTCTCTTCTCTCCGACTCAGCCTGTGCCACCGCTCTCACAGAACGTCTCTCCCACTACTTTGCCGAAAATGCGTCTGCGGACACGGATCCCATCACACTGTCGGCGGCGCACAAATGTGTGATTCGGGGAGAACTTATAGCGCTGGCTTCTAAACGCAAAAAAGCACACTTGGCACATATAGAGACACTTCTATTAAAAATAGGTACCTTAGAACGCTCCCATAAACAATCCCTAGCATCCAGCACTCTCGCTGAACTCACTTTGGCTCGTCAGGAACTTTTGGAAGACCTGGAAAAATCTGTTCGCCGCAAATTCGCCCTCTCCCACGGCTTGTTTTATGAACACACCAACAAATCAGGCAAATTACTGGCTAGATCTCTCCAAAAGAAGCAGGCAGCCAACACGATCCATACCATCTCTGACCCCTCCGGTAAATCATGCCTCTCTATACCCAACATAGTTAACCAATTTGTAAGCTATTACTCCAGGTTATATAACCTGCCACGGGCAGATTCTCCAGAGCTCCAACAGTCCAGACTGCAGAAGATTCAACAATTTCTGCAACAATTCTCCCCTCCCCCTGCTCTCGGTGGAGGCCCTCACAGACCTAAATGAACCCATTTCCTCTATGTAAATTCAGACGGCTCTTAAGCAATCAAAACCGGGCAAATCTCCGGGTCCTGGCGGCCTGTCGGTAGGATACTACAAAGCTTTCTCAGACACCTTGTTACCACATATGGTTGACGCATTTAACGCATTCCAGGATGCTACATCCTTAGGCCCAGACCTTTTAGAAGCTCATATCTTGGTTATCCCCAAACCGGGTAAAGACGCTACTCGGGTTCCTAACTATCGCCCAATATTCCTTCTTAATGTGGATATCAAACTATACGCAACAGTACCTCCTGCCAGAATTTTTTTATTTTCGGGCAATCCCACCAAAGATGAGCCATTGTGCCAGTTTCACTACATCCCCTCCAACAATCTTTTGATTTTTCTTTTTGATAATTGTGGATTCTATCGGGAGTATTATACCATCTTGCGAAACATTTTATAATTAATTTCCATTGTGTTCACATCTACTGAGGAATTGTGTATTAATCTAAAGCATTTTTCTAAATTAAATTCCTTATTTCGCATTCCTAATTCCCTTTCCCATATTTCAATGTATGGCGGCACTCTCAGGCCCGCCATGTCCACCAAGATTTTATATATATTTGAAATACTGTTCTTATATTTTTGAGCAAATTTGCTCAAATGGGAGCAGCTCGTCTCCCGATCTTAACGGTTTTGGTAGGGTGGACCCGAAATGCTTTAGCGGACAGTACTGCCATTCCTTATTCTTCCAATTTTTTTGTTTTAAATTATTTATTGTGCAAATCTGTCCCTTATCTATAATGTCTCTCACATGTGCATCCTCATTTCCGATCCAGCTTCCTCCCATCTTCTCCTGTCCTGGTGGGAAAAAGCTGGTATCTCTTAGAGGAATTAATGGTGAATTACATTTCCATTTTTTTTTTTTTTTGTGAGTTATGTAATCAAATGTGTATTAATATTTAATTTCCTGTATTGTGACGGGATCCATATAATTTTCCCTAATTGGGTGCCACTCATAGTGCATTCTACTTTTACCCATATTTTTTCACTTTTTAACTTCCCCCATTCCATCACTCGTGAAAGTAGTGTTGCATTGTAGTATTTTTTTTAATCTGGAACCGCTAGGCCCCCTTGGTTCTTGCCCTTTGTTAGTACCGTATTTTGTATTCTGGGTTTACTCTTTTTCCATATGAATTTGTTAACCAGAGATTTCAAGGTTTTAAAGTATACTTGAGGAATCGGTATTGGTAACATTTGATATTTATAGATAATTTTTGGTAATATTATCATCTTGATGGTGTTAATTCTTCCTATCCACGATAACGGTCTATGTGATATCCGGTTAAATTCCGTTTTGATTTCATTTAACAAGGGTATATAATTTTTTTTATATAAATTTCCAAATTCTGTTGTTAATACAATTCCCAGATATTTTAGGCCTGAGTTTTTCCAAGAGAAGGGGAATTCCAACTTACATTTTTCTTCCTCTTTTTTTTTTATTAATATTTAATATCTCTGATTTTAATGGGTTTATTTTTAAATTAGAGAGTTCTTTATATTTTCTCAAAATTTCTATCAAATTCGGGAGGGTTATTCTTGGGTTGGTGATGTAGAGCAGAACGTCGCCTGCAAATGCAGCCACTTTATGCTCCACATCTCCGACCTCTACATCCGAGACATCTGAACATCTCCTTATTGTTGCCAGGAGGGGTTCCAGAGAGAGAATAAACAGCAGCGGGGATAAAGGACATCCCTGCCTCGTTCCATTAGACATCCCAAATGGTTCTGAGTGGATCCCCTTTACCCTCACCTTAGCTGTAGGATGGCTATACAATGTTTTTATCCAAGCCATCATTTTTACTCCAATCCCCAATTCCTCCAAAGTTTTAGTCATAAATTCCCACCCTACTCTGTGAAATGCTTTTTCCGCATCTATTGACAGCAGTAGTCCCTGGGATCCACTCCTAACCACCTGCTGCATCAATAGAAGTGTTCTTACTCCATTGTCTCTTCCTTGTCTCCCAGGTATAAAAACTACTTGATCACCATGGACCCATTCTGTCACCAAGTTTTTCAGCCTGGTTGCCAAAACTTTTGCGAAAAGTTTTGTGTCAATATTTAATAACGAAATGGGTCTCAAGCACGCTGTAGCATCTTTTCCTTCCTTCAAGATGACTGTAATTGAAGCTAAGAGGGCTTCTTTGCTCATTTCATATACTTGACCTAGGTCGTTAAAATAGTCTTTTAATTTGGTTATCAGTAATAGGGATGATCGAACTTTTGAAAAGTTCGGTTCGACCAGAAAAACCGAACTTCCCGAAAGTTCGGGTCCGGATTTCAGAACCCCATTGAAATCAATGGGACCCGAACTTCGGTAATCAAAAAACACCATTTTGAAGCCCTGAAACCCAATAAATGCCCCTAAAGAGTGCCTAGGGTTCTGGGTCATGCCCCAGGGACTATAAATCACACAAAAAAAGTTCTTAAAAATTGTCGTTTTTGATAGAGAGCCAATTATTGAAAAAATGATTGAAAAAAAAAAGAGATTTCTTTGGATTTAAGCTGTACCTGTGAAGTTTCAGCTCTGTAACATGTCCAGAACCAGAAAAAAAGATAATTTTTCTTAGAATTTTTATTAGCGCAGGGATGGGGTTCCGCTACTTTCACACCTGGGCATTTTTGTTTCAGGCGATTATTGGGCATTTTTGGGCGTCTTTGGAGGCAGGCATGACATCTGAACTTCTGTATAGGGGTATATATGCACACAAAAATATATGTATATATACACATACACACATAGAGGTGTGAAAGTAGCGGAACCCCATCCCTGAGCTAATGAAATTATTTGCAGGGATGGGGTTCCGCTCCTATCACACCTGTATGTGTGTATGTGTATATATACATATATGTATACAATATCCGTTATTGAATATACTATTTCCCCCTTCCCATCTCTTTTCTTTTCAATATAATTTATTGTTTTTTTACTTTTTACCACCCTCGCCAATTTCTTCCCTTTCTTATTATTCCGTTGATAATTATCCTTTATGATTGTATTATTAGTCTGTTTAATTTCTTGTACTAATAGTTCTTTTAGTTCTTCTCTTTTTATTTCTAATTGATGTTGATTCTCTATTTTCTGTGTATTCTTATGTCGTTGTTCTAATTCATAGATGTAATTTATCAGTCTTTCTTTTTTTCCCACTCTCTCTTTTTTCCTCCTGGCTCCTTTTGAAATTAGGATCCCCCTCATATAGGCTTTTTGGGCCTCCCATAGTATATTTTTTGGTGTTTCTTCCCTTTCATTTATTTGAAAATATAGTTCTATTTCTTTTCTAATTTCTTCTCCCCATTTCTTGTCTCTTAGTAGCTCCTCATTTAATCTCCAGGTATTTGTTTTAGTCTGTCTCCCTGTTATTTTCAACTTCATTCTAGCTGGGGCATGATCCAACCAGGTCTTAATTCCAATTTTTACCTCTGTCCCCGCCTCTATTCCTCTATCTTCAATCAATATATAATCGATCCTCGAGTGTATCTTATGTACCGGGGAGTAGAACGTATAATCCCATTCTCTTGGGTGTAATATTCTCCATGTATCCAATGATTGATGTTGAAATAACTTCTTTTTAATAATTTTTGAATATGATGTTCTACTCCACCGTACATTCGACGTATTGTCCACCTCAGGATCCATACAAAAATTAAAGTCTCCGGCCATTATCACCCACCCCTTTTTAAACTCTACTAGTTTATCTGGTATTTTCCCAAGATATCCCATGGGTTTGTCATTTGGGCAATATATATTTACTAAGGTCACCTCTCTTGAAAACAGTTTCCCTTTCAAAAAGAGGAATCTGCCCTCACTATCTGTCATCCTCTCTTCCAGGATAAACTGTATTCCTCTTGCTATTCCTATTGCTACCCCCTTTGCTTTTTTTGTTGTAGAGTCTGCATAGTACCAACTAGGGTGGTCCCTTGAATATAACCTGGTATTAGCTGAGTGTGAAATGTGAGTTTCCTGTAGGAATACTATATTGGCTTCCATATCTTTAATTTCTTTCATAATTCTTTGTCTTTTTTCCGGGGAGTTTAGGCCTCTGACGTTATACGTTACGAAATTTATTTCTGTCGTCTTATTCCTAATAATTTGTATAGCTTTCTTTCCTGACCACTTAAAGCGGTTGTAAACCCTATAAAAAAAAAAAATATAAAAAAAAAACCTGCAAGACAAATGCATAATGAGCTAGTATGCATCGCATACTAGCCCATTATGTTTATCTTACCTTAAAACGAAGCCCCGACACGGACCCCCGGACATCGATGCGGGCGCTGCCATGATCCCTCGTCGTCTCTTCCGGGTTCGGCGGCTCCGGCGCGCTGATTGGCCGGAAGAGACGGCTCCAGCGCGCTGATTGGCCGTAGCCACGATGACGTCACTCCCGTGCATGCGCGCGGGAGTGATTTTTCCGGCAAGCTCCCGGCAAGTTAATTGAAGGTCCCCCCGGACCTTCAGAGCGCATGCGCCGCTCGCGCGAGCGGCTGCATGCACTGTAAATATCTCCTAAACCGTGCCGGTTTAGGAGATATTATTTGTACCTACAGGTAAGCCTTATTATAGGCTTACCTGTAGGTAAAAGTGTCAAAAAGCGGGATACAACCGCTTTAATAAGAGACGTTGTTTCTAGTTGGATGTGTGAATAGGCTCTTAGGATAGTAATTGTTTTTCCCTATTCCCTCCTCTCCCTCCCTCCCCCCCGCCCCACCTCCATCCCCCCTCCCCCTTCCCGTCCTCCATCTCCTTCCCCCCTCCACTCCCAAGCTTTTGTCCCCATCTCAACGGGTTCCTAGGCGCCCGCCCTTTGGATCTTTTGTGTCGATCTACTCCCTCTCTGTTCTTATCGACATTCTCCCCTAGGGGGAGGCTCCGCACCTGTACGCCTGGCTCCCCTCCCCTCTTCCCTGGAGCCATATTGGAGAAGAGCTGTTTAGTTCCCCCAGCGTCCCTTCCAGTCATTTCACCTCTCTTTTTGTCTTATTTTCCTCCCCCCTCCCCCCCCCACCAGTACCCTCTCCACCTCCCTCTCTCTGTATACTTTTTGTCTCTTTCACTGTATTTAGTTCTTCTGGATTTTCAGATGCCACTGTTCGTCTTCTCCTTCCACTCTATTACTGCTTGTGGTTGACCATTCAGGGATCTCAGGATTGGGAATTTTCAAAGTCGCACAGAAATCTTCCAGTTCTTCTGGGAATCTTAGTTTAACTGTTTGTCCCCCTTTCTTAACTCCTAAACATGCTGGAAAGCTCCAGAAGTATTCTATGTTGTGTTGTTTCAGTATTTCAACCATCGGTTTTAGTGTCCGCTTCCTCGCCAATGACTCCTGTGATAGGTCAGCGTATACTTGTATCTCTACTTCTTTATATTTTAAGTGGGGACGGCTTTTTAATTTTTCCCGTATCTGAGATCTTGTTTCATATCTGTGGAACCTTGCTATGACGTCTCTCGGGGATTCTTTTGATGAATTCCATGGTTTCCTTATTCTATGTATTCTTTCAATTTCTAATTTTGTTGTTATTTCTCTTCCTAGTAGGGGGTTGAACACTATTTCCAACATTTCTGCTAGATTTTCTTCTTGCCCTATTTCTGGGAAGCCGCGAACCCTTAGATTTTTTTCTTCTGTCTCTATTTTCCTGATCTTCTAGATTATAGGAAAAATTTCTTTGTACTATTTGTGTTTTCCTCATTTCCTCTTTAAGTATTTTCAATTCTTTTCCCTGGCCTTCCATTTTATCCTCTACCCCTTCAACTCTTCTTAACATTTGTCCGAGATCTTCATGTAGAGTTGCCATATCTTTTTTAAAAGATTTTTCCAGGTTAGAGAACATTTCTCTCATTTAATCCTTTGTGGAGAGTTGGTGTTTAACTCTTAGCTCTTCTTCTCTACTTATATCAGGATCTTTATCCGTCTGTACGTTATCCATCTGTACGTTTTCTATTGGCTGAACGGTGTTAATTTCTTCACTGATCTCTGTTGTTTTCTGATTACAGGCTTTTTTGTTGCCTTCATTACTATGTTTTGGTTTTGTTGATACTTGTCTTTCTTTTTCTGTCGTTCTCTCTGGCGTCATATAGTTTTTTATAGAACCTGGACTGGCACTTAATTTTGGTGGTTTTCCTCCAGCATTCCTTTGTTGGTTTGTTTTTAATTTTTCAGCCTATTTAACATGTATTTATACTTTCTTTTTCTTAAATAGGGTTTTATACCCCGACGGCATTCATCCCAATAAGAACTTTATTAGTTCTCCCCCCTGTTACCTCTGCCTTTTGCCCACACTTCTTAAAGGGTTCACTCTTCCTGAGTGAGGAAGGAAGGGCAGGGGAAAGAAAAAAGGACATTTTTCAAACTGAATTTTTAGGCCCGGGCTGTCTCCGCTGTGTTAGTGAATGTCAGCACAGTAAAGTTCATCAAAGTGCGCACAGCATAAAATTATGCATATAGAAGAAATCCTCAAGATCAGTCTGGTTTAAGCAAAACAGTCTATCTCGCTTTGTACTTTAACTTTACCAGGCAACCTCCCCAGTAATGGTGTCACCTTCACATCAGAGACGCCTGAGTTGTCTTAACTCAAATAATAGATGTCTTGCGGGTAAAATTCCCAGGTGAGGCTGATTCTCTTATAGTTTGTAATTTTATTTTCACAATTTCAGGGTATAGCCTCCCCGACTATGACAACAGTCCACTGCAGTATTTATAAACGTGATTGAGAAAGTGTTTCAAATATGAGATACCACAAACAGTCTGCTTTCATCTGTATCGATGATCTTTCCCCTGTATCTTTTTCATAGTATAATACAGCCTTCTCAGCTTTGACCACATTTCTTTGCACACTAATCTCAATTCCACTTCCCCATCAGTGCTCTCTCAATTGCATTCTCTGTATGAGCGTTTTTTAAGCATTTACGAGAGGTATTACCCCTCGTTTCTCACCCGACCACCTAGGAGCAGTTTGGTTCGCTCCGCTGCTTGCGGGCTTCCAATCGTCCAGCCGGGGCAGTCCTCCGTCCGGCTTAGGGGAGTCCCAGCTGTCAGAGCTCTCTGTATACCTTGCGCCGGGCACACGTGACCTCCCGGCGTCCACGGCGAACAGTCCTCCAGCAGCTCTTCCTCCGGCGAGTGCAGGACTGTGTCTCAGCGAGTTCCAGCAGGGAATAGCAGGCATGCAAGGCAGATGATAGAGGTATGAGGAGGGATCGGCGGGGGGGGGGGGTTCAGCAGGTCTACAGAGGGAGACATGGTTTTGCAGCATACATCATGCTGGAAGGGCGCTACTCCGGGCTCACTCAGCTCTCCTCACTGGCACCATTAGCAGGCCCCTCGCCCGGGTAATTTTTTTCTCCTGAAGTCAAAGGGCATGGTGTCACCGCCTCCCACCGACACTCACAGCTGATTTAAAGGGGCCGCCGCTGGAGCTCAGTCAGCTTGTGTCAGAATTGTTCTTCAAGCCTGCCGGCTAGACACAAAGGAACTGGCGTCAGCAGAGCTGGCCGAGCGACTGTAAGATTTCCGATTTCTCTTCTTCCTGCTTGCGTTCCACCCCTTGGTCAGGTGGAACGCATATGGGCGTGGTGACGTTGACGTCGTGCGTGACGTCATTCTCGAGCGCCGCTCACGGCGCCTATTTCAACTAGCAGGTTGCACGGACAGATTGTTCGTGCAACCGCTCTTGACAGCCACCTTACCGAACTCTGCTGTGCTGAATCAGACACCCGACACCGCTACCTACCTATCCGACCGGAGCATCGCTTATCAGCTGCTGCCAGTCTCCTCTCCTCAAACTCTGCTTGCCGATGCCTGCACTCAGGATTCACTGCTGATAAGTACCCCACAGGGGACCCCCTTATCAACTCCACTACTACTACCATTGCTACCTGTTACTTGCATTGCTGAACCTAATTGCCAGCTCTTGTATACCTTGACCATTGCTACCTGCTACTTGCATTGTTGTGCCTAATTGCTAGCTCCTATATACCTAGACAATTGCTACCTTCTACTTGCATTGCTGTGCCTAATTACTAACTCCTGTATACTCAACCCACTGCTACCTACCACCTACATTGTCGTGCCTAATTATCAGTTCCTGGGTACACTACCATTACTACCTGCTACATACACTGCCGCATAACATTGCTCTGCTGTGCTTTATTAGCATTGGTGCCTTGTACATTCAGGATCAGGTTCAACCACTGTGATGAGTAAAGAGAGTTAGGTCGGGTGACTTAACATATTCTCTGCATTACTACTGAGTGGTTTCCTGCAGCTGAAGATCCATACCTTTACTAATTAGAACCAGAGCGTTACAGATTGCACGAACCACAAAAATGGATCCAGCAGATATGGCCACTCATGTTATGCACTTAACTCAAAAAGTGGAGGCACTTGTGCATACTGTTACTGAAGTACAAAAAGAGAACCAGACCCTAAGACAGCAACTTGCCCGGGTTTCACAGCTTACTGCTGCTCAACCCCGTGAACCTAAAATAAATCCTCCTCAAGTGTTCACTGGTGATCGGAAGAAATTCCGTGAATTTATAAATGCATGTCAGTTATTGTACAGCCTGAAACCCCGCACTTATAACACAGACCGCATTAAAGTCTGTACTACTATTTCTTACATGACTGGTGAACCGCGCGCTTGGGCAGACTCCTTTATTGAAAGTGATGACCCAGTACTTAACTCCTACACTGCATTTATAGCGGAATTCTCTCGGTTATATGAGGATCCCAATAAACAAAGTACAGCTGATAGCCATTTTAGAGCATTAAAACAGGGTAGGAGACCTGTTGAGGACTTTGTTGTGGAGTTCAAAAGATGGACCCTTGACTCAGGGTGGAATGACGCATCTTTACGAACCCAATTCATACTTGGGTTGTCTGAGGCTGTTAAAGATGAGCTCGACCGGGTAGATTTACCTGACACCCTGGATGCATTAATCCAGCTCAGTATTAATATTGATAGACGATTACGTGAAATGAAGGCTGAGAGAACTGGAGTTTTACCACCTATTTCACCTCGCTACACCACATCTGAACCTACACCTATGGAGATTGGCACCATACGTTCCCCACTAACATCTATTGAACGGGCTCGACGGAGATTCTTAAACCTCTGTATGTATTGTGCCTCTGCTGAGCACTTGGCTGCCCACTTGTTCGCAAAAAAGAGGGTGAGTTCTTACATACTTTGGTGGGGGGCTTAACAATTCCATCATCTAAGCCATACCTTTTTGTTCATTTAACCTTGCAGTGGGACCAAAATAGGATCACTACCAGGGCTATGATTGATTCCGGCTCTTGTGGAAATTTCATTGATAGTACTTTTGTTTCCTTAAATAAAATACCTACTATTGCAAAACCTTCACCAGTCTCAGTTAGCTTAATTACTGGAGTCCCATTATCCTCTGGTCCAATAACATCACAAACCCAAGCACTCTTAATCACTGCAAATGACATTCATACTGAAACTAACACTTTTGATGTGCTCACTTCACCACACTTTCCAATTATCTTAGGACTTCCTTGGTTACACCTGCATCAACCTAAAATCTATTGGGAAAAACAAACCTTATCGTTCCCTTCCAATTACTGTGACAACTACATGTAATTCCCAGTCATATCCTAAAACACTCCTAATGGTATCTAATCAAATCACACCACCTTCATGTTACCAAGATTTGGCTGAGGTTTTCCTAGAGAAAAATGCTCAGGGATTGCCTCCACATAGAATTTATGATTGTGCTATTGATTTACTTCCAAACAGTAAATTACCATTTGGTCATGTGTACCCCTTATCTCAGGATGAACTCTCCCATCTCAAAGAATACCTGGAGGAGAACCTGGCTAGAGGATTCATCAGACCCTCTACATCTCCAACAGCTGCAGGACTTTTCTTTGTGCGCAACAAGGATCAAAGCCTTAGGCCTATTATTGATTATAGGCAACTAAATAACATCACCTTGAAGGATCGTTATCCTTTACCTCTAATACCTGAACTAATTGAACAGGTACGAGGAGCCAGATACTTCTCCAAATTAGATTTGAAAGGTGCATATAACCTTGTGTGAATACGTGAAGGGGATGAATGGAAGACGGCTTTTAGAACCAGGTATGGGTTATTTGAGTATTTAGTAATGCCGTTCGGACTGTGCAACGCCCCCGCAGCATTCCAGCGATTCATTATTGATATTTTCATGGATTTGCTGGATGTCTGTGTGGTGGTATATCTGGATGACATACTTATATACTCTCAAACCTTGCCTGAACATGTGAGACATGTACGCATAGTTCTCTCCAGATTACTAACTCACAATCTTTACGCAAAATTGGAGAAGTGCCTGTTCCATATGGAAGAAGTCCCTTTTTGGGATATATCATATCTAAAAATGGCATTAAGATGGATCAAAGTAAGATCTCCTGTATATTGGATTGGCCTACTCCTACTACACGTAAGGCGTTGCAGAGGTTCCTTGGCTTCTCAAATTTTTACAGAAAATTCATTAAAAATTTCTCTACCATTGTCAGACCTCTGCATCAACTTACTAGTGTGAAGAAGATTTACAGTTGGACAGAAGAAGCAAATCAAGCTTTTTGCCTATTAAAATCAAGAATTACCTCTGCTCCCATACTTCGTCACCCTGATCCAGCTCTGCAGTATGTTTTGGAAGTGGATGCATCTAATACATCTGTTGGTGCAGTCCTCTCCCAAAGACCAACAAGTACATCTCCCCTACATCCGGTAGCTTTCTTCTCTAAGACACTAAGTGCTCCTGAGATCAATTATCCAGTGGGTGAGAAAGAATTACTTGCCATAAAATTGGCCCTTGAAAACTGGCGACATCTACTTGAGGTTACTCAATTACCAGTGATTATATACACTGACCATAAAAATCTTCAGTACCTACAAACAAATAAAACCCTCTCTCACCGCCAAGTTCGCTGGTCCTTGTTTTTCTTACGATTTAATTTCCTAGTAACGTACAAACCAGCAGAAAAAAATAAAAAAGCTGATGCATTATCCCGTTTGGCCGAAAATAGCTGTGTGGATATCCCTCCTCGATCCATAATACCTTCTGATCGCATTGTTGGGGTTATTCGATCGATGAAGGATGAAATCCTACACAGTCTAAAAGTGGATTCACCACCACCTCAATTACACCCTGATTCAGAAGGATTTCTTTATCTTGGTACTAAGCTCTATATACCCCCCGATGTTCGTACAAGAATTTTAGAGCTAACACATGATGTACCCATGGCAGGACATATGGGGATGACCAAGACATTGAATCTCCTTACTAGACAATTTTGGTGGCCTGGTATGCGTACAACGGTGCAACAGTTTGTTTCCTCTTGTGAAACCTGTGCTAGATCCAAGTTTGACACTACAAAACCATTCGGACTACTTTGTAGTCTACCCATACCTACGGCTCCATGGGAGGTGTTATCTCTCGATTTTATAGTCGAGTTACCTCCTTCTAAAGGTTTCACTACAATATTAGTGTCTGTAGACCATTTAACCAAGATGGCACATTTTGTTCCTGTTCGGAGGTTACCCTCCTCTACGGAGACGGCTGAGTTACTCGTAAAGCATGTATTCAAATTACATGGTATTCCTAAGACTCTCATTTCAGATCGAGGGTCACAATTCATTTCAAAATTTTGGCAATCTTTATGTCGTATCTTACGCATCAAACGGAAATTAACTTCACCATACCATCCACAAACTAATGTTCAGACTGAACGAGTTAACTAGTGCATAGAACAGTATCTGCGTTGTTATACTTCATACCTGCAAGATAATTGGGCAGATCTACTCCCTTTGGCAGAATTTGCCTATGCAGTTCATAGTACTACCAAGCAAAGCCCTTTCTTCCTCAACTATGGGTTCCATCCAACACTTCTCCCTCCTCGTATTCTACCTTCTAGCAATCCAGTAGCTACTGATTACCTAAAACAAATCAAAAATTCACTGGATCTACTCAACACCACTATTTCTCACGCTCATAGTCAACAAAAACCTTACTATGATCTCCGTAGGAGACCTTCTCCTCAAAATGCTATTGGTGACCTTGTTTGTCTATCCACAAAAAATTTAAGATTACGGATTCCCAGTAAAAAACTTGGGCCTTTATATTTGGGACCCTTTCTTATTGAAAGACTTATTGGAACATCTGCAGTTCGTCTTACCTTACCAACAGACTTAAAGATACATCCCATATTTCATGTATCATTACTAAAACCCTATGTTTCAAACCAGGGTATTAGAAGTACAACCATACCTTCACCACCTGTGCAGGTAGATGGAGGTGAAGAATATGAAGTACAAGAGATTTTAGAATCTCGAAGTTATAGAGGAAAACTACAATATTTACTAAGATGGAAGAATTATGGTCCCCAAGATGACACCTGGTTGGATGCCTCAGAAGTTCATGCACCTAGGCTTATTCAGAGGTTTCATACCAAACACCCTGAGAAACCGAGCTTATAGGCCTTCTGGAGCCGGCCTTATGGGGGGGGGGGTACTGTAAGATTTCCGATTTCTCTTCTTCCTGCTTGCGTTCCACCCCTTGGTCAGGTGGAACGCATATGGGCGTAGTGACGTTGATGTCGTGCGTGACGTCATTCTCGAGCGCCGCTCACGGCGCCTATTTCAACTAGCAGGTTGCACGGACAGATTGTTTGTGCAACCGCTCTTGAAGGCCACCTTACCGGACGCTGCTGTGCTGAACCAGACACCCGACACCGCTACCTACCTATCCGACCGGAGCATCGCTTATCAGCTGCTGCCAGTCTCCTCTCCTCAAACTCTGCTTGCCGCTGCCTGCACTCAGGATTCACTGCTGATAAGTACCCCACAGGGGACCCCCTTATCAACTTCACTACTACTACCATTGCTACCTGTTACTTGCATTGCTGAACCTAATTGCCAGCTCTTGTATGCCTTGACTATTGCTACCTGCTACTTGCATTGCTGAACCTAATTGCCAGCTCTTGTATACCTTGACCATTGCTACCTGCTACTTGCATTGTTGTGCCTAATTGCTAGCTCCTATATACCTAGACAATTGCTACCTGCTACTTGCATTGCTGTGCCTAATTTCTAACTCCTGTATACTCAACCCACTGCTACCTACCTACATTGCCGTGCCTAATTATCAGTTCCTGGGTACACTACCATTACTACCTGCTACATACACTGCCGCATAACATTGCTCTGCTGTGCTTTATTAGCATTGGTGCCTTGTACATTCAGGATCAGGTTCAACCACTGTGATGAGTAAAGAGAGTTAGGTCGGGTGACTTAACATATTCTCTGCATTACTACTGAGTGGTTTCCTGCAGCTGAAGATCCATACCTTCACTAATTAGAACCAGAGCTTTACAGCGGCCTGTGATTGGTGGAGGCCTGAGGAGCCACCACTGGCTTTCTATCACGCACGCTCCTGGCTTCTTCCTATCCCTTGACATGGAGAAGGCATTCGATAGAGTAGCCTGGGATTTTATGACTGAGGCTCTCAAGGCACTGGGACTCTCGGATCGATTCTTACAGTGCATTTCGATCCTCTACTCTACCCCCTCAGCGAGGATCCGGGTCAATGGGTCACTTTTTAGACACCTTCTCCGTGTCAAATGGCACGAGACAAGTATGCCCCCTGTCCCCGCTAATTTATATCCTTACGCTAGAACCCTTATTGCGTCAGATCCAAGACCATCCGGACATTAAGGGTGTTTCCCTGAAAGGCAAAACATACAAATTGGCAGCATATGCCGATGATATTCTGCTCTTCCTCACCAAACCTTTGCTTACTATCCCAAACCTCCTTTCAGTCCTCCAAACGTTCCAGGATCTTTCCAACCAATACCAACCAATGCCATACCAATTTCCCCTTTCAATGGGAATCTCAAGCTATTACATATTTAGGTGTCCAATTGCCTAGAAGACTTTCAAATTTATACTCGATAAATCATCTAACGATCTTGCGCACAGTTCAAAGAGACCTACAATCCTGGTCTCAAGGACCATTCTCCTGGTTTGGCAGAGTTGCCATTGTGAAGATGAATATCCTTCCCCGATTACTCTATATTCTCCAGGCCCTCCCAATCCAAGTTCCAATCCAATCCAAGACTTCCTCCCGGGTCTTCCATTTTTGCCCCTGGAAGGTCCGTCCTCTGCAGTGCCCTTTAGAGCCCAGCACTTCTTATCTGGATTCCACCTGCTTTCCTACCGGGACCTCCTGTTCAAATACCCGACTGCCAAAATACCCTTTTTTAATTTCCTACAAATAAGACACTTCCTGACCCATACGCAGCCGCTGGCGGACTGCACATGATCCCTTACGTCTTTTGAAAGGCTCTGTGACGCACCCTGGCCCACATCGCCACTTGATATAGATTCTGTACTCCATGATATTCCCAATCTCCCATGCACCTACGGAGGCACTCAGGTCTCGTTGGGAGGGGGAGATGGGCTTGAGCCTCTCCGGAGATGACTGGACCAACATCTATTACCATATCCATAAGGGATCCCTGAATCTGCTAGCTCAGGAAACGGGTTTTAAATTGTACACTAAATGGTACAGAACCCCCAAACTATTACACAAATTTTCAGCAACTAACTCCCCCACCTGTTGGAGATGTGGTCAACACAGGGGATCCCTGATCCACATCTGGTAGGAATGCCCCATCATCCAGCCATTCTGGCAGGAGGTTCACTCCTTAATCCCCCGTATCACCACCTACACGCCTGATTTCACTCCGGCGCAATACCTCCTACACCATACATCGTTGTCCTTTGCCAGCTACAAAAAATCTCACCCTACACCTCATTAACGTGGCCAAAATGTGTGTACCATGCCACTGGCTGTCTACTTACCCCCGCCCCCCCCCCCCACCCACAGTCGCTGAGTGGTTACAACGGATACAGAGAGTAGCGGAGTTGGAGGATATTGTCGCTCAAGCCAAGGACTCCAACCGTAAGTACTACACGACTTGGGCACCTTGGATACACTTCAAATCTCTGCCCGAGTTTCAGAGGTTGAGCATCTGATCACTTGATCACCCCCCCCCCCCCACTAGCATATAATCCACATTTGATGACTATTCTAGGCTTCTTGCATACTCCTAAGACGGCTTCCTGGCCTCCCCGCATAATTTATCTATGCCTCTTTCTCCCTCGCCCCCCTTTAAACCGCCTCCCTCCCCCCCTCGTGTTTTTTCCTCCCCCCCCCTTCTTCCTTCCATTCCCTCCCTTACGTGACCCCTAAACTACCGTCTGAGGGTCGCTACCTTTCTACTGCTAATATACTCTTGTATCCCTAATGCGTCCTACTCCTGACCGAATCCCACATATGGATGGTATGTGCCCCCTGTCCCCTGACACAGCAAGTTCCCTATCGGGGGTGTCGGGGCGTGGGGGGCACCGCCGCCCCGCAATCTTTGCCCCTACACTCCGGTCTTCTACCCTCGCACGGATACTTTTGATTACTTGATCCCTCACTGTTACATACCTCCCTACTATTTCCGTAAGGCTTTCCCTTTCTCAATACTCTTAATTACGGATGCAGTTAGATTAGATTGGTTTCTATCATTATGTCTGTTGCTGCAGTTCTAATTGTATGTAATGACTCCAGTTTGCACTTTTTATGGGTTTTCTATACATATCTGTTCTGCTTTCTGTATATTCTGTTTAATTTCAATAAAATGTTTTGACAAAAAAAAAAAGTTCCACTTTGTTTTCCACGCTCCAAGCTGCCGCAAATGGGAAGTGACATACTGGACCCTCAATGCATTTCGCCTGGATATGGCATTCCTGATGACGCCATATCCGGGCGAAAATATAGTACATATGTCCATATCGACATATCCAAAAGGGTACGCCTAGTTGATTAAAACCCATACACACAGTTAAGTATAGAGTATGGGTTGCATGTGGCATATGTATAAAAAAAAAAAAAAAGAAATATAAAAATTAAATTGGGTAATGACCCCCAAAACACTACCTATCAAAAATGAATAAATAAATAAGGTATTGACCCCAAAGAACACTACCTGTCAGAGATTCAGATGGTATCCAAAAGAAATAAAGCAGTGATGGTATATGCCTGCAGCCACACTTCACGCCACACCACACTCACAGAACAGTGTCCTGCAATGACTATCCCACAGTGGGGATGGGAGAGGGCTCACCATATATAGGGGAAGTGAGCGGCAAAATGATACCCCCTCCAGCTGAATGCAATGTCCTGTAGGGGCTGATAGATCCCCTGAGTGAGAAGGCACAGGGGGGCGCCGACAGATGACGTTGGTGCCCCCCCTGCGCTCACAAACAGCCGGCGCGCAGAGGGGCAGGCACAACCAAAAGAAAGGCTCGGTTGCCAGGCAGCCAGACACACACCATGTCGGAGAAAGTGTTGCCTGGATGATGCAAGTGCGGCCATGACACCAACACCAAGTGGAAAAGGTGGGGGCTAACCAGAATTAGTGGATCTCTTGTGCCTTATGGCAACAGGGGATCAACCAGCATTTAAGGTATATCCAAGACTCAGGATCCGCTTTGTCAGGTATCCTTCGCACCAAAAGTCTCCTATGAACCTTAAGGCAAAAACAAGGGACTCCTCATAGTGTAGTAATTCTTCCAAGTTTATTACAATAATACCAGAATAAAATACAAAGCCCCTAGGGCATCATATGCTGCTACATATACAGTGCTCAATCTGTCAGCCATGCGCACTATTACCGTATTGTATCTTTCTCACTCTCCTGTAAAGCCGTCTAATACCAGGAAGTGGGTTGAACCGGCGTGCGTTTCACAGCAAGGTAGACTGTCCAGGCAGTGTGCGTATCAGCTTAACATGTTTCGTCATTAGGTTCATGCCTTCGGAAGATTTCCCTTATAAATTGGCACATCTTTAAGTGTTTATCACATTTGGCGCGGGGGTTTTATATTAATTTTAAGTGCGGCCATAGCATCGGCTAGAATACCAACAGACCCATGGCCATTTGCGCACCGGGTGGAGAGGCTACACAAGGAAGGGAGACCCTAGGGAAAAAAGAAATGGATGAAAAGAAGGTAGAATGGAGAAAAGGGAAGGAAGGAAGAAATAAAGAAAAAAAGAAAAAAGGAGGAAGGTTGGAAAAATGTAGATGATAAAGGAAAAAGAAAAAGGAAAAAGGGGAAAGACTGCTGCACAAACAAATCCTGCAATAATATCAAAAGGCAAAATCTTTGTAATGTATCTAAAAAACTCCTAAAAAATAAATTTTGTGGTTGAAACAAAATAAATAAAAATTATACATCATAACAAAATAAGCATTATATCAAAATAAACACATATGGCCATATATACAATACAAAAAATAAAAAGGGAGGGGAAAGGGAAAAATACATCAGCAATAGGACAAAACTATTCAAATATTAATTGTCCCAACCTCCTGATGTGAAGCCCTCCAAAAAAAGTATTGGTTTCCTAAAGCCCTGAAGCCCTCCTAAAGTTAGTGGCTTCATTCATACCCGGTGGGGTGGTAGCTGACAATCGATGGATCCATTTTAATTTTCATTGTAACAGTCTTTTATTACAATCGCCACCCCATGGGGGGGGGGGGGATTCTGTCAATGATGAGAAATTGTATTTTAGGACATTTGCTAAAGAGACAGAGGAAACCTGACGACCCCATGGAAGATCAGAATTACACGTATGCATGCTTAGGATGTGCCTATAAGCGCGTTTCCAGAAATCTTGGATCATCTTGCCAACATAAAAACTGCCGCACTCAAAGGTCAGGAGATAGATTACCCCTGCAGTCTTGCAATTGGCAGAATGCCAGTGTTTAAACCTGGTGCCATTGGGAAGGCGCATTTGTTTGTCGGTACACATGTACTGGCAGTAGTTACATCCCCCGCATCGAAAAGTGCCGGGATATTTACAAGGGTCACGTGGTGTGCCTCCCCTATACTTGCTATGCACTAATTGATCCCTGATTGATCTCGCCTTTCTGTATGTAGTTGAAGGCTTTTCAGCCCCAAACTGGCTAATGGCGGGATCAATTGTGAGGAGGTGCCAAAACGGGTCGTGTCATCATGCAAAGTTTTTCTCTGTCCATAAAGCAAGGTATGTCTAGAAGGTACCTTAGCCTTGTTGTAGGCTTTCCTAAGGCATGATTTGGAGTAGCCCCTTGCCAGAAGTCTATCCCGCAGAGCCGCAGCCTAAAGCTGGAAGGAGGAGTCCGTGGAACAATTCCTCCGGACCCTGAGTTATTGGCTGTACGGGATAGAGCTGACAAGGAGTTTAGGATGAAAGCTAGAGTACTGCAAAATGGTATTCCCAGCCGTGGGTCTTAATATAGAGAACTAATAAGTTCTCCATTGGGGCCTTTGAGAATAGTAATATAAAGAAAGTCTATGCGTGAAAGACTGTATTTCATAGTGAAAGATAAATTGAAATCATTAGTGTTCATGCTATTTAGACATTCCTGAAGAACCTCCTCTGGTCCATCCCAAATCATGAGAACATCATTAATGTATCTATACAAACCACATACAAACCACTTATATACTCAGGGAATTGTGTAGATAGAAACTGACGCTCCCACTCCCCCATGTACAGGTTATGCATTATCTCAATACACAAAGAATAGGAAGAGACCCCAGTATCAGTCTATCAGTCTGTCTGTCTCCTACATTTTAGTACATGGAATACACATCATTTAGGAGTCACAGACTTCTTGGCAATGGTCTACAACAGTCTAGGTCTCACAGTGTAAAGTGGGATTAAATCTTCATATTTCTATATGAAGATATTGCTGACAAATATTATTGTCCCACTTGAAGCAATCCAAACCATTAAGTATCTTTCTTTGACTTCCAGTGACGGTGAAGATTATCAATGGTGCATTTGACTTTCAAATCTTGAATTTCTTTGTTAGTGAATTGGAGAAAGGCTGCCAAGTTGGAATAAGAACTCGGACTTGGAAATAAATCCAACTTCTTTTTCAAAGAGGATTTAACAAGTGATGTTTCAGTCAATTGTGAAAGTAGATCCTCCAGATCGATCAGATCCATTGGTTCACTTTCATCGAGGAGCTCAATTAAATTATTAATGGCTTGTTGTTTTGAGAACAAGAAGTCACTGTAGAAGATTTTTTTGAAAACATAGTTTTGAGAAGAACCTTACATCCAAACAACTGTAGGTCTTTAATCACCTCAAATTTGTTTATATTTTGGACAGTAGATGAAAGTCTAGACTAGGTAGACCCAGAGTTTGAAACATTGTGATTAGAAAGTGTATCTAGTGTCGAGGCTCCAAGTGGTGGAACATGGTGGGATTTGAAATCCTGAAATAGAGAGAAAGTAGCCCCTGGTGCAGAATTAGTATGTGAAAAGGAAGAAAAACCTAAAAAGGATTTACTAGGTGTGGGAGTGGGAAGAACATGAGAAGATACCTCCACCATGCGTTTTTTATGTGATCGCAGATGTGATCCATCGCCATGAGGATATCGTTTATTTTTTTTAGAACCTTTCTTTCCAAATATCTGTGAAGAGAAAGATGTAGAGGGATTAGTGGATGTATCCGATAGCGTCGCATCTTGATCATTACGTTTCATTTTTTGTTTATTTTTTGCTCTAATATTAGTGGAACCTTGATTCCATCTGGAGGCGTAACCCTCTTTGAAGGCCATTTGATCTCTCCAGAATTTCTGGTCCTTTTGGAGGAGAATATTTTTATTGCATTTATCCACATGGATTTTTAATTGAGTTTCCTGATCAGAAAAAGTAGGAGGAGTTTTAAATTTTGACAATTGGGACTGCATATGTTCAATTTCTTTATCAGTGGATATAATATTTTTACTATATTCTCCACTCAAAAGAGACATCATATTTTTGGAGCATAATTTCAAATTATCCTCTCATGCTTGTTTGAAAGCCATATCTATGTTGCTTATGGTAGGAAAGATTTGAATTCTTGGACCAAATCGATTGATGTTGGCCTGAATGTATCTGTCAAAGGATTGAATATGCAAAAAAGGGGAGGATTTATGCTCCAGAGTCTTTTTTTAAATGTGAGAAAAGAGAACATAGTTCTCAATCGGGAATCTCTCATTTGAAAATCCCTATGGTAATTTAGCATAAGATTATCTCACTCTTTGCCTGTATAGTTGGCCATTTGGAAGGGGAAAAAAAAAACAAAAAAAAAAAAAAGATTTTTGAATTGTATTGCACAGCACAATATCTCAACCAACTGGTAGTTATGGCACTGGTGTCAAGTACATAACAATATACCTAAACCAAAAAATCCCCCACAAAGAGGAAGGGGAACAATGGGTGTCTTCCACTCGGGATTGCATACAAAAAGAGGAAAATAGGGGGGGGGGTATAGGTTTGGATTATAAAGTAGGTCTCATCCCTAATATACTGTACAAGAACAAACAAGACAAGTTCCCCACTGAGTGGGACTATATCGACCTACAGATGGAAGTAAAAAAATATTGTAAAGAGGTTTTAAAAAATACACTTTTATTAAATAAATTGTTAAAATGTCAAAAGAGTTGCAATGTGGGGACGGAATAACACAGAAAAGTAACATCTGATTGTTAGCACGGCAAAATCATGATACACATATATGATACATACATAACCCATGTATACAATACAATGGCTGACAGGTGGATAAATGCAGTACAAGGCGAAAAAAACAAAACCCAAAAAAATGTAATTGGGTAATGATGACCCCAAAAACACTACCTATCAAAAATTAATAAATGAATAAGGTAATAACCCCAAAGAACACTACCTTCATTATCTGTTCAAATTGTAATATCTAGGTCACTACAAGACGTTTGCTACTCCTGAAGAAGGAATATCATTCCGAAACGCGTTGGATTTTGTTTTTTCGCCTTGTACTGCATTTATCCACCTGTGAGCCATTGTATTGTATACATGGGTTATGTATATATCATATATGTGTTTCATGATTTTGCTGTGCTAACAATCAGATGTTACTTTTCTGTGTTATTCCGTCACCACATTGCAACTCTTTTGACATTTTAGCGATTTATTTAATAAAAGTATATTTTTTAATACCCCATTACAATATTTTTTGACTTCCATCTGTAGGTCGATATAATCCCACCCTGTGGAGAACTTGTCTTGTTTGTTCATCCACTGTATTAGGGACTGCTGTACTACAATAGACCCCATAACATTTCACTCAAAATAAAATCGGTGAATGTCCTCTTTAAGGAAACAAAAACGTTAAGCGAAAACTTTGAGGAGTTTAGAGATTTGGATGATTAAAGCCAACAGACAACATCTGAACTATCTATATAAACCAAAATAAAAAATGTGATTTCTGAACATATTATTTAAAATCCTTAACCTCACAATAAGTCATTTTTCAGCCTATCTAGATAGCATTTCTGTCCTATTAAATTTCTCGTATTTCAAAGGAATATATTTTCGGTCTTTTATTTATCCTTTGCAGAATTTCCTATGCATCCTGACTTGCTAACAAGCCACAAGCAACCCTAGGAACTGCAAAAGAAAATCTAATCTGTGCACATAAAAAGTATTTTTTAACTGCACACTGCTATCTGGCTGTAATGAAAATATATATCATAGCAAAGACTTTTGCAAATATATATGTAATAGTTGAAGGAACTTACATAAAATACCAAAGATAAAGTTGGGAAGAAGATATTACGATATTCAGCACACTTCCTGTCAGAGATAATGTTAAGTGAGAAACTCTTTCACGGGTCAGTTTTTACTCTGAGAAAACACTGACAGTAAATTGAACTGTTAAATGTCTGATTCTGCTTGGAAGAACTCAGAGCCGCATGAGCCATCAAACCCAGAAGTACCAGGCCCTATCTCGTCATCAAGGTCCCTGGAAAGGCCACATCAACCAAGGAAGTTTAGGGAGGCAAAAATTGTTATACTGTATTAATTATTGTAGTAGGTACTTATACAGCACTGTCAATTTATGCAGCCCCTTACACATACAGTATATTGTAAATTCACATCAGTCCCTGCCCTCAAGGAGGTTACAATCTAAGGTCCCTAACTCATATCCATACATACACATACTAGGGCCAATTTAGACAGGAGCCAATTCATTCAATTCACTAGCATTAGACATGTGCAATTCATTTCGGTCTGAATAAAAATTCGGCCAAAGTTTTGGTTATTCAGAGATTCAGATGCATCCGAATCTCCCAATGAAATAGTAACGAATAGTAATGAATTTCATTGAAATCCATTAAAATGAGTTTTGTTTTCTAAAGAATTTCAACTTTTCAGAACGATTAGAATTCGGATCGGTGGCAAAGCAATCGACCGATCTAAACTCTGTGTAAAGATATAGCTGATTGTTAAGCAGGGGGCCGGGAAGCTGGCTTCCCCACTGACAGATAAATGTAGAGATAAAGAATGCTGTTTAAAAAAAAAAACGAAAGAATGCCGGCAATCACCTGCAATACAAAATGTTTAAAAAAATGGCCAAAATTAAAAAAAAAAAACAGCGTGGTGTTCTCCCTAAAATTCTTACCAGACCCTTATCCTAGCATGCAGCCTGGCAGGTCAGAAAAGGGGGGGAAGAGCAGGTCAGGAAAGGGGTGGGTGCTTTGGGGCAGGGGGGAACTCTGTACCCCCATACCCAAAGCCCCTGCTTCTTATGTTGATGGGGACAAGGGCTTCTTCCTGACAACCCTGGGCTGTGGTTGTCGGGGTCTGCAGGTGGGGGGCTTATCAGAATCTGGAAGCCCCCTTTAACAAGGGGCCCCCCTCCTATATGAATGGGTATTGGGTACATCGTACACTTACCCATTCACCAGAAAAGTGTCAAAAAGTAAAAACCACAGGAAACCGTTTTTGACAAGCCCTTTAATAAAAAGAAAACAAAAAGTGTCTCTTGATGTGACGTGCCACCGGGTGACTTAGCCGGGTGTCCTCACCCCTTGCCTATAAAAGAACTGTCAAAGAGACAGTCAAAGAGAGGGCAGACGGCAGGTAGTCCCTTAGTCAGGTTCTATTTTTTAGGTTGGCGGGCATCATGATGGATGATGGATTTACATCGAGGAACACTATTTTTTTCCTTTTAAATAAAGGACTTGTCAAAAACAGTTTCCGGGGGTTTTTACTTTTTGACACTTTTCTGGTGAATGGGTAGGGGTGCGATGTGCCCGATACCCATTCACATGAGGGGGGGAGGGACCTGGGGATTTCCAATAAGCCCCCCACCCACAGACCTCGACAAACCATAGCAAATGGTTGTTGGGATGAGGCCCTTGTCCCCATCAACAAAGCCCCAAAGCACCCCCCCCCCATGTTGAGAGCATGTGGCCTTGTATGGTTCAGGAGGGGGGGCACTCACTCTTCCCCCCCTTTTTCTGACCTGCCAGGCTGCATGCTCAGGTAAGGGTCTGGTATGGGTTTTGGGGGGACCCCACGCCATTTTTTTTTTACGTTGGATTAAAATCCATACTAGGGGGCGTGACTTGAACGGGGACCTGAATGGCCGCTTAACTAAGGAGTTCCAACACAATGAGGAAGAACATTAGCTCTTATAGGAGTCCAACAGCAGCAATTACCATGGGAAGACTCTGGAGAAGTGCCTTAGCCTCACAGACGCTGGAATCTTTGGGCACAAAACTGAGCTGCAACATACCAGAGCTTTTTCGCTCTCAAGCTCCGGGCGGCCATGCGCCATCACAGGCCTTATCCCCGCACCCACTTGGGAACAAGTCGAATACAGCTATGGACAACGGGGATACAGCCTACATACTCCTGCCCTCCCCTGATCCAACCACCAAGTCTGCTAGACCTCCAGAAGTTTGCCTCAGATATCAAGAGCACTGCAGCGATCACTGACCTAAAGGTAGATATCCAAGCGGTGGCCACGAGGATTGAAAATGTGGAGCACACAGCTCAGCTGCACTCAGAGGCCATCCACCAAGTCCAGCACACATATGATGAACAACTCTCTCAACTCTTGGAAATGTACAGACATATTGTATTATACAATGACACAGAGATAAAGCTTTTTCAAGATCTGTCTCAACTAACCTTGCAAGACTGACGTGCATTAAGCCCCTTGCTGGACATTCTCAGACTACAAGGCATTCCATATAGGTGAAAATGTCTGTTCTGCCTATCAGCCACCTCCAGGGGGCCCACTGAAATCTTACGAACCCCAGAAGACATCTCAGCCTTTTGTGAACAGCTTGATATCCCACCGCCAGATCTACTTGAATGGTACTCCTTTTACTTTCCAGCAAAACCGTGGAAGCCTGTTTCACACAACCCTTCTCCAAAGGCCCAGAGGCAGTGTTCACATCGCAGACGTCTGGACCCGACCTCACTGGCCTCCCGTCCTTCTCACAAAGACACGCAATTCCGCAGTCGGGGTCCCTTGCAACATTGAACAGATATGCTCTGGGATCTGATGGGATACAGATAAGTACCTTTTGTTTTCTTCTGTTTACTTAGCCAAGTTGACTTTTTACCTGTACTCAGATTCAACCTATACCCTACCAATTGTCAACATTCATTTTGCCAGCCATGAGTCTTAAAACTCATGGTCCTAAGACATTTGAAATATACCAGAGGACCACATATGGGAACAAACTTAACCCCTCTCAAAGGATTACAATCAGTGCACATACAGTGCATTGCGAAAGTATTCGGCCCCCTTGAACTTTTCGACCTTTTGCCACATTTCAGGCTTCAAACATAAAGATATAAAACTGTAATTTTTTTTGAAGAATCAACAACAAGTGGGACACAATCATGAAGTGGAACGACATTTATTGGATATTTCTAACTTTTTTAACAAATAAAAAACTGAAAAATTGGGCGTGCAAAATTATTCAGCCCTATACTTACAGTGCAGCAAACTCTCTCCAGAAGTTCAGTGAGGATCTCTGAATGATCCAATGTTGACCTAAATGACTAATTATGATAAATAGAATCCACCTGTGTGTAATCAAGTCTCCGTGTAAATGCACCTGCACTGTGATAGTCTCAGAGGTCCGTTTAAAGCGCAGAGAGCATCATGAAGAACAAGGAACACACCAGGCAGGTCAGAGATACTGTTGTGGAGAAGTTTAAAGCCGGATTTGGATACAAAAAGATTTCCCAAGCTTTAAACATCCCAAGGAGCACCGTGCAAGCGATAATATTGAAATGGAAGGAGTATCAGACCACTGCAAATCTACGAAGACCTGGCCGTCCCTCTAAACTTTCAGCTCATACAAGGAGAAGACTGATCAGAGATGCAGCCAAGAGGCCCATGATCACTCTGGATGAACTGCAGAGATCTACAGCTGAGGTGGGAGACTCTGTCAATAGGATAACAATCAGTCATATACTGCACAAATCTGGCCTTTATGGAAGAGTGGCAAGAAGAAAGCTATTTCTTAAAGATATGTATGAAAAGTGTCATTTAAAGTTTGTCACAAGCCACCTGGTAGACACACCAAACATGTGGAAGAAGGTGCTCTGGTCAGATGAAACCAAAATCAAACTTTTTGGCAACAATGCAAAACGTCATGTTTGGCATAAAAGCAACACAGGTCATCACCCTGAACACAACATCCCCACTGTCAAACATGGTGGTGGCAGCATCATGGTTTGGGCCTGCTTTTCTTCAGCAGGGACAGGGAAGATGGTTAAAATTGATGGGAAGATGGATGGAGCCAAATACAGGACCATTCTGGAAGAAAACCTGATGGAGTCTGCAAAAGACCTGAGACTGGGACGGAGATTTGTCTTACAACAAGACAATGATCCAAAACATAAAGCAAAATCTACAATGGAATGGTTCACAAATAAACATATCCAGGTGTTAGAATGGCCAAGTCAAAGTCCAGACCTGAATCCAATCGAGAATCTGTGGAAAGAACTGAAAACTGCTGTTCACAAACGATCTCCATCCAACCTCACTGAGCTCGAGCTGTTTTGCAAGGAGGAATGGGCAAATATTTCAGTCTCTCGATGTTCAAAACTGATAGAGACATACCCCAAGCGACTTACAGCTGTAATCGCAGCAAAAGGTGGCGCTACAAAGTATTAACTTAAGGGGGCTGAATAATTTTGCACGCCCAATTTTCAGTTTTTTATTTGTTAAAAAAGTTTGAAATATCCAATAAATTTCGTTCCACTTCATGATTCTGTCCCACTTGTTGATTCTTCAAAAAAAAAAATTAGTTTTATATCTTTATGTTTGAAGCCTGAAATGTGGCAAAAGGTCGAAAAGTTCAAGGGGGCCGAATACTTTTGCAATGCACTATATTTCCACCTAACATCCCACAATGGCTATAGCCTACGTTTTATGGTGGAAGAGTGTTTTAGGACTTTTGGATGTGTCCACCCTCTCCTATGCTCGCTGTTCTCACACAGTAATGTCTACTATGACACTAGCGAGTAACAGGACTACTCTATAGAGATCCTTGCAAGCTTTTCCTGGAAAAGCACCCTTTAATTAAACCTGATTCATGCTCATAGGAGACCCGGGGAGAACCAATTTTGGTTGTGACATGTACTGCAGATACTGACATTCTATACCCCACACACCAACTGAGTTCTTCATCCAAGATCTCCTACAGTTCTTGCTCCATAGGGATATCTGAAGCAAACATGATGTTGATTCCCCCTTACATACCGATCGTCCAGATATTGTAATAAAAATTTTATTTTTTGCCTGGGACGAAAGGACCTTTGGTTCTTGCTTTAGAGAATGCTATAAAATAATGTGGGTCATCGCCAGTCAATCGAGGACTAGCTGGGGGGGTTATTTTGTTTTTTTCTTACTTAAAGTAAATGAAATTTGCTACAAACACCCAATGCCATACATGCCGTCTGTTTTTTGTCTTCTGTTTTGAATAATGTCGCTCAGCGGAATGCTCACACGCCCTCACTTACTATAAGAATACTGAAGCATATTACTCCAGAACAGAATGGATAGCACACCTTAGACTTGATAAGGCTATGGGGGGGGGGGGGGATTGGGAGGAGCTATATGGTGCACAACCCTGGTAAACTTTCCTTTCGGAGCCTTGCAACTGTATGAGATTGCTGACTGTCCAGACCTCTTCTTTGTAATACGTAAGTTAGCGGGTCTAACTACACCCCTGGTACTTCCCTCCTTTTGATCTCTTTTCTCTATCTCTAATCCCTTTTTTTTTTTTGCTCTTGTCCTCTCCCCCTGGACCCACAATTTAAAACGTAGGTTACGGGAAAGGTCTGTGAACATTCCCACCAATCCCCTAACATACTCGTTCCTGGATATAACTGAAAAATTTCTTAGAGTAATTCCAATGCCTGAATCCAACATGCAGAGCCACCCCACTGACGTTGAAGTGCGTGTCTCTCAATTTGGCAATATACCAGAAAAAAGATCCCAGGTGTTGACTGCATTGGCCAAATTCAAAGCTCATTTTATTTTCATTCAGGGAACACATTTCAAATCAGACTGTATTCCGAAGCTGACTAATACAACATTCCCTATTTCCCATCATGCGCCCAATCAAAAACAAAGGGGGTTTCGATCCTCATATCTAAAACCTCCTCTTTTCAGCTAATGGATAAGCTTATTGTTCCTGAAGGGCAAGTTTGCCTCCAAACCTATCACCTAAGCTAACATCTATTGCCATAATGAATGTCAGGTCTAATTTTTTTGTAAGATAGGGGATCTTTTACTCTCATTCCAGACAGGCACTTTGATCCTGGGTGGTGATTTCAATGTCCCTCTGAACCCGTTGATAGACACATCCTCAGGTACATCGATATTGCCATACAGGGCCATATGTCAAGCTAACTCGCAATTGCATAGCCTGACACTCCATGATACATGGCGGACTTTATTTCCCAAAGAAAAATACTTTACATTCTTTTCTAGCCCTCACAATAGATACTCAAGACTGGACTACTTTTTCTTGTCCCAAAGAGACTTTCCCTATCTTTCGAAAGCTACAATTGAGCCTATGATCTTCTCAGACCTCCATCCAATCAATCTCTCTGACCCTATCCTTTCCAGATTTGATTTTGAAATCAAAGATTTGGAGACTTAATGCTTCCCTTCTGAAGGATCCAGAGGTGATGCAGCAGTTTGCCTCTAACCTCGACAAATTATTTTGGATAAATTCCACGCCATAGATGAATCCTCTCCCCCTATGGAAAACTCTCTAATCAATTCAAGAAGGAGAAGCAGAAAAGGGTTGACTCATTACTAAGCCGAATTAAAACATTGGAAGCACTAAACAAATGATCACTGGCCCTGGACACACTTCAGGAACTCACACAAACTAGATCTTTGTTGTTGGAGGAACTGGGTAAACAAACAAGGTGACGGTACATCCTAAAGCAGAAACTTTTTTATGAACATGGGAACAGAAGTGGCCACCTCCTGGCACGAGCAGTCCAGGAGACTAAATCCTCCCTTCAAATACATCACTTGAGGGATCGGAACAATAGGCTCCTTTCGCATAATGATGAGATTGCCCAACACTTCGAACAATACTATCAGGGGTTATACAACATCCATGCCCATAGTATGGATTCCCTTTCAAGGGATGAATGCCTGGGACAAATATAAACATTTTCTAACCAAATACAGCCCGAAGCCAATTCCGACTCAGACAGCCATGGAGTTGGAAAGTCCTATCTCCCAGGGGGAAATAAACATAGCATTGAAACACATGAAAGTTGGAAAAAGTCCTGGACCAGATGGTCTATCCCTACAATATTAGGAATGTTTTCAAAAGGTCTTAGCCCCCAAACTGCTGTCTACTTTTAACGCCCTGACAACTTCCTCCTACCAGCATAATAGCATCCTAGAGGCACATATAACGGTAATGTCGAAGGAGAGGAAGGACATAACGCGAGTAGAGAACTATAGGCCAATTTCCCTTTTAAATGTGGACATCAAAATTTATGCAAAAATATTGTCAAACAGACTTCTCCCACTGATCCCCTCCTTAACTGGACTAGATCAAGTAGGCTTCATACCTGGAAGTGAAGCACGATATAATACCATTAAAGTGCTGAGGCCTGAACGAAATAGAATATAAACTGGTGGCGTTCGCGGATGTTTTACTATTATTTCTGTCAACAACACAGATCTTTCTACCGAATTTACTCAACGATCAAAAGCTTTTTAAAAAATTAATTACACCAAATCGCACAGACAAAGACCTTATGTGAGGAACGTTTCCAGTTTTCTTGGAAGACGGATGCAGTATTGTACCTGAGCACCCAGATACCCTCCTCCTTTAAAGACCAATATGACATAAACTTCAGGCCACTACTCTGCAAAATTCGAGATGATGTTATGAGCTGGATGGGACTGAACATCTAATGGTTCAGATGTTCACCCCTTATAAAAATGAATGTACTCCAGAGATTTCTGTACTTAATGCAGACAATATCGATTGTTATACCTAACGCTTTCTTTTCCGAATATAAATGGGCTTGCTTCAGGATCATTTGGAAAGACTCTGTACCTCAAGTTAAATAAGCCTGATTCACACTTCCAAAATTGCAGGGTGATATAGGTCTGCCGAACATCTACAAATATTATTTGGCTTGCCATTTCAACCAAGTAGCAGACTGGTGTATTCATTTGCAGAGGAATGTCTGAATTTTGATAGAAACAGAGCCTATCCTCAGTACTTCATTTACTGCCATGGCTCCCACTTCAACACCTTGCGAAACAGACCCATAAGCATCCGCTTATTGGCGCGTCCTTACTATGCTTTCAAATTGCGTGTAAATCAGTATACCTTCCCTCCTCACTGGGTCCTATAACATTGTTCTGCCATAATCCGGACTTCCTTCCCGCCAGTACTGCCATTCACCTCTTCCTCACACTAGCACTGCCACTCATCCCACCCCCCCAACCCCCCAGCACTGCCACTCATCCCATCCTTCCCCAGCATTGCCATTCATCCCCCACCAGCACTATCACTCATCCATTTGCCCAACTAGCACTGCCACTCATCCCATACCCCCCAGAACTGCAACTCAACCCCTCACACCATTCATTCCATCCCCCTAACACTGCCACTCATCTGATTCTCCCCTACCACACTGCCACTTATCCCACCCCCCAGCACTGCCACTCATCTCACCCCCCAGTACTGCCACTCATCACACCCCCTCAGCACTGCCAATTATCTCATCTCCCCAGCACTGCCACATATTCCACCCCTTAGAACTGCCACTCATCCTGCCCCCTAGCACTGCCACTCATTCACCCCCCCTAGCACTGCCACTCATCCCATCCTCCTCCAGCACTGCCACTCATCCCATCCCCCCAACACAGCCACTCATCTCATTCCACCCAGCACTGCCACATATTCCATCCACCCTAGCACTGACACTCATCCCAACCCCCCGCACTGCCACTCATCCATCCCCCCACCACTGCCACTCATCCCACCCCAGCACTGCATCCCCCCCAGCACTGCTACTCATCCCACTGCCCCAACACTGCCAGTCATCCCATCCCCCCCAACACTGCCACTCATCCCATCCCTTCCCCCTAGCACTGTCACTGTTTCCATCCCTTCCCCCAGCACTGCCACTCATCCCCCACCAGCACTGCCACTCATCCCATCCCTCCCAGCACTGCCACTCATCCCATCATCCCCAGCACTGCCACTAATCCCTTCCCCCCTTTAGCACTGCCACTCATCACATCTCCCCAAGCACTGTCACTCACGCCCCCCCCCCTCCCTGCACTTCCACTAATCTCCTTCCCCCAGCACTGCCACACATCCCCCAGCACTGCCACTCATCCCATCCCTCCCCCCTAGCACTGCCACTCATTCCATCCCTTCTCCCAGCACTGCCACTCATCCCATCCTCCCCCAGCACTGCCACCTATCCCTTCCCCTCTCAGCACTGCCATGCATCCCCCACCAGCACTGCCACTCCTCCCTTCCCCCCACCAGCACTGCCACTCACCCCATCCCCCCCCCCAGCACTGCCACACATCCCATACTAGCCCAGCACTGCCATTCATCCCCCACCAGCACTGCCACTCATCCCTTCACCTGCCAGCAATGTACTCATCCCACCCTTCAGCACTGCCACTTATCACATCCCTCCCGGCACTGCTGCTCATCCCATCTTCCCCCTTGCACTTCCACTCATCCCATCCTCCCCCAGCACTGTCACTCATCCCATCCCCCCTAGCACAGCCACTCATCCCATCCCCCTAGCACTGCCACTCATCCCATCTTCCCCCAGCACTGACACTTATCCCTTCCCCCCCTCAGCACTGCCACTCATCACATCTCCTCCAGCACTGTCACTCACCCCCCCTGCACTGCCACTCACCCCCCCCCCCAGATTTGCCACTTATTCCAGTTATAACTGCCAGTTATCCCTTCCCCCCTCAGCACTGCCATTCATCCACCACCAGCACTGCCACTCCTCCCTTACCCCCACCAGCACTGCCAATCACCCCATCCCCCCCAGCACTGCCACACATCCCATCCTCCCCCAGCACTGCCATTCATCCCCCACCAGCACTGCCACTCATCCCTTCACCCTGCTAGCACTGCACTCATCCCATCCCCCCAGCACTTACACTCATCACATGCCTCCCCGCACTGCCACTCATCCCTACCCCCCGTGCACTGCCACTCACCCCATCTTCCCCCCGCACTTCCACTCATCCCATCCTCCCCCAGCACTGCCACTCATCCCAACACCCTAGCACTGCCACTCTTCCCATCCCTTCCCCCTAGCACTGCCACTCATCCCATCCTCCCCCAGCACTGCCACTCATCCCCCACCAGCACTGCCACTCATCCCATCCCCCCAGCACTGCCACTCACCCCCCCCCCCCACGCACTGCCACTCTTTCCATCATTCCCCAGCACTGCCACTCATCCCTTCGCCCCACCAGCACTACCACTCATCCCCTCTCCCCCAGCACTGCCACTCACCCCCCATGCACTGCCACTCATCCCCTCCCTCCCAGCACTGCCAATCATACCATCCCTTCCGCCAGCACTGCCACTCATCACACCCCCCAGCAGTGTCACTCATCTTAACCCCCCCAGCACTGACACTCATCCAGCCCCCTAGCACTGACACTCATTCATCCCCCCTAGCACTGCTACTTATCCCACCCCCAGCACTGCCACTCATCCCATCCTCCCCCAGCACTGCCACTCATCCCATCCCCCCAGCACTGCCACTCATCTCATTCCCCCTAGCACTGCCACGTATCCCATTGCCCCAGCACTGCCACTCATCCCAACCCCCCCAGCACTGCCACTCATCCAACCCCCCACCACTGCCATTCATTCCATCCTCCCCTAGCACTGGGTTGCTGGGCAGGTGGGGCCGCCGGGCAACTGCCCAGCATTCCCATTCGGTAAGATGGCCCTGCGGGTTTCCCCCTCCTGCCGACTGCTGCGGGGGATGCTTTGTGGATGGAGAGCAGGGAAGGGGCCAATGAATGTGTAATTTACCGGCCCCTCTCTTGTCTTAATAAATAGAGTCAGTCATCCGTAGTCATTTATAACTGAGGCATAGTAAACTGTGTTTACTATGCCTCAGTTTGTGAATAAACAGGAAGCCTCTGTACAAAGCTTTTCCCGTCCCTTCATTCTGTGTAGCTGAGATTGCAGAGATGGAGATTGGAGGTTATGTACTCAACTCAATCTCCTTTCCCAGTTTCAAAGATGAAACATAAGAGGTCTGTTTAGACCCCTGATATCTCACCCACGGTCCATATTCCCATCACACATGTTCATGGAATGAGCTCTTGGTTTGATCCTTGGTGTGCTGGTGAATATCTACATATGATATCTCACCCAAGCCCCCCCAAGGGGCTCCTAAAAATTGTAACAAATAATAAAAAAATAAACATGTGAAAAAATAAATAAATAAATGAAAATGGTAAAAAATAAAATAACAAAAAAAAAAAAAATACTGACCTCGGTGGCGGAACTACCAGGGTCCCAAAGGTTGCACATTTGACCTGGCCCAATCTGGATGGGGGTCATGGGGGCCCTTTATGGGTTTTTGCACCCGGGCCCTGAAGGTTCTAGTTACACCTCTGCTCTCATATAAACAAAAAAAAAAACAAAGTTACGGACTGTTCTCTGACTCTGAGTGCCTGTGGAAATTTGGTGTGCCTGGCTGTACAGGGTGGGGAATCACAGTATACTTGTGGCTCCCTAGGGGGTGCGCTAAATTAGAATAATGGATCCTGCAGCCTGTGATTACAATGAAGGGCAGTGGAAATTGAGGTGTAGCAGGATTAACCCATGGATAAATATGCAGGACAGTTCCACAAAAGGCAGGACTGTTGGGATGCTTATGGAGAACAATCATGGAGAGAGAACCACTAACAGGATTGTGACATCTGATTTTGAAGTAATCAGTATAACATACACCACTAATCAAACCTGGAGGTTTTGAATAAGGACATTTACAAATAATTGTTTATAAAATTGTGGAGGAGTGGGGCGCGTGTGAAATCTCAGCAGTGGTTTTGTCTACATACTCAGAAAAAAAGGTTCTCTTTTCTAGGGACCTATTATTCACAAATCAGAAGTAAAAAGTACATTTTCACTGTGGTTTTGATGACACAATAAAGCTGAGTGGAAAACAGAAGTAGAAATAGTAAAGTATAAATGAGTCAATGCTTTATGGTGTCAGATTTCTATCCAGTTCTGCATTTTAGCACATTTTTACTGTTAAAAGGTTTGCATACAAATATGTGTAGAGTGAGTAATGTTTGATCATTTTCATTGCCATCATAAGGACCACTAAATAGCTTTAAAAATGAAAAAAATAACAAAAGATGGAGATCCAGGCACATGATTAAAATACACATAAACTAGTAATAAATTAATAAAAAAAGCAATAAATGTGCTTCTACAGGCAACCAAGAAAACACCTTAATCCAGTGCTTGACAAAATTGCTTTGAATCTAGAACCCAGGTAAAAAAGTTAGGAGCCAGTTTTTTTTTTTTTTCAACTTCCCTACCAAGTCCTTTCACCCCTTTTTAACGCAGTCACACTTTGAATGACAATTGTGCGGTCATGCAACACTGTACCCATATAAAATTTTTATCATTTTTTTCACACAAATAGAGCTTTCTTTTGGTGTTATTTAATTACCACTAGCTTTTTTTTTTTTGCTAAACAAATTAAAAAAGACCAAAAATGTTGAAAAAAAACCCCCTTTTTCTTTATTTCTGTTATTTTTGTTTTTCACTGATGTGCGGTGATAAGGCTGCACTGATGAGGACTGATGGGACGGCACTGATGGGCACCGATGAGTCGGCACTGATGAGGCTACACTGATAAGGCCGCATTGATGGGCCCTGATATGCTGCACTGATGCTCACTGATATGCTGCACTGATGGTCACTGATATGCTGCACTGATGAGCACTGATAAGCACCACTGATGGGTACTCATATTCTACACTGATGGGCACTGATAAGCCACACTGATATGCTGCACTGATAGTCACTGATAAGCTACACTGATGGGCCCTGATAAACTGCACCAATGGTCACTGATATGCTGCACCAATGGTCACTGATAAGCTGCACTGATGATCACTGATTGGCACTGATGGGGCTGCATAGCTGGTTATCTGGTTTCCTTACCTCACGCTGTGACAGTGCTGAGGAAGGATGCAATTTCTACTCATCATGGCGACCTGGCATCTGCCTTGCCTTAATCTGTCTTCATAATATCCTCCTATAAGCCTATGCACAGCAGCAGATAGACTCTGCACTATTAGATTTGTCTAAAGAACAACAAATATACATCACAGGAATGGAACACAGCTGATGGGAAAGTCAAATATATGAAAGGGAGTGACACATCCTCACCACTCTAACAGTAAAGAACCACTTACTCATTTTAGGGTTAAAAAATACATCTCGTCCAACATTGTAGAGTGGCCACTTCTCTTCTGAAAGTGGTAATAAAGTCCACTTTGCAACTTTTACCTACAGGTAAACTTATAAACGAGCTTACCTGTGGGTAAAATGAATATCTCCAAAACATGCACTGTTTGAGGGATATTCTAATGAGTAGCAGCCAGTGATATGCGCACCGTGGCATGCTGTCCATTGAGAGAGCCGTGCCGTGGCTCCCACGCACATGCGCGAGAGTGATGTAATTGCAGCTTGGCCATTCAAATGGCCGAAGCCTGTGAACCCAGAAGGAAGTGTATCAACATTGTGTCAACAGTGATAGCCTTTTTTCCTTCTGGGAATAACCTGTGCACGTCCAAAAGTGCACTTTGTGTGTAGCTTTGGAGGGTGTCTACAGCTATATATATGAGTCAGTGATTAAATGGCTCCTTGCTCTCAATCTACTGCTGGCTATCTGGAGCCCACTCTATAAGGTGGTGAACTTGAATACAATCCCTTTAGGATTCTGCATGCAATGGTTAATGCTCTTTAGTAAAATCAGTCTCCCTCTGCTAGCAGTGGTAAAGTGAACCCAACAAGCGGCCACTCACCAGTTCAATGCACTCAGCAGTCCAGATACTTGGCAAATAAGAACTCTTTTGGCGTTGCCTTCAGTGTATATCTCCTCTCTGTGACTGTCTATTCCAGCCCCTGAAATCACTGTCTGCACCCCAGGGATGAGATGCCTCAGCTTACTGCAGGAGGAGCAGAGACGGAGTCACACCAATTCAACTGCTTCCAGTGCAGACAATAGGGTGTGACTTTTCATGCGATTTGAAACTTTCAATTTGCATGACAAGTCGCACCGGTGTGTCCGGGGGTTTAAGCTCGGTTTTGTGGGACTCAGGTTTGAGCTCTACAGTGCCAGAACTTTGGGCCCCACAAACACTATAACACTGGCCGATGGTTGGGGGGGGGGGGGGGTTGGGGGTTGACAGAGACTAATGGATCTCTAATTTTTGGCACCACTCCTAAGTTAGGACCCCCCCCCCTATTTTACGGTTTGGGGTAGACACAATGGTCTGCCAGTTATTTCTCAAGTTGCCCGTTATTTGTATTGGGTATTGTGTATTTATCCATTGTTATTTCCATTTTTTTCTTAATTTACTGTGTGTTGCACCAATTAATATCCCCCTTCAACCTTGGTGTGCCAGAGAGTGTGGTGCTACCCAGAGAGTTGCTTGCATGGAATACAGTGAACAGCTAGAAAGCGCTCTAATTATAAATCCATGTGTATACTCCAGATCAGACAATATTACATATAGTAAATTCCAGAGTTAGACAGGTCTTACTAGCATTACACCAGTAGGAGTAGCATGCATGCACAACTGACATAATCTGGAGTGCATACCAATGAAAACTCTGATGCATTTTGATGGAAAGTACCAACTTTTTAAGAAAAATAGCTATGTTTAGTTCTGCACAGTAGTGTTGCTCCACCATATAATGACCTACAGTGCTTTTGTCAACTGCTCTGTAAACATATTATTTATTTATGTTGTGCACATAGGTTTTCCTTGGTAGGATCCACTTTGTGGACTTTTCTGTAAGGATGACCTTTCTTTATAGTAGCTAAAAAAACTGGCCACAGCTTTTTACTCCACTGCTTCTTGCAAAACCGATGACATAATGGATTGCTGGGTCTGCAGAAAACTTGTCATCAAATGTAACTAATCAAAGTAAATGAATGTGCATGATGTACCTGAAAGGTAATTATTGTAATAATCTCTTTGCAACTGTAGTTGGGTGTCAGATCATGCATGTCTATAGTGTGTGAGATTTAAAGGTGCTGGTACTGCTAGTCATCACACCATCTATGGAAAGTTTTTGTTCTTATAACATTTCCATTCTGTAGCCTGTACACCTGATCCTTAATGATAGGCCAGAGTTCTTTCAATTTGTTTCTGCCTGTGTATATTATTGTCTTACTATTGCTTCCTAGATATTCAACCCTGGCCTGTACTTTGGAGGCTGCTTTCTGTCTTCTGTCCACCTTGACTCGTTGCAAGTTGCACACCAGAGAAGACCAGATTTGAATGGACGTACTGTGGAGGCAGTGTGTCACTTCTGTGGCATAAAGGGATCATGAGCAATAAAAATCACCTCTCAAACAAGTCCTGTGTCTGAACACTCAATTTAATCATTAAACTATCTCTAAAAGAAATGCTAAGAGAGCTTAATTACTAGCTAGCTGAAAGTTCTTTCTATCCCAGCTATGTTGCAAGCCCAGCACTTCCCATGGCTTTCAAGCTGTGCTGTGGAGCATTAGACCCTTGTGCATGAGGTTATGGCATTTAGGTGTGGGTGGAAGGTACAAGTGCAGCATCCAGGCCCCGCTGCTAGTGACCTGTCAAGCTCTATGAGCCTATACCTGCCATTCCAAAACACAAGGAATATTCATCTTACTTTTCTAGTAGATTCTCAAGAGATTTATTTCCTAAAAATCTCTATCTGGCTGGAGGAAACTACCCTTGTAACTAGGAACTATAGGAAAAAAACAGTGGCCAACACCCTGCTCCATGCTAGTAGTCACCATCCGAGATCTTTGATTCGTGGTATCCCAGTTGGCCAGTTTCTGAGGATTAGAAAAAACTGTTCTAATGATGATGACTACCGGCGTGAAGCAGATGATTTATACAAAAGATTTAGGGAAAGGGGCTATTCACATCAAACCCTTAGAAGAGCTAAAAAGATTGCAGGGGAAAAAATGAGAAGGGACCTCCCCAAACCCCATGAAGCCATACCAGAGACCCTTGAGGGTCCAGTAAGGATTATTACTAGGTATGGGGCTCAGTGGGAAGAAGTAAACTGTATTTTACAAAACAACTGGTACACACTTACACCTACCAATGATCTAAAATAAATAGTAGGCCTGAGACCACAATTAGCAAAACGGGCAAATAATTTAAACGACACCTTAGTCCATTCTGAATCAGTGAGAAAACCCAAACTAAATTGGCCCAGGGATCTCCCAGAATTAAAAGGCATGTATCCCTGCAGACATTGTTAAATGTGTAGATATGTCGACCGTACAAATGTGTTCACTGACTCTGACGATGCAAATACATATCAGATCAAACAGTTTGTCAAATGTGCAACCACAAGGGTGTTATATATTTTGGAGTGCCCATGTAAAAAATGATATGTGGGCAAAACCAAATGTCAACTGTGTGTCAAATTTGCTGAACACATTAAAAATTGAAAACAAAAAGAGGAGACACCAATAAGGCTACACTTCGCAGCGGTATATATGGGAAAAACAAAGGGACTGAAGGTAAAGGGATTTTTTGCCCTACTTCGAACTAATCGAAGAGGGAATTTTGACACAGTTCTTTTAAAGAAGGAAAAATGTTGGATTTTTAGGCTGGGTACTTTAGCACCTAGGGGATAACTAAATGAGTTTGAAGGTGTTCCTAGAGGTCTAACTGTTAATTTCCAGGTTAGGGGATTGACCGATAGGAATTTTTCTATTAACAACAAAAATCCCCTAAAAACTTCCTGATTAAAAAAAAAATATTTAGGTGAAAGGATATAACTAGAGAGGTAAAGTTCTAAAAGCATTATGATGGCTTTTGCAGAGAGAATGATGTATTTGCTAAAAATGACTGGTATGCTGGGGTGAATCGATATGTATGAATCTTGATCTGTGTAGTTGTATCTCTCTTTCACAGCATAGTTATGTAGTGTTAACGATGTACCACTAGATGGTCTTATTGGATGTACTGAGTGATAGGGCATTTATTCCCTTTAAATACCGGTTGATAAGGGACATCTATATGTCCTGACGAAGCATGCGTATGCATCCGAAATGTGTTGACTTAGGTAGCGCAGTTGGGCCCTGCATCTCACAATGCGCTCCATCTACTCCGAGGTGGAAGTTCCGGGGTGTTCTTGAACTGGCATGGACACACACTGAGGCCTCTGAGTAAAGCTCTGCTCAAGCAGGGAGTAAACCATCAGCGGTCCACTGCATCTTTACCCTGGATAGTTCTACACAGGTGGCTGGAGGCGTCCACATATCGGCACATAGAAGGAACAACAAGGAAGAATTCGGTGCCACGGAGTGGTGAGAGCCTCCGGGCATCCTTTCATCTTCAGCTTTGCATTTAGCTATATGCATGAATGTGACCGTGATTTCAAGTAGGAGCCTCAACCCACAGGTTATTTTGGTTGTGGTGGATGAAACTTTACCCACAACCACCTACACCATCCAGTTGGAGCAAGCACACCAATACCATTGTGGGGTTTAACGGAGCCATTAGACACTCTCTATTCCAAGGTTGCAATTACCTATGGTAGTTGTTACACTTCATATGGTGATGTATTCCTGTTGATTCCTTTGGTGGACTATTCAAATACAGTGGGCCATCTTTCGGCCCAATCTTTTAATTGGTCTAGGACCAGATGCATCAAGGGACATTATAATTTAGGCAGAGATTTGCCTACCATACATGATCCCGGGCGTTATTTAAATTGGTGTTGGACTGCCTTCATACAGGTTCTCCATATACAACCTTTTATCCTCGGGAAGGGTGGCCTTATGGTCTCCCTTCACACTTGTTTTATGATTCTACATCAGTTGTGGAGGTACCCCATCTAATGGACGAATGCAGTGTGTAATTTATTCATGCAAATCCCAGGTGTTGGGTTAAGGTCATGTGTTGTTTTTGTTTTTATTTTATTATTGCATATCTAAATACCTGAGCCTCATGCACTGCTGCTAAAGACGCCTTCAAATTAGCAATTTTTTGAGACATGTTTTATAAAGGAAACATGGTTTATAAAGAGAAAAGATAATAATGAAACATTTGCCAAAATATACTGTAAATATACTATACGTAACTTCTTTTAATAAATCTTTGGTCTTCCTCCTGCAGTGGATGGGTCCAAATTTCTGCAGAGAGCATTGCCAGTTAATAGGTCACTGCTCTCTACAGTATTCTTCTGCAATCCCAGGCCAGATTGATGACAGGCTACTAATTGTTGGGTCCCTGACAGCCTGAGCTCACAGGAAAAATGAGTTAAAGGATTCTGGCCTGGAAGTTCGAGCCATTTAGTGGTAGTCAAGAAATACTGAGAATAGCTCCAGACTGAAGGTAACTATTGCAGTGAATGAAGGCCTCCTGATTAGGGTTGAGCGGACACCTAGATGTCCGTGTTCGACGGGTTCGGCCGAACTTTAAAAAAAAGTCCGGGTCCGTGTCCCGGACTTTTACCGAACTTTTCCCGGACACCGAACCCCATTGAAGTCAATGGGGACCCGAACTTTAAGGCACTAAAATGGCTCTAAAACACCAATGGAAAGGGCTAGAGTGCTGCAAATGGCAGCAAAACGTAGTTAAGAGCATGGCAAGTGCTCTGCAAACAAATGTGGATAGGGAAATAACTTAAAACAACAAAAAAAAACAGAAAAATAAAACAATGTTCTTCATCTCTGAAGGACGAGGCCCATAAGGAGTAGGAGGGAGGTTGAGGTGGTGGTGGATGTGGCGGTGTCATAGGCGTGCGCACAGGGTGTGCCTGGTGTACCTGGGCACACCCTAATCACCTAGGGCACATAGCATTATCGCTCTGTTTGCCAGTGAGGAGATGGGAAAGATCTCCCTCGCACCTGCTCTGCTCTATTTCTCTTTGCCAGCAGGGAGAGTAATGTATCGGGGCCATGTACATGTAGGCAAACACATGCATGTGTATTTCAACTTTGGGGTGCACACCCTAATGCAATAGGCTGCGCACACCTATGGGCGGTGTAGGTGGAAGCGGCGGTGGAGGAGGACCAGGGCCGGATTAAGAGCATCATGGTCTTGGTGCTGAGGATTTTGAAGGGCCTTAAGGGCCGTGCCTTGGCATGCACCCAGAGGAGGAAGGGTGCAGCCATGCATGCCTAATTCAACATGGGATGCTGTCTCTGAAGCCCATAAACACATCCATGCATCGGCAACTTTCCCTCCTTGTCCGGCTTTCGTGCTGTGTGGGGAGGTTCTGAGGGTGCTGCCTGGGGAAGCGAGCATAGAAGCCAGACTTCTGTGTTTACAAGTGACAGAAGAGCGGTCACAGTGAATATGGCCAACCCGGGGCCTATATAAAAGGTAGGGGCCTGCATGGAGCTGCAGCTCCAATAGCCCCTACGTTAATCTGGCCCTGAGGAGGAGGACGAGGTAGCCAACACTGCTTCTTTTCACAAATTTTAAATGAGGGTACACCCCAAAAGAGTGAGAAAGAGCAAAAATGGAACAATGGCTGGGTAAGGTCGGTATCCATTGCTATTCTGCACAAGGTACGGAAAAGTTCCGTGGGATCCATGCCTGGTTCATTTTAATGAACGTGAGCTTGTCCACATTGTCTCTGGACAGGCGGCTGCGCTTGTCTGTTATAACACCCCCAGCCGTGCTAAATACCCGTTCAGATAATACACTGGCTGCAGGGCACGCCAGCACCTCCAAGGCGTAAAGGGCAAGCTCAGGCCATGTGCCCAATTTGGAGACCCAGAAGTTGAAGGGGGCAGACCCCTCATTCACTACATGTAGGCGTGTGCACACATACTGCTCCACCATGTTGGTAAAATGCTGCCTCCTGCTAAGACGTTCCATCTGAGCTGCTGGTGCTGCTGTTTGTTGTGGCGTGCTGACAAAGCTTTTCCACATTTCGGCCATGCTAACCCTGCCTTCTGAGGTGCTGGCGGTGCCCTGGTTGAGTTGGCGACCTCCTCCTCCTCCTCCTCTGCCTTGTGCTTCCACTGTGGCCCCGCTGTCAGATGGGAATGCCAGCAGCATCGCGTCTACCAGCGTGCGCTTGTACTCGCGCATCTTGCGATCGCGCTCCAGTGAGTGAATTAAGGACGGTACGTTGTCCTTGTAACGGGGATCCAGCAGCGTGGCCACCCAGTAATCAGCACAAGTTAGAATGTGGGCAACTCGGCGGTCGTTGTGGAGACACTGCAGCATGTAATCGCTCATGTGTGCCAGGCTGCCCAGAGGCGACGAAAGGCTGTCCTCTGTGGGAGGTGTATCGTCCGTGTCCTCTGTATCCCCCCAGCCACGCACCAGTGATGGCCATGAGCTGGCCTGGGTGCCACCCTGCTGTGAACATGGTTCCATCTCCTCCTCCAGCTCCTCCTCCTCATCCTCCTCATCCTCCAGAACTGTGCCCCTGCTGGACAATTGTGTCCCTGGCGTTTGTGTGTGCAGGAACCCACCCTCGGAGCCCCTTGCGAATGACTGCCCTGAAAGCCTTTGAAATGTTACCTCTTCATCCTCCTCCTCCTCCTCCTCCTCATCCTGTGCCACATCCTCTTCCATCATCGCCCGAATTGTTTTTTCAAGGAGGCATAGAAGTGGGATAGTTAAGCTGAGAACGGCGTCATTGCCACTGGCCATGTTGGTGGAGTACTCAAAACAGCGCAACAAGGCACACAGGTCTCGCATGGAGGCCCAGTTATTGGTGGTGAAGTGGTGCTGTTCCGCAGAGCGACTCACGCGTGCGTGCTGCAGCTGAAACTCCACTATGGCCTGCTGCTGCTCGCACAGTCTTTCCAGCATGTGCAAGGTGGAGTTCCACCTTGTGGGCACGTCACATATGAGGCGGTGAGCGGGAAGGCCGAAGTTACGCTGCAGCGCTGCCAGGCGAGCAGCAGCAGGGTGAGAACGCCGAAAGTGCGCACAAACGGCCCGCACTTTCTGCAGCAGCTCTGACATATCGGGGTAGTTTTTAAGGAACCTCTGCACCACCAAATTCAGCACATGCGCCAGGCAAGGGATGTGCGTCAAACCGGCTAGGCCCAGAGCTGCTATGAGATTTCTCCCATTATCGCACACCACCAGGCCGGGCTTGAGGCTCGCTGGCAGCAACCACTCATTTGTTTGCTGTTCCATGCTCCTCCACAACTCCTGCGCGGTGTGTGGTTTGTCCCCCAAACAGGCAAGTTGTAAAACTGCCTGCTGTCGTTTACCCCTGGCCGTGCTGAAGTTGGTGGTGAAGGTGTTACGCTGTCCGGATGAGGAGGCGGTAGAGGATGAGGAAGCGGAGTAGGAGGAGTTAGGTACAGGAGGCAAACTGAAGCGCCCTGCAATCCTCGGTGGTGGAAGGACATGCGCCAAATTGCTATCCGCCTCAGGCCCATCCGCCACTGCATTTACCCAGTGTGCCGTTAGGGAGATATAACGCCCCTGACCGTGCTTACTGGTCCACGTATCCGTAGTTAGGTGGACCTTGGCACAGATGGCGTTGCACAGTGCACACCTGATTTTTTCCCCCACTTGGTTGTGTAGGGAAGGGATGGCTTGCCTGGAAAAGTAGTGGCGGCTGGGCACGACGTACTGTGGGACAGCCACCGACATAAGGTTTTTAAAACTGTGCGTCTCCACCAGACGGAATGACAGCATTTCAAAGGCCAATAATTTTGAAATGCTGGCATTCAGGGCCAGGGATTCGCGGGTGGGTAGGGGGGTACTTCCTCTTCCTCTCAAGTGTTTGGGAGATGGAAATCTGAACGCTTCCACGGGACATTGTGGAGATGGTTGTTGGTGACCCAGGTGGTGGTGTTGCTGACAGATCGTCTGTTTGCGGGGTGGCAGGTGCCGGTATCACTACAGATGTGGCTGGAGCGGCCGAGACTGCAGCAGAAGAGGAAGCAGGATGAGCCAGAGACGTTTCTTGGTTTTGAAGGTGTGTACTCCACTGCAGCTCGTGCTTTGCACTTAGATGCCTGATCATGCAGGTTGTGCTCAGGTTGAGAAGGTTTATGCCTCGCTTCAAGCTTTGATTGCACAGGGTGCAAACCACTCGTGTCCTGTCATCAGCACATTTTCTAAAGAACTTCCACGCTAGAGAACTCCTTTGAGCTGACTTTGGTGCACTCGTTCCCTTGCTGCGTTGGGCAGTAGCGGGCGTAGTGTCTAGGGCACGGCCGCTCCGCTTCTGCACCCTGCTCCCTCTTCTGCTGTGCTGGTGGCTCTGTGCGACCACCGCCTCTTCCTCCAAACTACTCAGGTCACCTGCATGACGTTCATTCCATGTGGGGTCGAGGACCTCATCGTCCTCCACATCATCTTCCACCCAGTCTTCACCCCTGCCCTTCTTGTCGGTCTCCACAATGCTGAACGCCGCAGCAGTTGGCACCTGCGTTTCGTCATCATCGGAGACGTGCTGCGATGATCCTTGCATGTACTCATCTTGAGAAATAAGTGGTTGGGCATCGCTGCACTCAATCTCTTCCACTTCTGGGGCAGGGCTAGGTGGATGGCCCTGGGAAACCCTGCTGACAGAGTCATCAAAAAGAAGAAGAGACTGCTGTATGGCTTGGGGCTCAGACTGCTTGCCTGATTTGCAAGGGGGTGAGGTGAAAGACGGTTGGACATCGGCTGCAGGTGCCAACTGTGACCTTTCTGCAGTAGACTGGGTGGGAGACAATGTGAAGGAACTGGAGGCACTGTCAGCAGTAGTGTTGAGCGAACACGGACTGTATTATTCGTGTTCGTACCGAATAATTGGATTTTTTTTACCCGAACACGGACACGGACACTTTACTGTATGTTCGGGTAAAAATCCGTGTTCGGTCGTTTTATTTCCGGGTTTTGCATGCTTTGGCGCTCTTTTCATGGCGGGCTTTCAACAGCCAATCAACAATCGTTTAACTGGTGTGCCTTAAGCCATCCCAGCCATGCCTGCAAATGTCTTAATAGCTGTGATTGGCCGTCTGAAGCATGTGACCAAGTCTTTATAAGTTCGAGGCAGCCGCCGCAGCAGCGTCATTCTGCTGCTTAGCTAACGGACAGAGCACACATCAATGTGCTGGCTGCTGATTAGGGAAAGATAGGCAGGAAAAAACCATTTGTGTCCGGATAGAATTGAGGGACAGGTCGGAGTGTTTAGGCAGGGCGAGTTGTAGGCATTTTAGGGATAGAGTCTGCTGAATTATAGGGTCAGTGTCTTCTACAAACTACAATCGATATTGCTGTGTGGGGGGTGGGGTGAATCTGCACTCAATCCTGATCTACGATCTCTTCTCAATCCTGTTAGGGACAGAGTCTGCTGAATTTTAGGGAAACTGTGTTCTACAAACTACAATCGATATTGCTGTGTGGTGTGGGATTGGAGATAGGCAGGTGTCAGTGATCCACATCCATTTTTCTGTGTGTGAGCTGCAGTGAACACAATCTTTTTGGGCTGCAGTGAACACAATCTTTTTGGGCTGCAGTGAACACAATCTTTTTGGGCTGCAGTGAACACAATCTTTTTGGGGTGCAGTGAACAAAATCTTTTTGGGGTGCAGTGAACACAATCCTTTTTGGTGTGCAGTGAACACAATCTTTGTGGGGTGCAGTGAACAAAATCCTTTGTGGGGTGCAGTGAACACAATCTTTTTGGGGTGCAGTGAACAAAATCCTTTTTGGGGTGCAGTGAACAACATCCTTTTTGGGGTGCAGTGAACACAATCTTTTTGGGGTGCAGTGAACAAAATCCTTTGTGGGGTGCAGTGAACACAATCTTTTTGGTGTGCAGTGAACACAATCTTTTTGGGGTGGAGTGAACAACATCCTTTTTGGGGTGCAGTGAACAAAATCCTTTTTGGGGTGCAGTGAACAAAATCATTTTTGGGGTGCAGTGAACACAATCTTTTTGGGGTGCAGTGAAAACAATCTTTGTGGGGTGCAGTGAACACAATCTTTTTGGGGTGGAGTGAACAACATCCTTTTTGGGGTGCAGTGAACAACATCCTTTTTGGGGTGCAGTGAACACAATCTTTTTGGGGTGCAGTGAACACAATCTTTGTGGGGTACAGTGAACAGAATCTTTGTGGGGTGCAGTGAACACAATCTTTGGGGGGTACAGTGAACACAATCTTTTTGGGGTGCAGTGAACACAATCTTTGTGGGGTGCAGTGAACACAATCTTTTTGGGGTGGAGTGAACAAAATCATTTTTGGGGTGCAGTGAACAACATCCTTTTTGGGGTGCAGTGATCAAAATCCTTTTTGGGGTGCAGTGAACACAATCTTTTTGGGGTGCAGTGAACAAAATCCTTTGTGGGGTGCAGTGAACAGAATCTTTGTGGGGTGCAGTGAACACAATCTTTGGGGGGGTACAGTGAACACAATCTTTTTGGGGTGCAGTGAACACAATCTTTGTGGGGTACAGTGAACAGAATCTTTGTGGGGTGCAGTGAACACAATCTTTGGGGGGTACAGTGAACACAATCTTTTTGGGGTGCAGTGAACACAATCTTTGGGGGGTACAGTGAACACAATCTTTTTGGGGTGCAGTGAACACAATCTTTGTGGGGTGCAGTGAACACAATCTTTGGGGGGGTACAGTGAACACAATCTTTTTGGGGTGCAGTGAACAACATCCTTTTAGGGTGCAGTGAACACAATCTTTGTGGGGTGCAGTGAACAACATCCTTTTAGGGTGCAGTGAACACAATCTTTGTGGGGTACAGTGAACAGAATCTTTGTGGGGTGCAGTGAACACAATCTTTGGGGGGTACAGTGAACACAATCTTTGTGAGGTGCAGTGAACACAATCTTTGTGGGGTGCAGTGAACACAATCATTGTGGGGTGCAGTGAACTCAATCTTTGTGGGGTACAGTGAACACAATCTCATACTTCTGAAGATTTGAGGGTGCTGCCTGTTCCATACTCCCCCTACTCCTCATCTAGCCTTTTAGGGGTACAAACAATAGTAATTGGGGCCTAGTGTGGTTGTGTACGTGTGATATACATACACTTTTTTTGGATCATATTTTCTATTCCGCTATTTAATCAAAAACCTTTGGGGATCAGTTAAATTGGGGGATAGTCTGTGTTGGTACGTGTGAGAGAGATCCACCTTTCCAAGTTGTTGGGGTTCATCTCATACTTCTGAAGGTTTGAGGGTGCTGCCTGTTCCATACTCCCCCTACTCCTAGCCTTTTAGGGGTACAAACAATAGTAATTGGGGCCTAGTGTGGTTGTGTACGTGTGATATACATACACTTTTTTTGGATCATATTTTCTATTCCGCTATTTAATCAAAAACCTTTGGGGATCAGTTAAATTGGGGGATAGTCTGTGTTGGTACGTGTGAGAGAGATCCACCTTTCCAAGTTGTTGGGGTTCATCTCATACTTCTGAAGGTTTGAGGGTGCTGCCTGTTCCATACCCCCCCTACTCCTCATCTAGCCTTTTAGGGGTACAAACAATAGTAATTGGGGCCTAGTGTGGTTGTGTACGTGTGATATACATACACTTTTTTTGGATCATATTTTCTATTCCGCTATTTAATCAAAAACCTTTGGGGATCAGTTAAATTGGGGGATAGTCTGTGTTGGTACGTGTGAGAGAGATCCACCTTTCCAAGTTGTTGGGGTTCATCTCATACTTCTGAAGGTTTGAGGGTGCTGCCTGTTCCATACTCCCCCTACTCCTCATCTAGCCTTTTAGGGGTACAAACAATAGTAATTGGGGCCCAGTGTGGTTGTGTACGTGTGATATACATACACTTTTTTTGGATCATATTTTCTATTCCGCTATTTAATCAAAAACCTTTGGGGATCAGTTAAATTGGGGGATAGTCTGTGTTGGTACGTGTGAGAGAGATCCACCTTTCCAAGTTGTTGGGGTTCATCTCATACTTCTGAAGGTTTGAGGGTGCTGCCTGTTCCATACTCCCCCTACTCCTCATCTAGCCTTTTAGGGGTACAAACAATAGTAATTGGGGCCCAGTGTGGTTGTGTACGTGTGATATACATACACTTTTTTTGGATCATATTTTCTATTCCGCTATTTAATCAAAAACCTTTGGGGATCAGTTAAATTGGGGGATAGTCTGTGTTGGTACGTGTGAGAGAGATCCACCTTTCCAAGTTGTTGGGGTTCATCTCATACTTCTGAAGGTTTGAGGGTGCTGCCTGTTCCATACCCCCCCTACTCCTCATCTAGCCTTTTAGGGGTACAAACAATAGTAATTGGGGCCTAGTGTGGTTGTGTACGTGTGATATACATACACTTTTTTTGGATCATATTTTCTATTCCGCTATTTAATCAAAAACCTTTGGGGATCAGTTAAATTGGGGGATAGTCTGTGTTGGTACGTGTGAGAGAGATCCACCTTTCCAAGTTGTTGGGGTTCATCTCATACTTCTGAAGGTTTGAGGGTGCTGCCTGTTCCATACCCCCCCTACTCCTCATCTAGCCTTTTAGGGGTACAAACAATAGTAATTGGGGCCTAGTGTGGTTGTGTACGTGTGATATACATACACTTTTTTTGGATCATATTTTCTATTCCGCTATTTAATCAAAAACCTTTGGGGATCAGTTAAATTGGGGGATAGTCTGTGTTGGTACGTGTGAGAGAGATCCACCTTTCCAAGTTGTTGGGGTTCATCTCATACTTCTGAAGGTTTGAGGGTGCTGCCTGTTCCATACTCCCCCTACTCCTCATCTAGCCTTTTAGGGGTACAAACAATAGTAATTGGGGCCCAGTGTGGTTGTGTACGTGTGATATACATACACTTTTTTTGGATCATATTTTCTATTCCGCTATTTAATCAAAAACCTTTGGGGATCAGTTAAATTGGGGGATAGTCTGTGTTGGTACGTGTGAGAGAGATCCACCTTTCCAAGTTTTTGGGGTTCATCTCATACTTCTGAAGGTTTGAGGGTGCTGCCTGTTCCATACCCCCCCTACTCCTCATCTAGCCTTTTAGGGGTACAAACAATAGTAATTGGGGCCTAGTGTGGTTGTGTACGTGTGATATACATACACTTTTTTTGGATCATATTTTCTATTCCGCTATTTAATCAAAAACCTTTGGGGATCAGTTAAATTGGGGGATAGTCTGTGTTGGTACGTGTGAGAGAGATCCACCTTTCCAAGTTTTTGGGGTTCATCTCATACTTCTGAAGATTTGAGGGTGCTGCCTGTTCCATACTCCTCCTCCTACTGCTCAACCATCCTTTTAGGGGTACAAACAATAGTAGTTGGGGCCTAGTGTGGTGGTGTACGTGCGAGATACATACACTTTCTTTTTGATCATATTTTCTATTCCGCTATTCAATTAAAACCTTTGGGGATCAATTCAATTGCGAGATAGTCTGTGTCGGTACGTGTGAGATCCACCTTTCCAAGTTGTTGGGGTTCATCTCATACTTCTGAAGATTTGAGGGTGCTGCCTGTTCCATACTCCTGCTCCTACTGCTCAACCATCCTTTTAGGGGTACAAACAATAGTAATTGGGGCCTAGTGTGGTTGTGTACGTGCGAGATACATACACTTTTTTTGATCATATTTCCTATTCCGCTATTCAATAAAAACCTTTGAGGATCAATTGAATTGCGGGATAGTCTGTGTCGGTACGTGTGAGATCCACCTTTCCAAGTTTTTGGGGTTCATCTCATACTTCTGAAGATTTGAGGGTGCTGCCTGTTCCATACTCCTCCTCCTACTCCTCATCCATCCTTTTAGGGGTACAAACAATAGTAATTGGGGCCTAGTGTGGTTGTGTACGTGCGAGATACATACACTTTTTTTGATCATATTTCCTATTCCGCTATTCAATAAAAACCTTTGAGGATCAATTGAATTGCGGGATAGTCTGTGTCGGTACGTGTGAGATCCACCTTTCCAAGTTTTTGGGGTTCATCTCATACTTCTGAAGATTTGAGGGTGCTGTCTGTTCCATACTCCTCCTACTCCTCATCCATCCTTTTAGGGGTAGAAACAATAGTAATTGGGGCCTAGTGTGGTTTTGTACGTGCGAGATACATACACTTTTTTGGATCATATTTCCTATTCCGCTATTCAATAAAAACCTTTCTAGGGCAAGATCTTAAATTACAGAAATATGAGGAGACCGTCAAATAAGGGCCGTGGCCTGGGTCGTGGTGCTGCTGGTAGAGCTCCTGTTGCAAGGAGAGGACGTGGTCGATCTGTGCCAGCTACACGCACAAGTGAAACACCTTCCTCAAGTGTGAGTAGGCGACAGAACCTGCATCAGTATTTGGTAGGGCATCAAACGCCCCTAGAAGTGATGAGGCCAGAACAAGTTGAGGCGATAGTAGATTGGTTTGCTGCTGACAGTGCCTCCAGTTCCTTCACATTGTCTCCCACCCAGTCTACTGCAGAAAGGTCAGAGTTGGCACCTGCAGCCAATGTCCAACCGTCTTTCACCTCACCCCCTTGCAAATCAGGCCAGCAGTCTGAGCCCTAAGCCATACAGCAGTCTCTTATTCTTTTTGAGGACTCTGTCAGCAGGGTTTCCCAGGGCCATCCACCTAGCCCTGCCCCAGAAGTGGAAGAGATTGAGTGCAGCGATGCCCAACCACTTATTTCTCAAGATGAGTACATGCAAGGATCATCGCAGCACGTCTCCGATGATGACGAAACGCAAGTGCCAACTGCTGCGGCGTTCAGCATTGTGGAGACCGACAAGGAGGGCAGGGGTGAAGACTGGGTGGAAGATGATGTGGAGGACGATGAGGTCCTCGACCCCACATGGAATGAACGTCATGCAGGTGACCTGAGTAGTTTGGAGGAAGAGGCGGTGGTCGCACAGAGCCACCAGCACAGCAGAAGAGGGAGCAGGGTGCAGAAGCGGAGCGGCCGTGCCCTAGACACTACGCCCGCTACTGCCCAACGCAGCAAGGGAACGAGCGCACCAAAGTCAGCTCAAAGGAGTTCTCTAGCGTGGAAGTTCTTTAGAAAATGTGCTGATGACAGGACACGAGTGGTTTGCACCCTGTGCAATCAGAGCTTGAAGCGAGGCATAAACCTTCTCAACCTGAGCACAACCTGCATGATCAGGCATCTAAGTGCAAAGCACGAGCTGCAGTGGAGTACACACCTTCAAAACCAAGAAACGTCTCTGGCTCATCCTGCTTCCTCTTCTGCTGCAGTCTCGGCCGCTCCAGCCACATCTGTAGTGATACCGGCACCTGCCACCCCGCAAACAGACGATCTGTCAGCAACACCACCACCTGGGTCACCAACAACCATCTCCACAATGTCCCGTGGAAGCGTTCAGCTTTCCATCTCCCAAACACTTGAGAGGAAGAGGAAGTACCCCCCTACCCACCCGCGATCCCTGGCCCTGAATGCCAGCATTTCAAAATTATTGGCCTTTGAAATGCTGTCATTCCGTCTGGTGGAGACGCACAGTTTTAAAAACCTTATGTCGGTGGCTGTCCCACAGTACGTCGTGCCCAGCCGCCACTACTTTTCCAGGCAAGCCATCCCTTCCCTGCACAACCAAGTGGGGGAAAATATCAGGTGTGCACTGCGCAACGCCATCTGTGCCAAGGTCCACCTAACTACGGATACGTGGACCAGTAAGCACGGTCAGGGGCGTTATATCTCCCTAACGGCACACTGGGTAAATGCAGTGGCGGATGGGCCTGAGGCGGATAGCAATTTGGCGCATGTCCTTCCACCACCGAGGATTGCAGGGCGCTTCAGTTTGCCTCCTGTTCCTAACTCCTCCTACTCCGCTTCCTCATCCTCTACCGCCTCCTCATCCGGACAGCGTAACACCTTCACCACCAACTTCAGCACGGCCAGGGGTAAACGACAGCAGGCAGTTTTACAACTTGCCTGTTTGGGGGACAAACCACACACCGCGCAGGAGTTGTGGAGGAGCATGGAACAGCAGACAAATGAGTGGTTGCTGCCAGCGAGCCTCAAGCCCGGCCTGGTGGTGTGCGATAACGGGCGAAATCTCATAGCAGCTCTGGGCCTAGCCGGTTTGACGCACATCCCTTGCCTGGCGCATGTGCTGAATTTGGTGGTGCAGAGGTTCCTTAAAAACTACCCCGATATGTCAGAGCTGCTGCAGAAAGTGCGGGCCGTTTGTGCGCACTTTCGGCGTTCTCACCCTGCTGCTGCTCGCCTGGCAGCGCTGCAGCGTAACTTCGGCCTTCCCGCTCACCGCCTCATATGTGACGTGCCCACAAGGTGGAACTCCACCTTGCACATGCTGGAAAGACTGTGCGAGCAGCAGCAGGCCATAGTGGAGTTTCAGCTGCAGCACGCACGCGTGAGTCGCTCTGCGGAACAGCACCACTTCACCACCAATAACTGGGCCTCCATGCGAGACCTGTGTGCCTTGTTGCGCTGTTTTGAGTACTCCACCAACATGGCCAGTGGCAATGACGCCGTTCTCAGCTTAACTATCCCACTTCTATGCCTCCTTGAAAAAACAATTCGGGCGATGATGGAAGAGGATGTGGCACAGGATGAGGAGGAGGAGGAGGATGAAGAGGTAACATTTCCAAGGCTTTCAGGGCAGTCATTCGCAAGGGGCTCCGAGGGTGGGTTCCTGCACACGCAAACGCCAGGGACGCAATTGTCCAGCAGGGGCACAGTTCTGGAGGATGAGGAGGATGAGGAGGAGGAGGAGCTGGAGGAGGAGATGGAACCATGTTCACAGCAGGGTGGCACCCAGGCCAGCTCATGGCCATCACTGGTGCGTGGCTGGGGGGATACAGAGGACACGGACGATACACCTCCCACAGAGGACAGCCTTTCGTTGCCTCTGGGCAGCCTGGCACACATGAGCGATTACATGCTGCAGTGTCTCCACAACGACCGCCGAGTTGCCCACATTCTAACTTGTGCTGATTACTGGGTGGCCACGCTGCTGGATCCCCGTTACAAGGACAACGTACCGTCCTTAATTCACTCACTGGAGCGCGATCGCAAGATGCGCGAGTACAAGCGCACGCTGGTAGACGCCATGCTGCTGGCATTCCCATCTGACAGCGGGGCCACAGTGGAAGCACAAGGCAGAGGAGGAGGAGGTCGCCAACGCAACCAGGGCACCGCCAGCACCTCAGAAGGCAGGGTTAGCATGGCCGAAATGTGGAAAAGCTTTGTCAGCACGCCACAACAAACAGCAGCACCAGCAGCTCAGATGGAACGTCTTAGCAGGAGGCAGCATTTTACCAACATGGTGGAGCAGTATGTGTGCACACGCCTACATGTAGTGAATGACGGGTCTGCCCCCTTCAACTTCTGGGTCTCCAAATTGGGCACATGGCCTGAGCTTGCCCTTTACGCCTTGGAGGTGCTGGCGTGCCCTGCAGCCAGTGTATTATCTGAACGGGTATTTAGCACGGCTGGGGGCGTTATAACAGACAAGCGCAGCCGCCTGTCCAGAGACAATGTGGACAAGCTCACGTTCATTAAAATGAACCAGGCATGGATCCCACGGGACTTTTCCGTACCTTATGCAGAATAGCAATGGATACCGACCTTACCCACCCATTGTTCCATTTTTGCTCTTTCTCACTCTTTTGGGGTGTACCCTCATTTAAAATTTTTGAAAAGAAGCAGTGTTGGCTACCTCGTCCTCCTCCTCAGGGCCAGATTAATGTAGGGGCTATTGGAGCTGCAGCTCCAGGCCCCTACCTTTTATATAGGCCCCGGGTTGGCCATATTCACTGTTACCGCTCTTCTGTCACTTGTAAACACAGAAGTCTGGCTTCTATGCTCGCTTCCCCAGGCAGCACCCTCAGAACCTCCCCACACAGCGTGAAGGCCGGACAAGGAGGGACAGTTGGCGATGCATGGATGTGTTTATGGGCTTCAGAGACAGCATCCCATGTTGAATTAGGCATGCATGGCTGCACCCTTCCTCCTCTGGGTGCATGGCAAGGCACGGCCCTTAAGGCCCTTCAAAATCCTCAGCACCAAGCCCATGATGCTGTTAATCCGGCCCTGGTCCTCCTCCACCGCCGCTTCCACCTACACCGCCCATAGGTGTGCGCAGCCTATTGCATTAAGGTGTGCACCCCAAAGTTGAAATACACATGCATGTGTTTGCCAGCAGGGAGAGTAATGTATCGGGGCCATGTACCTGTAGGCAAGGAGAAATAGAGCAGAGCAGGTCCCAGGGAGATCTTTCCCATCTCCTCACTGGCAATGCTATGTGCCCTAGGTGATTAGGGTGTGCCCAGGCACACCCAGCACACCCTGTGCGCACGCCTATGTCACCGCCACATCCACCACCACCTCAACCTCCCTCCTACTCCATATGGGCCTCGTCCTTCAGAGATGAAGAAGAACATTGTTTTATTTTTCTGTTTTTTTTTGTTGTTTTAAGTTATTTCCCTATCCACATTTGTTTGCAGAGCACTTGCCATGCTCTTAATTACGTTTTGCTGCCATTTGCAGCACTCTAGCCCTTTCCTTTGGTGTTTTAGAGCCATTTTAGTGCCTTAAAGTTCGGGTCCCCATTGACTTCAATGGGGTTCGGTGTCCGGGAAAAGTTCGGTAAAAGTCCGGGACACGGACCCGGACTTTTTTTTAAAGTTCGGCCGAACCCGTCGAACACGGACATCTAGGTGTCCGCTCAACCCTAGTCAGCAGCAAACCAATCTACTATCGCCTCCACTTGTTCTGGCCTCATCACTTCTAGGGGCGTATGATGCCCTACCAAATACTGATGCAGGTTCTGTCGCCTACTCACACTTGAGGAAGGTGTTTCACTTGTGCGTGTAGCTGGCACAGATCGACCACGTCCTCTCCTTGCAACAGGAGCTCTAGCAGCAGCACCACCACGACCCAGGCCACGGCCCCTATTTGACGCTCTCCTCATATTTCTGAAATTTAAGATCTTGCCCTAGAAAGGTCTTTATTGAATAGCGGAACAAAAGAACAACAGTATCGCACGGGTGTATCTCACAGTCAAATATGCAAACTATGCCGCAATTTAATGTTTTTTACACCAAAAGGGTGTGTATTGAATAGCGGAATAGGATAAAAAACTGTGTATCTCACACGTACAAACACAGACTAGGCCCGATTAAATTTTTTCCTACCCTAAAGGGAGGATGAGGAAGAGGAGTATGGAACAGGCAGCACCCTCAAATCTTCAGAAGTATGAGATGAACCCCAAAAACTTGGAAAGGTGGATCTCACACGTACCGACACAGACTATTCCGCAATTTAATTGAGCCCCAAAGGTTTTTATTGAATAGCGGAATAGGAAATATGATCAAAAAAAAGTGTATGTTTTTCACACGTACAGAAGCACACTAGGCCCCAATTACTATTGTTTGTACACCTAAAAGGATGGATGAGGAGGAGGAGGAGGAGGAGTATAGAACAGGCAGCACCCTCAAAGCTTCAGAAGTATGAGATGAACCCCAAAAACTTGGAAAGGTGGATCTCACAGGTACCGACACAGACTATTCCGCAATTTAATTGAGCCCCAAAGGTTTTTATTGAATAGCGGAATAGGAAATATGATCAAAAAAAAGTGTATGTTTTTCACACGTACAGAAGCACACTAGGCCCCAATTACTATTGTTTGTACACCTAAAAGGATGGATGAGGAGGAGGAGGAGGAGGAGGAGGAGTATAGAACAGGCAGCACCCTCAAAGCTTCAGAAGTATGAGATGAACCCCAAAAACTTGGAAAGGTGGATCTCACACGTACCGACACAGACTATTCCGCAATTTAATTGAGCCCCAAAGGTTTTTATTGAATAGCGGAATAGGAAATATGATCAAAAAAAAGTGTATGTTTTTCACACGTACAGAAGCACACTAGGCCCCAATTACTATTGTTTGTACACCTAAAAGGATGGAGGAGGAGGAGGAGGAGGAGAAGTATAGAACAGGCAGCACCCTCAAAGCTTCAGAAGTATGAGATGAACCTCAAAAACTTGGAAAGGTGGATCTCACACGTACCGACACAGACTATTCCGCAATTTAATTGAGCCCCAAAGGTTTTTATAGAATAGCGGAATAGGAAATATGATCAAAAAAAAGTGTATGTTTTTCACACGTACAGAAGCACACTAGGCCCCAATTACTATTGTTTGTACACCTAAAAGGATGGATGAGGAGGAGGAGGAGTATAGAACAGGTAGCACCCTCAAAGCTTCAGAAGTATGAGATGAACCCCAAAAACTTGGAAAGGTGGATCTCACACGTACCGACACAGACTATTCCGCAATTTAATTGAGCCCCAAAGGTTTTTATAGAATAGCGGAATAGGAAATATGATCAAAAAAAGTGTATGTTTTTCACACGTACAGAAGCACACTAGGCCCCAATTACTATTGTTTGTACACCTAAAAGGATGGATGAGGAGGAGGAAGAGGAGGAGTATAGAACAGGCAGCACCCTCAAAGCTTCAGAAGTATGAGATTGTGTTCACTGTACCCCACAAAGATTGTGTTCACTGTACCCCACAAAGATTGTGTTCACTGTACCCCACAAAGGTTTTGTTCACTGCACCCCACAAAGATTGTGTTCACTGTACCCCACAAAGGTTTTGTTCACTGCACCCCACAAAGATTGTGTTCACTGTACCCCACAAAGATTGTGTTCACTGCACTCCAAAAGGATTGTCTTCACTGCACCCCACAAAGATTGTGTTCACTGTACCCCACAAAGGTTTTGTTCACTGCACCCCACAAATATTGTGTTCACTGTACCCCACAAAGGTTTTGTTCACTGCACCCCACAAAGATTGTGTTCACTGTACCCCCCAAAGATTTTGTTCACTGCACCCCACAAGGATTGTCTTCACTGCACCCCACAAGGATTGTCTTCACTGCACCCCACAAGGATTGTCTTCACTGCACCTCACAAAGATTGTGTTCACTGTACCCCAAAAAGGTTGTGTTCACTGCACCCCACAAAGGTTTTGTTCACTGCACCCCACAAAGATTGTGTTCACTGCACCCCACAAAGGTTTTGTTCACTGCACCCCACAAAAATTGTGTTCACTGTACCCCACAAAGATTGTGTTCACTGTACCCCACAAAGGTTTTGTTCACTGCACCCCACAAAGATTGTGTTCACTGTACCCCACAAAGGTTGTGTTCACTGCACCCCACAAAGGTTTTGTTCACTGCACCCCACAAAGGTTTTGTTCACTGTACCCCACAAAGGTTTTGTTCACTGCACCCCACAAAGATTGTGTTCACTGTACCCCACAAAGGTTTTGTTCACTGCACCCCACAAAGATTGTGTTCACTGTACCCCCCAAAGATTTTGTTCACTGCACCCCACAAGGATTGTCTTCACTGCACCCCACAAGGATTGTCTTCACTGCACCCCACAAAGATTGTGTTCACTGTACCCCACAAAGATTTTGTTCACTGCAACCCACAAAGATTGTGTTCACTGTACCCCACAAAGATTTTGTTCACTGCACTCCAAAAGGATTGTCTTCACTGCACACCACAAAGATTGTGTTCACTGTACCCCACAAAGGTTTTGTTCACTGCACCCCACAAAGATTGTGTTCACTGTACCCCACAAAGGTTTTGTTCACTGCACCCCACAAAGATTGTGTTCACTGTACCCCACAAAGATTGTGTTCACTGTACCCCACAAAGGTTTTGTTCACTGCCCCCCACAAAGATTGTGTTCACTGTACCCCACAAAGGTTGTGTTCACTGCACCCCACAAAGGTTTTGTTCACTGCACCCAACAAAGCTTTTGTTCACTGTACCCCACAAAGGTTTTGTTCACTGCACCCCACAAAGATTGTGTTCACTGTACCCCACAAAGGTTTTGTTCACTGCACCCCACAAAGATTGTGTTCACTGTACCCCCCAAAGATTTTGTTCACTGCACCCCACAAGGATTGTCTTAACTGCACCCCACAAGGATTGTCTTCACTGCACCCCACAAAGATTGTGTTCACTGTACCCCACAAAGATTTTGTTCACTGCACCCCACAAAGATTGTGTTCACTGTACCCCACAAAGATTTTGTTCACTGCACTCCAAAATGATTGTCTTCACTGCACCCCACAAAGATTGTCTTCACTGTACCCCATAAAGGTTTTGTTCACTGCACCCCACAAAGATTGTGTTCACTGTACCCCACAAAGGTTTTGTTCACTGCACCCCACAAAGATTGTGTTCACTGTACCCCACAAAGATTGTGTTCACTGTACCCCACAAAGGTTTTGTTCACTGCACCCCACAAGGATTGTCTTCACTGCACCCCACAAGGATTGTCTTCACTGCACCCCACAAAGATTGTGTTCACTGTACCCCACAAAGATTTTGTTCACTGCACCCCACAAAGATTGTGTTCACTGTACCCCACAAAGATTTTGTTCACTGCACTCCAAAAGGATTGTCTTCACTGCACCCCACAAAGATTGTGTTCACTGTACCCCACAAAGGTTTTATTCACTGCACCCCACAAAGATTGTGTTCACTGTACCCCACAAAGGTTTTGTTCACTGCACCCCACAAAGATTGTGTTCACTGTACCCCACAAAGATTGTGTTCACTGTACCCCACAAAGGTTTTGTTCACTGCACCCCACAAAGATTGTGTTCACTGTACCCCACAAAGGTTGTGTTCACTGCACCCCACAAAGGTTTTGTTCACTGCACCCCACAAAGATTGTGTTCACTGCACCCCGCAAAGATTGTGTTCACTGTACCCCACAAAGGTTTTGTTCACTGCACCCCACAAAGATTGTGTTCACTGTACCCCACAAAGATTGTGTTCACTGTACCCCACAAAGGTTTTGTTCACTGCACCCCACAAAGATTGTGTTCACTGTACCCCACAAAGGTTGTGTTCACTGCACCCCACAAAGGTTTTGTTCACTGCACCCCACAAAGATTGTGTTCACTGCACCCCACAAAGATTGTGTTCACTGTACCCCACAAAGGTTTTGTTCACTGCACCCCACAAAGATTGTGTTCACTGTACCCCACAAAGATTGTGTTCACTGCACTCCAAAAGGATTGTCTTCACTGCACCCCACAAAGATTGTGTTCACTGTACCCCACAAAGGTTTTGTTCACTGCACCCCACAAAGATTGTGTTCACTGTACCCCACAAAGGTTTTGTTCACTGCACCCCACAAAGATTGTGTTCACTGTACCCCCCAAAGATTTTGTTCACTGCACCCCACAAGGATTGTCTTCACTGCACCCCACAAAGATTGTGTTCACTGCACCCCACAAAGGTTTTGTTCACTGCACCCCACAAAGATTGTGTCACTGTACCCCCCCCAAAGATTTTGTTCACTGCACCCCACAAGGATTGTCTTCTCTGCACCCCACAAAGATTGTGTTCACTGTACCCCCCAAAGATTTTGTTCACTGCACCCCACAAGGATTGTCTTCACTGCACCCCACAAGGATTGTCTTCACTGCACCCCACAAAGATTGTGTTCACTGTACCCCCACAAAGGTTTTGTTCACTGCACCCCACAAAGATTTTGTTCACTGCACTCCAAAAGGATTGTGTTCACTGCACCCCAAAAAGATTGTGTTCACTGCAGCCCACACACAGAAAAATGGATGTGGATCACTGACACCTGCCTATCTCCTATCCCACACCACACAGCAATATCGATTGTAGTTTGTAGAACACAGTTTCCCTAAAATTCAGCAGACTCTGTCCCTAACAGGATTGAGAAGAGATCGTAGATCAGGAGAACTAAGTGCAGACCCCACCCCACACAGCAATATCGATTGTAGTTTGTAGAACACTCTGACCCTAAAATTCAGCAGCAGCCTCTCCCTAACAGGATTGAGAAGAGATCGTAGATCAGGATTGAGTGCAGACCCCACCCCCCACACAGCAATATCGATTGTAGTTTGCAGAAGACACTGACCCTATAATTCAGCAGACTCTATCCCTAAAATGCCTACAACTCGCCCTGCCTAAACACTCCGACCTGTCCCTCAATTCTATCCGGACACAAATGTTTTTTTCCTGCCTATCTTTCCCTAATCAGCAGCCAGCACGTTGATGTGTGCTCCCTGATCTAAGCAGCATAATGACGCCGCTGCGGCTGCCTCGAACTTATAAAGACTTGGTCACATGCTTCAGACGGCCAATCACAGCTACTGAGACATTTGCAGGCATGGCTGGGATGGCTTAAGGCACACCAGTTAAACGATTGTTGATTGGCTGTTGAAAGCCCGCCATGAAAAGAGCGCCAAAGCATGCAAAACCCGGAAATAAAACGACCGAACACGGATTTTTACCCGAATATACAGTAAAGTGTCCGTGTTCGTGTTCGGGTAACAAAAATCCAATTATTCGGTACGAACACGAATAATACAGTCCGTGTTCGCTCAACACTACTCCTGATCCCCTTTAGGGAAAGAGAGTCTTGACTGAAGGAGGCATGGCTGGGAGCTTGGAGTAAGCAGTATGTAAGTGGTCAAAAGAAGATTGGATAGAGTCACTGGGATGGGGTTGGGCCTGAGTTTAGTAAAAGTAACTCCTCAAGGTAATTCTGGGTCTTTTTTGAAGAAAAAGTGTCTGGAAGTGCTGAAGAATGGACCTTGGGCGCTTTTCCCCTGCATCATGGACACTGATGTTCTCCTATCCAGGGTTCGCAAGTAGGGATGGCCTTGCAGTTCGTGGCAAATTTTGCTTGTTCGCTACCCGTCCCAGTCTGGATTTCAGGGAATCCAGACTGGGACATAAAGTATTTGAGGGCGGGATAACTAAATTGGTTGCAGTACACTCCTCTCTCCCACTAAAGAAATAGAACAACAACTCCCAGATAGCCAGAATGGTGGGGGAGGGGAACAGGGAGTAAAAGGAGAAGAAATTCTAAGGGAAGATAAGGCTGTGGCAAGCACTTCATTGTCTGATTCCACAGTACATTACGATCGGTGATGCATTTTCCATATATTATAATAGGAAATTGTGTAGTAATCAAGCCCATAGATACACCTGAACTAAATGGTATAATAATTGACAGAATTATAGGATCTAGTTTAGACTTAGAGTTGACAGGACAAAGGTGCCCATGACTGGACACCAGCTTGCAACTATTGGTATCTGGGTGGTAGAAGTTTCAGAGCAATGAGACTTGTTTGGATATCCAAAACGATGAGCTGACCACTTAGATTGATTGTTACTGCAGTAACATAAGATATGTGTGTATGTCCAAATTGTTCATAGCTAGCTAATGTTGAGAACATGGTACTTGTATGAAAAGATGTTTAATGCATACTGTGTTGTCTGTGTTAAATGACAATGTTACCTGAACAAAGAGCGAAAGGTAAGACTGAAGTATGGCTGATTTGTAACATACGTTTTGCTACTGATGTTTGAGGGTCATCCTGTGTGAGAAAGTATTTGAGACTCATAGATGAGAAAGCCTGCTTGTATCTGTAGATTCGTAGATTCCCCCCCTCATGTTTGTGTGTTTTTGTGAGAGGAGAGAGGTGATAAAGACAGGCTTTCAGCTTTCCCCTTTTGACTCCCCCTCCTTCGATGAACACATCCTGTGTGAGACATCTTGTGTAAGGGACTGTGTTTGTGAAATGTAGGTAGTGTAAAAAACTTTGTAAGGTAAAGGAAATGTTTAATGTTTTTGTAGAAATAAAATCCTAGTTGAAATGGTTAGTTTTAGCCATGTAACTGTAGGATTAGTTGGAAACAAAGAAAATAGCTGAATAGCTGATTGTGGCCGACACCCTTTAAATTCCTAAACCGTTTCCATGATTATTATACTTATTTAAATGTTTAGTTCTCCATTCCAGCCTACTGGGCGTGGAAGGAGAGAAGGCTCCACCCACTGATAAAAAACCTGGTTGTACCCTTTTTGTACCAGCTAGTTGAAAAAGGTAGCTGACCAGACAACTTCTGTATAACATGTTCTAAGAGTAACAGTATAAGATAGGACAAAAAAAAAAAATGATCACTGGAAATGTCTATTTTGTATTGTCCTTAGTAGTGATTATATTGAAGTGTGATACTTTAAAATGCAATATTAATGATTATTTTATTAATACAGAAAGAACCAGAATTGTTCCTAGAAGTATTCCAAGATCTGTATAATTGGGTTTGAGTAAGAGGTTGTGATCGTTACTCAGTATGAATGGTTATGTATAAATTTTGTGTATTACATAGTTACATAGTTACATAGTAGGTGAGGTTGAATAAAGACAATAGTCCATCCAGTTCAACCTGTGTAGGTGTGTGTGGCTGTACTCATCTCACATACCCCTGAATGTTCTGATCCTTGAGATGTAAGTCTAAGAGTCTTTTGAAAGCCACCATACTACCCGCAGAAACCACCTCTTGTGGTAGAGAATTCCACAATCTTGTAGCCCTAACAGTAAAGAACCCCCCACGTTGCCTGTGATTAAAACGCTTCTCCTCTAATCGCATTGTATGCCCTCGAGTCCTCATGGAATCCCTTCGACTGAACAGCTTTTTTTCTAAGCTGGGATCCCCATTAAGATATTTATAAATTGCTATCATGTCCCCCCTCAGACGTCTCTTCTCCAGGGAGAATAAATCAAGCGATTGTAGACGCTCTTCATAGTCAAGGTCCTCCAATCCCCTAATTAGTTTAGTTGCCCTTCTCTGGACTCTCTCCAGCTCCAACATATCCCTCCTGAGGACTGGCGACCAGAACTGGACAGAATACTCCAGATGCGGTCGGACCAGAGTTTTATAAAGTGGAAGGATTATAGTCTTATCTCTGGAATACATCCCTTTCTTTATGCATGCTAATATTCTGCTGGCTTTGGCAGCTGCCGCTTGACATTGCATGCTGTTGCCTAATCTATCATCAACCAAGACTCCCAGATCCTTCTCAATTTTTGATTCCCCCAAGGGTTCCCCTCCTAACGTGTATTGTGTTTTTATGTTTTTAGTCCCCAAGTGCAAAACCTTACACTTCTCCACGTTAAACCTCATTTGCCATGTCCTTGCCCACTCTGTAATTTTGTCCAGGTCATTCTGTAGGATATCTGCTTCATGCTGTGCAGTTATTGCCCTGCCCAATTTTGTGTCATCTGCAAAAACTGATATTGAACTACTGATCCCGTCCTCAATAATGTATGATGTGCATAGGTCCTGGAGTTTTCTAATTACAAAAAAGTTTTTTAATCAAACGATCGTTTTTCACCCTCTTGTTCTGAGGGTTTCATATGCCATATCAGTAATCTTACTCCAGGATAAAATTTTTATCTACCCCCAGCAAGATATCTGTCATGTATAACCACTCTCTTAGGGCAACTGCACATCGCTATTGAAAGATGTACTACCCTGAACCCTTTCACACTTATGCCTACATTGAAGGGGATCCACATGACCAAATAGCTTAAATTGATGAAATAATATTTTCTATAAAAGACCTCACGGATGTGTTATTTAAAAATGTTGTTATTATTTGTTTTGTTGATGGATTGTGTAAAAAAAATGATGCAGGTACAAATCAAACAGGGTATGCTTCATATCTTCTGGTCTTGCCCTAAGCTCACCCACTTCTGGAGTCAGGTTCAGAAAATCCTCTGAGAGTTCACCGATTACAAGATCCCTAACGATCCAGCCTTTTTTCCTCTTCATGTTTCAAACATTCCGGTACAAAAATACAAAAAATCCATAATACACCACCTTCTGAATGCTGCCAAATCTTGAATTCCCTTGAATTGGAAAAAAACAGCACCCTCCAACTATTAGTGATTGGTTACACAAAGTAGAGGAAATCAATAAAATGGAGGACCTAATACTTACAACACAACATAAAAGGGAAAAGTACTCCAATACTTGGATGGTCTGGAACATGTTTGTCCTTTTCCGAAAGAGGGAAAATCCTTATGGGACCGTAAAATTACATAGAAATCGCTACTGCTTGCAGAATTGGGCTGATCGCTTGAATGACATGCATGATCCTCCCTACTTGCTCCCCTTCCCGTTTTTTTTTTTCTCTCTCCTTTTCCCTCTTTCCTTTCTCTCTCTTGGCTCTCCATACTATTACCTCACTATCTACTTACCGAATTATGTATAAAACAAGGGAAGAATAGGCAGTTCTGTTTTCCTTATTGTAAGATTTACTTAAACGGATCAACTTCAAACAGGACAAATCTCTGTTGGAATTAACTTCTATCCTGATACTCCACCATCTCTGTTCTAAAACTACAAAGTTAATATTTGATATAAGATATTGTGAGATGTATCACTGTGTGAGAAAGCTCTTATTTGTCAATGATGTATCCTTTTGAACTCACCTGTTTATGCCTTTAAATAAATAAAATATTTGAAAAAGAAAAAAAAAATTCCCTATTGACATCAGTCCAAATGTCACCAGACCAGTGTTAGCCAGCATTAGGGTTTCTGATTGGCTACACACCAGTCCCAGTGTCTTCAGACTAGTGTAGGCCAGCAAAGGTGTTCCTAATTGCCTCCAAATGAGTCTCTGTCACCAGACCAGTGTAAGCCAGTAAAAATTCTCCTGATTGCCTCCACACCAGTCCCAATGTCATCAGACCAATGTAGCCAGCAAAAGTGTTCCTGATTACCCCCAGGCCAGAATAAGCCAGCACCAGTAACCTGACTGTTCCCACACTATTGCCAGTGTCACCAGCCCAGAGCATCCAGCAACAGTGTTCTTTATCGCTAGCCACACCAGTGCCAGTGTAGCCAGTAACAGTGTCTTGACTGCTTTTAAAACGAGTGCAAATGTGTCTCATTGGGCTTGATTTACTAAAGGTAAAATTAATGTTTTTTTAATTTGATGATGTGGATAAGGTGAAACATAGAAACATAGAATGTGTCGGCAGATAAGAACCATTTGGCCCATCTAGTCTGCCCAATATATCTGAATCCTATGAATAGTCCCTGGCCCTATCTTATATGAAGGATAGCCTTATGCCTATCCCATGCATGCTTAAACTCCTTCACTGTATTTGCAGCTACCACTTCTGCAGGAAGGTTATTCCATGCATCCACTACTCTCTCAGTAAAGTAATACTTCCTCATATTACTTTTAAACCTTTGCCCCTCTAATTTAAAACTGTGTCCTCTTGTGGTAGTTTTTCTTCTTTTAAATATGCTCTCCTCCTTTACCGAGTTGATTCCCTTTATGTATTTAAAAGTTTCTATCATATCCCCTCTGTCTCTTCTTTCTTCCAAGCTATAAATGTTAAGGTCCTTTAATCTTTCCTGGTAAGTTTTTTCCTGCAATCCATGTACTAGTTTAGTAGCTCTTCTCCGAACTCTCTCTAGAGTATCTATATCCTTCTGGAGATATGGCCTCCAGTACTGCGCACAATACTCCAAGTGAGGTCTCACCAGTGTTCTGTACAGCGGCATAAGCACTTCTCTCTTTCTACTGCTTATACCTCTCCCTATACATCCAAGCATTCTGCTGGCATTTCGTGCTGCTCTATTAAATTGTCTTTCCACCTTTAAGTCTTCTGAAATAATTACTCCTAAATCCCTTTCCTCAGATACTGAGGTCAGGACTGTGTCAAATATTCTATATTCTGCCCTTGGGTTTTTATGCCCCAGGTGCATTATCTTGCACTTATCCACATTAAATTTCAGTTGCCAGAGTTCTGACCATTCTTCTAGTTTTCCTAAATCCTTTTCCATTTGGCGTTTCCCTCCAGGAACATCAACCCTGTTACATATCTTTGTGTCATCAGCAAAAAGACAAACCTTACCATCGAGGCCTTTTGCAATATCACTTATGAAGATATTAAACAAAATTGGTCCCAGTACAGATCCCTGAGGTACCCCACTGGTAACATGACCTTGTTCTGAATGTTCTCCATTGACTACAACCCTCTGTTGTCCGTCACTCAGCCACTGCCTAATCCACTCAACAATATGGGAGTCCATGTTCAATGACTGCAGTTTATTGATAAGTCTTCTATGTGGGACAGTGTCAAAAGCCTTACTAAAATCTAGATATGCAATGTCTACTGAACCTCCACCGTCTATTATTTTAGTCACCCAGTCAAAAAAATCTATAATATTTGTTTGACATGATCTCCCTGAAGTAAACCCATGTTGTTTTTCATCTTGCAATCCATGGGATTTAAGATGTTCCACAATCCTATCCTTTAATAGGGTTTCCATTAATTTGCCTACTATTGTCAGACTCACTGGTCTATAGTTGCTCGATTCCTCCCTACTACATTTCTTGTGAATGGGCATGACATTTGCCAATTTCCAAACTTCCGGGACGACTCCTGTTACTAATGATTGGTTAAATAAATCTGTTAATGGTTTTGCCAGCTCACCACTAAGCTCTTTTAATAATTTTGGGTGTATCTCATCAGGACCCTGTGACTTATTTGTCTTCACTTTAGACAGCAATCTTAGAACGTCTTCCTCTGTAAAGACACCTGCATCAAACGATTCATTAGTCATCCTCTCAAGTGGAGGTCCTTCTCCTTCTTTTTCTTCTGTAAAAACTGAACAGAAGTATTCATTAAGGCAGTCGGCTAGCCCTGTATTCTCTTCTACATACCTTCCATCCTTTGTTTTTAATTTAGTTATTCCTTGTTTTAATTTCCTTTTTTCATTTATATATCTGAAGAATGTCTTATCCCCCTTTTTCATAGACTGAGCTAGTTTTTCTTCTGCTTGCGCTTTAGAAGTTCTTATAACTTGCTTGGCCTCTTTCTGCCTAATCTTGTAGATTTCCTTATCTTCATTGCTCTGGGTTTTTTTATAATTACAAAATGCTAGCTTTTTATTTTTAATGATTTGGGCCACTTCTGCTGAGTACCACAGTGGTCTCTTCCTTTTTTTGCTTTTACTGACAAGTCAAGACAATGCAATTTTCTGTTGCCTTCAATAACGCACCTTTTAAGTAGTCCCATTTCTCCTGGACTCCATGTAATCCGTTCCAGTCTGATAAGGACTCATTTATGACTAATTTCATTTTTGAAAAGTCTGTTTTTCTAAAATCTAAAACTTTTGTTTTTGTGTGGTGTGACTCTTTCACAGTTCTTATATTAAACCACATTGACTGGTGATCACTAGATCCCAAGGTTTCGCCTACAATGACATCATATACCGAATCCCCATTTGTGAATACCAAATCCAAAATGGGCTCCTCAACCACTTGTTGCAGAGACAACCCCAGTAGGGAATTTAGAATATCTGTACTCCTGGTAGAACTTGCTATTTTGGTTTTCCAGTTTATATCTGGAAGATTGAAATCTCCCATAATGATAACTTCTCCTTTCATTGTCATTTTAGCTATTTCTTCAACTAGCAGATCATCTAGTTCTTTAACTTGACCAGGTGGTCTATATATCACACCTACACGAGTTACTGCATGATTAGCAAACTGCAACGTAACCCAAACTGACTCTATGTTGGCCTCACCAACTTGTATTAGGTTAGATTTAATGCTATCTTTCACATACAGGGCCACTCCTCCTCCTTTCTTGCCTTCTCTGTCTCTTCTGTATAAAGAGTACCCTGGTATGGTTATGTCCCAGTCATTTCTTTCATTAAACCATGTCTCCGTAACAGCCACTAAATCTACATTCTCAGATGCCATTATTGACCCAAGTTCATTGATTTTTTTACCTAAACTGCGAGCATTTGTAGACAGGACTCTGAGCTTATCATTTCTTAACCTCTGTGCTTCTGACCTGTTCTGGCATTGTTTTGGGGGCAATTGGACTCTTGTATTTTCACTCTTTTGCCCCCCCCCTTCCTAGTTTAAATACTCTTTCGCAAATTCTTGGAGTTGTTCACTAAGTACATTTGTTCCTTTGAGAGAAAGATGCAAACCATCTTTTATGTACAGTTCCTTTCTATTCCAAGTAGAGCTATCATGAGAAACAAAGCCAAATCCTTGCTCTTGACACCATTTATTAAGCCATATGTTGAACTCCTTTATGCGCCTCTGCCTATCATTCTGAACAGTTGTGTTTCATTTTTCCAATCAAATTCAAGCAAAAATAGTATATATTTTTTTTATTCCCTCTGCATGTGATCGGGTATTTCAAGTGAACACAACTTGTCCTTATTTACCAAGGTAAGTAAATATTTACATTGCAGAGTTAACACTTACTTTGCCTAATGAAAAGCCTCTAATCCCTTCGTAAATCAACCCCAGTGTTTCCAAATCCTTGTACTGAGCCATCTAATAAGGTATAAGTCATTGCCCTGAATCATCCAGTTCTGTGTCAAAATTTTACTTTGCGATTCATCTTCGTAAACTTAATGAAAACAATCATTAAAAATGTTTACTTTGCATTAAGGGGCAAAATGAAGATGCCTTAAGGTTGTATCCTTTAGAAAGATATTAATTAAAAATTCCGTAATTATAATTGTTTGTTTTTTATTTAGTCTTATCAAAATATATAGAGACACACAACTTTAAAGTATGTTTAAAGCAAAAAGCAAGGCCCTGCATTTACAAAGTAATAAAAAAGGCCAATGTTCAAAAATATCAACATATTTTATTCAATCTCTGAGCACAACCTTCAGAGCCAACCCATCAGATTATCTCGCGTGCAATAGTTTTGTACAGAGCAACCCGGATCCTCCTCTTCTGGGGTCCCCCGCTGGCGCTCCTGGCTCCCCCCCCATCAAGTACCCTCCTAGCAGGCTGCTTGCTATGACTGTACACGTGCAGGCTCGATCCCGAGCCCCACTGTGTGAGTCCAGTAAGGAAGGAGAGAGAAGCAGTGCCACTGCTCTCGGGCACATGACTGGATCGAGATTGGGCTCAAGTTACTATAAGGGATGGCTGGAGAGGGGTTGCTTCTAAAAGTTTTTTTTTTACCTTATTGCAGTAAATCTATTAAGGTAAAAAGACCTTCAGCCTTTAAAGCCACTTTAATTTTGCTTTAAGAAATAAAAACACAGCAAAGCCTCAAGCCAAACACACAGAAAAATAGAGAGTGATTTTACAAACACTTTAGATTTTAGAAGAAAAAAAAAATAGTTCTGGTCCTTTTTTAGCAATGAAAAGAGCCCTCATCAATCTTTACTAGCCAATTGCAACTCTACATTCTCTAGTAACTAGGCTGACTACACTTTTTGCTGTATTTACTAGCTGTGCCTAATTTTGTATCAATATTTTTTATAGTATATTTATAATACATATCCAGTCATCGCTGTGTTGTAAGCAAGAAAGCTGGAGGACGGAATTGAGTCAATTTACTAAAGGTGAAGAAATTGTTCACTTTGTAAAATCAACGTTCAATTAGCTTAGTGGAAAAGGTAAAGTAGTGTAAATGTCCATCAACCAGTCATGTGCTAACCTCCTTTATACAGTAATGGGTTTACAAAGTGAACATTCTCTACTCTTTTAATAAATCAATTGCAATAAAAGGATTGGGATTTTAAAATGTAATTTCTTCTTTCCAATTATACATATTTAAAAAATGTGTTTTGTTTGACCACGCACTATGAACATAGAAAGTATAGTCCACTACGACTTCATACCTTTTTATAGATTTTAAATGGATAAATACGTTTCCTGTTTGCAAGCTGTCAGAGTTTATAACCAGCCCTGGAAATGCATGATATTCTTTACTTTGCTGCCACCTGGTGGGGGCAGGAGAGAATGAAGAGGTTAGGGGACCAAACAGAAATCGCTTCTCTAAAACAGTGTTTCTCAACCTTTATTCAGTCAAGGCACCTTTTAAAATGATGGACATTCTCAGGGCACCCAGTTCTAAAATGTAAAAAACTATTCTAATAGTTCTACATAATGCAGCAACATCCACACATGTAGCACGCCCAGCGTTATAGGTGACTTATTCTACTAAAGCAAATACACTTTTGAACACTGGTACTGACTGGTAGTCCAATGTTTCTCTTCTCCCTTAGTTTTTTTCCATCACTCAGCTAATGTGACCCCAGCGCTGATGGGGAGGGGCAGGGGAGGGTCAAATACGGATGCTGTGCAGCCAAACGTCATTCTCCTTTTGTAACTGATGATGTCATTGGTTGTTAGGACTTTGGCAGCTAGAAGGTCGTAATGGTGCACAATAAAAAACATGTGGCTTCATGTAACTAAAGGGCAGGCTTGTTCCACTCACTGGCTTGTATATCATTTTTGGGCAATTTTTAGGCATTTTACCAAGGCACACCTGAAGATACCTCTAGGCGCCCCAGGGTGCCTGGGCACCCTGGTTGAAAAAGGCTGCTCTAAACCACAGAGGGCAGTTATGAACTTTTATTCTCTTGAATAATTGTGCAGGCAAGTGCAGAAATCATGCAGAGCAGCTAATAACAACATAGCAAGGGCTACACAAACCCAATTCCCTTGCTATGAACATACCAGTCTGCATGTCAGGTGTCCTACGATGGTATGTTCTTTTTTTTCTTCTTTTTACTATGTATTTATTTATTAAATAACCATAGACGTGCTAAATCTGTATTAAAACACAGATTTAACAAGCTTAATAGACAGTTGTTGCATTTTCAATAAAAAATGCAATGATCAACTGATCCAATTTTTATTGAAAAATAGGTTATAGGAATGTCAGATGCTCTCATATAGCGAATGTCATAGTAAACACACTTTCCTATTAAACAACAGATTTTGCTAAATGTCAGGCAACATCATTTTCTCTAGACTCATCTTGTGTGAATTTCTACTAATTTGTCTTGATACATAGGATATTGAATGTACACTAAAGAATTTTGATAGAAAGCCAGGTGAAATCTTTAATTATTAGATCCCATAGTTTCAGTTCATATGACTTTAAGAGCATCTTAATCCTTTTGGGGGGGATAGAGTAGGTAAGGTTTAGAACCTCTGGGGTGTTTTGATTGCTGTTTGTGTCTCCACTAGGGAGGTTCTGTTTGTCCAGGTGACCTTTGTGACCATTGTGATCAGAACTGAAAGTGAAAGATATTTAAAACTTCTGAGTTGTCACTGGCACAGGAATAGAAGTGAAATCAGGGGCGGCCTGTCCATTAGGGGAGCAGGGGTGCTGCCCCCCATCTATGCGTCTGGCCCCCTAATCTACATGCGTAGACGCATAAATTCCAATGGGGGATTTTTTCTTTTTTTTGAAGCACGTGATTAGAGCCAGAGGCTCTAATAGGCTTCAGTTATGGGTGGGCTCGGGGAGCAGAGCAGTGCGCCCCAAGCCCACCCAGTTGTGTGACAATAGCAAATGAATATTCGCTATTATTACACTGACTCGCCTCCCAGCCAATCAGGAAGCGGGTCGTGAGACCCCTTTCCTGATTGGCTAAAAAGAGACGTGATTTTACTGGCCATTGGCCAGGAAGAGGGAGGGGACATACGGCCGAGGACACTCACAGCGGTAGGAAGGAGCAGGTAAGGATGCTGGCTGTCTGGCTGGGAGGGTGGAAGGAGGGAGGGGGTGGTAGAGCAGATTGCCGGCCGGGTGGCCGTCACACAGCCGCCACTGCCTTGTAGGGGGCCTGAAGCACAGTATAAATAATTTCTCTGCATGCATTTACTTTTACTTGGAGAAGAGGTTTCACTTTTACCTATAATTATATCCTTGGGCATAGCTAAAAAAAGAGGTTTTCTTACTCTCTTGTACGTTTATCATGCTTTCATTTGTAGAAATTTTCTTGTGTTTATTGGCAAGCACCACACTTTTCTTTGTCTGATCTAGGGATTGAATTCAAGATAATTATGATTATTATTATACAGGACTTACACTCACTGGCCACATAATTAGATACACCTGTTGAATTGCTGCCGCCCCCCCCCCCCAAATTTTTATTCACCAGCCGCCACTGGGTAAAATGTAATATCCAACTTGTTCTGGTGACAACTGTCTAACATAATTTTGTTACTAACTGAGCTCTCATCCGCCATACTGTAGCAATGAATACATTGAGAGCAGGTTTGTCTTGGGGGTAGCTCATTTATCCTCAAAAGTGCTGGAACATACCAGACTTGCTAAAAGCAGTGACGATTGTGAGTTCTAATGAGTCCCAAATTGTGTGGGAAGCATAGGGAATTCATACTGAACGCATCCCTACCCTCATTTCTCCATATTCAGAATTTGGTAACTAAATTGGTCAGATTTACATCACATGTCTGGTGGGACAGCTAGAGAAGGTGACATGTTTAATAAATCATATTCAAGCTGAAAGCACATTTGACAGAACATAGACAAGCTAAGAAGGAATGCAGCAGGTCATAAACCTCCAGTTGCTGGGTCTGCAAAACACTTCTAATTATTCTTGTCGGAAATTGTATAATAAGCAAAAAACAACTGTAAATTTATATTTTTCACTAAAACTAAACATTCATACATCTCAGGCTCTCTCAACTCTAGTACATATTGCATAGCTTCTGCAGTAATGAAGTTACCTTTATAACAAGAGGTTATTTGAATGTACAGTATGAGTAAATGCCACTCATTTGGACACCAAACATGCCTATCTTACAAGGTCCAGAAGGTTAAAGGGATTGTAAATCCGAAGGTTTTTGTATATTACTGCATTCTGTGCATTAAGATAAAAAAAAGCCTTCTGTGTGCAGCAGCTCCCTAATACTTACCTGAGCCCATATTTATCCAGTGGTGTTGCAGGAGTCTCTCAGCTGCCCAGGGTGCCCCTCCTCATTGGCTGAGACAGCAGCGTGAAACAGTTGGCTCCCACTGCTGTCAATCAAAGTCAATCATGAGAGAGAGGGGATGGTGCCGGGTCCTGGCACTGTGCCTGAATGGACACAGGGAGCTGTGCCTCAGCTCATGTGCCCCATAGCAAGCTGCTTGCATTGGGGACACTTAACAGGAGGGAGGGGCCAGTAGAGCCGGAAAGGGACCTGAGAAGAGGAGGATCTGGGCTGCTCTGTGCAAAACCAACTGCACAGAGCAGGTAAGTATAACATGTTAACTAGACTTTACAATTACTTTATTAAAGCACATCAAACCTTTTAAAAGAAATCTGAATAACATCTTTATCATATTTGGTCTCTAACAAGATGCAATTTATTTCTGTTCAAAAAAAATATTTGATTATTGGTCAGTGAAACCCTGGCATATGGAAATATAGATATGTTTAGAATTTTTGGCATTAAGGGTGTGTCAGTGGGAGCATAATAAATTACTCCTGAACACCTATGTCCCTAGGGCTCTAAAATTGGGTGTGTTAATTATTCAGGGGTAAGAAGAGGACATTACAGAATGAAGTAAATCATGATGAAACGCATCGGAAGTGACTTTATGTCATCGGAAGTGACTGTCATCTTGAGTATTGGAATATTGGAATATTGTATATGCCTGCCGATGTAAGCATTTTTAACCTAGAACGTGTGATTAAGTGCATTTGTACTATGAGCATGTTTTATTATTTCATGTCCTGGTTTAGTGTGCCTATGGGGGCTTGAGAAATTTGGATGCTGGAAGAGCAAGCACCCAGAAGGAGAGACTAAAAATGCTATTACCCAATCCTGTGATATAGGAGCTTTTTTGGGGTAGGGTGTTTTGGCACTTGGGGGAAGGTGCACTTTATGGTGATTATGTATGGTTACATTTTTGGCACATTTGGGAGCATGGGTTATTGTAAGCGTATTTAAAGTAGATTATATTATATGGTTTTGTGTGAATATACCAAACTCACTCAGGACAGGGGCTTTTGGGAGGTTGGGAAACTACTTGTCCAGCTTTCCCAGCCCCTCTTATGTGTAAGTCACCCTGTGTGTATTAGGGGCACAGGGTGACCAAGAACCCCAGTCGGGTCTGCACTAATCAGACTCGCTGTACAACCACACTGGACTCAGCCTTTTGTGTTACCCCGGTTATCCTGGGTTCTATATGTGTGGTTTGTGTTGAGGGGGTGAGGGGCTCTTTCACTTGGGACTGTAATATTTCTGAACAGTGTCCCTCAGGAAATATATAAAGATATATTGCAGATTGCTAGGATATTGCATAAAGTGTTTTCATAGACCCTTGATAGTGTTGTGGGGGTTTGTTATTGTTGAATACCTGCATTCCATTGTTCTATTGTTCATGTCTGCCTTGAGTAAGCTTATTATGGGATGTGTATGTTTGTGTGGATTGGCTAAGGGGGAGGGGATGTCAGAGTGTATATCTCCTTCTGCTTTGTGTTTCAATAAACAGTTTTGATTCTGGTTTGACTCCAAAACTTGTACTATCGAGTTCTTGGGGTAACTATAGCCAGATTCACAGATCACAGAAGCAGGTTCTTGGCGGAGATACCCAGTCAGGGTGTCCGGATTCCATTACATGTTACTTTGGATTCAGGTCCGCTTCTCCCCAAGACACACAGACTCTGGGACTCTAGGCCTAGGATCCATGTTAAAGGCCTAGCTGCCTATTGTCAATAGGGGACTGCTCCGCACAGTCAGACTCATGACAGATGCTAATGTCATCAACTCAACCACCTGTCTTCCACACATTGTTGATTGTGCTGATTAACTCACCTATTGCCTACTGTGGGGATGTGTTTACACTTCTAATATTGTGTATTGTACTTCATGAGCTTGATGTTGGCAGTCTGATAGTTAATTAGCTCAAGTTAATTAAATCACTATCATCTATTAGTTGCTAGTGGGAAGTAGAATACTGTTTGCGTTGGTTCTTCCATAGATATGTTAATTATATTTCTGTACACAATTTCTGCATATAATAATGTAGTCAGGCACCTGACCTGGTTGGGTATATATTCAGTGTGAGTTTGTTTAATAAATGTATTCTGATGGGTCGCAATTCCGTTACATTGGTGGCAAGCAGTGGGATGCTTCCTGCAGTCTGGGACATCCAAATCTAAGAGGAATTCAGAAGGAGGTTGCGAGAGATGTGGATACAGCACAGGGGACCAGTGTCAGAGCAGGTCCTGCTTGGATGGTATGATTCAATCCGCTTGGAACTCTGGAAAGAAACACTAGCTCATAAGCAGCAACACCAAGGAAAAATCCCCCCTCCATCCAGGAAAGGTGCTAGTCGCTGTATGGATTGCGGGTGCTGTTTTTGGGAGATAGACAGCACAAGGAGCAGACAGCTGAGTTAAGCAGGCTGGTCTGGGCAGAGAAGCATTTGTAAGAGAACTATAGAGCCCTCCGGTGGCATGTATCCCAAGCATGCCCTTCTATAGCAGATTACAGCCCAACAGAAAGCTTTGGCTACGGCGGCCTGGGACTGTTTTATGTACGGGAAGCTGTCAGGTGACCCTAACATTGGGAGTGATCTGGAGTGGAGGTTGGAGGAAATTATGGATTACAGAGAAGAGATCCTGAACATCTCAGAAGTGTTCTGGGCACTGGAAGGTATGGAGTTTCTGGGCGTTTAGAAATGGAAGCTGGATATCACCTACAGGCGGCTGCTAGACTCTGCTCAGCACCAGGGCTGGGCTCCCTTTACCTGGGAATATACAGAAGTACCAGCTGACAGCAGACTGAAAAGTCAGCAATGTGGCACAGTAACAGTGTGCTTTGTTCACCTGCACCCACAGCTACGGAAGCAGAGCTCTTATGGTGGATGTAGCAAGTGTTGACTGACCTTGATGATTCTGTTTCTGCACAGGACGAGCTTGGATGGAAGAATGCATCTGTTCAGCAGCTGGATAAAGGTACGGGAGATGGAGCAGCCAGCTTTTCTTCCCAGCTGCAGTAGAAGAATACCCCTGCCAAAGATTACAGAAAACAGGGATTTAATTGTTTTTTCTTCAGAGGATGCTATGGATGATAAATCACCCGCCAAAGTGTTGACACTGGGCCCAAGTGCCACCAGCCTGTGCCCTGGACTTTCAACAATTCCAGAGACTGGGGATTTAATTGACTTTTCTGCTGAGGAAGAACAATCTGGTGAGCATCCAGTAGAAGAGCTGGCATCAGGGCCAAATATCATTAAGCTCTGCCCAACACCAACAGCAGCTTCAGCCTCCCTGAGAGAAGAGGCAGCTGGCCTTTCTGCTACACTACTAACAGGAACATGGGTTTTCCTTCCGGTAGCATCTGTAGAGTTACAAGAAACTTCTCCAGCTGAAGCATTGACAACTGGACAGAGGGTCCAAGACCTCTGCTCCACACCTGCGGCAATTCTGAAGGCCCAGAAGTTGGCGGTCACTCCTCAGCAGCAATTCAGAATCCAGGGGGAGAAGTGAGAGGAGGTTGTCATCCTCCCTCCCCAACAGTCAGACAGAGAGGTGGAAACTGTCTTCCCTTCCCAGACAGGATCTGTGCACCTGGGAGACAGTACCAGAGAAAGGTTGTCCCAACAGCCAGATGAGGGTAAGGAAGATGAAGCAGCCGACTCCCCTTTCCAGCAGCAGACGACGCCCCAGAATGATGACACCAAATCAGCAGAAGAGCTGGGTGCTGCTGGCCTTTGCCCTCAACTAACAAAGAATGGCTTTCCTGAGAAAGTGGATGGGACTACAGTCTCCACCTGTATACCCCAGGGATGCTGGGCAGTCTGACCAGGTCCCCAACAACATGACCAAGTTAACCCAGCCACCCTATCTTCTCTCAAGCAGCTGAAGGAACTCCAGGGAGAAGGGCCAGTCCACACTTCTTCCCAGTGGCGGGAATGTTCTACCAGAGAGGCAGAGGTTGGCTGAGTGAGTAATGCTCTGTTCGGGACAATTTTTTTGGGGTACTGTGTGGATACGGGCATTGGGGGACTAGAACTACAGACTAACTTTGAAGTCAACCCATCTGGGGACTCCTCCTGTGTTAGTCTCCTTCCGAAGGGGGAGAAATGTGAAAATCTCACTCAGGACAGGGGCTTTTGGAGGGGACTGCAGGCTAGCTTCTTGCCTACTGACTATGGGCCCTGGCTTGTGAGGGAACACTGCTTTTTGTGGGGAATATGCTGGAGGACCCTTGGAGTAATGTTACTTTGGATTCAAGTCCACATCTTCCTAAGACACACAGACTCTGGGACTCTAGGCCTAGGATCCATGTTAAAGGCCTAGCTGCTTATTGCCAACAGGGGACTGCTCTGCACAGTCAGACTCATGGCACATGCTAATGTCATCAGCTCAACCACCTGTCTTCCACACATTGTCGATTGTGCTGATTAGCTCACCTATTGCCTACTGTGGGTATGTGTTTACACTTATAATAATGTGTATTGCACTTCGTGAGCTTGATGCCGGCAGTCTGTTAAATAGTTAGCTTAAGTTAATTAAATCATTGTCATATATTAGTTGATAGTGGGGAAAGTAGAATACTGTTTGTGTTGGTTGTTCCTTAGCTATGTTAACCACTTAAGCCCCTGAGTATTTTCCTGCTCAAAGACAAGGGCCTATTTTGCGATTCGGCACTGTGTGACTTTAACGGACAATTGCACGGTCGTGAGACACTGTACCCAAATGAAATTGACGTCCTTTTTTTCCCACAAACAGAGCTTTCTTTTGGTGGTATTTGATCACCTGTGCGATTTTTATTTTTTGCGCTATAAACAGAAAAAGAGCGTAAATTTTGAAAAAATAACAATATTTTTCACATTTTTTATATGAAATTCCCCCCCAAAAAAGTAACAACATTTCAGGCCAGTTTGTTTTCTGCTACATATTTTTGGTAAAAAAAAAAATCACAATAAGCGTATTTTGATTGGTTTGCGCAAAAGTTATTGAGTTCACTAACTAAGGGAAAGATTTATGTCATTTTTATTGTTTTTTTTTTAACTAATAATGGCGGCGATCTGCGATTTTTTTTTTTTTGCGGGACTGCGACATTGCGGCGGACAGATCGGACCCCTGACTAACATTTTAGACACTTTTGGGGGTACCAGTGACATTACTAAAGTAATCAGTGCTATACATATGCACTGTTACTGTAAAAATGACACTGGCAGGGAAGGGGTTAACTTTATTAGTGCTCATGGGGTTAAATGTGTCCCTAGGGGCGTGATTCTAACTGTAAAGGGGCGTGGCTTGTGATGTAACAACAGAGACATATGATCCTACATAGCAGGATCGTGTAGTCTCTGAAGTTACATCAGGGAGAATGACAGGCGGCTTTTGTTTATATTAGCCGTCTGCCTTTCTCCCTCTCCAGCGGGAGATCGTGAGTGAACGGCGGACATCGGAGCTCGCTCGCCCACTAGAGGCTCCTGGATGAGCGATGTAGCCCTACGCTGGTTTGCCCAGGAGAGCCAGACTGCCGCAGTAAATAGTCGTGCGGCAGTTGGCAAGTGGTTAATTATATTTCTGTACAGAATTTCATCTGCATATGATAATGTAATCAGACACCTGACCTGGTGGGGTATATATTCAGTGTGAGTTTGTTCAATAAATGTTCCAGATCTTATAAAAGCTATTCTCGGCTAATTTTGTATGGGGGCGGATAGAATATCTGATATCTATGTTCAAGACTGAAGGAATCTGTATTCTGACAGAAGCACACAAGCACATTGTGGGGCAGCGGTTCCGTTACAATACTGCATTACTGAGATTATTATTTTAGATAAACACTGATAAGAAGAGAAAACAGGGATTATTTGGAGTTTATTGGAGGAAGATCCTGATTGGAGATTTGAAATTTAAAGTCTGATATCTGGTAAGAACACAGGCAGAAGAGGTAGGCAGAGAGCAACATAAATGTACCTGACAATCTCTCTGGTAAGCAGAAAGACCCAAAAACTATACTCTCTCTCTAGCACCTACCTAGGAGGGTGCTACATACAGATGGGCTTAATGAAACTTTAACTTAACATTTAAAAATTGTTAAAAATTGATGGGCACTGGTGAGGCTGCATTGATGGGCATTGATGGGCACTGGTGAGGTTTCATTGATGCGCACTCGTGGGGCTACATTGATGGGCATTATTGGGCACTGATGAGGCTGTGCTGATAGGCACTGGTGAGGCTGCGCTGATGGGCACTGGTGAGGCTGCATTGATGGGCACTGGTGAGGCTGAATTGATGGGAACTGATGGGCACTGGTGGGCTGCATTGATGGGAACTGGTGAGGCTGCATTAATTTGCACTGGTGAGGCTGCATTGATGAACATTGATTGGCACTGGTGAGGCCACATTGATCGGCACTGGTGAGGCTGCATTAATGGACACTTATGAGACTGAATTGATGGGCACTGATTTGGCTGCATTGATGGGCACTGGTGAGGCTGCATTGATGTGTACTGATGAGGTTGTATCAATGGGCACTTGTGAGGCTGCATTGATGAGCACTAGTGAGGCTGCATTGATGGCCATTGATCATGCTGTATTGATGTGCACTGGTGAGGCTGCATTGATAGGCACTGATCAGGCTGCATTGATGAACACTGATGAGGCTGCATTGATGGGCACTAGTGAGACTGCATTGGTGGGCACTGGGGAGGATGCATTGATGGGCACTAGTGAGGCTGCATTGATGGGTATTGATAAAGCAGCACTGATGGGCACTGATAAACTGCACTGATGGGCACCGATAGGCTGCATTCATGGGCACTGATGAGAACTGATATGCTTCATTTATGGGCGCTGTTTAGGTTGCACGGATTGGCACTAATTGGTGTTAATATTTATTTTTGTAACTTAATTCTGCAAAAAACATTTACTAGTGTAATTTTATGAGATCATTTATGAGGGCGTGTTAAGGGGCAGAATTAGGGGTGGGATAGGGTAGGGGTTGGGTGGGGCAACTGGTGGTGAGTAACCCTTAAGGCTGCTGTCACTGCTGGAGGCCGCTTCCATCTTCACCTGGTCTTCCTTCCGGTTTGGTGGGCTCTGGCTATGTGACTGGGTGGAGCCGCCATGATGTCATACCCGCGTATGTGCGGGGGAGCCACTGTTTACAGCACAGGGCTCTAAAGATATGGCCCGGGTGGCTTTTCCTTCAGAGTCCAATGCGCAGTTGAGGTCTACAGCTGCATATACAGTAAGTATCTCCTAAACTGTGCACGTTTAAGAGATACTTACAGTACCTATAGGAAAGCCTTATTATAGACTTACCTATAGGTACAAGTCAGAGGTGGGAGTTTACTCTCACTTTATTAAATTAGAAGGAGAGGGTTGGGAATGAAAGAACAGCTCTCAGCACAAACACAAAAATGTACATATGTAGTCCCACAGAAGAAGACCCACTTTAGTGTGGCTGCATAGGTATAAAGGGCTTGATGGGGACAAGGGCCTCATCCAACCATCCCTCACCCAGTAGATGCTGAGGTCTGCAGAGACAGTATGGTATTTATAAGATTATGGGAGGCACCTTTAACAGCAACATAGCTCCATCATCAATCATAACGAATAGCATCCTACGACCAACCAACAAAAACATGATGACCAGTACATGATATTCCTACTGCCAACATACTTTCGCTGCAAGTTACATCTCCCAAGCTCACAGCTGTACACAAGCTGGCCAGTGATGCTGCCTGACCTCTTTGATCAAATATAGTCACTGACGTCATCCGGGATCTCCCAGCCAGCCTTATTACCGGCTTGTATGGCCATTGTCTAAAAGCAAGAACAATATCTGGACTTATCAAAATCATAAGGCCATTGCGTAGAGAGATGAGGATTTTTATAAAACTTTCCACTTTTTTTCTGATTTTGCCTTTTAATGTTGACAAAACTACAAATTGTGAGGTGAAATTTTGCACTCATATCTTGTCCAAACCTTGAAAATATGGCAATTCTATGTTTTTTTTTTAATGTTTTTAGAAAAGTGTGACTTTGTAGAGGCTGTCTTGATAAAGAGATAGTATCGTCTCTATAAAGGTTAGTTACGTCTCTCTTACAAAGATAACGATATACATTTGATTTTCTTTGTAGATCGGTTTCAAGACAATTTTGCTATTTAAACAAATCTGATGTGAGATATCTATTTCATCCTGAGATTATGCTTGCTAAGCAATGTGTATGTGGGTATTTAAAACCTCCAACAGAGATCACAGAACGGAAATTAATGTGGCAAGCTTGTTCAGTCATTATCCAGGGCCAGCATCTACTTTCTGGACTGAGATGTTGGCCTATGGAGCCTTAATCATGTAAACTCAGAAGTCTTTTCTGTATGTTCCTGACTGTGTGTATACGCATCTCGCACATATTAGCCACTGCTTCTGATTCATCTGGTAAGTTTCCAGAAAAGTACAATGTAACAACACAAAAAAATATCATTTTGAAATGAGACACTGAGGAAATGTTTTCCAAATGCTTCTTTCAAAATGTATCTCTCAGCTTAGACACGGTTGTTTGGCTGGAGCTCAAGAACACTTTTTATTTTATTAAAAGATACAGATTTCTATTCTATTGGTATTACATATTTTATTAGGTTGAAAAAAGACACAGATCCATCCAACCTATGTGTGTGTAGCGCTACCCCTGAAGGAGTCACTTGGTAATTTAGGCTCTGTTTTGTGCTTCGACTCCAAGAACAAACTCCGCCCCATCACACTTCTGGTTGAATAAAAGTCACTGCAAGCACTTATAAGAATACCGTTTAATGTTAAATGAACTCAATGCATTGGTACGGGTTAAAATGGGTGTTTGAGCATAAATTAGTATACAGAAGGTAGGTTCAGACACAATCTGCTAGATAGTATAATCACTATGCCAAGATAACTTAGTATAGAGTTCTGTACCATTAGACTGGAACCAATAGTTCCAACTAGACGAGGGTGTATATCCCAATGCACCAAGGGCCACGGAGATAAAATGTAAATAGGGTGAGGTAAAAATAAATATATTATGCTTGTTTTAAGTACCTCCAAGTAAGGGAAATCTATATAGATGTCAACTTGTATAGTAAACAATCATTATGTATGGCACACAATGATAGCAATATCTTAATATCACCCCCATGTGGTACTGTCATATGTACAGTGGGGAAAAACATTATTTGATCCCCTGCAGATTTTGTAAGTTTGCCCACTTACAAAGAAATGAAGGGTCTATCATTTAAATCATAGGTGTATTTTAAATGATATTAAAGATTAATGACGCACCATCACAGGGTTGTACTGTGGGTACATATACAAATGTAAATCTGTGCCATGTCCTAATGAATAAATATATGGACAAAGATTGGAAAAGATGGACTTTGTAGGCACTGTTAAATTTTCATATTTTATTCATATCGAAAACGTAAAAAAAGAAATGAATAATACAGAACACAATACTAGCATAAGCACAAATAATTGAATTGAAACCAGTTCTAATAAAAAATTAGGAACCAGTAAATGCGTGAAATCTTAAACACCATGAAAAACTGGCCACTCTACATGTTTTGCGATGAAAAATCGCTTCCTCAGGAGCTCGTGTGTATCAACAATACCCCCAGGTGTTTACAATCTCTGGGAGAGATTAAGCCGAGCTAATTGCACCAGCACAGCATCCTACAGTTCCTATAAATGCTACTACCTGTAAGAATATTTAATAATAAATATCTTGCGCTCGTTTACTTGATGTGGAGATGTCCAAAGCTGCACAGATACTGGTCCACGGTGCTATCTGCCATTAATGGAACTCTGGGGGTGGATATCCCTAGGGATCCCAGACAGTGCATTTTGGGGATACTGGAAGCGGTAGTGGAAGATAAGTTTCTGCGAGAGGCAGCTATTCGGGCACTTTTTCAGGCCCGTTTACTGATCCTGAGACACTGGATAGCACAGGAGCCACCTACATATAGGATGTGGCTGGAACAGATGGCTTCTACTTTACGTATGGAGAAGGTTATCTACCAGCATAGGGGGGTGCCTCAGAAATTTTCTAAGGTATGGGGTGTGTGGCTGAACAGCCCGGGCATGGCCCCTGATGATCTTATTCTGGAACGTTTGTTAATGTAATCTCTTGAGAGACTTATATGCTCAATCTTGACTCGGGTGAGTGGGGTGGGGGAGCTTCCGGCACTTATATTTTACAATGTTTTGTGTTTATCGCACTGTACTTAACCGTGATAACCTTGGGGGGAATGTGGCATGGTGTGGATTAAGTATTGTTTATGGTTTGAAGCTGCCATCCGACAGTTTTTCTTTCTGATTGCAATGGTGTGAAATTTTTTCTCAATAAAGCTTTTCTTGATTTAAAAATATCTTGCGCTCGTACTTATGTCAGAATATTTATACTGCTCTGAATATAGCAGTGTGTTTATTTATGATTAATAAGCAAAGATCTATGAAAAAGGAGAATCTCCACTTATGCCATAAATCAATGTCGTGAATTTTTTTTAATTGATTAATTTCTTTTTAAAAGCATATACCAATCTTAGTGAGTACAGTCTACAGTGTGGAATATATATATAAAAATATTTATTCTCAAGACATGTAAACACAATATATGATCAAACAAGAAGTGACACAAAAAGATAACTTTACAAAAAAAAATACTAACTTCAAACAATCAATGCAATGTGATGTTTAGCTCAATAATGAAAGTGAAAGTAAAACAAAGTGAAAGCAAAACGAAAGCAAGATTACCATTTCTTCCCAGGTATAGTATAAGCCATAAATTAATGTTTTATATTGTTGTGGAAATTGCATATTTAACAGTGGCTCACTAAATGATACCTTTCTTTTATAAAGATTTGGAAGGAAGTTTGGCCAAGCCTAACCCCCTTCCCTTCAAAGTCACTGTCCAAACAATGGATAAAAAAAAAGCCCTTTTGTCCTCAGGACAAATGGTGTTGGTTTGGGGGGATAGTATATTCCTTAATCACAAGTCTAAATGACTGCTCAAAGCTGCAAGAAGTCAGTCTCAAACGAAACATCCATGAAGCGATGACTACTGACTTTTTCTCTGTGCCATGTGCGAAAGCAAACGGGACTCCATGGCTGCAAACTTCTTTTAGCTAAGTATATTTGCTTTATCTTTATCTGTATCTGCTAGTCTTGTATTATGCTCCTAAATATTGTAATAGTTTTGTATGTACAGATTGTTTTTGCATAGTAAAAGCACATTTATACACCACAAAGGTCTAAGTTTCCTTGGTTGTACCGCAAAGTAACCTTGCTAGAAACGCACGCAAAACATATATAAACAGACTACAATGGTCTGCGTAATCACATAGCCCCAAAGTCATTCCACTGCAGATGGAATGAGAATAAGCCATGCAAAACGGAAGACTTAAAATTGCAAATAATGCACTGAATCTGATATTAATAAAAATGTATAAAACAAAAATCAGCTTTTTAGAGAAAAATCTACTATGGCTTATACGGCTGGGATTTTGTAATCTCATTACCCTTAAATATGCAATATAAAACATATAAGGAAGGAATAAACAATTGTTGAATAAAATCAAATAACATAGCAAGGCATATTTACCACACTTAAGATGGCCGCTAGCTTCAAATCGTTACCAGAGTCTTAAGATGGATGCCAGTGAGGGAGGAGTTTCCTCCAAGTTTCAGATGAATGATGGACAAAATAGAGTATGTCTGGATGAGTCTATAGATGGAATGTAATAGCGTGTGTGTGATGTAAGTGTATTGTATGTTGGGCAATGTAATGTGTGTTCTCTCTCATATCTGGGCTGGTCTTTTATATGGTAAGAACAAAGAGCTATAAAAATTACCATAAGTAAAACCCAGAGGGATGAAACATTATTCCCATTGGCTGGGATATTCTATACCTAAACTGATGAGGTCAGAGACACACCTCTTTTGATAATTAACCCAATACTTGGTATAATAAAATTAAATGATGATTTCCCTATGTGTCTATATGTAAGAGTAATCATAAAACACATATAAAACTTTGTCCAGACTCCCAGTACATACATAAATGTCCATCTGTATCTTCATCATTCACCTTGCAATTATTGGATCTGGTAAACCATTTTAATAATAATTATTTTTAATACAATATAATATTTCTATATGGGAATATCTAAAATTATCTCAAGACTGCACCTGGTATTTTGTCTACAGAGGGCAGTATCGTACCGTTCATTAGATTTTGTATTTAACATAATTACCACCATGTCCTTATCTGATGACCTCTCTGACCTCTGGCTAGTGACTAGCCATTCCTTATTTGGATTCTGACATAACTGTCAGGCATCTAGTCTAGGTTTGGAAGATCTATAGTGTCATAAAAACTTACACCAGACCTACACACAAACTTCTCTGAAATGAGGTAATTAGTGACGAGATACACATGTCTTTACACTTATTAGAAAAATAGATCTAAGTAAGATTATTACTATGAGAATATAAACCCAAAATGTAATATAACATTCCTAAATATATATGTATATGCTTTACATAATATAATGACATAATTATGGCTAATATCTTCTCACATATAATAATGGTTCTATAAAAACTTATATGGTTCATCTTTAAATGTCTGCTAGAATATACTGGGGTATTGTCCATTGTTAAATACTTATAGACAGACTGGCACTACCAGCCCCTTAACATCTGGTCAGACTGACTAAGTCTTATCTGATAGATATGTCAAGGTATCAACTTATTTATGACAAAAGAAAATAGAAATGTCTGCTGAAAGTATAGAACCCTATTGTTGAAATTCTATGCTCTCTTGTAAGCTTGTGAGAGACATTTTGAAAATGAACTTTATTTCACCCTAAATACAAGATGGACGCCATGCTGTTCAGAATCTTATATGCATAATATGAGATATACATGGCTTTTAAAATCATCTTTTTTTTCCTATTAGTTAATTACCAATTATTATTTGAATCAATCACCCCCAATAGTCCCGACATATCCCCCCCCCCTTTCTTCCCAGTAGGCAAGTGAGCAACTTAGGCATATCTGGGGAGAAAGCTTTTAGAAGGAGTAGTAAAAGGAAAAAAAATGTCTTGTCCTCTTTTTTTTAAGAGAATAGTTCATATTGGGAATTGTTCATAACTTTTAAGTAAAGCGGTAAAAAATGAGAAAAAAAAATCAGTTCAAAATGTCAGTTCGTAGCGACTTTGCTGGTGTTAGCTATGTCACAAACTGTTCCTTATTAGTCTCTTTGAATTCTGATCTCCTGGTAAAGAAACTCAAATGTTCCTTGAAGTCGGCATCTCCAGTTTGCAAAGTCTGGATGGAGACAGAAATTAACTGCTGCAATGGCATTAGCAACTACCATTCAAAGCGCAGTAAAACAATGTTGGCAATCAGGAATCTGAGAAATCTGTTTGGACGTTCAACCTTGGATATTGGTTGGATAATGAATTGTTTCCGCATGGTCTAGAGTGTCATACACCTAGACTGAGTTTTTGCTCACATGTGCAATGCACCATTCTCACATCTCCTTCAATTGAAAACAGGAAGTAGTGCGATTTCTCTCAATGGATTTCCTCGGATCAAATGCACAAAGATCTGTAGAAACAAATCTTCCTCTCCGTCAATAAGAATCTATGGCGTCTCGCAGCTTGATTCCTGAAGAGGGATCCGATTCAATGAGGGGTTCCGTCCTGAGCTGTGCTCTAGGGAGAGATGACCCATCTGATCGCTGTGTCTTTGGCAAACATCATCGTCTGTACCAATCAACGACCTGGCATGGAAGGTTTATCTCTTCCTATTGGATGAAACATACAGTATGAATATACATTCTTATCAATTAACATTTCAATGCGATGTTGGTACCCTAAGCTTCCTCAGAGTTCTCCTTTAGTCCACCGTGTGATCAGTTTTAATATGACACCATGGAAGGTGAGACTATATATGCGACCTTTCCTAGGGCGACTGACTTCTGGGGCTTATTAACATGGTGATGTATTTATCGCCATGGATACTACACATTGGACAATTGTACAATAATACAATACTTTGTTTACATTTTAGTATATAAAGTATATATTAAGTATAGAACCCTATTGTTGAAATTCTATGCTCTCTTGTAAGCTTGTGAGAGACATTTTGAAAATGAACTTTATTTCACCCTAAAAACAAGATGGACGCCATGCTGTTCAGAATCTTATATGCATAATATGAGCTATACATGGCTTTTAAAATCATCTTTTTTTCCTATTAGTTAATTACCAATTATTATTTGAATCAATCACCCCCAATAGTCCCGACATACCCTAATACCCTAAAGTTATAGAATTATCTTGTGGTAAAGGATACAGTTTGGATCTTGGTACAAGTTGAATATGATGCTACCCTGGAACATGCCAGGCTTTTAATTAGCATCTGGATAGAACTATTGTTGATACACACGAGCTCCTGAAGAAGTGATATTTAATCGCAAAACATGTAGAGCGGCCAGTGTTTCATTGTATTTTAGATTTCATGCATTTATTGGTTCCTAATTTTTTATTAGAACCAGTTTCAATTCAATTATGGGTGCTTATGCTAGTATTGTGTTCTGTATTATTAATCTCTTTTTTTAAGTTTTCTATTTGAATAAAATTATGAAAATTTAACAGTGCCTACAAAGGCCATTTTCCCAATCTTTGTCTATGCAATTTAAATGATAGCAACAGAATATCAACCATAAAACCAGAAAAAAAATCACATAAAAAACAAATGCTATAAATTAAGTTGCAGTTCAGTGAGTAAAATAAGTATTTGATCCTCAAGCAAAACATGAGTTAGTACTTGGTGGACAAACCTTTCTTGGCAAGGACAGAGGTAAGACGTTTCTTTTAGTTGGTGACCAGGTTTTCACGCATCTCCGGATGGACTTTAGTCCACTCTTCTTTACAGATCTTATCAAAATCCTTAAGGTTTCTTGATTGTCTCTTGACAACTCAAAGTTTCAGCTCCGTCCATAAATTTATTATGGGATTAAGGTCTGGAGACTGGCTAGGCCACTTCATGACCTTAATGTGCTTCTTCTTGAGCCATTCCTTTGTTGCCTTGGCGGTATGTTTTGGGTCATTGTCATGCTGGAGGACCCACCCATGATCCATCTTTAGTGTTCTGGCAGAGGGAAGAAGGTTCTCAAGATTTCCCAAGATTTTACAACACATTGCCCTGTCCATTGGCCCCTCAATACAGCAAAGTTGGCCTGTACCTTTAACCGAGAAACAGCCCAAACCCTTATGTTTCCGCCTCTGTGCTTGACTGTAGGGATGGTGTTCTTAGGGTCATAGCCAGCATTTTTTTTTCCTCCAAACATGTCGAGTCGAGTTAAATCTAAAGAGCCCAATTTTGGTCTCATCTGACCACAGCACTTTCTCCCAATCCTTCTCTGAATCATTTAGATGTTCATTGGCATGACTGTGCATGTGCCTTCTTGAGGAGGGGGACATGCCATGTTTGGAGGAAGGAAAATGCTGACTATGACCCTAAGAACACCATCCCTACAGTCGAGCATGAGGGGTGGAAACATTATGCTTTGGGCTATTTCTCTGCTAAAGGTAAAGACCTACTTTGCCGCATTGAGGGGCCAATGAATGGGGCCATAACTGTAAGATCTTCTTCCCTCAGCCAGAACACTAAAGATGGGTCGTGCATGGGTCTTTCAGCATGACAATAACCCAAAACATACCACCGAAGTGGCTCAAAAAGAAGCACATTAAGGTCATGGAGTGACCTAGCCAGTCCCCAGACCTTAATCCTATAGAAAATTTATGAAGGGAGCTAAAACTTTGAATTGCCAAACAACAGACAACAAATCTTAAGGATTTAGAGAGGATCTGTCAATACTAGTGGACCAAAATCCCAACTGAGATATGTGAAAACATGGTCACTAACTATAAGAAATATTTGTAGCACCCTACAAAGTAGGTGCTAGGTAAAGTATAGTGGGCCCTGGCTGCTTAACAGCAGGGCCATGATTTTCAGCCTGGCTGTCATGTCTCCCAGGTGTAGCTATTGAGACTGGGGAGTCTCCCCACTGTGCTACATGAGAGGGTTCTCATTGGGCAGTGGAGGAAACTCAGCCAATGGTGCACCCAGGCCTGTATCTACCCCAGAAAGGCAGATTCTGCCGCACAGCATTCTGGGAGTAGGTATAAGTTTGAGGGGAACGCATGACACAGTGTCTTTGACAGAAAGCAGAGTCCCGGGAGGGAGAGTTCGGCTGTCTCTCCTCCTGCTGTCAGCAGGATCGGGTGTCCCAGATGGCTTGCCTGAGGTGACAAAGGGCTGAGCTGAGCTGCAGAGAGGATCCGGTGTGCCGAGGACTAGCGGAGTTGAGAGGGGTCCAGTTTTAGGAAAGCATTCCCAGGTCAATAGTACTGCAAACTGTTCCCTGGGGGTCTGCCTAGAGAGAGAGGGGACCACTCCGGTGAAGGTCGTGGGGATCCAGGAGCTAGCTAGCCAGTGCAGGAGCAAAAGTAAAGGGGGTGACAGTGTTGAACAAAGAAGGAGGTTTAGTGCTCACCAACACAGAAAAATACACCAAGGCTAAATATTTTGGAATGCAAAGTCACAATTTAATGTGATAAAATGATTAAAAACTTGTCCACAGAAGCTCCGATGGGAAGATGGCAAAAAGAAAGAAAGAACCCCATCCACAGGTCACTATAAGAAACATGGGCAATGGACCAATACCTTCAGGGGTGGCTGGTGCTGTTGCTGATGTGTCCAAGAAAGCCGATGGTAAAGGGCTGTCTGTAGATGTAGGTGAAGGATCACCCCAGGGAGTGCATCACAGAGGAGAGGAGGAGGATGCAGTCCACGGCCTCCGCTCGAGCTGGATGTGATGACACTGCTGTGTGCACCGGAGGATCAGCTACACATACAGGAGTGCCGGCTCCTCCAGCACTCCTGTGTCCTGAGCCGTGCCGGCTGATGACGTCACCAGATGTCAGCGTCCAGACCGAGGCTACAGCAACAGATGACAGATTGCAGATGATGTAAACAGCAAGGGTCCACACACGGAGTGTCAGTGGGAAAATGGGGGAAAGATTATAAACGCCAAATTTGAGATGGCATGTTTCGGGGACACGCCCCTTCCTCAGATCCAAAAATGGCGTGCAGTAAGGGAAAATTTATAGAAATATGGGGGGGGGAGGGGGGGAGGAGGAAACACCAATAACAGCACTGGCTTCCCCTGCTGGAATAAAAACTGCTGGCAACAAACACATGAATGAATAAAAATGAAATAAAATGAAATAAATAAACAAAAACATAAGACAATAAACACAACGCATAAAAGACTTTGTAGAAAATGTAAATGTAAAGAGAGAGAGAGAAAAAAAAGAAGAAGGAACACAACACACTACTGGAGTGTGAATTGTGCGGAAAATATATATGAAGGTGTACATGTGTTAAAAATCAAAAAAATCAAAAAAACTAAAAAAATGATGACTAAAGGGTTAGCCTCTACATCACAGAGTGTATTTCCAAATCTTCATTCAAAGATCGTATGGAGTCTGTATATCCAAAAGGTTTCCCTCTTGCATAACAGGGAAAACCGCTCATTGTCTGTCAGAGTACCCTTGGGTATGGATTCAAAGGCAAAAACTGTCAGGTCCTGTAGTTTCCCATTATGTAGGTTCATCCTTTGGTTCCATTGCCCCTAACAGGTTTGAAGGGGTCCTCCAGGACACTCAACACTGGTGGGGGTGATGGAGTTTCAACCATTGAAGCAGGAGTAGGCCATCATTATCTCAATCGCACTCATAAACAAGTTATCCCTAAACATGTGATCCCTCTGTTAATGGTGATAGCCGCTTAAAAAAATCTAAAAATTTAACAAATTCAAATAGAAACGCAAATAAATACAAAAAGAATAAAAAAACAGTCTTAGGAACAAGGTCAATCTGGATAGGAGCCACAACACCCACCCACCCACTCCCACGAATGTGCCTTCTGTGTCCCCTGCAGGTGATTCTGTCCCCTGCATTGGGGGGGAGACTGTTCACACTCCTGAGGTTGCGGTGGCCTCATGTTCTGGCCGTTGCAGCCCACAGGTCGACCCTAAGTTGAGTACCCATTCCCAGTGTCACCTTTCCACATCCAATCTCTTTGGTCTGCTCCAAAGCGATTTGCCTTTAGCGCCAGTTGATTCCTTTGTGGCATCACAGGCCCCCACTCCACCTCCAGTCAGTTGTTCCGTCCCCAGTGGTCCTGATTCTAGTTTTCCTTTTTTAGGACTTTCCCCCACCTATCCATCCAAAGGAAAAAGAAAACTACAAGAGGTAGATGTTGGGGTCACCAACGAAGGGAGCAGGAACAAGAAAGAGAGAATAGACTCAAAGGAAGTGGGTGTCTGAATAATAGTACGATCAAAATCTACAATTTGTCCTCCCACGTTCTGAGCGAGGCTGAGCATTCCCTTCTCTCCAAGGGTCTCAGCTTTGCACCCAACATTAAGGCCAACAAGTTCCACATTTTCGAAGATCTTAATCGGTGCATTCGGAATCTTACCGTCCAGCGGCATTACCACCAATATCCCCACCCAGCCCGTGGGGCTTCCAGACAATACCTCACTTTCGGATGCAAATCCTCCTGACGATACCCTAGATCCTGCATGCCTACAGGATCTTTCGGAGGAGGACCACATCGACAGCCAACCCCTTGAGGCTTGGTTTGATCCCCCTGTCATGCATACCTCCTTCCATCCACGCTCTACGTTCTATCCCTCTCAATCAAGAGGTCCCTTCCTTGAAGCCTACTACCAGGTAGTCTTCAAAGAACTCATTGCCATGTGTGATAGTCCTTCCACACAGAGGCCCAATTTGTCATCCTCTGAGATGGTTGCTTTGAAAGAACTTGAATCCAATTCTGACATTGTGATAAAGCAGGCAGACAAGGGAGGGAGTATCGTCGTCCAAGATCGTGATGCCTACATTCAGGAATCTTCACGCTTATTGTCAGACAGCAGCACTACCAGGTCCACAAATCGTTGCTGAATCCCCCTGGTAGGCCCATTGTGGCTGGTACAGACAGTTTTACCAGTGGGTTGTCCCAGTACATTGATTGGTTTCTTCAAACAATCGTTCAACAACTTCCATCGTATATCTTTGACTCCGGTCACGTGCTAGATATACTTCAACAATATTCCTGGGACAACCATTATCTATAGGCCTCTTTGGATGTGTGCTCGCTTTATACATCTATACCACACGATGTGAGTATTAGAGCACTGAATCATTTTCTCACTAAGGATGCACAGTTTAACTCCCGACAGGCATCTTTTTTGGCTGAAGGAACGAGGTTTTGTTTGGAACACAATTATTTTACCTTCCTAGACAAATTCTATCTGCAAATTAAGGGCACGGCTATGGGAGCTAGTTTTGCACCCTGTTATGCTAACCTCACCAAGGGTTTTTGGGAGGAATTTAATATCTGACAAAACAATCCCTTCTTACAACACATCATTTACTATGGGAGGTATATTGATGACGTGCTTGTCATCTGGGATAGTGACATTGACACCTTTCAGGTATTCGTCTCCCACTGTAACGCCAATGACCTGGGCTTGACTTTCACACATGTCATCAACCCGATCCGCTTGGTGTTCTCGGATTTGGAGCTTACACATGCCGATGGCTCCATAGTCTCTCTTAACCATTTCAAGCCGGTGGCTGGAAACTCCTACTTACACTTTGGGAGTTGCCACCACCCCTCTTGGAAGAAAAACATCCCCAAGGGGTAGTTCCTGAGACTCCGCAGGGACTGCACCCGCAAGGACGACTATGTTGCCCAGGCACAATCCATGCTGGCCAAGTTTCGTGAGAAGGGGTACCCAGAGGATCTTTTATTATCAGCATACAATTCCTGTATGGATATGGACAGGTCTCCAACTCACGATACTGAGAACAGCTCCCCCCCCAACGTCCTGTTGTCCCCAAGGCCAAGTTTGTTACTAGTTTCAATAATAATTTTAATAAGATCACTTACATTATTAAGAAACACTGGCCCATCCTGTGTTCTGATCCTAGATTGGGGCCTCATCTACCTGCAGTACCCCAGGTAGTCTATAGAAGGGCATGCACCCTCAAGAATTGAATTGCCCCAAGAAAACTCACCAAATCCACACGTGAGAGGATCATGGACATCAGGTCATATTTTGACAATAGGGTAGGCTTTTTTCAATGTAAAAAGAGGAATTGCCTGACCTGTCGGGTTCATTCCCCATGGTCAAAGTTCCTTCTGTGACTCCTCTGGTAACTGCTTTTCCATTAAGCAGTTTATCACATGTTCCACGCAATTTGTCATATATTTCCTGCGTTGTTCGTGCAACCTATTGTACGTGGGCCGCACCATTCGCCATCTTCGTACACGGATTGGTGAACATCGCAGGGCGATTGCACAAGTGGTCTCTACCACCAATGGAAAGGTTCCCCTTAGTGTCCCCCATCACTTCTCCACCTACCATAATGGGAACCTACAGGACCTGACAGTTTTTGCCATTGAATCCCTACCCAAGGGCATTCTGACAGACAATGAGCGGTTTTCCCTGTTATTCAAGAGGGAAACCTTTTGGATATACAGACTCCATATGCTCTCTCACTATGGGTTGAATGAAGATTTGGAAATGCACTCTGTGATGTAGAGGCTAACCCTTTAGTCATAATTTTTTTATTCTTTTTTTATTTTTTGATTTTTGACACATGTACACCTTCATATATATTTTCTGCACAATTCACACTCCAGTAGTGTGTTGTGTTCCTTCTCTTTTTTTTTTCTCTTTCCATTTACATTTTCTACAAAGTCTTTTATGCGTTGTGTTTAGGGTTGAGCGAACACGGACTGTATTATTCGTGTTCGTACCGAATAATTGGATTTTTGTTACCCGAACACGGACACGAACACTTTACTGTATATTCGGGTAAAAATCCGTGTTCGGTCGTTTTATTTCTGGGTTTTGCATGCTTTGGCGCGCTTTTCATGGCGGGCTTTCAACAGCCAATCAACAAGCGTTTAACTGGTGTGCCTAAGCCATCCCAGCCATGCCTGCAAATGTATCAGTAGCTGTGATTGGCCGTCTGAAGCATGTGACCAAGTCTTTATAAGTTCGAGGCACCGCCGCTGCAGCATCATTCTGCTGTTTAGATCAGGGAGAGAGCACACATCAACGTGCTGGCTGCTGATTAGGGACAGACAGGAAAAAAAAAACATTTGTGTCAGGATAGAATTGAGGGACAGGTCGGAGTGTGTTAGGCAGGGCGAGTTGTAGGCATTTTAGGGAGAGAGTCTGCTGATTTTAGGGACAGTGCGTTCTACAAACTACAATCGACATTGCTGTGTGGGGTGGGGTTTGCAGTCACCCGATCTACGATCTTATAAATCCTGTTAGGGATAGAGTCTGCTGATTTTTAGGGAAAGTGTGTTCTACAAACTACAATCGATATTGCTGTGTGGGGTGGGGTTTGCAGTCCCGATCTACGATCTTATCAATCCTGTTAGGGATAGAGTCTGCTGATTTTTAGGGAAAGTGTGTTCTACAAACTACAATCGATATTGCTGTGTGGGGTGGGGTTTGCAGTCCCGATCTACGATCTTATCAATCCTGTTAGGGATAGAGTCTGATGATTTTTAGGGAAAGTGTGTTCTACAAACTACAATCGATATTGCTGTGTGGTGTGGGATAGGAGATAGGCAGGTGTCAGTGATCCACATCCATTTTGCTGTGTGTGGGCTGCAGTGAACACAATCTTTTTGGGGTGCAGTGAACGCAATCTTTTTGGGGTACAGTGAACACAATCTTTTTGGGGTGCAGTGAACACAATCTTTTTGGGGTGCAGTGAACAAAATCTTTTTGGGGTACAGTGAACACAATCTTTTTGGGGTGCAGTGCACACAATCTTTTTTGCCCACTGAGGAGGAGGGAGAAAAGTATTTTTCTATCAGGCACTGTGTGCAGCCTTTTTCCTTCAGCTGTGTTGTGCTGAGTGACTGCTGTGTTCAGTTCACATGTGCTAATATTGAGTGGTTTCAAAAATCATACACTTTTTTTCTATTCCACTATTCAATATACAGCCTTGGGTTAAAAAAAATTAAGTTGTGGCCTGCAGCAGAGCTGAATGATATTTGGGGTTTTTGGGGTTCATCTCATACTTCTGAAGATTTGAGGGTGCTGCCTGTTCCATACTCCCCCTACTCCTCATCCAGCCTTTTAGGGGTACAAACAATAGTAATTGGGGCCTAGTGTGGTTGTGTACGTGTGATATACATACACTTTTTTTGATCATATTTTCTATTCCGCTATTTAATCAAAAACCTTTGGGGATCAGTTAAATTGGGGGATAGTCTGCGTTGGTACGTGTGAGATCCACCTTTCCAAGTTTTTGGAGTTCATCTCATACTTCTGAAGATTTGAGGGTGCTGCCTGTTCCATACTCCCCCTACTCCTCATCCAGCCTTTTAGGGGTACAAACAATAGTAATTGGGGCTTAGTGTGGTTGTGTACGTGTGATATACATACACTTTTTTGGATCATATTTTCTATTCCGCTATTTAATCAAAAACCTTTGGGGATCAGTTAAATTGGGGGATAGTCTGTGTTGGTACGTGTGAGATCCACCTTTCCAAGTTTTTGGGGTTCATCTCATACTTCTGAAGATTTGAGGGTGCTGCCTGTTCCATACTCCTCCTACTCCTCATCCATCCTTTTAGGGGTACAAACAATAGTAATTGGGGCCTAGTGTGCTTCCGTACGTGTGAGATACATACACTTTTTTTGATCATATTTAACATTCCGCTATTCAATAAAAACCTTTGGATATCAATTAAATTGCGGGATAGTCTGTGTTGGTACGTGTGAGATCCACCTTTCCAAGTTTTTGGGGTTCATCTCATACTTCTGAAGATTTGAGGGTGCTGCCTGTTCCATACTCCCCCTACTCCTCATCCAGCCTTTTAGGGGTACAAACAATAATAATTGGGGCCTAGTGTGGTTGTGTACGTGTGATATACATACACTTTTTTGGATCATATTTTCTATTCCGCTATTTAATCAAAAACCTTTGGGGATCAGTTAAATTGGGGGATAGTCTGTGTTGGTACGTGTGAGATCCACCTTTCCAAGTTTTTGGGGTTCATCTCATACTTCTGAAGATTTGAGGGTGCTGCCTGTTCCATATTCCTCCTACTCCTCATCCATCCTTTTAGGGGTACAAACAATAGTAATTGGGGCCTAGTGTGCTTCTGTACGTGTGAGATACATACACTTTTTTTGATCATATTTCCTATTCCGCTATTCAATAAAAACCTTTGGGGATCAATTAAATTGCGGGATAGTCTGTGTTGGTACGTGTGAGATCCACCTTTCCAAGTTTTTGGGGTTCATCTCATACTTCTGAAGATTTGAGGGTGCTGCCTGTTCCATACTCCCCCTACTCCTCATCCAGCCTTTTAGGGGTACAAACAATAGTAATTGGGGCCTAGTGTGGTTGTGTACGTGTGATATACATACACTTTTTTGGATCATATTTTCTATTCCGCTATTTAATCAAAAACCTTTGGGGATCAGTTAAATTGGGGGATAGTCTGTGTTGGTACGTGTGAGATCCACCTTTCCAAGTTTTTGGGGTTCATCTCATACTTCTGAACATTTGAGGGTGCTGCCTGTTCCATAATCCTCCTACTCCTCATCCATCCTTTTAGGGGTACAAACAATAGTAATTGGGGCCTAGTGTGGTTGTGTACGTGTGAGATACATACACTTTTTTTGATCATATTTTCTATTCCGCTATTTAATCAAAAACCTTTGGGGATCAGTTAAATTGGGGGATAGTCTGTGTTGGTACGTGTGAGATCCACCTTTCCAAGTTTTTGGGGTTCATCTCATACTTCTGAAGATTTGAGGGTGCTGCCTGTTCCATACTCCTCCTACTCCTCATCCATCCTTTTAGGGGTACAAACAATAGTAATTGGGGCCAAGTGTGCTTCTGTACGTGTGAGATACATACACTTTTTTTGATCAGATTTCCTATTCCGCTATTCAATAAAAACCTTTGGGGATCAATTAAATTGCGGGATAATCTGTGTTGGTACGTGTGAGATCCACCTTTCCAAGTTTTTGGGGTTCATCTCATACTTCTGAACATTTGAGGGTGCTGCCTGTTCCATAATCCTCCTACTCCTCATCCATCCTTTTAGGGGTACAAACAATAGTAATTGGGGCCTAGTGTGGTTGTGTACGTGTGAGATACATACACTTTTTTTGATCATATTTTCTATTCCGCTATTTAATCAAAAACCTTTGGGGATCAGTTAAATTGGGGGATAGTCTGTGTTGGTACGTGTGAGATCCACCTTTCCAAGTTTTTGGGGTTCATCTCATACTTCTGAAGATTTGAGGGTGCTGCCTGTTCCATACTCCTCCTACTCCTCATCCATCCTTTTAGGGGTACAAACAATAGTAATTGGGGCCAAGTGTGCTTCTGTACGTGTGAGATACATACACTTTTTTTGATCAGATTTCCTATTCCGCTATTTAATAAAAACCTTTGGGGATCAATTAAATTGCGGGATAGTCTGTGTTGGTACGTGTGAGATCCACCTTTCCAAGTTTTTGGGGTTCATCTCATACTTCTGAAGATTTGAGGGTGCTGCCTGTTCCATACTCCCCCTACTCCTCATCCAGCCTTTTAGGGGTACAAACAATAGTAATTGGGGCCTAGTGTGGTTGTGTACGTGTGATATACATACACTTTTTTGGATCATATTTTCTATTCCGCTATTTAATCAAAAACCTTTGGGGATCAGTTAAATTGGGGGATAGTCTGTGTTGGTACGTGTGAGACCCACCTTTCCAAGTTTTTGGGGTTCATCTCATACTTCTGAAGATTTGAGGGTGCTGCCTGTTCCATACTCCTCATCCATCCTTTTAGGGGTACAAACAATAGTAATTGGGGCCTAGTGTGCTTCTGTACGTGTGAGATACATACACTTTTTTTGATCATATTTCCTATTCCGCTATTCAATAAAAACCTTTGGGGATCAATTAAATTGCGGGATAGTCTCTGTTGGTACGTGTGAGATCCACCTTTCCAAGTTTTTGGGGTTCATCTCATACTTCTGAAGATTTGAGGGTGCTGCCTGTTCCATACTCCTCCTACTCCTCATCCATCCTTTTAGGGGTACAAACAGTAGTAATTGGGGCCTAGTGTGGTTGTGTACGTGTGAGATACATACACTTTTTTTGATCATATTTTCTATTCTGCTATTTAATCAAAAACCTTTGGGGATCAGTTAAATTGGGGGATAGTCTGTGTTGGTACGTGTGAGATCCACCTTTCCAAGTTTTTGGGGTTCATCTCATACTTCTGAAGATTTGAGGGTGCTGCCTGTTCCATACTCCTCCTTCTCCTCATCCATCCTTTTAGGGGTACAAACAATAGTAATTGGGGCCTAGTGTGCTTCTGTACGTGTGAGATACATACACTTTTTTTGATCATATTTCCTATTCCGCTATTCAATAAAAACCTTTGGGGATCAATTAAATTGCGGGATAGTCTGTGTTGGTACGTGTGAGATCCACCTTTCCAAGTTTTTGGGGTTCATCTCATACTTCTGAAGATTTGAGGGTGCTGCCTGTTCCATACTCCTCCTAATCCTCATCCATCCTTTTAGGGGTACAAACAATAGTAATTGGGGCCTAGTGTGCTTCTGTACGTGTGAGATACATACACTTTTTTTGATCATATTTTCAATTCCGCTATTTAATCAAAAACCTTTGGGGATCAGTTAAATTGGGGGATAGTCTGTGTTGGTACGTGTGAGATCCACCTTTCCAAGTTTTTGGGGTTCATCTCATACTTCTGAATATTTGAGGGTGCTGCCTGTTCCATACTCCTCCTACTCCTCATCCATCCATTTAGGGGTACAAACAATAGTAATTGGGGCCTAGTGTGCTTCTGTACGTGTGAGATACATACACTTTTTTTGATCAGATTTCCTATTCCGCTATTCAATAAAAACCTTTGGATATCAATTAAATTGCGGGATAGTCTGTGTTGGTACGTGTGAGATCCACCTTTCCAAGTTTTTGGGGTTCATCTCATACTTCTGAAGATTTGAGGGTGCTGCCTGTTCCATACTCCCCCTACTCCTCATCCAGCCTTTTAGGGGTACAAACAATAGTAATTGGGGCCTAGTGTGGTTGTGTACGTGTGATATACATACACTTTTTTGGATCATATTTTCTATTCTGCTATTTAATCAAAAACCTTTGGGGATCAGTTAAATTGGGGGATAGTCTGTGTTGGTACGTGTGAGATCCACCTTTCCAAGTTTTTGGGGTTCATCTCATACTTCTGAAGATTTGAGGGTGCTGCCTGTTCCATACTCCCCCTACTCCTCATCCAGCCTTTTAGGGGTACAAACAATAGTAATTGGGGCCTAGTGTGCTTCTGTACGTGTGAGATACATACACTTTTTTGGATCATATTTTCTATTCCACTATTTAATCAAAAACCTTTGGGGATCAGTTAAATTGGGGGATAGTCTGTGTTGGTACGTGTGAGACCCACCTTTCCAAGTTTTTGGGGTTCATCTCATACTTCTGAAGATTTGAGGGTGCTGCCTGTTCCATACTCCTCATCCATCCTTTTAGGGGTACAAACAATAGTAATTGGGGCCAAGTGTGCTTCTGTACGTGTGAGATACATACACTTTTTTTGATCATATTTCCTATTCCGCTATTCAATAAAAACCTTTGGGGATCAATTAAATTGCGGGATAGTCTGTGTTGGTACGTTTGAGATCCACCTTTCCAAGTTTTTGGGGTTCATCTCATACTTCTGAAGATTTGAGGGTGCTGCCTGTTCCATACTCCCCCTACTCCTCATCCAGCCTTTTAGGGGTACAAACAATAGTAATTGGGGCCTAGTGTGGTTGTGTACGTGTGATATACATACACTTTTTTGGATCATATTTTCTATTCGGCTATTTAATCAAAAACCTTTGGGGATCAGTTAAATTGGGGGATAGTCTGTATTGGTACGTGTGAGATCCACCTTTCCACGTTTTTGGGGTTCATCTCATACTTCTGAACATTTGAGGGTGCTACCTGTTCCATATTCCTCCTACTCCTCATCCATCCTTTTAGGGGTACAAAGAATAGTAATTGGGGCCTAGTGTGGTTGTGTACGTGTGAGATACATACACTTTTTTTGATCATATTTTCTATTCTGCTATTTAATCAAAAACCTTTGGGGATCGGTTAAATTGGGGGATATTCTGTGTTGGTACGTGTGAGATCCACCTTTCCAAGTTTTTGGGGTTCATCTCATACTTCTGAAGATTTGAGGGTGCTGCCTGTTCCATACTCCTCCTACTCCTCATCCATCCTTTTAGGGGTACAAACAATAGTAATTGGGGCCTAGTGTGCTTCTGTACGTGTGAGATACATACACTTTTTTTGATCATATTTCCTATTCCGCTATTCAATAAAAACCTTTGGGGATCAATTAAATTGCGGGATAGTCTGTGTTGGTACGTGTGAGATCCACCTTTCAGAGTTTTTGGGGTTCATCTCATACTTCTGAAGATTTGAGGGTGCTGCCTGTTCCATACTCCTCCTAATCCTCATCCATCCTTTTAGGGGTACAAACAATAGTAATTGGGGCCTAGTGTGCTTCTGTACGTGTGAGATACATACACTTTTTTTGATCATATTTTCAATTCCGCTATTTAATCAAAAACCTTTGGGGATCAATTAAATTGCGGGATAGTCTGTGTTGGTACGTGTGAGATCCACCTTTCCAAGTTTTTGGGGTTCATCTCATACTTCTGAAGATTTGAGGGTGCTGCCTGTTCCATAATCCTCCTACTCCTCATCCATCCTTTTAGGGGTACAAACAATAGTAATTGGGGCCTAGTGTGGTTGTGTACGTGTGATATACAAACACTTTTTTGGATCATATTTTCTATTCCGCTATTTAATCAAAAACCTTTGGGGATCAGTTAAATTGGGGGATAGTCTGTGTTGGTATGTGTGAGATCCACCTTTCCAAGTTTTTGGGGTTCATCTCATACTTCTGAAGATTTGAGGGTGCTGCCTGTTCCATAATCCTCCTACTCCTCATCCATCCTTTTAGGGGTACAAACAATAGTAATTGGGGCCTAGTGTGGTTGTGTACGTGTGAGATACATACACTTTTTTTGATCATATTTTCTATTCCGCTATTTTATCAAAAACCTTTGGGGATCAGTTAAATTGGGGGATAGTCTGTGTTGGTACGTGTGAGATCCACCTTTCCAAGTTTTTGGGGTTCATCTCATACTTCTGAAGATTTGAGGGTGCTGCCTGTTCCATACTCCTCCTACTCCTCATCCATCCTTTTAGGGGTACAAACAATAGTAATTGGGGCCTAGTGTGCTTCTGTACGTGTGAGATACATACACTTTTTTTGATCATATTTCCTATTCCGCTATTCAATAAAAACCTTTGGGGATCAATTAAATTGCAGGATAGTCTGTGTTGGTACGTGTGAGATCCACCTTTCCAAGTTTTTGGGGTTCATCTCATACTTTTGAAGATTTGAGGGTGCTGCCTGTTCCATACTCCCCCTACCCCTCATCCAGCCTTTTAGGGGTACAAACAATAGTAATTGGGGCCTAGTGTGGTTGTGTACGTGTGATATACATACACTTTTTTGGATCATATTTTCTATTCCGCTATTTAATCAAAAACCTTTGGGGATCAGTTAAATTGGGGGATAGTCTGTGTTGGTACGTGTGAGATCCACCTTTCCAAGTTTTTGGGGTTCATCTCATACTTCTGAAGATTTGAGGGTGCTGCCTGTTCCATACTCCTCCTACTCCTCATCCATCCTTTTAGGGGTACAAACAATAGTAATTGGGGCCTAGTGTGGTTGTGTACGTGTGAGATACATACACTTTTTTTGATCATATTTCCTATTCCGCTATTCAATAAAAACCTTTGGGGATCAATTAAATTGCAGGATAGTCTGTGTTGGTACGTGTGAGATCCACCTTTCCAAGTTTTTGGGGTTCATCTCATACTTCTGAAGATTTGAGGGTGCTGCCTGTTCCATACTCCTCCTAATCCTCATCCATCCTTTTAGGGGTACAAACAATAGTAATTGGGGCCTAGTGTGGTTGTGTACGTGTGATATACATACACTTTTTTGGATCATATTTTCTATTCCGCTATTTAATCAAAAATCTTTGGGGATCAGTTAAATTGGGGGATAGTCTGTGTTGGTACGTGTGAGATCCACCTTTCCAAGTTTTTGGGGTTCATCTCATACTTCTGAAGATTTGAGGGTGCTGCCTGTTCCATACTCCTCCTACTCCTCATCCATCCTTTTAGGGGTACAAACAATAGTAATTGGGGCCTAGTGTGCTTCTGTACGTGTGAGATACATACACTTTTTTTGATCATATTTCCTATTCCGCTATTCAATAAAAACCTTTGGGGATCAATTAAATTGCGGGATAGTCTGTGTTGGTACGTGTGAGATCCACCTTTCCAAGTTTTTGGGGTTCATCTCATACTTCTGAAGATTTGAGGGTGCTGCCTGTTCCATACTCCGCCTACTCCTCATCCAGCCTTTTAGGGGTACAAACAATAGTAATTGGGGCCTAGTGTGGTTGTGTACGTGTGATATACATACACTTTTTTGGATCATATTTTCTATTCTGCTATTTAATCAAAAACCTTTGGGTATCAGTTAAATTGGGGGATAGTCTGTGTTGGTACGTGTGAGATCCACCTTTCCAAGTTTTTGGGGTTCATCTCATACTTCTGAAGATTTGAGGGTGCTGCCTGTTCCATACTCCTCCTACTCCTCATCCATCCTTTTAGGGGTACAAACAATAGTAATTGGGGCCTAGTGTGCTTCTGTACGTGTGAGATACATACACTTTTTTTGATCATATTTCCTATTCCGCTATTCAATAAAAACCTTTGGGGATCAATTAAATTGCAGGATAGTCTGTGTTGGTACGTGTGAGATCCACCTTTCCAAGTTTTTGGGGTTCATCTCATACTTCTGAAGATTTGAGGGTGCTGCCTGTTCCATACTCCTCCTACTCCTCATCCATCCTTTTAGGGGTACAAACAATAGTAATTGGGGCCTAGTGTGCTTCTGTACGTGTGAGATACATACACTTTTTTGATCATATTTTCAATTCTGCTATTTAATCAAAAACCTTTGGGGATCAGTTAAATTGGGGGATAGTCTGTGTTGGTACGTGTGAGATCCACCTTTCCAAGTTTTTGGGGTTCATCTCATACTTCTGAAGATTTGAGGGTGCTGCCTGTTCCATACTCCTCCTACTCCTCATCCATCCTTTAAGGGGTACAAACAATAGTAATTGGGGCCTAGTGTGCTTCTGTACGTGTGAGATACATACACTTTTTTTGATCATATTTCCTATTCCGCTATTCAATAAAAACATTTGGGGATCAATTAAATTGCGGGATAGTCTGTGTTGGTACGTGTGAGATCCACCTTTCCAAGTTTTTGGGGTTCATCTCATACTTCTGAAGATTTGAGGGTGCTGCCTGTTCCATACTCCCCCTACTCCTCATCCAGCCTTTTAGGGGTACAAACAATAGTAATTGGGGCCTAGTGTGGTTGTGTACGTGTGATATACATACACTTTTTTGGATCATATTTTCTATTCCGCTATTTAATCAAAAACCTTTGGGGATCAGTTAAATTGGGGGATAGTCTGTGTTGGTACGTGTGAGATCCACCTTACCAAGTTTTTGGGGTTCATCTCATACTTCTGAACATTTGAGGGTGCTGCCTGTTCCATAATCCTCCTACTCCTCATCCATCCTTTTAGGGGTACAAACAATAGTAATTGGGGCCTAGTGTGGTTGTGTACGTGTGAGATACATACACTTTTTTTGATCATATTTTCTATTCCGCTATTTAATCAAAAACCTTTGGGGATCAGTTAAATTGGGGGATAGTCTGTGTTGGTACGTGTGAGATCCACCTTTCCAAGTTTTTGGGGTTCATCTCATACTTCTGAAGATTTGAGGGTGCTGCCTGTTCCATACTCCTCCTACTCCTCATCCATCCTTTTAGGGGTACAAACAATAGTAATTGGGGCCAAGTGTGCTTCTGTACGTGTGAGATACATACACTTTTTTTGATCAGATTTCCTATTCCGCTATTCAATAAAAACCTTTGGGGATCAATTAAATTGCGGGATAGTCTGTGTTGGTACGTGTGAGATCCACCTTTCCAAGTTTTTGGGGTTCATCTCATACTTCTGAACATTTGAGGGTGCTGCCTGTTCCATAATCCTCCTACTCCTCATCCATCCTTTTAGGGGTACAAACAATAGTAATTGGGGCCTAGTGTGGTTGTGTACGTGTGAGATACATACACTTTTTTTGATCATATTTTCTATTCCGCTATTTAATCAAAAACCTTTGGGGATCAGTTAAATTGGGGGATAGTCTGTGTTGGTACGTGTGAGATCCACCTTTCCAAGTTTTTGGGGTTCATCTCATACTTCTGAAGATTTGAGGGTGCTGCCTGTTCCATACTCCTCCTACTCCTCATCCATCCTTTTAGGGGTACAAACAATAGTAATTGGGGCCAAGTGTGCTTCTGTACGTGTGAGATACATACACTTTTTTTGATCAGATTTCCTATTCCGCTATTCAATAAAAACCTTTGGGGATCAATTAAATTGCGGGATAGTCTGTGTTGGTACGTGTGAGATCCACCTTTCCAAGTTTTTGGGGTTCATCTCATACTTCTGAAGATTTGAGGGTGCTGCCTGTTCCATACTCCCCCTACTCCTCATCCAGCCTTTTAGGGGTACAAACAATAGTAATTGGGGCCTAGTGTGGTTGTGTACGTGTGATATACATACACTTTTTTGGATCATATTTTCTATTCCGCTATTTAATCAAAAACCTTTGGGGATCAGTTAAATTGGGGGATAGTCTGTGTTGGTACGTGTGAGACCCACCTTTCCAAGTTTTTGGGGTTCATCTCATACTTCTGAAGATTTGAGGGTGCTGCCTGTTCCATACTCCTCATCCATCCTTTTAGGGGTACAAACAATAGTAATTGGGGCCTAGTGTGCTTCTGTACGTGTGAGATACATACACTTTTTTTGATCATATTTCCTATTCCGCTATTCAATAAAAACCTTTGGGGATCAATTAAATTGCGGGATAGTCTCTGTTGGTACGTGTGAGATCCACCTTTCCAAGTTTTTGGGGTTCATCTCATACTTCTGAAGATTTGAGGGTGCTGCCTGTTCCATACTCCTCCTACTCCTCATCCATCCTTTTAGGGGTACAAACAGTAGTAATTGGGGCCTAGTGTGGTTGTGTACGTGTGAGATACATACACTTTTTTTGATCATATTTTCTATTCTGCTATTTAATCAAAAACCTTTGGGGATCAGTTAAATTGGGGGATAGTCTGTGTTGGTACGTGTGAGATCCACCTTTCCAAGTTTTTGGGGTTCATCTCATACTTCTGAAGATTTGAGGGTGCTGCCTGTTCCATACTCCTCCTTCTCCTCATCCATCCTTTTAGGGGTACAAACAATAGTAATTGGGGCCTAGTGTGCTTCTGTACGTGTGAGATACATACACTTTTTTTGATCATATTTCTTATTCCGCTATTCAATAAAAACCTTTGGGGATCAATTAAATTGCGGGATAGTCTGTGTTGGTACGTGTGAGATCCACCTTTCCAAGTTTTTGGGGTTCATCTCATACTTCTGAAGATTTGAGGGTGCTGCCTGTTCCATACTCCTCCTACTCCTCATCCATCCTTTTAGGGGTACAAACAATAGTAATTGGGGCCTAGTGTGCTTCTGTACGTGTGAGATACATACACTTTTTTTGATCAGATTTCCTATTCCGCTATTCAATAAAAACCTTTGGGGATCAATTAAATTGCGGGATAGTCTCTGTTGGTACGTGTGAGATCCACCTTTCCAAGTTTTTGGGGTTCATCTCATACTTCTGAAGATTTGAGGGTGCTGCCTGTTCCATACTCCTCCTACTCCTCATCCATCCTTTTAGGGGTACAAACAGTAGTAATTGGGGCCTAGTGTGGTTGTGTACGTGTGAGATACATACACTTTTTTTGATCATATTTTCAATTCCGCTATTTAATCAAAAACCTTTGGGGATCAGTTAAATTGGGGGATAGTCTGTGTTGGTACGTGTGAGATCCACCTTTCCAAGTTTTTGGGGTTCATCTCATACTTCTGGAGATTTGAGGGTGCTGCCTGTTCCATACTCCTCCTACTCCTCATCCATCCATTTAGGGGTACAAACAATAGTAATTGGGGCCTAGTGTGCTTCTGTACGTGTGAGATACATACACTTTTTTTGATCAGATTTCCTATTCCGCTATTCAATAAAAACCTTTGGGGATCAATTAAATTGCGGGATAGTCTGTGTTGGTACGTGTGAGATCCACCTTTCCAAGTTTTTGGGGTTCATCTCATACTTCTGAAGATTTGAGGGTGCTGCCTGTTCCATACTCCCCCTACTCCTCATCCAGCCTTTTAGGGGTACAAACAATAGTAATTGGGGCCTAGTGTGGTTGTGTACGTGTGATATACATACACTTTTTTGGATCATATTTTCTATTCTGCTATTTAATCAAAAACCTTTGGGGATCAGTTAAATTGGGGGATAGTCTGTGTTGGTACGTGTGAGATCCACCTTTCCAAGTTTTTGGGGTTCATCTCATACTTCTGAAGATTTGAGGGTGCTGCCTGTTCCATACTCCTCCTACTCCTCATCCATCCTTTTAGGGGTACAAACAATAGTAATTGGGGCCTAGTGTGCTTCTGTACGTGTGATATACATACACTTTTTTGGATCATATTTTCTATTCCACTATTTAATCAAAAACCTTTGGGGATCAGTTAAATTGGGGGATAGTCTGTGTTGGTACGTGTGAGACCCACCTTTCCAAGTTTTTGGGCTTCATCTCATACTTCTGAAGATTTGAGGGTGCTGCCTGTTCCATACTCCTCATCCATCCTTTTAGGGGTACAAACAATAGTAATTGGGGCCAAGTGTGCTTCTGTACGTGTGAGATACATACACTTTTTTTGATCATATTTCCTATTCCGCTATTCAATAAAAACCTTTGGGGATCAATTAAATTGCGGGATAGTCTGTGTTGGTACGTTTGAGATCCACCTTTCCAAGTTTTTGGGGTTCATCTCATACTTCTGAAGATTTGAGGGTGCTGCCTGTTCCATACTCCCCCTACTCCTCATCCAGCCTTTTAGGGGTACAAACAATAGTAATTGGGGCCTAGTGTGGTTGTGTACGTGTGATATACATACACTTTTTTGGATCATATTTTCTATTCGGCTATTTAATCAAAAACCTTTGGGGATCAGTTAAATTGGGGGATAGTCTGTATTGGTACGTGTGAGATCCACCTTTCCACGTTTTTGGGGTTCATCTCATACTTCTGAACATTTGAGGGTGCTACCTGTTCCATATTCCTCCTACTCCTCATCCATCCTTTTAGGGGTACAAAGAATAGTAATTGGGGCCTAGTGTGGTTGTGTACGTGTGAGATACATACACTTTTTTTGATCATATTTTCTATTCTGCTATTTAATCAAAAACCTTTGGGGATCGGTTAAATTGGGGGATAGTCTGTGTTGGTACGTGTGAGATCCACCTTTCCAAGTTTTTGGGGTTCATCTCATACTTCTGAAGATTTGAGGGTGCTGCCTGTTCCATACTCCTCCTACTCCTCATCCATCCTTTTAGGGGTACAAACAATAGTAATTGGGGCCTAGTGTGCTTCTGTACGTGTGAGATACATACACTTTTTTTGATCATATTTCCTATTCCGCTATTCAATAAAAACCTTTGGGGATCAATTAAATTGCGGGATAGTCTGTGTTGGTACGTGTGAGATCCACCTTTCAGAGTTTTTGGGGTTCATCTCATACTTCTGAAGATTTGAGGGTGCTGCCTGTTCCATACTCCTCCTAATCCTCATCCATCCTTTTAGGGGTACAAACAATAGTAATTGGGGCCTAGTGTGCTTCTGTACGTGTGAGATACATACACTTTTTTTGATCATATTTTCAATTCCGCTATTTAATCAAAAACCTTTGGGGATCAATTAAATTGCGGGATAGTCTGTGTTGGTACGTGTGAGATCCACCTTTCCAAGTTTTTGGGGTTCATCTCATACTTCTGAAGATTTGAGGGTGCTGCCTGTTCCATACTCCCCCTACTCCTCATCCAGGCTTTTAGGGGTACAAACAATAGTAATTGGGGCCTAGTGTGGTTGTGTACGTGTGATATACAAACACTTTTTTGGATCATATTTTCTATTCCGCTATTTAATCAAAAACCTTTGGGGATCAGTTAAATTGGGGGATAGTCTGTGTTGGTATGTGTGAGATCCACCTTTCCAAGTTTTTGGGGTTCATCTCATACTTCTGAAGATTTGAGGGTGCTGCCTGTTCCATAATCCTCCTACTCCTCATCCATCCTTTTAGGGGTACAAACAATAGTAATTGGGGCCTAGTGTGGTTGTGTACGTGTGAGATACATACACTTTTTTTGATCATATTTTCTATTCCGCTATTTTATCAAAAACCTTTGGGGATCAGTTAAATTGGGGGATAGTCTGTGTTGGTACGTGTGAGATCCACCTTTCCAAGTTTTTGGGGTTCATCTCATACTTCTGAAGATTTGAGGGTGCTGCCTGTTCCATACTCCTCCTACTCCTCATCCATCCTTTTAGGGGTACAAACAATAGTAATTGGGGCCTAGTGTGCTTCTGTACGTGTGAGATACATACACTTTTTTGATCATATTTCCTATTCCGCTATTCAATAAAAACCTTTGGGGATCAATTAAATTGCAGGATAGTCTGTGTTGGTACGTGTGAGATCCACCTTTCCAAGTTTTGGGGGTTCATCTCATACTTTTGAAGATTTGAGGGTGCTGCCTGTTCCATACTCCCCCTACTCCTCATCCAGCCTTTTAGGGGTACAAACAATAGTAATTGGGGCCTAGTGTGGTTGTGTACGTGTGATATACATACACTTTTTTGGATCATATTTTCTATTCCGCTATTTAATCAAAAACCTTTGGGGATCAGTTAAATTGGGGGATAGTCTGTGTTGGTACGTGTGAGATCCACCTTTCCAAGTTTTTGGGGTTCATCTCATACTTCTGAAGATTTGAGGGTGCTGCCTGTTCCATACTCCTCCTACTCCTCATCCATCCTTTTAGGGGTACAAACAATAGTAATTGGGGCCTAGTGTGCTTCTGTACGTGTGAGATACATACACTTTTTTTGATCATATTTCCTATTCCGCTATTCAATAAAAACCTTTGGGGATCAATTAAATTGCAGGATAGTCTGTGTTGGTACGTGTGAGATCCACCTTTCCAAGTTTTTGGGGTTCATCTCATACTTCTGAAGATTTGAGGGTGCTGCCTGTTCCATACTCCTCCTAATCCTCATCCATCCTTTTAGGGGTACAAACAATAGTAATTGGGGCCTAGTGTGGTTGTGTACGTGTGATATACATACACTTTTTTGGATCATATTTTCTATTCCGCTATTTAATCAAAAATCTTTGGGGATCAGTTAAATTGGGGGATAGTCTGTGTTGGTACGTGTGAGATCCACCTTTCCAAGTTTTTGGGGTTCATCTCATACTTCTGAAGATTTGAGGGTGCTGCCTGTTCCATACTCCTCCTACTCCTCATCCATCCTTTTAGGGGTACAAACAATAGTAATTGGGGCCTAGTGTGCTTCTGTACGTGTGAGATACATACACTTTTTTTGATCATATTTCCTATTCCGCTATTCAATAAAAACCTTTGGGGATCAATTAAATTGCGGGATAGTCTGTGTTGGTACGTGTGAGATCCACCTTTCCAAGTTTTTGGGGTTCATCTCATACTTCTGAAGATTTGAGGGTGCTGCCTGTTCCATACTCCGCCTACTCCTCATCCAGCCTTTTAGGGGTACAAACAATAGTAATTGGGGCCTAGTGTGGTTGTGTACGTGTGATATACATACACTTTTTTGGATCATATTTTCTATTCTGCTATTTAATCAAAAACCTTTGGGTATCAGTTAAATTGGGGGATAGTCTGTGTTGGTACGTGTGAGATCCACCTTTCCAAGTTTTTGGGGTTCATCTCATACTTCTGAAGATTTGAGGGTGCTGCCTGTTCCATACTCCTCCTACTCCTCATCCATCCTTTTAGGGGTACAAACAATAGTAATTGGGGCCTAGTGTGCTTCTGTACGTGTGAGATACATACACTTTTTTTGATCATATTTCCTATGCCGCTATTCAATAAAAAACCTTTGGGGATCAATTAAATTGCAGGATAGTCTGTGTTGGTACGTGTGAGATCCACCTTTCCAAGTTTTTGGGGTTCATCTCATACTTCTGAAGATTTGAGGGTGCTGCCTGTTCCATACTCCTCCTACTCCTCATCCATCCTTTTAGGGGTACAAACAATAGTAATTGGGGCCTAGTGTGCTTCTGTACGTGTGAGATACATACACTTTTTTTGATCATATTTTCAATTCTGCTATTTAATCAAAAACCTTTGGGGATCAGTTAAATTGGGGGATAGTCTGTGTTGGTACGTGTGAGATCCACCTTTCCAAGTTTTTGGGGTTCATCTCATACTTCTGAAGATTTGAGGGTGCTGCCTGTTCCATACTCCTCCTACTCCTCATCCATCCTTTTAGGGGTACAAACAATAGTAATTGGGGCCTAGTGTGCTTCTGTACGTGTGAGATACATACACTTTTTTTGATCATATTTCCTATTCCGCTATTCAATAAAAACATTTGGGGATCAATTAAATTGCGGGATAGTCTGTGTTGGTACGTGTGAGATCCACCTTTCCAAGTTTTTGGGGTTCATCTCATACTTCTGAAGATTTGAGGGTGCTGCCTGTTCCATACTCCCCCTACTCCTCATCCAGCCTTTTAGGGGTACAAACAATAGTAATTGGGGCCTAGTGTGGTTGTGTACGTGTGATATACATACACTTTTTTGGATCATATTTTCTATTCCGCTATTTAATCAAAAACCTTTGGGGATCAGTTAAATTGGGGGATAGTCTGTGTTGGTACGTGTGAGATCCACCTTACCAAGTTTTTGGGGTTCATCTCATACTTCTGAAGATTTGAGGGTGCTGCCTGTTCCATACTGCTCATCCATCCTTTTAGGGGTACAAACAATAGTAATTGGGGCCTAGTGTGCTTCTGTACGTGTGAGATACATACACTTTTTTTGATCATATTTCCTATTCCGCTATTCAATAAAAACCTTTGGGGATCAATTAAATTGCGGGATAGTCTGTGTTGGTACGTGTGAGATCCACCTTTCCAAGTTTTTGGGGTTCATCTCATACTTCTGAAGATTTGAGGGTGCTGCCTGTTCCATACTCCCCCTACTCCTCATCCAGCCTTTTAGGGGTACAAATAATAGTAATTGGGGCCTAGTGTGGTTGTGTACGTGTGATATACATACACTTTTTTGGATCATATTTTCTATTCGGCTATTTAATCAAAAACCTTTGGGGATCAGTTAAATTGGGGGATAGTCTGTGTTGGTACGTGTGAGATCCACCTTTCCAAGTTTTTGGGGTTCATCTCATACTTCTGAACATTTGAGGGTGCTACCTGTTCCATACTCCTCCTACTCCTCATCCATCCTTTTAGGGGTACAAACAATAGTAATTGGGGCCTAGTGTGGTTGTGTACGTGTGAGATACATACACTTTTTTTGATCATATTTTCAATTCCACTATTTAATCAAAAACCTTTTTGGATCAGTTAAATTGGGGGATAGTCTGTGTTGGTACGTGTGAGATCCACCTTTCCAAGTTTTTGGGGTTCATCTCATACTTCTGAAGATTTGAGGGTGCTGCCTGTTCCATACTCCTCATCCATCCTTTTAGGGGTACAAACAATAGTAATTGGGGCCTAGTGTGCTTCTGTACGTGTGAGATACATACACTTTTTTTGATCATATTTTCAATTCCGCTATTTAATCAAAAACCTTTGGGGATCAGTTAAATTGGGGGATAGTCTGTGTTGGTACGTGTGAGATCCACCTTTCCAAGTTTTTGGGGTTCATCTCATACTTCTGAAGATTTGAGGGTGCTGCCTGTTCCATACTCCTCCTACTCCTCATCCATCCTTTTAGGGGTACAAACAATAGTAATTGGGGCCCAGTGTGCTTCTGTACGTGTGAGATACATACACTTTTTTTGATCATATTTCCTATTCCGCTATTCAATAAAAACCTTTGGGGATCAATTAAATTGCGGGATAGTCTGTGTTGGTACGTGTGAGATCCACCTTTCCAAGTTTTTGGGGTTCATCTCATACTTCTGAAGATTTGAGGGTGCTGCCTGTTCCATACTCCCCCTACTCCTCATCCAGCCTTTTAGGGGTACAAACAATAGTAATTGGGGCCTAGTGTGGTTGTGTACGTGTGATATACATACACTTTTTTGGATCATATTTTCTATTCTGCTATTTAATCAAAAACCTTTGGGGATCAGTTAAATTGGGGGATAGTCTGTGTTGGTACGTGTGAGATCCACCTTTCCAAGTTTTTGGGGTTCATCTCATACTTCTGAAGATTTGAGGGTGCTGCCTGTTCCATACTCCTCCTACTTCTCATCCATCCTTTTAGGGGTACAAACAATAGTAATTGGGGCCTAGTGTGGTTGTGTACTTGTGAGATACATACACTTTTTTTGATCATATTTCCTATTCCGCTATTCAATAAAAACCTTTGGGGATCAATTAAATTGCAGGATAGTCTGTGTTGGTACGTGTGAGATCCACCTTTCCAAGTTTTTGGGGTTCATCTCATACTTCTGAAGATTTGAGGGTGCTGCCTGTTCCATACTCCTCCTAATCCTCATCCATTCTTTTAGGGGTACAAACAATAGTAATTGGGGCCTAGTGTGGTTGTGTACGTGTGATATACATACACTTTTTTGGATCATATTTTCTATTCCGCTATTTAATCAAAAATCTTTGGGGATCAGTTAAATTGGGGGATAGTCTGTGTTGGTACGTGTGAGATCCACCTTTCCAAGTTTTTGGGGTTCATCTCATACTTCTGAAGATTTGAGGGTGCTGCCTGTTCCATACTCCTCCTACTCCTCATCCATCCTTTTAGGGGTACAAACAATAGTAATTGGGGCCTAGTGTGCTTCTGTACGTGTGAGATACATACACTTTTTTTGATCATATTTCCTATTCCGCTATTCAATAAAAACCTTTGGGGGTCAATTAAATTGCGGGATAGTCTGTGTTGGTACGTGTGAGATCCACCTTTCCAAGTTTTTGGGGTTCATCTCATACTTCTGAAGATTTGAGGGTGCTGCCTGTTCCATACTCCCCCTACTCCTCATCCAGCCTTTTAGGGGTACAAACAATAGTAATTGGGGCCTAGTGTGGTTGTGTACGTGTGATATACATACACTTTTTTGGATCATATTTTCTATTCTGCTATTTAATCAAAAACCTTTGGGGATCAGTTAAATTGGGGGATAGTCTGTGTTGGTACGTGTGAGATCCACCTTTCCAAGTTTTTGGGGTTCATCTCATACTTCTGAAGATTTGAGGGTGCTGCCTGTTCCATACTCCTCCTACTCCTCATCCATCCTTTTAGGGGTACAAACAATAGTAATTGGGGCCTAGTGTGCTTCTGTACGTGTGAGATACATACACTTTTTTTGATCATATTTCCTATTCCGCTATTCAATAAAAACCTTTGGGGATCAATTAAATTGCGGGATAGTCTGTGTTGGTACGTGTGAGATCCACCTTTCCAAGTTTTTGGGGTTCATCTCATACTTCTGAAGATTTGAGGGTGCTGCCTGTTCCATACTCCCCCTACTCCTCATCCAGCCTTTTAGGGGTACAAACAATAGTAATTGGGGCCTAGTGTGGTTGTGTACGTGTGATATACATACACTTTTTTGGATCATATTTTCTATTCCGCTATTTAATCAAAAACCTTTGGGGATCAGTTAAATTGGGGGATAGTCTGTGTTGGTACGTGTGAGATCCACCTTTCCAAGTTTTTGGGGTTCATCTCATACTTCTGAACATTTCAGGGTGCTGCCTGTTCCATACTCCTCCTACTCCTCATCCATCCTTTTAGTGGTACAAACAATAGTAATTGGGGCCTAGTGTGGTTGTGTACGTGTGAGATACATACACTTTTTTTGATCATATTTTCAATTCCGCTATTTAATCAAAAACCTTTGGGGATCAGTTAAATTGGGGGATAGTCTGTGTTGGTACGTGTGAGATCCACCTTTCCAAGTTTTTGGGGATCATCTCATACTTCTGAAGATTTGAGGGTGCTGCCTGTTCCATACTCCTCATCCATCCTTTTAGGGGTACAAACAATAGTAATTGGGGCCTAGTGTGCTTCTGTACATGTGAGATACATACACTTTTTTTGATCATATTTCCTATTCCGCTATTCAATAAAAACCTTTGGGGATCAATTAAATTGCGGGATAGTCTGTTTTGGTACGTGTGAGATCCACCTTTCCAAGTTTTTGGGGTTCATCTCATACTTCTGAAGATTTGAGGGTGCTGCCTGTTCCATACTCCCCCTACTCCTCATCCAGCCTTTTAGGGGTGCAAACAATAGTAATTGGGGCCTAGTGTGGTTGTGTACGTGTGATATACATACACTTTTTTGGATCATATTTTCTATTCTGCTATTTAATCAAAAACCTTTGGGGATCAGTTAAATTGGGGGATAGTCTGTGTTGGTACGTCTGAGATCCACCTTTCCAAGTTTTTGGGGTTCATCTCATACTTCTGAACATTTGAGGGTGCTGCCTGTTCCATACTCCTCCTACTCCTCATCCATCCTTTTAGTGGTACAAACAATAGTAATTGGGGCCTAGTGTGGTTGTGTACGTGTGAGATACATACACTTTTTTTGATCATATTTTCAATTCCACTATTTAATCAAAAACCTTTGGGGATCAGTTAAATTGGGGGATAGTCTGTGTTGGTACGTGTGAGATCCACCTTTCCAAGTTTTTGGGGTTCATCTCATACTTCTGAAGATTTGAGGGTGCTGCCTGTTCCATACTCCTCCTACTCCTCATCCATCCTTTTAGGGGTACAAACAATAGTAATTGGGGCCTAGTGTGCTTCTGTACGTGTGAGATACATACACTTTTTTTGATCATATTTCCTATTCCGCTATTCAATAAAAACCTTTGGGGATCAATTAAATTGCGGGATAGTCTGTGTTGGTACGTGTGAGATCCACCTTTCCAAGTTTTTGGGGTTCATCTCATACTTCTGAAGATTTGAGGGTGCTGCCTGTTCCATACTCCTCCTACTCCTCATCCATCCTTTTAGGGGTACAAACAATAGTAATTGGGGCCTAGTGTGGTTGTGTACGTGTGAGATACATACACTTTTTTTGATCATATTTCCTATTCCGCTATTCAATAAAAACCTTTGGGGATCAATTAAATTGCAGGATAGTCTGTGTTGGTACGTGTGAGATCCACCTTTCCAAGTTTTTGGGGTTCATCTCATACTTCTGAAGATTTGAGGGTGCTGCCTGTTCCATACTCCTCCTACTCCTCATCCATCCTTTTAGGGGTACAAACAATAGTAATTGGGGCCTAGTGTGGTTGTGTACGTGTGAGATACATACACTTTTTTTGATCATATTTCCTATTCCGCTATTCAATAAAAACCTTTGGGGATCAATTAAATTGCAGGATAGTCTGTGTTGGTACGTGTGAGATCCACCTTTCCAAGTTTTTGGGGTTCATCTCATACTTCTGAAGATTTGAGGGTGCTGCCTGTTCCATACTCCTCCTAATCCTCATCCATCCTTTTAGGGGTACAAACAATAGTAATTGGGGCCTAGTGTGGTTGTGTACGTGTGATATACATACACTTTTTTGGATCATATTTTCTATTCCGCTATTTAATCAAAAATCTTTGGGGATCAGTTAAATTGGGGGATAGTCTGTGTTGGTACGTGTGAGATCCACCTTTCCAAGTTTTTGGGGTTCATCTCATACTTCTGAAGATTTGAGGGTGCTGCCTGTTCCATACTCCTCCTACTCCTCATCCATCCTTTTAGGGGTACAAACAATAGTAATTGGGGCCTAGTGTGCTTCTGTACGTGTGAGATACATACACTTTTTTTGATCATATTTCCTATTCCGCTATTCAATAAAAACCTTTGGGGATCAATTAAATTGCGGGATAGTCTGTGTTGGTACGTGTGAGATCCACCTTTCCAAGTTTTTGGGGTTCATCTCATACTTCTGAAGATTTGAGGGTGCTGCCTGTTCCATACTCCCCCTACTCCTCATCCAGCCTTTTAGGGGTACAAACAATAGTAATTGGGGCCTAGTGTGGTTGTGTACGTGTGATATACATACACTTTTTTGGATCATATTTTCTATTCTGCTATTTAATCAAAAACCTTTGGGGATCAGTTAAATTGGGGGATAGTCTGTGTTGGTACGTGTGAGATCCACCTTTCCAAGTTTTTGGGGTTCATCTCATACTTCTGAAGATTTGAGGGTGCTGCCTGTTCCATACTCCTCCTACTCCTCATCCATCCTTTTAGGGGTACAAACAATAGTAATTGGGGCCTAGTGTGCTTCTGTACGTGTGAGATACATACACTTTTTTTGATCATATTTCCTATTCCGCTATTCAATAAAAACCTTTGGGGATCAATTAAATTGCGGGATAGTCTGTGTTGGTACGTGTGAGATCCACCTTTCCAAGTTTTTGGGGTTCATCTCATACTTCTGAAGATTTGAGGGTGCTGCCTGTTCCATACTCCCCCTACTCCTCATCCAGCCTTTTAGGGGTACAAACAATAGTAATTGGGGCCTAGTGTGGTTGTGTACGTGTGATATACATACACTTTTTTGGATCATATTTTCTATTCCGCTATTTAATCAAAAACCTTTGGGGATCAGTTAAATTGGGGGATAGTCTGTGTTGGTACGTGTGAGATCCACCTTTCCAAGTTTTTGGGGTTCATCTCATACTTCTGAACATTTGAGGGTGCTGCCTGTTCCATACTCCTCCTACTCCTCATCCATCCTTTTAGTGGTACAAACAATAGTAATTGGGGCCTAGTGTGGTTGTGTACGTGTGAGATACATACACTTTTTTTGATCATATTTTCAATTCCGCTATTTAATCAAAAACCTTTGGGGATCAGTTAAATTGGGGGATAGTCTGTGTTGGTACGTGTGAGATCCACCTTTCCAAGTTTTTGGGGATCATCTCATACTTCTGAAGATTTGAGGGTGCTGCCTGTTCCATACTCCTCATCCATCCTTTTAGGGGTACAAACAATAGTAATTGGGGCCTAGTGTGCTTCTGTACATGTGAGATACATACACTTTTTTTGATCATATTTCCTATTCCGCTATTCAATAAAAACCTTTGGGGATCAATTAAATTGCGGGATAGTCTGTGTTGGTACGTGTGAGATCCACCTTTCCAAGTTTTTGGGGTTCATCTCATACTTCTGAAGATTTGAGGGTGCTGCCTGTTCCATACTCCCCCTACTCCTCATCCAGCCTTTTAGGGGTGCAAACAATAGTAATTGGGGCCTAGTGTGGTTGTGTACGTGTGATATACATACACTTTTTTGGATCATATTTTCTATTCTGCTATTTAATCAAAAACCTTTGGGGATCAGTTAAATTGGGGGATAGTCTGTGTTGGTACGTCTGAGATCCACCTTTCCAAGTTTTTGGGGTTCATCTCATACTTCTGAACATTTGAGGGTGCTGCCTGTTCCATACTCCTCCTACTCCTCATCCATCCTTTTAGTGGTACAAACAATAGTAATTGGGGCCTAGTGTGGTTGTGTACGTGTGAGATACATACACTTTTTTTGATCATATTTTCAATTCCACTATTTAATCAAAAACCTTTGGGGATCAGTTAAATTGGGGGATAGTCTGTGTTGGTACGTGTGAGATCCACCTTTCCAAGTTTTTGGGGTTCATCTCATACTTCTGAAGATTTGAGGGTGCTGCCTGTTCCATACTCCTCCTACTCCTCATCCATCCTTTTAGGGGTACAAACAATAGTAATTGGGGCCTAGTGTGCTTCTGTACGTGTGAGATACATACACTTTTTTTGATCATATTTCCTATTCCGCTATTCAATAAAAACCTTTGGGGATCAATTAAATTGCGGGATAGTCTGTGTTGGTACGTGTGAGATCCACCTTTCCAAGTTTTTGGGGTTCATCTCATACTTCTGAAGATTTGAGGGTGCTGCCTGTTCCATACTCCTCCTACTCCTCATCCATCCTTTTAGGGGTACAAACAATAGTAATTGGGGCCTAGTGTGGTTGTGTACGTGTGAGATACATACACTTTTTTTGATCATATTTCCTATTCCGCTATTCAATAAAAACCTTTGGGGATCAATTAAATTGCAGGATAGTCTGTGTTGGTACGTGTGAGATCCACCTTTCCAAGTTTTTGGGGTTCATCTCATACTTCTGAAGATTTGAGGGTGCTGCCTGTTCCATACTCCTCCTACTCCTCATCCATCCTTTTAGGGGTACAAACAATAGTAATTGGGGCCTAGTGTGGTTGTGTACGTGTGAGATACATACACTTTTTTTGATCATATTTCCTATTCCGCTATTCAATAAAAACCTTTGGGGATCAATTAAATTGCAGGATAGTCTGTGTTGGTACGTGTGAGATCCACCTTTCCAAGTTTTTGGGGTTCATCTCATACTTCTGAAGATTTGAGGGTGCTGCCTGTTCCATACTCCTCCTAATCCTCATCCATCCTTTTAGGGGTACAAACAATAGTAATTGGGGCCTAGTGTGGTTGTGTACGTGTGATATACATACACTTTTTTGGATCATATTTTCTATTCCGCTATTTAATCAAAAATCTTTGGGGATCAGTTAAATTGGGGGATAGTCTGTGTTGGTACGTGTGAGATCCACCTTTCCAAGTTTTTGGGGTTCATCTCATACTTCTGAAGATTTGAGGGTGCTGCCTGTTCCATACTCCTCCTACTCCTCATCCATCCTTTTAGGGGTACAAACAATAGTAATTGGGGCCTAGTGTGCTTCTGTACGTGTGAGATACATACACTTTTTTTGATCATATTTCCTATTCCGCTATTCAATAAAAACCTTTGGGGATCAATTAAATTGCGGGATAGTCTGTGTTGGTACGTGTGAGATCCACCTTTCCAAGTTTTTGGGGTTCATCTCATACTTCTGAAGATTTGAGGGTGCTGCCTGTTCCATACTCCGCCTACTCCTCATCCAGCCTTTTAGGGGTACAAACAATAGTAATTGGGGCCTAGTGTGGTTGTGTACGTGTGATATACATACACTTTTTTGGATCATATTTTCTATTCTGCTATTTAATCAAAAACCTTTGGGTATCAGTTAAATTGGGGGATAGTCTGTGTTGGTACGTGTGAGATCCACCTTTCCAAGTTTTTGGGGTTCATCTCATACTTCTGAAGATTTGAGGGTGCTGCCTGTTCCATACTCCTCCTACTCCTCATCCATCCTTTTAGGGGTACAAACAATAGTAATTGGGGCCTAGTGTGCTTCTGTACGTGTGAGATACATACACTTTTTTTGATCATATTTCCTATTCCGCTATTCAATAAAAAACCTTTGGGGATCAATTAAATTGCAGGATAGTCTGTGTTGGTACGTGTGAGATCCACCTTTCCAAGTTTTTGGGGTTCATCTCATACTTCTGAAGATTTGAGGGTGCTGCCTGTTCCATACTCCTCCTACTCCTCATCCATCCTTTTAGGGGTACAAACAATAGTAATTGGGGCCTAGTGTGCTTCTGTACGTGTGAGATACATACACTTTTTTTGATCATATTTTCAATTCTGCTATTTAATCAAAAACCTTTGGGGATCAGTTAAATTGGGGGATAGTCTGTGTTGGTACGTGTGAGATCCACCTTTCCAAGTTTTTGGGGTTCATCTCATACTTCTGAAGATTTGAGGGTGCTGCCTGTTCCATACTCCTCCTACTCCTCATCCATCCTTTTAGGGGTACAAACAATAGTAATTGGGGCCTAGTGTGCTTCTGTACGTGTGAGATACATACACTTTTTTTGATCATATTTCCTATTCCGCTATTCAATAAAAACATTTGGGGATCAATTAAATTGCGGGATAGTCTGTGTTGGTACGTGTGAGATCCACCTTTCCAAGTTTTTGGGGTTCATCTCATACTTCTGAAGATTTGAGGGTGCTGCCTGTTCCATACTCCCCCTACTCCTCATCCAGCCTTTTAGGGGTACAAACAATAGTAATTGGGGCCTAGTGTGGTTGTGTACGTGTGATATACATACACTTTTTTGGATCATATTTTCTATTCCGCTATTTAATCAAAAACCTTTGGGGATCAGTTAAATTGGGGGATAGTCTGTGTTGGTACGTGTGAGATCCACCTTACCAAGTTTTTGGGGTTCATCTCATACTTCTGAAGATTTGAGGGTGCTGCCTGTTCCATACTGCTCATCCATCCTTTTAGGGGTACAAACAATAGTAATTGGGGCCTAGTGTGCTTCTGTACGTGTGAGATACATACACTTTTTTTGATCATATTTCCTATTCCGCTATTCAATAAAAACCTTTGGGGATCAATTAAATTGCGGGATAGTCTGTGTTGGTACGTGTGAGATCCACCTTTCCAAGTTTTTGGGGTTCATCTCATACTTCTGAAGATTTGAGGGTGCTGCCTGTTCCATACTCCCCCTACTCCTCATCCAGCCTTTTAGGGGTACAAATAATAGTAATTGGGGCCTAGTGTGGTTGTGTACGTGTGATATACATACACTTTTTTGGATCATATTTTCTATTCGGCTATTTAATCAAAAACCTTTGGGGATCAGTTAAATTGGGGGATAGTCTGTGTTGGTACGTGTGAGATCCACCTTTCCAAGTTTTTGGGGTTCATCTCATACTTCTGAACATTTGAGGGTGCTACCTGTTCCATACTCCTCCTACTCCTCATCCATCCTTTTAGGGGTACAAACAATAGTAATTGGGGCCTAGTGTGGTTGTGTACGTGTGAGATACATACACTTTTTTTGATCATATTTTCAATTCCACTATTTAATCAAAAACCTTTTTGGATCAGTTAAATTGGGGGATAGTCTGTGTTGGTACGTGTGAGATCCACCTTTCCAAGTTTTTGGGGTTCATCTCATACTTCTGAAGATTTGAGGGTGCTGCCTGTTCCATACTCCTCATCCATCCTTTTAGGGGTACAAACAATAGTAATTGGGGCCTAGTGTGCTTCTGTACGTGTGAGATACATACACTTTTTTTGATCATATTTTCAATTCCGCTATTTAATCAAAAACCTTTGGGGATCAGTTAAATTGGGGGATAGTCTGTGTTGGTACGTGTGAGATCCACCTTTCCAAGTTTTTGGGGTTCATCTCATACTTCTGAAGATTTGAGGGTGCTGCCTGTTCCATACTCCTCCTAATCCTCATCCATTCTTTTAGGGGTACAAACAATAGTAATTGGGGCCTAGTGTGGTTGTGTACGTGTGATATACATACACTTTTTTGGATCATATTTTCTATTCCGCTATTTAATCAAAAATCTTTGGGGATCAGTTAAATTGGGGGATAGTCTGTGTTGGTACGTGTGAGATCCACCTTTCCAAGTTTTTGGGGTTCATCTCATACTTCTGAAGATTTGAGGGTGCTGCCTGTTCCATACTCCTCCTACTCCTCATCCATCCTTTTAGGGGTACAAACAATAGTAATTGGGGCCTAGTGTGCTTCTGTACGTGTGAGATACATACACTTTTTTTGATCATATTTCCTATTCCGCTATTCAATAAAAACCTTTGGGGGTCAATTAAATTGCGGGATAGTCTGTGTTGGTACGTGTGAGATCCACCTTTCCAAGTTTTTGGGGTTCATCTCATACTTCTGAAGATTTGAGGGTGCTGCCTGTTCCATACTCCCCCTACTCCTCATCCAGCCTTTTAGGGGTACAAACAATAGTAATTGGGGCCTAGTGTGGTTGTGTACGTGTGATATACATACACTTTTTTGGATCATATTTTCTATTCTGCTATTTAATCAAAAACCTTTGGGGATCAGTTAAATTGGGGGATAGTCTGTGTTGGTACGTGTGAGATCCACCTTTCCAAGTTTTTGGGGTTCATCTCATACTTCTGAAGATTTGAGGGTGCTGCCTGTTCCATACTCCTCCTACTCCTCATCCATCCTTTTAGGGGTACAAACAATAGTAATTGGGGCCTAGTGTGCTTCTGTACGTGTGAGATACATACACTTTTTTTGATCATATTTCCTATTCCGCTATTCAATAAAAACCTTTGGGGATCAATTAAATTGCGGGATAGTCTGTGTTGGTACGTGTGAGATCCACCTTTCCAAGTTTTTGGGGTTCATCTCATACTTCTGAAGATTTGAGGGTGCTGCCTGTTCCATACTCCCCCTACTCCTCATCCAGCCTTTTAGGGGTACAAACAATAGTAATTGGGGCCTAGTGTGGTTGTGTACGTGTGATATACATACACTTTTTTGGATCATATTTTCTATTCCGCTATTTAATCAAAAACCTTTGGGGATCAGTTAAATTGGGGGATAGTCTGTGTTGGTACGTGTGAGATCCACCTTTCCAAGTTTTTGGGGTTCATCTCATACTTCTGAACATTTGAGGGTGCTGCCTGTTCCATACTCCTCCTACTCCTCATCCATCCTTTTAGTGGTACAAACAATAGTAATTGGGGCCTAGTGTGGTTGTGTACGTGTGAGATACATACACTTTTTTTGATCATATTTTCAATTCCGCTATTTAATCAAAAACCTTTGGGGATCAGTTAAATTGGGGGATAGTCTGTGTTGGTACGTGTGAGATCCACCTTTCCAAGTTTTTGGGGATCATCTCATACTTCTGAAGATTTGAGGGTGCTGCCTGTTCCATACTCCTCATCCATCCTTTTAGGGGTACAAACAATAGTAATTGGGGCCTAGTGTGCTTCTGTACATGTGAGATACATACACTTTTTTTGATCATATTTCCTATTCCGCTATTCAATAAAAACCTTTGGGGATCAATTAAATTGCGGGATAGTCTGTGTTGGTACGTGTGAGATCCACCTTTCCAAGTTTTTGGGGTTCATCTCATACTTCTGAAGATTTGAGGGTGCTGCCTGTTCCATACTCCCCCTACTCCTCATCCAGCCTTTTAGGGGTGCAAACAATAGTAATTGGGGCCTAGTGTGGTTGTGTACGTGTGATATACATACACTTTTTTGGATCATATTTTCTATTCTGCTATTTAATCAAAAACCTTTGGGGATCAGTTAAATTGGGGGATAGTCTGTGTTGGTACGTCTGAGATCCACCTTTCCAAGTTTTTGGGGTTCATCTCATACTTCTGAACATTTGAGGGTGCTGCCTGTTCCATACTCCTCCTACTCCTCATCCATCCTTTTAGTGGTACAAACAATAGTAATTGGGGCCTAGTGTGGTTGTGTACGTGTGAGATACATACACTTTTTTTGATCATATTTTCAATTCCACTATTTAATCAAAAACCTTTGGGGATCAGTTAAATTGGGGGATAGTCTGTGTTGGTACGTGTGAGATCCACCTTTCCAAGTTTTTGGGGTTCATCTCATACTTCTGAAGATTTGAGGGTGCTGCCTGTTCCATACTCCTCATCCATCCTTTTAGGGGTACAAACAATAGTAATTGGGGCCTAGTGTGCTTCTGTACGTGTGAGATACATACACTTTTTTTGATCATATTTTCAATTCCGCTATTTAATCAAAAACCTTTGGGGATCAGTTAAATTGGGGGATAGTCTGTGTTGGTACGTGTGAGATCCACCTTTCCAAGTTTTTGGGGTTCATCTCATACTTCTGAAGATTTGAGGGTGCTGCCTGTTCCATACTCCTCCTACTCCTCATCCATCCTTTTAGGGGTACAAACAATAGTAATTGGGGCCTAGTGTGCTTCTGTACGTGTGAGATACATACACTTTTTTTGATCATATTTCCTATTCCGCTATTCAATAAAAACCTTTGGGGATCAATTAAATTGCGGGATAGTCTGTGTTGGTACGTGTGAGATCCACCTTTCCAAGTTTTTGGGGTTCATCTCATACTTCTGAAGATTTGAGGGTGCTGCCTGTTCCATACTCCTCCTACTCCTCATCCATCCTTTTAGGGGTACAAACAATAGTAATTGGGGCCTAGTGTGGTTGTGTACGTGTGAGATACATACACTTTTTTTGATCATATTTCCTATTCCGCTATTCAATAAAAACCTTTGGGGATCAATTAAATTGCAGGATAGTCTGTGTTGGTACGTGTGAGATCCACCTTTCCAAGTTTTTGGGGTTCATCTCATACTTCTGAAGATTTGAGGGTGCTGCCTGTTCCATACTCCTCCTACTCCTCATCCATCCTTTTAGGGGTACAAACAATAGTAATTGGGGCCTAGTGTGGTTGTGTACGTGTGAGATACATACACTTTTTTTGATCATATTTCCTATTCCGCTATTCAATAAAAACCTTTGGGGATCAATTAAATTGCAGGATAGTCTGTGTTGGTACGTGTGAGATCCACCTTTCCAAGTTTTTGGGGTTCATCTCATACTTCTGAAGATTTGAGGGTGCTGCCTGTTCCATACTCCTCCTAATCCTCATCCATCCTTTTAGGGGTACAAACAATAGTAATTGGGGCCTAGTGTGGTTGTGTACGTGTGATATACATACACTTTTTTGGATCATATTTTCTATTCCGCTATTTAATCAAAAATCTTTGGGGATCAGTTAAATTGGGGGATAGTCTGTGTTGGTACGTGTGAGATCCACCTTTCCAAGTTTTTGGGGTTCATCTCATACTTCTGAAGATTTGAGGGTGCTGCCTGTTCCATACTCCTCCTACTCCTCATCCATCCTTTTAGGGGTACAAACAATAGTAATTGGGGCCTAGTGTGCTTCTGTACGTGTGAGATACATACACTTTTTTTGATCATATTTCCTATTCCGCTATTCAATAAAAACCTTTGGGGATCAATTAAATTGCGGGATAGTCTGTGTTGGTACGTGTGAGATCCACCTTTCCAAGTTTTTGGGGTTCATCTCATACTTCTGAAGATTTGAGGGTGCTGCCTGTTCCATACTCCGCCTACTCCTCATCCAGCCTTTTAGGGGTACAAACAATAGTAATTGGGGCCTAGTGTGGTTGTGTACGTGTGATATACATACACTTTTTTGGATCATATTTTCTATTCTGCTATTTAATCAAAAACCTTTGGGTATCAGTTAAATTGGGGGATAGTCTGTGTTGGTACGTGTGAGATCCACCTTTCCAAGTTTTTGGGGTTCATCTCATACTTCTGAAGATTTGAGGGTGCTGCCTGTTCCATACTCCTCCTACTCCTCATCCATCCTTTTAGGGGTACAAACAATAGTAATTGGGGCCTAGTGTGCTTCTGTACGTGTGAGATACATACACTTTTTTTGATCATATTTCCTATTCCGCTATTCAATAAAAAACCTTTGGGGATCAATTAAATTGCAGGATAGTCTGTGTTGGTACGTGTGAGATCCACCTTTCCAAGTTTTTGGGGTTCATCTCATACTTCTGAAGATTTGAGGGTGCTGCCTGTTCCATACTCCTCCTACTCCTCATCCATCCTTTTAGGGGTACAAACAATAGTAATTGGGGCCTAGTGTGCTTCTGTACGTGTGAGATACATACACTTTTTTTGATCATATTTTCAATTCTGCTATTTAATCAAAAACCTTTGGGGATCAGTTAAATTGGGGGATAGTCTGTGTTGGTACGTGTGAGATCCACCTTTCCAAGTTTTTGGGGTTCATCTCATACTTCTGAAGATTTGAGGGTGCTGCCTGTTCCATACTCCTCCTACTCCTCATCCATCCTTTTAGGGGTACAAACAATAGTAATTGGGGCCTAGTGTGCTTCTGTACGTGTGAGATACATACACTTTTTTTGATCATATTTCCTATTCCGCTATTCAATAAAAACATTTGGGGATCAATTAAATTGCGGGATAGTCTGTGTTGGTACGTGTGAGATCCACCTTTCCAAGTTTTTGGGGTTCATCTCATACTTCTGAAGATTTGAGGGTGCTGCCTGTTCCATACTCCCCCTACTCCTCATCCAGCCTTTTAGGGGTACAAACAATAGTAATTGGGGCCTAGTGTGGTTGTGTACGTGTGATATACATACACTTTTTTGGATCATATTTTCTATTCCGCTATTTAATCAAAAACCTTTGGGGATCAGTTAAATTGGGGGATAGTCTGTGTTGGTACGTGTGAGATCCACCTTACCAAGTTTTTGGGGTTCATCTCATACTTCTGAAGATTTGAGGGTGCTGCCTGTTCCATACTGCTCATCCATCCTTTTAGGGGTACAAACAATAGTAATTGGGGCCTAGTGTGCTTCTGTACGTGTGAGATACATACACTTTTTTTGATCATATTTCCTATTCCGCTATTCAATAAAAACCTTTGGGGATCAATTAAATTGCGGGATAGTCTGTGTTGGTACGTGTGAGATCCACCTTTCCAAGTTTTTGGGGTTCATCTCATACTTCTGAAGATTTGAGGGTGCTGCCTGTTCCATACTCCCCCTACTCCTCATCCAGCCTTTTAGGGGTACAAATAATAGTAATTGGGGCCTAGTGTGGTTGTGTACGTGTGATATACATACACTTTTTTGGATCATATTTTCTATTCGGCTATTTAATCAAAAACCTTTGGGGATCAGTTAAATTGGGGGATAGTCTGTGTTGGTACGTGTGAGATCCACCTTTCCAAGTTTTTGGGGTTCATCTCATACTTCTGAACATTTGAGGGTGCTACCTGTTCCATACTCCTCCTACTCCTCATCCATCCTTTTAGGGGTACAAACAATAGTAATTGGGGCCTAGTGTGGTTGTGTACGTGTGAGATACATACACTTTTTTTGATCATATTTTCAATTCCACTATTTAATCAAAAACCTTTTTGGATCAGTTAAATTGGGGGATAGTCTGTGTTGGTACGTGTGAGATCCACCTTTCCAAGTTTTTGGGGTTCATCTCATACTTCTGAAGATTTGAGGGTGCTGCCTGTTCCATACTCCTCATCCATCCTTTTAGGGGTACAAACAATAGTAATTGGGGCCTAGTGTGCTTCTGTACGTGTGAGATACATACACTTTTTTTGATCATATTTTCAATTCCGCTATTTAATCAAAAACCTTTGGGGATCAGTTAAATTGGGGGATAGTCTGTGTTGGTACGTGTGAGATCCACCTTTCCAAGTTTTTGGGGTTCATCTCATACTTCTGAAGATTTGAGGGTGCTGCCTGTTCCATACTCCTCCTACTCCTCATCCATCCTTTTAGGGGTACAAACAATAGTAATTGGGGCCCAGTGTGCTTCTGTACGTGTGAGATACATACACTTTTTTTGATCATATTTCCTATTCCGCTATTCAATAAAAACCTTTGGGGATCAATTAAATTGCGGGATAGTCTGTGTTGGTACGTGTGAGATCCACCTTTCCAAGTTTTTGGGGTTCATCTCATACTTCTGAAGATTTGAGGGTGCTGCCTGTTCCATACTCCCCCTACTCCTCATCCAGCCTTTTAGGGGTACAAACAATAGTAATTGGGGCCTAGTGTGGTTGTGTACGTGTGATATACATACACTTTTTTGGATCATATTTTCTATTCTGCTATTTAATCAAAAACCTTTGGGGATCAGTTAAATTGGGGGATAGTCTGTGTTGGTACGTGTGAGATCCACCTTTCCAAGTTTTTGGGGTTCATCTCATACTTCTGAAGATTTGAGGGTGCTGCCTGTTCCATACTCCTCCTACTCCTCATCCATCCTTTTAGGGGTACAAACAATAGTAATTGGGGCCTAGTGTGGTTGTGTACTTGTGAGATACATACACTTTTTTTGATCATATTTCCTATTCCGCTATTCAATAAAAACCTTTGGGGATCAATTAAATTGCAGGATAGTCTGTGTTGGTACGTGTGAGATCCACCTTTCCAAGTTTTTGGGGTTCATCTCATACTTCTGAAGATTTGAGGGTGCTGCCTGTTCCATACTCCTCCTAATCCTCATCCATTCTTTTAGGGGTACAAACAATAGTAATTGGGGCCTAGTGTGGTTGTGTACGTGTGATATACATACACTTTTTTGGATCATATTTTCTATTCCGCTATTTAATCAAAAATCTTTGGGGATCAGTTAAATTGGGGGATAGTCTGTGTTGGTACGTGTGAGATCCACCTTTCCAAGTTTTTGGGGTTCATCTCATACTTCTGAAGATTTGAGGGTGCTGCCTGTTCCATACTCCTCCTACTCCTCATCCATCCTTTTAGGGGTACAAACAATAGTAATTGGGGCCTAGTGTGCTTCTGTACGTGTGAGATACATACACTTTTTTTGATCATATTTCCTATTCCGCTATTCAATAAAAACCTTTGGGGGTCAATTAAATTGCGGGATAGTCTGTGTTGGTACGTGTGAGATCCACCTTTCCAAGTTTTTGGGGTTCATCTCATACTTCTGAAGATTTGAGGGTGCTGCCTGTTCCATACTCCCCCTACTCCTCATCCAGCCTTTTAGGGGTACAAACAATAGTAATTGGGGCCTAGTGTGGTTGTGTACGTGTGATATACATACACTTTTTTGGATCATATTTTCTATTCTGCTATTTAATCAAAAACCTTTGGGGATCAGTTAAATTGGGGGATAGTCTGTGTTGGTACGTGTGAGATCCACCTTTCCAAGTTTTTGGGGTTCATCTCATACTTCTGAAGATTTGAGGGTGCTGCCTGTTCCATACTCCTCCTACTCCTCATCCATCCTTTTAGGGGTACAAACAATAGTAATTGGGGCCTAGTGTGCTTCTGTACGTGTGAGATACATACACTTTTTTTGATCATATTTCCTATTCCGCTATTCAATAAAAACCTTTGGGGATCAATTAAATTGCAGGATAGTCTGTGTTGGTACGTGTGAGATCCACCTTTCCAAGTTTTTGGGGTTCATCTCATACTTCTGAAGATTTGAGGGTGCTGCCTGTTCCATACTCCTCCTACTCCTCATCCATCCTTTTAGGGGTACAAACAATAGTAATTGGGGCCTAGTGTGCTTCTGTACGTGTGAGATACATACACTTTTTTTGATCATATTTCCTATTCCGCTATTCAATAAAAACCTTTGGGGATCAATTAAATTGCAGGATAGTCTGTGTTGGTACGTGTGAGATCCACCTTTCCAAGTTTTTGGGGTTCATCTCATACTTCTGAAGATTTGAGGGTGCTGCCTGTTCCATACTCCTCCTACTCCTCATCCATCCTTTTAGGGGTACAAACAATAGTAATTGGGGCCTAGTGTGGTTGTGTACGTGTGAGATACATACACTTTTTTTGATCATATTTCCTATTCCGCTATTCAATAAAAACCTTTGGGGATCAATTAAATTGCAGGATAGTCTGTGTTGGTACGTGTGAGATCCACCTTTCCAAGTTTTTGGGGTTCATCTCATACTTCTGAAGATTTGAGGGTGCTGCCTGTTCCATACTCCTCCTAATCCTCATCCATTCTTTTAGGGGTACAAACAATAGTAATTGGGGCCTAGTGTGGTTGTGTACGTGTGATATACATACACTTTTTTGGATCATATTTTCTATTCCGCTATTTAATCAAAAATCTTTGGGGATCAGTTAAATTGGGGGATAGTCTGTGTTGGTACGTGTGAGATCCACCTTTCCAAGTTTTTGGGGTTCATCTCATACTTCTGAAGATTTGAGGGTGCTGCCTGTTCCATACTCCTCCTACTCCTCATCCATCCTTTTAGGGGTACAAACAATAGTAATTGGGGCCTAGTGTGCTTCTGTACGTGTGAGATACATACACTTTTTTTGATCATATTTCCTATTCCGCTATTCAATAAAAACCTTTGGGGGTCAATTAAATTGCGGGATAGTCTGTGTTGGTACGTGTGAGATCCACCTTTCCAAGTTTTTGGGGTTCATCTCATACTTCTGAAGATTTGAGGGTGCTGCCTGTTCCATACTCCCCCTACTCCTCATCCAGCCTTTTAGGGGTACAAACAATAGTAATTGGGGCCTAGTGTGGTTGTGTACGTGTGATATACATACACTTTTTTGGATCATATTTTCTATTCTGCTATTTAATCAAAAACCTTTGGGGATCAGTTAAATTGGGGGATAGTCTGTGTTGGTACGTGTGAGATCCACCTTTCCAAGTTTTTGGGGTTCATCTCATACTTCTGAAGATTTGAGGGTGCTGCCTGTTCCATACTCCTCCTACTCCTCATCCATCCTTTTAGGGGTACAAACAATAGTAATTGGGGCCTAGTGTGCTTCTGTACGTGTGAGATACATACACTTTTTTTGATCATATTTCCTATTCCGCTATTCAATAAAAACCTTTGGGGATCAATTAAATTGCAGGATAGTCTGTGTTGGTACGTGTGAGATCCACCTTTCCAAGTTTTTGGGGTTCATCTCATACTTCTGAAGATTTGAGGGTGCTGCCTGTTCCATACTCCCCCTACTCCTCATCCAGCCTTTTAGGGGTACAAACAATAGTAATTGGGGCCTAGTGTGGTTGTGTACGTGTGATATACATACACTTTTTTGGATCATATTTTCTATTCCGCTATTTAATCAAAAACCTTTGGGGATCAGTTAAATTGGGGGATAGTCTGTGTTGGTACGTGTGAGATCCACCTTTCCAAGTTTTTGGGGTTCATCTCATACTTCTGAACATTTGAGGGTGCTGCCTGTTCCATACTCCTCCTACTCCTCATCCATCCTTTTAGTGGTACAAACAATAGTAATTGGGGCCTAGTGTGGTTGTGTACGTGTGAGATACATACACTTTTTTTGATCATATTTTCAATTCCGCTATTTAATCAAAAACCTTTGGGGATCAGTTAAATTGGGGGATAGTCTGTGTTGGTACGTGTGAGATCCACCTTTCCAAGTTTTTGGGGATCATCTCATACTTCTGAAGATTTGAGGGTGCTGCCTGTTCCATACTCCTCATCCATCCTTTTAGGGGTACAAACAATAGTAATTGGGGCCTAGTGTGCTTCTGTACATGTGAGATACATACACTTTTTTTGATCATATTTCCTATTCCGCTATTCAATAAAAACCTTTGGGGATCAATTAAATTGCGGGATAGTCTGTGTTGGTACGTGTGAGATCCACCTTTCCAAGTTTTTGGGGTTCATCTCATACTTCTGAAGATTTGAGGGTGCTGCCTGTTCCATTCTCCCCCTACTCCTCATCCAGCCTTTTAGGGGTGCAAACAATAGTAATTGGGGCCTAGTGTGGTTGTGTACGTGTGATATACATACACTTTTTTGGATCATATTTTCTATTCTGCTATTTAATCAAAAACCTTTGGGGATCAGTTAAATTGGGGGATAGTCTGTGTTGGTACGTCTGAGATCCACCTTTCCAAGTTTTTGGGGTTCATCTCATACTTCTGAACATTTGAGGGTGCTGCCTGTTCCATACTCCTCCTACTCCTCATCCATCCTTTTAGTGGTACAAACAATAGTAATTGGGGCCTAGTGTGGTTGTGTACGTGTGAGATACATACACTTTTTTTGATCATATTTTCAATTCCACTATTTAATCAAAAACCTTTGGGGATCAGTTAAATTGGGGGATAGTCTGTGTTGGTACGTGTGAGATCCACCTTTCCAAGTTTTTGGGGTTCATCTCATACTTCTGAAGATTTGAGGGTGCTGCCTGTTCCATACTCCTCATCCATCCTTTTAGGGGTACAAACAATAGTAATTGGGGCCTAGTGTGCTTCTGTACGTGTGAGATACATACACTTTTTTTGATCATATTTTCAATTCCGCTATTTAATCAAAAACCTTTGGGGATCAGTTAAATTGGGGGATAGTCTGTGTTGGTACGTGTGAGATCCACCTTTCCAAGTTTTTGGGGTTCATCTCATACTTCTGAAGATTTGAGGGTGCTGCCTGTTCCATACTCCTCCTACTCCTCATCCATCCTTTTAGGGGTACAAACAATAGTAATTGGGGCCTAGTGTGCTTCTGTACGTGTGAGATACATACACTTTTTTTGATCATATTTCCTATTCCGCTATTCAATAAAAACCTTTGGGGATCAATTAAATTGCGGGATAGTCTGTGTTGGTACGTGTGAGATCCACCTTTCCAAGTTTTTGGGGTTCATCTCATACTTCTGAAGATTTGAGGGTGCTGCCTGTTCCATACTCCTCCTACTCCTCATCCATCCTTTTAGGGGTACAAACAATAGTAATTGGGGCCTAGTGTGGTTGTGTACGTGTGAGATACATACACTTTTTTTGATCATATTTCCTATTCCGCTATTCAATAAAAACCTTTGGGGATCAATTAAATTGCAGGATAGTCTGTGTTGGTACGTGTGAGATCCACCTTTCCAAGTTTTTGGGGTTCATCTCATACTTCTGAAGATTTGAGGGTGCTGCCTGTTCCATACTCCTCCTACTCCTCATCCATCCTTTTAGGGGTACAAACAATAGTAATTGGGGCCTAGTGTGGTTGTGTACGTGTGAGATACATACACTTTTTTTGATCATATTTCCTATTCCGCTATTCAATAAAAACCTTTGGGGATCAATTAAATTGCAGGATAGTCTGTGTTGGTACGTGTGAGATCCACCTTTCCAAGTTTTTGGGGTTCATCTCATACTTCTGAAGATTTGAGGGTGCTGCCTGTTCCATACTCCTCCTAATCCTCATCCATCCTTTTAGGGGTACAAACAATAGTAATTGGGGCCTAGTGTGGTTGTGTACGTGTGATATACATACACTTTTTTGGATCATATTTTCTATTCCGCTATTTAATCAAAAACCTTTGGGGATCAGTTAAATTGGGGGATAGTCTGTGTTGGTACGTGTGAGATCCACCTTTCCAAGTTTTTGGGGTTCATCTCATACTTCTGAACATTTGAGGGTGCTGCCTGTTCCATACTCCTCCTACTCCTCATCCATCCTTTTAGTGGTACAAACAATAGTAATTGGGGCCTAGTGTGGTTGTGTACGTGTGAGATACATACACTTTTTTTGATCATATTTTCAATTCCGCTATTTAATCAAAAACCTTTGGGGATCAGTTAAATTGGGGGATAGTCTGTGTTGGTACGTGTGAGATCCACCTTTCCAAGTTTTTGGGGATCATCTCATACTTCTGAAGATTTGAGGGTGCTGCCTGTTCCATACTCCTCATCCATCCTTTTAGGGGTACAAACAATAGTAATTGGGGCCTAGTGTGCTTCTGTACATGTGAGATACATACACTTTTTTTGATCATATTTCCTATTCCGCTATTCAATAAAAACCTTTGGGGATCAATTAAATTGCGGGATAGTCTGTGTTGGTACGTGTGAGATCCACCTTTCCAAGTTTTTGGGGTTCATCTCATACTTCTGAAGATTTGAGGGTGCTGCCTGTTCCATACTCCCCCTACTCCTCATCCAGCCTTTTAGGGGTACAAACAATAGTAATTGGGGCCTAGTGTGGTTGTGTACGTGTGATATACATACACTTTTTTGGATCATATTTTCTATTCTGCTATTTAATCAAAAACCTTTGGGGATCAGTTAAATTGGGGGATAGTCTGTGTTGGTACGTCTGAGATCCACCTTTCCAAGTTTTTGGGGTTCATCTCATACTTCTGAACATTTGAGGGTGCTGCCTGTTCCATACTCCTCCTACTCCTCATCCATCCTTTTAGTGGTACAAACAATAGTAATTGGGGCCTAGTGTGGTTGTGTACGTGTGAGATACATACACTTTTTTTGATCATATTTTCAATTCCACTATTTAATCAAAAACCTTTGGGGATCAGTTAAATTGGGGGATAGTCTGTGTTGGTACGTGTGAGATCCACCTTTCCAAGTTTTTGGGGTTCATCTCATACTTCTGAAGATTTGAGGGTGCTGCCTGTTCCATACTCCTCATCCATCCTTTTAGGGGTACAAACAATAGTAATTGGGGCCTAGTGTGCTTCTGTACGTGTGAGATACATACACTTTTTTTGATCATATTTTCAATTCCGCTATTTAATCAAAAACCTTTGGGGATCAGTTAAATTGGGGGATAGTCTGTGTTGGTACGTGTGAGATCCACCTTTCCAAGTTTTTGGGGTTCATCTCATACTTCTGAAGATTTGAGGGTGCTGCCTGTTCCATACTCCTCCTACTCCTCATCCATCCTTTTAGGGGTACAAACAATAGTAATTGGGGCCTAGTGTGCTTCTGTACGTGTGAGATACATACACTTTTTTTGATCATATTTCCTATTCCGCTATTCAATAAAAACCTTTGGGGATCAATTAAATTGCGGGATAGTCTGTGTTGGTACGTGTGAGATCCACCTTTCCAAGTTTTTGGGGTTCATCTCATACTTCTGAAGATTTGAGGGTGCTGCCTGTTCCATACTCCTCCTACTCCTCATCCATCCTTTTAGGGGTACAAACAATAGTAATTGGGGCCTAGTGTGGTTGTGTACGTGTGAGATACATACACTTTTTTTGATCATATTTCCTATTCCGCTATTCAATAAAAACCTTTGGGGATCAATTAAATTGCAGGATAGTCTGTGTTGGTACGTGTGAGATCCACCTTTCCAAGTTTTTGGGGTTCATCTCATACTTCTGAAGATTTGAGGGTGCTGCCTGTTCCATACTCCTCCTACTCCTCATCCATCCTTTTAGGGGTACAAACAATAGTAATTGGGGCCTAGTGTGGTTGTGTACGTGTGAGATACATACACTTTTTTTGATCATATTTCCTATTCCGCTATTCAATAAAAACCTTTGGGGATCAATTAAATTGCAGGATAGTCTGTGTTGGTACGTGTGAGATCCACCTTTCCAAGTTTTTGGGGTTCATCTCATACTTCTGAAGATTTGAGGGTGCTGCCTGTTCCATACTCCTCCTAATCCTCATCCATCCTTTTAGGGGTACAAACAATAGTAATTGGGGCCTAGTGTGGTTGTGTACGTGTGATATACATACACTTTTTTGGATCATATTTTCTATTCCGCTATTTAATCAAAAATCTTTGGGGATCAGTTAAATTGGGGGATAGTCTGTGTTGGTACGTGTGAGATCCACCTTTCCAAGTTTTTGGGGTTCATCTCATACTTCTGAAGATTTGAGGGTGCTGCTTGTTCCATACTCCTCCTACTCCTCATCCATCCTTTTAGGGGTACAAACAATAGTAATTGGGGCCTCGTGTGCTTCTGTACGTGTGAGATACATACACTTTTTTTGATCATATTTCCTATTCCGCTATTCAATAAAAACCTTTGGGGATCAATTAAATTGCGGGATAGTCTGTGTTGGTACGTGTGAGATCCACCTTTCCAAGTTTTTGGGGTTCATCTCATACTTCTGAAGATTTGAGGGTGCTGCCTGTTCCAAACTCCGCCTACTCCTTATCCAACCTTTTAGGGGTACAAACAATAGTAATTGGGGCCTAGTGTGGTTGTGTACGTGTGATATACATACACTTTTTTGGATCATATTTTCTATTCTGCTATTTAATCAAAAACCTTTGGGGATCAGTTAAATTGGGGGATAGTCTGTGTTGGTACGTGTGAGATCCACCTTTCCAAGTTTTTGGGGTTCATCTCATACTTCTGAAGATTTGAGGGTGCTGCCTGTTCCATACTCCTCCTACTCCTCATCCATCCTTTTAGGGGTACAAACAATAGTAATTGGGGCCTAGTGTGCTTCTGTACGTGTGAGATACATACACTTTTTTTGATCATATTTCCTATTCCGCTATTCAATAAAAACCTTTGGGGATCAATTAAATTGCAGGATAGTCTGTGTTGGTACGTGTGAGATCCACCTTTCCAAGTTTTTGGGGTTCATCTCATACTTCTGAAGATTTGAGGGTGCTGCCTGTTCCATACTCCTCCTACTCCTCATCCATCCTTTTAGGGGTACAAACAATAGTAATTGGGGCCTAGTGTGCTTCTGTACGTGTGAGATACATACACTTTATTTGATCATATTTTCAATTCTGCTATTTGATCAAAAACCTTTGGGGATCAGTTAAATTGGGGGATAGTCTGTGTTGGTACGTGTGAGATCCACCTTTCCAAGTTTTTGGGGTTCATCTCATACTTCTGAAGATTTGAGGGTGCTGCCTGTTCCATACTCCTTCTACTCCTCATCCATCCTTTTAGGGGTACAAACAATAGTAATTGGGGCCTAGTGTGCTTCTGTACGTGTGAGATACATACACTTTTTTTGATCATATTTCCTATTCCGCTATTCAATAAAAACCTTTGGGGATCAATTAAATTGCAGGATAGTCTGTGTTGGTACGTGTGAGATCCACCTTTCCAAGTTTTTGGGGTTCATCTCATACTTCTGAAGATTTGAGGGTGCTGCCTGTTCCATACTCCTCCTAATCCTCATCCATCCTTTTAGGGGTACAAACAATAGTAATTGGGGCCTAGTGTGGTTGTGTACGTGTGATATACATACACTTTTTTGGATCATATTTTCTATTCCGCTATTTAATCAAAAATCTTTGGGGATCAGTTAAATTGGGGGATAGTCTGTGTTGGTACGTGTGAGATCCACCTTTCCAAGTTTTTGGGGTTCATCTCATACTTCTGAAGATTTGAGGGTGCTGCCTGTTCCATACTCCTCCTACTCCTCATCCATCCTTTTAGGGGTACAAACAATAGTAATTGGGGCCTCGTGTGCTTCTGTACGTGTGAGATACATACACTTTTTTTGATCATATTTCCTATTCCGCTATTCAATAAAAACCTTTGGGGATCAATTAAATTGCGGGATAGTCTGTGTTGGTACGTGTGAGATCCACCTTTCCAAGTTTTTGGGGTTCATCTCATACTTCTGAAGATTTGAGGGTGCTGCCTGTTCCATACTCCCCCTACTCCTCATCCAGCCTTTTAGGGGTACAAACAATAGTAATTGGGGCCTAGTGTGGTTGTGTACGTGTGATATACATACACTTTTTTGGATCATATTTTCTATTCCGCTATTTAATCAAAAACCTTTGGGGATCAGTTAAATTGGGGGATAGTCTATGTTGGTACGTGTGAGATCCACCTTTCCAAGTTTTTGGGGTTCATCTCATACTTCTGAACATTTGAGGGTGCTGCCTGTTCCATGCTCCTCCTACTCCTCATCCATCCTTTTTGGGGTACAAACAATAGTAATTGGGGCCTAGTGTGGTTGTGTACGTGTGAGATACATACACTTTTTTTGATCATATTTTCTATTCCGCTATTTAATCAAAACCTTTGGGTATAAACAATTAAATTGCGTGATAGTCTGTGTCGGTACGTGTGAGATACACCTTTCCAATTTTTGGGGCGCATCTCATACTGCCGAGGATTTTAGGGTGCTTCAGTCTGCCTCCTGCCTGCTCCTCCTACTCCTCTTCCTCATCCTGCCTTTAGGGTACAAAAAATTGTAATCGGGGCCTTGTCTGTTTTTGTACGTGTGAGATACACCGTATTATAAAATTTGTCCTATTCCGCTATTCAATATACACCCTCTTTGAGTGTAATACATTAAATTGCGGGATAGTCTGTATTGGTACATGTGAGATACACCTTTTTAAATGTGTTTGGCGCATCTCCTTCTACCGCCGAGGATTGCAGGGCGCTTCAGTTTGCCTCCTGTTCCCAACTCCTCCTACTCCTCTTCCTCATCCTGCCTTTAGGGTACAAAAAATTGTAATCGGGGCCTAGTCTGTGTTTGTACGTGTGAGATACACCGTATTATAAAATTTTTCCTATTCCACTATTCAATATACACACTTTTGGAGTGTAAAAAATTAAATTACGGCATAGTCTGTATCGGTACGTGTGAGATACACCTTTTAAATTTGTTTGGCGCATCTCCTTCCCCCGCCAAGGATTGCAGGGTGCTTCAGTTTGCCTCCTGTTCCCAACTTCTCCTACTCCTCTTCCTCATCCTGCCTTTAGGGTACAAAAAATTGTAATCGGGGCCTAGTCTGTGTTTATACATGTGAGATACACCGTATTATAAAATTTTTCCTATTCCGCTATTCAATATACACCCTTTTGGAGTGAAAAAAATTAAATTACGGCATAGTCTGTATCGGTACGTGTGAGATACACCTTTTAAATTTGTTTGGCGCATCTCCTTCCCCCGCCAAGGATTGCAGGGCGCTTCAGTTTGCCTCCTGTTCCCAACTCCTCCTACTCCTCTTCCTCATCCTCCCTTTAGGGTACAAAAAAATTTAATTGGGCCTAGTCTGTGTTTGTACGTGTGAGATACACCGTTTTTTATCCTATTCCGCAATTCAATATACCCCCTTTTGGGGTAAAAAACATTAAATTGCGGCATAGTTTGCATATTTGACTGTGAGATACACCCGTGCGATACTGTTGTTGTTTTGTTCCGCTATTCAATAAACACCTTTCTAGGGCAAGATCTTAAATTACAGAAATATGAGGAGACCGTCAAATAGGGGCCGTGGCCTGGGTCGTGGTGCTGCTGGTAGAGCTCCTGTTGCAAGGAGAGGACGTGGTCCATCTGTGCCAGCTACACGCACAAGTGAAACACCTTCCTCAAGTGTGAGTAGGCGACAGAACCTGCATCAGTATTTGGTAGGGCATCATGCGCCTCTAGAAGTGATGAGGCCAGAACACGTAGAGGCGATAGTAGATTGCTTTGCTGCTGACAGTGCCTCCAGTTCCTTCACATTGTCTCCCACCCAGTCTACTGCAGAAAGGTCAGAGTTGGCACCTGCAGCCGATGTCCAACTGTCTTTCACCTCACCCCCTTGCAAATCAGGCAAGCAGTCTGAGCCCCAAGCCATACAGCAGTCTCTTGTTCTTTTTGAGGACTCTGTCAGCAGGGTTTCCCAGGGCCATCCACCTAGCCCTGCCCCAGAAGTGGAAGAGATTGAGTGCAGCGATGCCTAACCACTCATTTCTCAAGATGAGTACATGCAAGGACCATCGCAGCACGTCTCCGATGATGACGAAACGCAGGTGCCAACTGCTGCAGCGTTCAGCATTGTGGAGACCGACAAGGAGGGCAGGGGTGAAGACTTGGTGGAAGATGATGTGGAGGACGATGAGGTCCTCGACCCCACATGGAATGAACGTCATGCAGGTGACCTGAGTAGTTTGGAGGAAGAGGCGGTGGTCGCACAGAGCCACCAGCACAGCAGAAGAGGGAGCAGGGTGCAGAAGCGGAGCGGCCGTGCCCTAGACACTACGCCTGCTACTGCCCAACGCAGCAAGGGAACGAGCGCACCAAAGTCAGCTCAAAGGAGTTCTCTAGTGTGGAAGTTCTTTAGAAAATGTGCTGATGACAGGACACGAGTGGTTTGTACCCTGTGCAATCAGAGCCTGAAGGGAGGCATAAACCTTCTCAACCTGAGCACAACCTGCATGATCAGGCATCTAAGTGCAAAGCACGAGCTGCAGTGGAGTAGACACCTTCAAAACCAAGAAACGTCTCTGGCTCATCCTGCTTCCTCTTCTGCTGCAGTCTCGGCCGCTCCAGCCACATCTGTAGTGATACCGGCACCTGCCACCCCGCAAACAGAGGATCTGTCAGCAACACCACCACCTGGGTCACCAACTATCTCCACAATGTCCCGTGGAAGCGTTCAGCTTTCCATCTCCCAAACACTTGAGAGGAAGAGGAAGTACCCCCCTACCCACCCGCGATCCCTGGCCCTGAATGCCAGCATTTCAAAATTCTTGGCCTTTGAAATGCTGTCATTCCGTCTGGTGGAGACGCACAGTTTTAAAAACCTTATGTCGGTGGCTGTCCCACAGTACGTCGTGCCCAGCCGCCACTACTTTTCCAGGCAAGCCATCCTTTCCCTGCACAACCAAGTGGGGGAAAAAATCAGGTGTGCACTGCGCAACGCCATCTGTGCCAAGGTCCACCTAACTACCGATACGTGGACCAGTAAGCACGGTCAGGGGCGTTATATCTCCCTAACGGCACACTGGGTAAATGCAGTGGCGGATGGGCCTGAGGCGGATAGCAATTTGGCGCATGTCCTTCCACCACCGAGGATTGCAGGGCGCTTCAGTTTGCCTCCTGTTCCTAACTCCTCCTACTCCGCTTCCTCATCCTCTACCGCCTCCTCATCCGGACAGCGTAACACCTTCACCACCAACTTCAGCACGGCCAGGGGTAAACGACAGCAGGCAGTTTTACAACTTGACTGTTTGGGGGACAAACCACACACCGCGCAGGAGTTGTGGAGGAGCATGGAACAGCAGACAAATGAGTGGTTGCTGCCAGCGAGCCTCAAGCCCGGCCTGGTGGTGTGCGATAACGGGCAAAATCTCATAGCAGCTCTGGGCCTAGCCGGTTTGACGCACATCCCTTGCCTGGCGCATGTGCTGAATTTGGTGGTGCAGAGGTTCCTTAAAAACTACCCCGATATGTCAGAGCTGCTGCAGAAAGTGCGGGCCGTCTGTGCGCACTTTCGGCGTTCTCACCCTGCTGCTGCTCGCCTGTCAGCGCTGCAGCGTAACTTCGGCCTTCCCGCTCACCGCCTCATATGTGACGTGCCCACAAGGTGGAACTCCACCTTGCACATGCTGCAAAGATTGTGCGAGCAGCAGCAGGCCATAGTGGAGTTTCAGCTGCAGCACGCACGCGTGAGTCGCTCTGCGGAACAGCACCACTTCACCACCAATAACTGGGCCTCCATGCGAGACCTGTGTGCCTTGTTGCGCTGTTTTGAGTACTCCACCAACATGGCCAGTGGCGATGACGCCGTTCTCAGCTTAACTATCCCACTTCTATGCCTCCTTGAAAAAACAATTCGGGCGATGATGGAAGAGGATGTGGCACAGGATGAGGAGGAGGAGGAGGATGAAGAGGTAACATTTCCAAGGCTTTCAGGGCAGTCATTCGCAAGGGGCTCCGAGGGTGGGTTCCTGCACACACAAACGCCAGGGACACAATTGTCTAGCAGGGGCACAGTTCTGGAGGATGAGGAGGAGGAGATGGAACCATGTTCACAGCAGGGTGGCACCCAGGGGGATACAGAGGACACAGACGATACACCTCCCAGAGAGGACAGCCTTTCGTTGCCTCTGGGCAGCCTGGCACACATGAGCGATTACATGCTGCAGTGTCTCCACAACGACCGCCGAGTTGCCCACATTCTAACTTGTGCTGATTATTGGGTGGCCACGCTGCTGGATCCCCGTTACAAGGACAACGTACCGTCCTTAATTCACTCACTGGAGCGCGATTGCAAGATGCGCGAGTACAAGGGCACGCTGGTAGACGCGATGCTGCTGGCATTCCCACCTGACGGGGGCCACAGTGGAAGCACAAGGCCAAGGCAGAGGAGGAGGAGGAAGAGGTCGCCAATGCAACCAGGGCACCGCCAGCACCTCAGAAGGCAGGGTTAGCATGGCCGAAATGTGGAAAAGCTTTTTCAGCAGCACCAGCAGCTCATATGGAACGTCTTAGCATTTCAGCAACATGGTGGAGCAGTATGTGTGCACACACCTACATGTAGTGAATGACGGGTCTGCCCCCTTCAACTTCTGGGTCTCCAAATTGGGCACATGGCCTGAGCTTGCCCTTTACGCCTTGGAGGTGCTGGCGTGCCCTGCAGCCAGTGTATTATCTGAACGTGTATTTAGCACGGCTGGGGGCGTTATCACAGACAAGCGCAGCCGCCTGTCCAGAGACAATGTGGACAAGCTCACGTTCATTAAAATGAACCAGGCATGGATCCCACAGGACTTTTCCGTACCTTGTGCAGAATAGAGATGGATACCGACCTTACCTAGCCATTGTTCTATTTTTGCTCTTTCTCACTCTTTTGGGGTGTACCCTCATTTAAAATGACTGAAAAAAAGCAGTGTTGGCTACCTCGTCCTCCTCCACCGCCGCTTCCACCTGCACTGCCACATCCACCACCACCTCAACCTCCCTCCTACTCCATTTGGGCCTCGTCCTTCACAGATGAAGAAAATTGTTTTATTTTTCTGTTTTTTTTTGTTGTTTTAAGTTTTTCCCTATCCACATTTGTTTGCAGAGCACTTGCCATGCTCTTAAATACGTTTTGCTGCCATTTGCAGCACTCTAGCCCTTTTCATTGGTGTTTTAGAGCCATTTTAGTGCCTGAAAGTTCGGGTCCCCATTGACTTCAATGGGGTTCGGTGTCCGGGTAAAGTTCGGAAAAAGTCCGGGACACGGACCCGGACTTTTTTTTCAAGTTCGGCCGAACCCGCTAAACACGGACATCCAGGTGTCCGCTCAACTCTACTCACGAGTAGAAGGAAAAATGGATTCAATAAAATTTCAGCAAATTTTGGATGGTAACTTGATGCCATCTGTGAAAAAGCTGAAGTTAAAGAGAGGAGGGCTTCTACAAATAGATAATGATCCTAAACACACCTCGAAATCCACGGGGGGGATTACATCAAGAGGTGTAAACTGAAGGTTTTGCCATGGCCTTCACAATCTCCTGACCTCAACATAATTGAAAATCTATGGATAGACCTTAAAAGAGCAGTGCGTGACAGACAGCCCAGAAATCTCAAAGAACTGGAAGATTTTTGTAAGGAAGAATGGGCAAAGATACCTCATACAAGAATTGAAATACTCTTGGCTGGCTACAAAAAGTGTTTACAAGCTGTGATACTTGCCAAAGGGGGCAGTACAAGATATTAACTCTGCAGGGTGCCCTACTAACTTTTGCAGACGCCATTTTTTTGTTTTTCTGTTCACGCCCAGGTGTGTTTTTGCAGCAGGTGGTTTTTTTGGGCATTTTTGGGGGTCTTTGGAGGCAGGCAAAACATCTGAAATTCTGTATAGGGGTATATATACACACACACTTATATGTATTTATACACATACACATATATAGGTGTTATAGGAGCGGATACATATGCCTGTTAATTATTTCATTAGCGCAAGCATAGGTTTCTGCTACTTTCACACCTATATATGTGTATGTGTATATATACATACATGTGTGTGTGTGCATGTGTGTGCGTGTGTGTGCGTGTTTGTGTGTGTGTGTGTGTGTGTGTGTGTGTGTGTGTGTGTGTATACCCCTATACAGAAGTTCAGATGTCATGCCTGACTCCAAACATGTCCTCAAAAAAGCCCTATAAACGCCTGCAACAAAAAGCAGGGTGACAGGGGAGAAGCCACCATCCTGTTCTTTAAGTGTTCTAAGAGAAACAAACTTTTCTCTATAGCGGTCACCCTGACATGGAAGGGTTTTGTCACCCTGCCATAGCAGTCAGAGTCAGTTAACCCTACACTACACTACGGTCACCTTTACACTTAACACTTTCCCTACAGAAACTAGATTATTAAATCTAACTATAGTGGAAAATAGTACCCTAACTACACTAGATATCCCTTTCCTCACACTAATAATTGCTAAAGGACACTTTGAAGCAGAAGTAACAGAACTTCTTCCACTCTCTTCCACATCCCTGTATTAAAATGGTAGAGATTTGGCAGGGCTATCTTATATACTGGGGCGGCGTATTCACTAATGATTGGCCTCTGGACCCCCTAGTCACTCCAATCACATTCCTAGCATTCTCCTGCCCCCTCAATTGGCTTTTACTGATGGTTCTGGTCCAATCACAGGCTTTTAAAGCCCAGTTCCTGTCCCATTGCATTTTGGTCGGTTCTGGTTGCCGAATTCCAAACTTTTTCAGCAAAAACCGAACCGATGGTCGACCCGAACCGTTTGATCATCCCTACTAACTAATGCTGATGCTAACTAACGTCACCCGTGACACTAATACAGTGATCAGAAAAAAGATCTGTACACTTGGGGTTGACACTTGAATGGGGTTAACTGGGGGTGATCAGGGGGGTTAAAACGTTATTTGGGAATATATGGCGGGTACCCTGAACCTATCTGGGACTGATTCTAACTACCGCTAACTGCTGCTGACACTAACTGACGTCATTAGTAACACTAATACAGTGATCAGTGTACACTGTATAAAGTGATACTGTGGCAGGGAGTAAAAGGCTTAACTGGAAGGGGGAAATCAGGTGGTAAAATATGTGCCTATATGTACTGGTGTGAGTATAGTGCTTGTGTACTCACAGTAGATGCTCTCTCCTCACTCGCTGGAACTGAAAAGGGCTCCAGGAGAGGAGATTGCATCATTTCCTGTGCCTGTGTTTACATTACCCAGGCACAGGATATTCTGTAATTCGCCAGAACCGATTAGCAGGTCCAGGTCATAAATCATTGGCCTAGACCTGCCGAGTGATTGGTTCTGTAATGAATCCGATCACTGCCAGGTCGGCGCGTGTGCGAACCCTCCTACCTGCGTTTGAGAGCGACGTATAAGTACATTGATACATTGCCTTAGTAAATCTGTGATGGGTGGTCGGCAAGTGGTTAATAATGTCTTTCCTGAGGAATGGGGACCAAAACTGAACTGTATATTCAAGATGGGGCCAAACCAGTGTTTTGCAAAGGGGGGGAATTATTGATTTATCCCTTGAATGTATGCCCTTTTTAATGCAAGATAGTATTTTGCTATCTTTGTTAGCTGCGGCTTAGCATTAATTGCTTTTGCTAAGTCTGTGACCTACAAAACGCAACAGATCCTGTACCATCCCTGATTCCCCTTGGAAAGCCCCTCCTAATGTGTATTTTGCATTTGTTTATTGTGTTCTATATTGTGATGTATCAGAGGTTTGTTCATGCTAACTGTTGTTGCATTATTACACATTCCTGATTGTTAGCTGTCATTTTTCTAGTGCTGTAAACTCTAGGTTTCAGGGAGAGTGTATAAAGTGGTCAGTAGGGGGAGCTCCTGCAACTCTGTGGAATAAACAAGCTTCCTTGATCACGTCTGTTAAGGTGAATCTGAGCTGTTTTTGGTACAGATTGAAAAAAAATAGCCATGGCACAAGAAGCAACTTTTACGTACTTTACTAAATGTTCTAAGCACAAATGGGCAATAATAGTGATGAGGGAAGTATTTACTCTGTCACTGACTTGATTGAATGTTGGTAAATGATTTTAGCATAAAGAATATTTTGGATATGTTGCGGTGGGCAGGCCTGGACTGGGACAAAGAATAGGCCCAGGCATTTTAGATTTAGCAGCCCATTTTTTGGTGGGGTGCGCACAGCGAAGAGTGGGTTTGCCCAAATTGTGTTAACAGTGGGTGGGGCTTAAAGGGACATAGTTAAATAAAACAAAAAGCATCTGCCACTTGGCTCCACAAACTTGCCTATTGGCCACCCAGGGTGATTGTGCTGCATCTAGGTGGATGGAGGAAAAGAGGGGATAGAGCCGGGAGGGGGAAGGAGCCAGGTAGACAAAGGAGAGAGGGGAGGCAGCGAGGTAGCCGGGAGGATGGGGCTAGCTGGAAAGAGGAGAGGAGGGGATGCAGCCAGGTAGATGGGAGGACAGAGCCAGGTAGTCAGAGGAGAGGGGGAATGCAGCCAGGTAGTCGGAAACATAGAGCCAGGTGGACAGAGGAGAGGGGGAATGCAGCCAGGTAACCAAAAAAACTGAACCAGGTGGACAGAGGAGAGAAGGGGATGCAGCCAGGTGGATGGGAGCATGGAGCCAGGTGGACAGAGGAGAGGGGGGATGCAGCCAGGTGGTCAGGGGAGAGGGGAGGATGCAGCCAGGTGGACAGGGGAGAGGGGAGGATGCAGCCAGGTGGACAGGGGAGAGGGGAGGATGCAGCCAGGTCAACAGGGGAGAGGGGAGGATGCATCCAGATGGACAGGGAAGAGGGAAGGATGCATACAGGTGGGCAAGGGGGGAGGAAGGATGCATCCAGGTGGACAGGGGGGAGGAAAGATGCATCCAGGTGGACAGGGGGGGAGGATGGATGCATCCAGGTGGACAGGGGAGAGAAAGGATGCATTCAGATGGACAGGGGAGAGGGGAGGATGCAGACAGGTGGAGAGGGGGGTGTAGACAGGTGGATGGGGGGGATGCAGACAGGGGAGAGGGGGGATGTTACCAGGTGGACAGGGGGGAGGAGGGGGTGCAGCCAGCTGGACAGGGGAGAGGAAGGATGCATCCAGGTGGACAGAGGAGAGGAAGGATGCATCCAGGTGGACAGGGGGGAGGAAGGATGCATCCAGGTGGACAGGGGGGAGGAAGGATGCAGACAGGTGGACAGTGGAGTGGGGAGGATGCAGAGAGGTCTGCTGTGTTCATGAGGGAGAGATTGCCAGATACAAATAGCTTTGTGAAGATCCACAAAAGTCCTTTTCAGGGCTGGTATTTCGGTATAGGTCTACTAGTATCTTTTCAGGTTAGGGACAGGTATCCAGTCAGTGCTTTAGGGGCAGTTAGAGATCGGCAGAAGTCAAACAAATCGCTCTGTTAATGTCCACAAAAGTCCTTTTCATGGCTGGTATTTCGGTATAGGTCCAGTCTCTTTTCAGGTTAGAGACAGGTATCCAGTCTGTGCTTTAGGGGCAGTTAGAGAGATCAGCTGCAGTCACACAAATTGCTCTGTTAATGTCCACAAAAGTAATTTAAAGGGCTGCAATTTTTGGTATAGGTCCAGTCTCTTTTCAGGTTAGGGGCAGGTATCCAGTCTGTGCTTTAGGGGCAGTTAGAGATCGGCAGCAGTCACACAAATTGCTCTGTTAATGTCCACAAAAGTCATTTAAAGGGCTGCAAATTTTTTTGGTATTGCAGTGCACTAAAAAGGGGGAGGGGGGGGGGTAATCCACAGTATAATATACTTTGTAGAAAGCATATTATAGTGGATTAGTAGTATTATTGTGCACTGTGCAGCATTGCGACAGGCGTGGTGTGACTGAGCGTTGCTGGAGCAATACTACACACACACAATACTGACAAAAGCACTTATAATGTATTATAACTAGTGTGATAGACCAGTGCCCCCCCCCAATACCACATATTGAAGTAGGGTGTTATCTGAGTATACTTTTTACAAGTGTATTTGTGTCCTGCAACAATATTGCCTCTTTTGCTGAGTTAAGTCTGATACACACAGTGCCAAACTCACTGGCCAATTTTTTTGAACTGTTGTGATAGACCAGTGGCCCCCCCAATACCACATATTGAAGTGGAGTGTTATTTAACAGTATAATTTTCTAAGAGTGTATTTTAGTCCTGCAAAAATTTGGCCTCTTGCTGTGTAAACTTTGCTACACACAGTGACAACAGTTACTGGCCAATGATTTGTAGAACTGTTGTAATAAACCCGTGGCCCCCCCAATACCACAGATTGAAGTGGGGTGTTATCTGAGAAGACTTTTACAAGTGTATTTGTGTCCTGCAACAATATTGCCTCTTTTGCTGAGTTAAGTCTGATACACACAGTGCCAAACTCACTGGTCAAATTTTGAACTGCTGTGATAGACCAGTGCCCCCCCAATACCACATATTGAAGTGGAGTGTTATTTAACAGTATAATTTTCTAAGAGTGTATTTTAGTCCTACAAAAATTTGGCCTCTTGCTGTGTAAACTGTGCTACACACAGTGACAACAGTTACTGGCCAATTATTTGTAGAACTGGTGTGATAAACCTGTGGCCCCCCAATACCACATATTGAAGTGGGGTGTTATTTAACAGTATAATTTTCTAACAGTGTATTTTAGTCCTGCAAAAATTTGGCCTCTTGCTGTGTGAACTGTGCTACACACAGTGACAACAGTTACTGGCCAATTATTTGTAGAACTGGTGTAATAAACCCGTGGCCCCCCAATACCACATATTGAAGTGGGGTGTTATTTAACAGTATAATTTTCCAAGAGTGTATTTTAGTCCTGCAAAAATTTGGCCTCTCTTGCTGTGTAAACTGTGCTACATACAGTGACAACAGTTACTGGCCAAGGATTTGTAGAACTGTTGTAATAAACCTGTGGCCCCCCAATACCACAGATTGAAGTGGGGTGTTATCTGAGTAGACTTTTACAAGTATATTTGTGTCCTGCAACAATATTGCCTCAATAAATGTGTCTGTTGCTGACAACAGTGTTGCCATCTGCAGCCTTTGCAGTCAACGTATAAGTCGCGGTAAGCCCAACACTCACCTAGGGATAACCGCCTTAAGAAGGCACCTGAAATCCCATCACCGAGCCCAGTGGGAGCAACACCGTCAGAACCCACAAAGCCACACTCCAGGCTCTCACCATCCAGCCTCTTCTCCTTCTCCTTCTCCTCCTCCTGTCTCCTCACAGCTGTCCTCCACTCCACCTTCCATGATGCCATCGTTACATTGTTCTGGAAAAAGGCAGGCTTCTGTGGCTCAAATGTTGGAGCGTAAAAAAAGGTGTACCACAGGTGTCCGACTACATCGGGTTAACAGCCGATGTGGACGCTCTGAGGAGTGATGAACCCCTGGACTACTGGGTGGGCAGACGACCTCTGGCAAGAGCTTGCACAATTTGCAGTGGAACTGTTGGCTTGCCCCCCATCCAGTGTCCTGTCCGAAAGGACGTTCAGCGCAGCAGGGGGGATCGTGACCGATAAGCGCACTCGCCTAGCTCATGACAGTGTAGACTAACTCACATTTATAAAAATGAATGAGGCATGGATCTCTGAGGAATTCAACACATGTGAACAGTAGACCATGTTTCATTGAAATTCCTCATGACAGGCCACAAATATCGGCCAGACCGCCATCCACCCACAACAATTCCTGGTCCTTGTCTTCGCTAAATACAGCGGCATAAAAGGCATTTCATGTCCATTGAATGGCTAATTTTTGGGGCCTATACAGGCCGACACTTACTTCTGTATACTGTGAATGCCTAATGTACCTCTAGCCATCAAATACGCTATGTTCTTTGCTGTCAGTTACACCCTTGTGAGCTAATTTTTGGAGCCTATACAGGCCGACACTTACTTCTGTATACTGTGTGAATGCCTAATGTACCTCTGGCCATCAAATACTACGTTCTTTGCTGTCAGTTAAACCCATGTGAGCTATTTTTTGGGGCCTTTACAGGCCGACTCTTACTTCTGTATCCTGTGAATGCCTAATGTACCTCTAGCCATCAAATACACTACATTTTTTGCTGTCAGTTAAACCCATGTGAGCTAATTTTTGGGGCCTATACAGGCCGACACTTACTTCTGTATCCTGTGAATGCCTAATGTACCTCTAGCCATCAAATACACTACTTTCTGTGCTGTCAGTTAAACCCATGTGAGCTAATTTTTGGAGCCTATACAGGCCGACACTTACTTCTGTATACTGTGTGAATGCCTAATATACCTCTAGCCAACAAATGCTACGTTCTTTGCTGTCAGTTAAACCCATGTGAGCTAATTTTTGGGGCCTATACAGGCCAACACTTACTTCTGTATCCTGTGAATGCCTAATGTACCTCTAGCCATCAAATACACTACTTTCTTTGCTGTCAGTTAAACCCATGTGAGCTATTTTTTGGGGCCTTTACAGGCTGACTCTTACTTCTGTATCCTGTGAATGCCTAATGTACCTCTATCCATCAAATACACTACATTCTTTGCTGTCAGTTAAACCCATGTGAGCTAATTTTTGGGGCCTATACAGGCCGACACTTACTTCTGTATCCTGTGAATGCCTAATGTACCTCTAGCCAACAAATGCTACGTTCTTTGCTGTCAGTTAAACCCATGTGAGCTAATTTTTGGGGCCTATACAGGCCGACACTTACTTCTGTATCCTGTGAATGCCTAATGTACCTCTAGCCAACAAATGCTACGTTCTTTGCTGTCAGTTAAACCCATGTGAGCTAATTTTTGGGGCCTATACAGGCCGACACTTACTTCTGTATCCTGTGAATGCCTAATGTACCTCTAGCCATCAAATACACTACTTTCTGTGCTGTCAGTTAAACCCATGTGAGCTAATTTTTGGAGCCTATACAGGCCGACACTGACTTCTGTATCCTGTGAATGCCTAATGTACCTCTAGCCATCAAATACACTACATTCTTTGCTGTCAGTTAAACCCATGTGAGCTAATTTTTGGGGCCTATACAGGCCGACACTTACTTCTGTATCCTGTGAATGCCTAATGTACCTCTAGCCATCAAATACACTACGTTCTTTGCTGTCAGTTAAACCCATGTGAGCTAATTTTTGGAGCCTATACAGGCCGACACTTACTTCTGTATACTGTGTGAATGCCTAATATACCTCTAGCCAACAAATGCTACGTTCTTTGCTGTCAGTTAAACCCATGTGAGCTAATTTTTGGGGCCTATACAGGCCAACACTTACTTCTGTATCCTGCGAATGCCTAATGTACCTCTAGCCATCAAATACACTACTTTCTTTGCTGTCAGTTAAACCCATGTGAGCTATTTTTTGGGGCCTTTACAGGCTGACTCTTACTTCTGTATCCTGTGAATGCCTAATGTACCTCTAGCCATCAAATACACTACATTCTTTGCTGTCAGTTAAACCCATGTGAGCTAATTTTTGGGGCCTATGCAGGCCGACACTTACTTCTGTATCCTGTGAATGCCTAATGTACCTCTAGCCAACAAATGCTACGTTCTTTGCTGTCAGTTAAACCCATGTGAGCTATTTTTTGGGGCCTATACAGGCCGACACTTACTTCTGTATCCTGTGAATGCCTAATGTACCTCTAGCCATCAAATACACTACTTTCTGTGCTGTCAGTTAAACCCATGTGAGCTAATTTTTGGAGCCTATACAGGCCGACACTGACTTCTGTTTACTGTGTGAATGCCTAATGTACCTCTAGCCATCAAATACACTAAGTTCTTTGCTGTCAGTTAAACCCATGTGGGCTAATTTTTGGGGCCTGTACAGGCCGACACTTACTTCTGTATCCTGTGAATGCCTAATATACCTCTAGCCATCGAATACACTAAGTTCTTTGCTGTTAGTTAAACCCATGTGTGCTAATTTTTGGGGCCTATACAGGCTGACACTTCTGTATCCTGTGAATGCCTAATGTACCTCTAGCCATCAAATACACTACGTTCTTTTCTGTCAGTTAAACCCATGTGAGTTAATTTTTGGAGCCTATACAGGCCGACACTTACTTCTATATACTGTGAATGCCTAATGTACCTCTAGCTATCAAATACTACCTTATTTGCTGTCAGTTATACCCATGTGAGCTCATTTTTGGGGCCTATACAGGCCAACACTTACTTCTGTATCCTGTGAATGCCTAATGTACCTCTAGCCATCAAATACACTATGTTCTTTGCTGTCAGTTAACCGGTTGCCGACCGCCACACGACGATATACGTCGGCAGTCAGCCCCGGCCAGGCAAAGTGACGTATATATACGTCACTAGCCTGTCACTTGCTTGGGAGCCAATAGCGGGTGAGCGCGCGCCCGCGGAGGCACACTCCCGCCCGGCTCGTTCCCCAGCAAGTCCGTGCATGTGACCGGCGGACCCGATGTCCGCCGGTCACTCGCCGATCGTCGGTGAAGAGGGAGAAAGGCAGGCGGCTGATGTAAACAAGCCACCTGTCATTCTCCCCTGTGTAGAAACAGTGATCATACGGTTCTACTATGTAGGACCATTGATCACTGTTTCTACACTTCAAGCCACAGCCAACCACAGTAAGAATCACGCCCCTAGGGACACACACCACCCCTCCCTCTCAAATAAAGTTAACCCCTTCACTACCAGTGTCATTTTGCAGTAACAGTGCATATGTATAGCACTGATGACTGCAGTAATGTCACTGGTAACCCCAAAAGTGTCAAAAATGTCAGTCAAGGGTCCGATCTGTCCGCCGCAATGTCGCAGTACCGCAAAAAAATCGCGGATCGCCGCTATTACGTGTTAAAAAAAAAAAAACACCAAAAATTACAGAAATCTTTCCCTTAGTAAACGCAATAACTTTTGGGCAAACCAATCAAAATACGCTTTTTGCGATTTTTTTTTTTACCAAACATATGTAGCAGAAAACAAATTGGCCAAAAATGTTAAAACATTTTGATTTTTACATTTTTTTTGGGGGGGGGATTTCATATAAATAAATGTGAAAAATATTGTTGTTTTTGCAAAATTTACGCTCTTTTTTTGTTTATAGCGCAAAAAGTAAAAATCGCACAGGTGATCAAATACCACCAAAAGAAAGCTCTGTTTGTGGGACGTCAAATTCGTTTAGGTACAGCGTCGCCCGACCGCGCAATTGTCCGTTAAAGTCATGCAGTAAAAAATCGCGAAAAAAAACCCTGGTCGGGAAGGGGGTAAAATCTTCCGGGGCTTAAGTGGTTAAACCCATGTGAGCTAATTTTTGGAGCCTATACAGGCCGACACTTACTTCTGTATCCTGTAAATGCCTGATGTACCTCTAGCCATCAAATGCACTACTTTCTTTGCTGTCAGTTAAACCCATGTGAGCTAATTTTTGGAGCCTATATAGGCCGACACTTACTTATGTATCCTGTGAATGCCTACTGTACCTGTAGCCATCAAAAACTAAGTTCTTTGCTGTCAGTTCAACCCATGTAAGCTAATTATTTCAGCCTATACAGGCCGACACTTACTTCTGTATACTGTGTGAATGTCTAATGTACCTCTAGCCATCAAATACACTACGTTCTTTGCTGTCAGTTAAACCCATGTGGGATAATTTTTGGGGACTATACAGGCCAACACTTACTTCTGTATCCTGTGAATGCCTAATGTACCTCTAGCCATCAAATACACTACCTTCTTTGCTGTCAGTTAAACCCATGTGGGCTAATTTTTGGGGCCTATACAGGCCGACACTTACTTCTGTATCCTGTGAATGTCTAATGTACCTCTAGTCATCAAATACACTACGTTCTTTGCTGTCAGTTAAACCCATGTGAGCTAATTTTTGGGGCCTATACAGGCCGACACTTACTTCTGTATCCTGTGAATGCCTAATGTACCTCTAGCCATCAAATACACTACATTCTTTGCTGTCAGTTAAACCCATGTGAGCTAACTTTTGGGGCCTATACTGGCCGACACTTACTTTTGTATCCTGTGAATGCCTAATGTACCTTCAGCCACAGAATACTACGTTCTTAGCTGTCAGGTAAGCCCATGTGGGCTAATTTTTGGGGCCTTTCATGGCCGACACTTACTTCTGTATCATGTGAATGCCTAATGTACCTTCAGCCACAGAATACTATGTTCTTTGCTGTCAGGTAAACGCATGTGGGCTAATTTTTGGGGCCTTTAATGGCCGACACGTACTTCTTTATCATGTGAATGCCTAATGTAACTTCAGCCACAGAATACTACTTTCTTAGCTGTCAGGTAAACCAATGTGGGCTAATTTTTGGGGCCAATACTGGCCGACACTTACTTCTGTATCCTGTGAATGCCTAATGTACCTCTAGCCATCAAATACACTACTTTCTTTGCTGTCAGTTAAACCCATGTGAGCTAATTTTTGGGGCCTATACTGGCCGACACTTACTTTTGTATCCTGTGAATGCCTAATGTACCTTTAGCCATAGAATACTACTTTCTTAGCTGTCAGGTAAACGCATGTGGGCTAATTTTTGGGGCCTGGAATGGCCGACACTTACTTCTTTATCCTGTGAATGCCCAGTTTTTCAGACTGGAAATGAAAAACAATGGGTCTGTAAAGGTTCTGCCAAATTGTGGAATGGATGCGGACCCGTTTTACAGATGTGTGAATGGACCCTATATGTATTAGACATGTATTTACCGGCTGCTGTCAGTTCTGGCTGATTTATGAAAAAAAAATAATAATTTTTTTGATGTAAAAAAAAAAATAAAAAATTTTAGGGCAAATTTTCCAATTGCAATACTTCTGTTATGACATTGTCCATGTTCTGGGACTATTTGTGCACAGCTATTACGTCTTTTGTGGCTGCAAATATGACCTAAAGGTTTTTAAAAATCGCCTCCCATTAAAGTCAATGGGGCCTGCCGCGAACTTGCGGTTCACGGACTTTTGAGAAAATTTGCAGCTGACATTCGCGAACCGCCTCGGCCGATGTTCGTCCATCTCTATCCAGCAGTACACATGGGTATCTATGGACATTCCTTCACACTTTCTGGTCTCACATTTTCTTCCTCACTCTTTCTTTCCTTTCTTTTGCCCATATACCCTTGTTTCTGCTGTACCAGTTTATTATTTCATAGATACTCCCTTCTCTCTGCTATCATTATTATGTGATGCAGGGTACTACTTGTACTCTAATATACTTATATATATACTTGTCCCAGCAGTACACATGGACATCAATGGACATATTTCCAACATTCACTGGTTTCCTATGTCCCCCACTTGTTCCCCATTGGGATGCCTTTTACCCCACATCTCCAGCTCCTGGACCAGAACTCCTACCACTGCCTCAGGATCACAGTGCCATTTTATTCATCTTGGCTCTATTTATTTTGGATTTCCCACACAGGGTTCTTCATGAGTCTTTATACTCTATTAGACATCATGATGTATACTCCTATACTTGATAATGATATTACCTTTCAGATATGTCTGTGGGCATCTACTCCTGATGAAGTGAGCTGTGTTCTCACGAAACGCATTGAGTTTTAAGATGCTTTATTTTCATCATACACTGTTTTATTATACTTACAAGCATGTACATACCTATGTATTTGTGATCTATCCATTTTGTTATATACATGTGGCCTTATATGACGATTGCTCCATCTTTAATAAATCTATTACTTTGATTACATATTCTTTGGCCTTTTGTGTTCACCTCAATTAAAGTCCCAGGGCATTCCTTTTCTTTTTGTATATCAGAGTTTACATATCCTTTAATATAATATTATTATTACTGCTTAATCAATGAGTAAAGATTTATCTTAATATTAACCAACCGTAAAGCAGATGTTGCCCTTTCACGTGTCAGCTGTGTTCATTTTGGTCTTTATTATTCTTATCAGTAAGTACAATGTGGGTATTGTACTGTATGCATTTGTTAAGCAAACATCTGCCTGTTTAGAGGCAATATAAACACAGGTTTGGTTCATAATATTCCATCCTGTATGTGCCCCTAAAATGCTCTCTGTACTGAAACATAAAATCTCTAAGTCAATATCCATGTTCTTTAACTATCTATCTACAGTACATACAACTTTACATTAAACACAAATGACCTCAATCTCTAATGATAACACTAGATAAATATTCAGTAGATATCCATATGTTACATACCGTGCAATTTCTTATAAATGGTTTTCTATAACCTCGCATATTATAGAAATACAGAAAGAAGCGCCAGACCAAAGCCAGATGAAAGAGTCCAAGATAATTTTAATTGTTGGTATAAAAAGCCATATAAAAACAGCCAACATGTTTCAAGGGCAACACTACTCCCCCTTCATCAGGGCTCAACACATAATGAAACTTGGATAGACTCAGAGAAAACAGTGTTGATGGGGACAAGGGCCTCTTCCCGACATGCCTGGGCCATGGTTGTGCTTTATTGGCTTTATTAAAAAATAAAAAACAGTGTCCCCCAGTGTAGATCCGTCGTCAATCACGCCGCCTACTAAACCGGGGAAAAAAAATCACTCTCGCTATGCTTACTGCAGGCTCCTCTGTTTGACAGTTATTTTTCAGGGAAGGGGCGGGGCCACCTGACTACCTCAACTGGTGGCACTGCTTCCTTCTGATATCACGGATTGGTGCATGGGTCTGTGATATGAGAAGGGGCGGTGCCACCAGGTGACGCAGACAGGTGGCCCTGCCCTTCTCTATAAAAGAACTGTCAAATGGAGGAGCCTGCAGTAGGCATAGAGCCTCCGTGTCGGCAAGAGCGATTTTTTTTCCGGTTTAGCAGGCGACATAATTGACGACAGATCTACATCGGGGGACACTGTTCTTTTTATTTTTTAATAAAGGATTTGTCAAAAACTGTCTATGTGTTTTTATTATTTTTTGACACTTTTTTGGTGAATGGGTACGGGTATTATGTACCTGATACCAATTAACATGTGGTGGTGGGATCTCGGGGCCCATTTGTTAAAGGGGGCTTCCAGATTCTGATAAGCCCCTTGCCCGCAGACCCTGACAACCACAGCCCAGGGTTGTCAGGGAGAGGCCCTTGTCCCTATCAACATGGGGACATGGTGTTTTAAGGTGGGGAGGGCAAAGCCCCCCCTGCCCTAAAGCACCCACCCCCCCATTTTGAGGGCATGTGGTTTGGTATGGTTCGATGGGGGGGGGGGGGGGCGCTCGCTCGCTCCCCCCCCCCTCCTGACCTACCGGGCTGCATGCTCAGATAAGGGTCTGGTATGGATCTTAGGGAGGATCCCATGCCGTTTTATTTGTTTAATTTTGATGTGGTGCTCCCCTTAAAATCCATACCAGATGTAAAGGGCCTGGTATGGATTGGGGAGGGGCCCTATGCCATTTTTTTTTTTCTATTGCATATGGCATTATTTTCTTTACATTCATCGGTCAGTGGGGAAGCCCACTGACAGATGATTACTCATGGTTGTTAAGGACGCAAGGTTCTCGCCTGCTGCTTAACAACCAGCTATTTCTTCACACTTCTGAAAAAAATGCTTGTTTTGCTAAACCAGTCAGATTCCAATTATCTTTTTTTTTTCTTTTTTGCAGTAGAGATTTGGAAATGAAAGAAAGAGTCTGATTCCTTGCACAAGTCTCTAAAAAGATTGAAGTTGACAAATATAGTTTAAAGGATAAGTTTGATTTTTAGGGTGGAGCATGTGACATTTTCCTGGTCTTGCATCTTCTCCCCTATCCCCCTTCTAATTGTGACAGTGAGCCAGGGATCTTCTCTCTGCACCCTCTGTCACAATTTGAAATGAATGTGGCTGTGCAGGGCTCCATCTACATAGCTGTCTCATTCCTTCATTCACAGAGTTCTGTGAATGAAAGAGCTACAAGTACCGACAGCCTTTTTTTAGCTGACAGCTTGTAGTTAAATGAACTACCGGGGCATTGGTGAGTGCTCTAGTAGTTGATTCTTCCTGTCATTCAGCACCTGCGTGCTTGTACAGCTACTGTCTGCCCCTACCTGCAGAAGCCTGAGAGATCTGCAGAAGCCTGAGATTTCTGGCCATGCAGGGCTCAGTCTACATAGCTGTGTCATTCCTTCATTCACAGAGTTCTATGAATGAATGAGCTACAAGTACCGACAGCCTTTGCAGCTTGTAGTTCTCAATGAACTACCGGGGCATTGGTGAGCGCTCTAGTAGTACATTGATTCTTCCTGTTATTCAGTAACTGCCTGCCTGTACAAGGTACAGGCAGACAGCTACACTGACAGTCTGCAGGAGCCTGAGATTGCACCCACGATCTGCTGATCACGGGTGCAATGTTTTACAGACTGCTATAAAATAATAAGTGCACATTTTTTTTACCTACAAAAATGTGCATTTATTGTTCTTTTAGAAAGGTGAAATTACCCTTTAAAGTAGATGTAAACCCTAACTGGATGACATTTTGTTTGCTAAATCGCTGTGTATCAAAACAACTGTCAAGTTTATTTTTTTCTTAACTACTTCCTTTTTTTTTTTTTTGCATTTTTGTACTGTTGATTTTCTCTGGCCTCTTTTAGCTGCTTCTTGTCTTTGCGTACTTACTTTAATATCAGCTACACATAATTGCTTTGTACTCCCATCCTGATAGTAACAACACTGGACTATGTCTATGTTTAAAAAGAAATATTAACCAACGCTATAGATATGTTAATGTCAAACAAATGATGAAAAAGTAACTAAAAAACAGTGATGAAATAATAAATGAAAAAAGATTAAAAAAACTCAGGATGCTTCCATTATGCTGTGTAAAAACAACTAAAGAAACATAAAAAAATCTCCACCTACCCTATGGGTATTAGTGCTACCTTTACACTGTAATCAAATCCACATTGTGCTATTCGGGTGACACTCCCACTCCTTTACTAAAGTGCTCCAAACACAAAGACGGGGACAGGGTGTACTCCATTGTGTGCGCACTCCAAAAGACCCGTTACACAGACATCACACCACATTCAACAGAAAGTTTTGACTCCTTGCATCAACAAGAGAGTCAAAACCAGCAAGTGTTATGGCTTTCATATACAGTACTCCAAATTATGTTTCCTTCTGTTGCAGCACCCAATGCGTTTCGTCATAGTAAATTACATCATAAAAGGGTTCATTTTTAAATCTCCGTTCTTCTAATAATCTCTTAACATTAAAATATTCAAGATTATGTCATTAAAATATTCCTACATAATTGTTACTAAAACCTCTTTTAGAGCTTATACATACACTGAATGCAGAAAACAAATCAGCTCCCAACCTAAGGCAACATTTTGCCTTAGTCTTGTGGAAGGGGGAGTCTACTAACAAAAGCAATGTTATTCTTTCCAATAGTTTTAATATTTTAGAATCAAAATTAAGCAATTAATATTACAGCTTCTGAAATACAATATGTATCCATATACAACATATACATTGTCTGTAATAAACACCAGAAACATATCCAGTTTTTACATGAGTAAGTAAATCACATTCTCAGTGTTACTGTCAGTATGCTTACACCATTTATAATGAATGAAAACTATGCATTTCTTCCATTTAAAATTAAAGCAAAAGGGAGATCAAGGAACATTTCAGAAAAAATGTTATGAATTGATTTGCATTTTAATGAGTGAAATAAGTATTTGATCCCCTATCAATAAACAAGATTTCTGGCTTCCAGGTGTCTTCTATACAGGTAATGAGCTGAGATTAGGAGCAATCTCTTAAAGAAAGTGCTTCTAATCTCAGATTGTTACCTGTATAAAAGACACCTGTCCACAGAAGCAATCAATCAAGCAATCAGATTCCAATCTCTCCAACATGGCCAAGACCAAAGAGCTGTCCAAGGATGTCAGGGACAAAATTGTAGACCTACACAAGGCTGGAATGGGCTACAAGACCATTGCCAAGCAGCTTGGTGGGACGGTGTCAACAGTTGGTGCGATTATTCACCAATGGAAGTCTGGGTCTCCTTGCAAGATCTCACCTCATGGAGTATTAATGCTTATGAGAACAGTGAGGAATCAACCCAAAACTACACGTGAGAATCTTGTCAATGATCTCAAGGCAGCTGGGACCATAGTCACCAAGAAAGCAATTGGTAACATACTACACCATGAAGGACTGAAATTCCTGCAGCGCCCGCAAGGTCCCCTTGCTCAAGAAAGCACATGTACAGGCCCGTCTGAAGTTTGCTAATAAACATCTGAATGATTCAACTGGGTGAGAACTGGGTGAAAGTGTTGATGTCAGATAAGACCAAAATTGGCCTAATTGGCATCAACTCAACTCGCTGTGTTTGGAGGAGGAGGATTGCTGCCTATGACCCCAAAAACACCATCCCCATCGTCAAACATGGGGGTGGAAACATTATGCTTTGGGGGTGTTTTTATGCTAAGGGGACAGAACAACTTCACTGCATCAAAGAGACGAAGATTGGGGTCATGTACCGTCAAATCTTGGGTGAGAACCTCCTTCCCTTAGCCAGAGCATTGAAAATGGTTTCAGCATGACAATGACCCAAAACACACAGCCAAGGCAATGAAGGAGTGGCTCAAGAAGAAGCACATTTGGAGCCTGGAGTGGCCTAGCCATTCTTCAGACCTTAATCCTATAAAAAATATGTGGAGGGAGCTGAAGGGTCGAGTTACCAAATGTCAGCCTCAAAACCCTAATGACTTGGAGAAGTTCTGCAGTGAGGAGTGGGACAAAATCCCTCCTAAAATGTGTGCAAACCTGGTGGCCAACTACAAGAAATGTCTTACCTCTGTGATTGCCAACAAGGATTTTGCCACCAAGTACTAAGTCTCCTTTTGTGAAGGGGTCAAAAACGTATTTAACTCATTAAAATGCAAATCAATTTATAACATTTTTTAAAATGTGTTTTTCTGGATTTTTTTTTGTTATTCTGTCTCTCACTGTTAAAATAAACCTACCATCAAAATTATAGACTGATCATTTCTTTCTCAGTGGGCAAATGTACAAAATCAATGGGGAATCAAATACTTTTTTCCCTCACTGTAGTAAGGCACCGGGCATTATTAACTCGAGCATTTAGCCATGCTGCGGATCCCAGCTGCAGGAATCCACTGATTCCCGCAGAAGGGATTGACAGCTGTGTGCAGATAGCTGCAGCCACTAAGTTTCCTACTTTTCTTCTCTCTATTCTCTGTTCTTTTTACAATATAAAACCTATAGAGGCACATTGGATATACTGTATAATGGTGTTTTATCTTCATGGAGTTAATAAGCTGATACTTTTATGTAACACATTTTCTGATGGTTCTGTCAGCCTTTAACAAACATCTGAATGGCCAACTGTTGTGTATTCTGTATGTCAAATTATACAATCTGTATTTGTATGCATACTCTGCCTCTTTAATAAATACTGATTTGAATAAAATGTACATTGGGCATACAACTTTTTTGTAAGCTTTATATTGGTAAACAAACTTACTGTAGGACAACATTTTTTAAATCACATTTATGACTTGATTTTACTTAAAAAGTAACCTTTTTATCTTTTGTAACTTCTGGACCTCAGACCATAGTTCAGGTAGTTATATATAATATAAATGACCAGTTTTATATAAGGACCCCATTCATGAGCTCATTTGCAAAAACAAAAGGAGCTGCACTTTGGAGAAATTTGTATTTGTTTATAGAGAGCATTTCGGAATTCAGTGGCTGCAAAGTAATAACATATGGTGTCCAGAACACAATTAGCATTAGCAATAATTGTTACCACATTCATGAAGACACTTATTAATTTAAGACTATGACAAGGAGCATGGTTGCTTTCAGCAACATAGCGTACTATGTATCCCACATGGATTGGCAGGAAACAGACCACAAAAATCATAAAATTAGAGGAAGTAATGTTCATAGCTTTCCTGAGAGCACGCCGCTCTTTGGGGTTCATTGGTGCTTTGACACATAGGTTTTTCATGACTCTTCCAAAACAAAAGCAGATAAATATCAAGGGGAGAAAGAACCCAATCCCTGCAAAAACTAGGTTAATTTTACTGGGTTGTGTGTTCGCCTTTATGAAACAAGTGTTTGAATTTTCTGTCTTTTCTGGATAAAGGATCCTCAGTATGCCAATAACAATGCATAGGGTCCAAAAGAAACAGCATCCAATAGAGGCTTTCATGGGGGACATAAAGCCTTTATACTTCAGTGGATTATTTATTGCCAAGTATCGACCAAAGGCAATGGCTGAGATTGTGAAAATGCTCACATAAGTGTTCACAAAGTAGAAGGTTATTAGTGTTTTGCACAATCCGGTGCCGAGCTTCCATCCATATAAGAAAGTATAGATTCTGAATGGAAAGGTTAATACAATCAAGATATCAGCAACCATCAGGTTCATCAGAAAAATAGTGGTTTCTGTCCATTTTCGCATTCTACAACAAAAAATCCAGAGGGCAATGATGTTGAATGTGGCACCAAAGAAAAAAAGGAGTATATAGGTAATAAGGCTAAAAACATTTAGAGGTGAATCCAGATTATCAACTGTAACAGAGCAATTCATCCTTACAAGACTCCAACACCAAGAAAAAAAGAAAATGCCACTTGGGTAGGGTATTTAACAAGATCCTTGTTTACTCTTATTTCTTTCAAATATGCTGAACTAAGTTGTGCTTCCCAAAGAAACAACCACAATGTATCTCTCTTCTGTATCTCTATTAATGCGATGACAAATGGTTTACTAAAAATTCTTCAGAGTTCTCACAAAGTTCCAATTTATCTGAAAAAAAAGACCAAAATTATTTGTGCTTTCTTTGCGCATTAGTGTAAAAAGTTAGAATCAAAATACATTATTATTATTATTTTCAACAAGTAGTTAAAGCACTTTAACCCTTTTGCTGTAGTGGGGGGGGGGGGGGGTTACACAGTCTGTACAAATTAGACAAGTCAACTGTCAGGTGGAAGTGCACCCCCAGTACATTTACCACTCCCACCTTTGGGCCTTGGAGCCCCATGGTGGGTGCTGCTGGCTAGAACAGAAAATGTTTGTGCACTGATCTCCCCTACCTAGTACCTACCTGGAAGTAACATGTATTAAATCACTTCCTGGTTTAGTAATTGAAGGTTGAAGAGTTTCCTGATGTCTCATTAAAGAGAACAAAACCAAATAGTATCATATGGAGGAATTTTTATTCTGTAAAAAAATAACGTTTAGCGTAGAGGTGGGCTGAAAACCCCCCTGTTTAGAACATACCAGAACTGCAAACCCTATTGAAGTCTAAGGGACCCGAACTTGAAAAATCAAAAGCCCTGATTTTGAAGACTTATATGCAAGTTATTGGCCATAAAAAGTGTATAGGGGCTCGGGTACTGCCCTGGGAAACATGTACCAATGCAAAAAAAACTTTAAAAAATATTGTTTTTAAAGGAGCAGTGATTTTAATGATGCCTAAAGTAAAACAATAAAAATGAAAAATTACTTTGAATATAGTGCCTGGGGGATCCCCTTAGTCTGCCTGTAAAGTGGGGCATCTGTACCATGTAAAGAACCTGCTACAGAAAAACTGACATTTATATAGAAAGAAAATTACATTTAAATAGATTTTTTTTACTAACACTACACTAACACTCTACACTTCGTGTCAAAATAAGTGAACACACGGGCGAACAGGCATTTTCGGGCTGAACTTTTGCTTGGTCCAAAGCGTTCGCCCAACTCTAGTTTAGTGTTAAAATAAGTTAAAACTATATATACATATACAATTTGTCTATGAAAATTTTAGGGTACTTAAAGAGGAACTGCAGTCTGCTCACATAATTTGTAATAAAAAAATATTTGCCATTCTGAAGCTTCCCTCCAACCACTTTGCATAATATTTTATATATACTGGGATTCTGTATTTGCCAAATATGCTGCAGAAATCTCCCCCACTAAGTCTGGCTGCAGCCATTTAAACTGTGGGCAGCTGAAGCTCTGACTGTTCACTTCCTGGATTTACATAGACACATGCACACATGCACACATATTAAGATACACACATATATACAGACACACACATATATACAGGTACACACACACACGCATACACGTATATACAGACACACTCACACCACTGCTTGCCTGCACATTTCTCCTCTCTTGATGACTATTCATGGATCTCTGCAGTCTCCTGTTATCTGCACCCTCATCCAGCCCCCTCGAACTCTTCAGCTCTCATTGGCTCTCCTATGACTCACCCCTCCTCTCTTGCTGGCAAACTCTCACGAGAGTGAGAACTGTGCATGATGCCATTAGTCTAGGCTAATTAACCAACAAGAAAGAGGAGGTGGGCTGTGTAAGGTATTTACTGGTAGAAAAAAAAAAACAAATTTTACTATCCAAAGTTAAAACAACAAGGGCAGAAGATTTAATAGATGTAAAGATGAAAAAATGAATGATGGTCCGCTTTAAGTTAGTTGCTGTTTCACGGCTTGAACATATTGGGTATCTATTTATTTAGCAGAACCTCATTTTTTTATATTATAACAAAACGTTTTTGTATTATATTGTACGCATTTGTACAATATTTTGTATGTGTGCCCTAAAATTAACTTTATTGTATATTTACTGAAATTTTGAGCTTGATAAATCACTGTGCTAATATCAAGTGACATAGCACCTTCCTAGGTGGGTGCTAGGAAAAGCATTTATTTGGCCTTGTCTGCTTATCAGATGGGGATTGATTGTTCAGCAGGCTGTCATGTGTTCCCCGGTGTGCCTGTTGAGCTGAGGGGAGTCTCCCCACTGTGTCCAATGGGGGCTCTCATTGGACAGTGGAGGAAACCTGACCAATAGCACAATAGCACACCAGGGCTTGTATCTATCCCAGAGGGCTAAGTATGCCGCAATGCATTCTGGGAGGGGATATAAATCTGAGGGGAGCACATGACATGGTGTCTTTGGCGGTAAGCAGAGTCCCAGGAGGGGGGTGACAGCTGTCTCTCCTCCTGTCAGTGTGAGGAAAGGTGTCCTTGGCGGTCAGCCTAGAGGACAGAAGGTTGAGCTGAACTGCAGAAAGGGATCCAGAGTGCTGAGGACCAAGTGGAGCTGCTGGGGCAGGAGTTTCCAGGAAAGCAGTGTCGTGAGTACTGTAAACTGCCCAGGGGTCTGCCTAGGATAGGGGACCACTCCAGAAGGTCAGAGGGATCCAAGAGCCAGTCAACTGGGAGAGAGGGCTTAGAGAAGGGGGTGCCAGAGCCTAAGCCCTGAAGAGAAGTCTGTGAGAGAGGGTGCTAGTGTGGGCCCTGAAGTGTTAAGAGTTGCAGCAGTGCTTACAAGTAGCTACCTCAGCCAGGAGGGCTAAAGACAGCAGTACAATGGACTTTGTGCCAACGGGGAGTGAGAAGTCAGTTCGGAGTTAATGGATAGCAAGCGTCAAATCAGCGTCCATAGGCATTTTTCTCAGTTGTCCCCTTAACTTGTGAATAGTTGAGCCAGAGGTGTATTCCACTCATTCCCTTCTCCCATCCAAGTTCCTAAATAAATACAAAACCCAAAGATGCTATACTGTTTTCTGTCTCAGTGCTCACACTTGGAGAACATGCTTAAATGTGCTGTTGTTGCTAGCGGTAACCCTGGCAGACCCACATCCAGCACAATGGCTGGGAATCTTGCTACACATAGAAAATTGAAACCACAATTATTTTATTCTCCAGGGTCTCTGCTTTCACAAAATGTTTGAAATTTTGGAAGTTTTAAGTAATCTTCAGGCCTTAAATGATTTTAAATACATGTGTGCAAAATAAAAAAAGAAAACACAAAAAGAAAAAACGGTACTGGAATCCAAAGTGCGTAAGCAAGCTCTCATTAATCTCTGTATCTCTTATCTATTAGCACTGTGAATAAATTAATTTTCAAATTTCACAACACAGGTACTTTTCTATGGGTACAGAATATTGGCAGACTGCTGGTCCTCTAATGTAAACATAAAGCAGTTTTTTTTTTAAACTAAGCTAAGGGGTGCCTTTTTCTAAAGCTTGTTTACTGCTTGCTGAGAATATATCCAGATATAGTTTAAAGTCCATAGTCTTGGGTCAGGTACACTTTCATTTATTGACCTTTCCATATGGTTGTTTATTATTACTGTGGCATTACTGTGTGCATAATATTTTATATATACTGGGATTCTGTATTTGCCAAATATGCTGCAGAAATCTCCCCCACTAAGTCTGGCTGCAGCCATTTTAACTGTGGGCAGCTGAAGCTCTGACTGTTCACTTCCTGGATTTACATAGACACATGCACACATACACACATATTAAGACACACACATATATACAGACACACACATATATACAGGTACACACACACACGCATACACGTATATACAGACACACTCACACCACTGCTTGCCTGCACATTTCTCCTCTCTTGATGACTATTCATGGATCTTTGCAGTCTCCTGTTATCTGCACCCTCATCCAGCCCCCTCCAGCTCTTCAGCTCTCATTGGCTCTCCTATGACTCACCCCTCCTCTCTTGCTGGCAAACTCTCAAGAGAGTGAGAGCTGTGCATGATGCCATTAGTCTAGGCTAATTAACCAACAAGAAAGAGGAGGTGGGCTGTATAAGGTATTTACTGGTAGAAAAAAAAACAAATTTTACTATCCAAAGTTAAAACAACAAGGGCAGAAGATTTAATAGATGTAAAGATGAAAAAATGAATGATGGTCCGCTTTAAGTTAGTTGCTGTTTCACGGCTTGAACATATTGGGTATCTATTTATTTAGCAGAACCTCATTTTTTTATATTATAACAAAACGTTTTTGTATTATATTGTGCGCATTTGTACAATATTTTTTATGTGTGCCCTAAAATTAACTTTATTGTATATTTACTGAAATTTTGAGCTTGATAAATCACTGTGCTAATATCAAGTGACATAGCACCTTCCTAGGTGGGTGCTAGGAAAAGCATTTATTTGGCCTTGTCTGCTTATCAGATGGGGATTGATTGTTCAGCAGGCTGTCATGTGTTCCCCGGTGTGCCTGTTGAGCTGAGGGAAGTCTCCCCACTGTGTCCAATGGGGGCTCTCATTGGACAGTGGAGGAAACCTGACCAATAGCACAATAGCACACCAGGGCTTGTATCTATCCCAGAGGGCTAAGTATGCCGCAATGCATTCTGGGAGGGGATATAAATCTGAGGGGAGCACATGACATGGTGTCTTTGGCGGTAAGCAGAGTCCCAGGAGGGGGGTGACAGCTGTCTCTCCTCCTGTCAGTGTGAGGAAAGGTGTCCTTGGCGGTCAGCCTAGAGGACAGAAGGTTGAGCTGAACTGCAGAAAGGGATCCAGAGTGCTGAGGACCAAGTGGAGCTGCTGGGGCAGGAGTTTCCAGGAAAGCAGTGTCGTGAGTACTGTAAACTGCCCAGGGGTCTGCCTAGGATAGGGGACCACTCCAGAAGGTCAGAGGGATCCAGGAGCCAGTCAACTGGGAGAGAGGGCTTAGAGAAGGGGGTGCCAGAGCCTAAGCCCTGAAGAGAAGTCTGTGAGAGAGGGTGCTAGTGTGGGCCCTGAAGTGTTAAGAGTTGCAGCAGTGCTTACAAGTAGCTACCTCAGCCAGGAGGGCTAAAGACAGCAGTACAATGGACTTTGTGCCAACGGGGAGTGAGAAGTCAGTTCGGAGTTAATGGATAGCAAGCATCAAATCAGCGTCCATAGGCATTTTTCTCAGTTGTCCCCTTAACTTGTGAATAGTTGAGCCAGAGGAGTATCCCACTCATTCCCTTCTCCCATCCAAGTTCCTAAATAAATACAAAACCCAAAGATGCTAGACTGTTTTCTGTCTCAGTGCTCACACTTGGAGAACATGCTTAAAGGTGCTGTTGTTGCTAGCGGTAACCCTGGCAGACCCACATCCAGCACAATGGCTGGGAATCTTGCTACACATAGAAAATTGAAACCACAATTATTTTATTCTCCAGGGTCTCTGCTTTCACAAAATGTTTGAAGTTTTGGAAGTTTTAAGTAATCTTCAGGCCTTAAATGATTTTAAATACATGTGTGCAAAATAAAAAAAGAAAACACAAAAAGAAAAACCGGTTCTGGAATCCAAAGTGCGTAAGCAAGCTCTTATTAATCTCTGTATCTCTTATCTATTAGCACTGTGAATAAATTAATTTTCAAATTTCACAACACAGGTACTTTTCTATGGGTACAGAATCTTGGCAGACTGCTGGTCCTCTAATGTAAACATAAAGCATTTTTTTTTTAAACTAAGCTAAGGGGTGGCTTTTTCTAAAGCTTGTTTACTGCTTGCTGAGAATATATCCAGATATAGTTTAAAGTCCATAGCCTTGGGTCGGGTAAACTTTCATTTATTGACCTTTCCATATGGTTGTTTATTACTGTGGTAGCTAGTTACTTCACTCCAACCCTAACTGGATGACATTTACTTTGTAAAAGCACCTTGTATTATAAACAGTTACCTTGGTTTTTTTTTTTTTTTGTTTTACATAAAAAAAATGTTATTTTAATTTTTTTTAAATATATACAGTATATCCTTTTTTAGCATCTCCTCCATCCTCTTTTGAACAATTCTTGTCTTTATGCACTTGCTCCTAAGTTGGCTATACATAATTGATTAGGACTGGCTTTGTAATAAGGGCAATGGTTGACCATACCCTGTATATACAGCATATTCTCAACTAGGATAGGTGTGACAGGAACAGAACTCAAATGCACTATAATAGAAAGAACCTAAAGAAGGACTTTCTTGGTGGGATCAACAGGTATTATTTTAATAAAAGCTGAATATTTAAAATGAGAAATTAGATTTAGATCAATGCAATATCTGATGACATATGGATGTCAAACCTGCATGTATTCCAAGCCCTGAATAATACAATAGCCAAGCCAAAACACAACTGCCTGTGCATTTTATGCTAGACTGTGGCTTTAATCTATGAATAAAAGTTCCTGACTGCCTGCTAAAGAAAGATTTAATTTTCAGCTATTGAACACTAGTTGCATTTCAATTTCAATCCAAGTGCTTTTGTTAGATGTAGAAAGAAATGTAACCGTGCCATTAACTGGCTGATGCACACTTGTCATTCAAGTGTAAATCTACCAAACACTGGTATGTTATGGACACAAGCTGGTGGGATGAGACACCTATTGGCTTCTTATACCATTTGGTAATTGTAACTGTTCCCAGTTCCACTTAATATGTAGTCTCTTTCTCACCACTGATATCTGCAATGATAAAGTCCCTGACACAGTGACAGATTAGTGTTAGAAAACTCAGGGACCTAGATCTAATAGGCCGGAGGATCATTTACCCTACAGAAGTCTACCCAAAAAGTGCCTTCAGGTGTCTTCAGGGGTGCCTTGGCAAAATGCCCACAAAGTGCATTCAAGCCTGCCCTTTATGGTACACCAGGCCCTAGGTTTTCATTGTGCACTATTACAACCTTCTAGTGGCTGGCATTGTAACAACCAATGATGTCATCGGTTGATAAGTAGGACTTTGGGTGCATGCACAGCATCCCTGTTTGCCCCTCCCCTGCAACTCTCCATCAGCACTGCGGTCACATTAGCTGTGTGAGGGGAATAAACTTAAGGAAAAGAGAAACTTCAAAATACTAGTCAGTACCAGCGTACAAAGGTGTATTTGCTTTTGAAGAATAGATCATCCCTAGTATTGGGTGTTCTTCATGTGTGGATGTTGCTGTGTTATGTAAAACTAGTAGTTTAGTGCCTTATTTTTTTAACAGGGTGTCTCAAGATTGTGCAGAATTTTAAATGGTGCCTTGACTGGAAAAAAAGGTTGAAAAACACTGCTTCATGGTGAACAGACACTGTGTGGGAACTTAATGACTGGATACTTTGAGTTTAGTGTAGCCCTCATTTCTTCTTATGGGTCTAACCTATATAATGTGAAATCTAACCCTAGTAGCACACCATTACTAATGCTCAGGACATTTTATATGTATCGTATTGATTAATAAAGATAAGCATTATGTCTTGTAGAAACAGAAGATTGTATGAACATCTAATCTCTGATCTTAATAAAAATATTAATCTGATAATCATATGATAAATGTCTGATTGTGGCAAATTATTAAAAAAAAAAAACACACAAAGTGCTTGTGATTACTAACTTATAGGGCCTGATTCATAGTACGGCGAATTGGCGTTTCGGCGTGATTTTGCGAAGCGGCGATTATTTAAGTCTGAAATTGGCATTCAAAGAACGGCGGGCGGAAAATAGCGCCTAGTGTGAGATTCATTAAGATGCAATATGGTCAGAGCGCGACTTAAAACCACGCCAGCTAAAAGCTCGACTAAAGTTTAGCCAAATTTTCCCCTGTACCCCCAAAAATCCCAAATCACTGTGGAAGGTGTGGAAGTCAATTTGGAGATGACTTGCGTTTAAAAAATCTCAAAAACTGACTTAGAAAGAGAGATATCTGCGAAAGTGTGGAAAGGTTAAACAGCTCCTCCAGCCGCGAGCTGCGAACTCGCGAATGTGCGCATGCGCAACGTCAAATTGGCTCAAAAAATTTCGCCAGCGCGATTTTGGGTCAATTTTTTTTTGAATACCGCTTGCAAATCCGCTGTCTCGCCCATAGAAAATGGCAAAAACCGGCGGAATTGGAAAAACATGCACACTTCCAACAAGGGATCCTTTAGTAAACACCATCACATTCCATACACCTTTCCTGCTAACTCCGAAATCATAGCAGTCAAATCTACAGTGTTTATATAGAACCTCCACATTCTCTGAAAAAACCCACAAAATATTACATTGGGGAATTGGTCGTCAGATAGAAAAAAAATAGATGTAAAACATATTTCAAAGAAAGATTATTAGCATTTCACACATATCAAGGAAATGTCACAATTTTGACAATATTTTATGTGTTTCCAAAGAATGTTTTTAGAAATATATTGCAAATACTACCTTTTCTTCCATATGGGTATGGCCAAGTGTTACCATTTTACTACACATTTAACTGAAGGTATATATATATATATCCCTTATACTTGGCTAATTAGCAAAGTATGCCCAACAAACAAATAGAGCTTTAGCTCACAATATTGCTACATATTGACTTTATGGGGCATCTTTTGTATTTTGTTCATGTCTTTGGATTAAAAGTTTGCTGATACACATGCCTTTTTCAAACATGAACAAAATTAATGATGTCAACATTTGGAGGATTGGAGATATCCAAGTGTTGCCCATACAGAGGGCACCTTCCGGATTCGAACTTACAAACCTACAGCAGGAAGGCAGACTCCCTAATCATTGTGCTATTTCTCAGTGAGCGTTGGGTGTTTTCCTCATGCCGTCAAAATGCTCACATGGGAACAGGGGCCATTGAACTGAATAGGATTGGATTTTTTGCCTGTTTTGGGAGCTGATCCTTGAGCTGGACAAATCCCCCTCAAACGCCCCCAAACGGGCTACGTTCACATGTACGTGTTTGTGGTCTGTTTTTGGGGCTTTTGTAGGTGATTTCATATAACAATGCCTGCCCAAAAAATGCATGTCAAAACGCCTGTGAAAACGCCAGCCAAAATGCACATAAGAACGCCTGATATAATTGCCACGCCAAATTTAGGGATGTTCATGAGTGATGAGTCAGATTGTTGGCTTACATATCTGGTCAATCGTCACAATCTCACTTCTCAAATCCCAAAAGGTGTGTTTCAATTGTTTCCCTAAATATATATTTCTCTCTCTCTCACGTAATTGTATATATATGTATGTATTCCTGTATCTAAACATTCTAAATAATGACTAGCAAACTTCAAGAGAGAATTTTTTCAATTCACATATACTATACACACCTACATACATTTCTATTCCTCATTTCTATTTCCCTTGTTTTGGCAACTGAGCATGCTCCAAAACACACAGGATACACACAGTTAATTTTTGGACTGGGCGTTACCATTCTGGGTGTGTTTGCTTGGATTATATATAGCTCACTCAGACATCAGGAAAGATTTGACCTACGAAGAGGTCCAATATATTTGTGTGTCACATGTTTTATGGGTAACATTTTTGGCCCTTTGTTATTTATGGAGGTGAGATTTGGCTGTGTTGTGTGTTGACTCTCTGTAAGTATTTATTGCTGTTAACATAATTCTGTCAATCTGCACATGCATCTGTTGATTATGGGCTCTTTGTCGATGTATATGGTCTAAATGTTGTACAAAGGTTGTTTTGGTTTGAAAAATACAAATGTAATAAACAGCATGTTTCCAATTTTTTTTTTAAAATGTCTTCATGTGTCTAAATAAAGTTTTCTGGTGTCCACAAATGTATGTATTTGTATTTCTTTTTCTAAGTTAAATCTGCTTAATGGTTGTGTATGTTCACTATTCGCGAATTCGCGAATATACAAAACCGCGTTCTCACATTTATACATGAAACCGGAAACGAAACTTTTGGTGCGTGCACACGTTTCCGGAAATTGTCCAGGCCCTGTCGTAAGTGTGCATCATGGCTCCTGCACTGTTTACAGCCGAAATCGTGGCATTTGTGTGTAAGGTAAGGAGGGGGTGTGAGTGTGCAGGGTGCGGGATGGGGGATGGTGGCTGGGTGGGTCGCTTATCTAGCGGGTGTGCAAGAAACTTTTGGTCTGCTGATCTGCGCATGCACTTTCTGCCTATTAGACGTGATCTAGAAGCTTCCTGTTATAGAAACTTCCTAGATGTGAACCTGTTCCCTATATATATATATATATGTATGTGTGTATATATATATATGTGTATATATGTATATATATATTATATGTATATATATATATATATATATATTATATGTATATATATATATATATATATATATTATATGTATATATATATATATATATATATATATATATATATATTATATGTATATATATATATATATATATATATATATATATATATATTATATGTATATATATATATATATATATATATATATTATATGTATATATATATATATATATATATATATATATATATATATATATATATATATATATATTATATGTGTATATATATATATATATTATATGTATATATATATATATATATATATATATATATTATATGTATATATATTATATGTATATATATATATATATATATATATATATATATATATATATATATATATATATTATATTATATGTATATATATATATATATATATTATATTATATGTGTATATATATATATATATATATATATTATATTATATGTGTATATATATATATATTATATTATATGTGTATATATATATATATATATATATATATATATATATTATATTATATGTGTATATATATATATATATATATATATATATATATATATATTATATTATATGTGTATATATATATATATATATATATATATATATATATTATATTATATGTATATATATATATATATATATATATATATATATATTATATGTATATATATATATATATATATATATTATATTATATATATATATATATTATATGTGTATATATATATAGATGTATATATATATATATATTATATGTGTATATATATATAGATGTATGTATGTGTATCTAAAAAATATATATTATACAAAATATATATATTAGACAATATATATACTATGTATATATTATATACAATATATATACATTAGATACATTATAGAATATGTTATATACCATATATTAGTGTATATAATAGGGAACAGGTTCACATCTCTGAACTTTCTATATAGATATAGATAGGCATACCCTGCTTTAAGTACACTCACTTTATATACAATCGTGAGTAAGGACACAGCTTGTTCAGCTTGCCATGACACTGCTCACAAACCATAAGTGACAGGGATAACAAACTTAGGGAGCAACGACAGGGTACCCAGGTACCCAGGACTACACCATATCCATTTTGTGGCTGGCCAGCTTGCCTAGGTAATCTATCATGTCATAGTCCTGGATCCCCTTAACATGCTCCCACATGGTTTGGGAGTAAGGCTATGTCAATGTGGCCAAAATTTACAATGGAGCTGGTGTATTTTCATGCATCGAGAAAAGAAAAAAGGGATTGCTTCACTTTAAGTACATTTTCAGTTTCCATACATGCCCTGGTCCCATTGTGTACTTAAAGTGGGCTATGCCTGTATATAGATAGATTTGATTCGTTTCAACTTTTACACAAAATGAAACCCAATTATCTGTGACAGATTGCTCTGACGCTTTGGAATCTATCTAGATAAAGACAAATGTATTGACCCTTTTCATATATGCAAGATTAGAAACATTATATTCCCTAAATGCATAATGCCAAAAATTATTGCCTTACATACATCCATACACACTGCAAGCTCGGCCCCGTTTGTCTTGTCTGACACTCTTACCATCATAAGCTGGATCTGCACACAGCAGCTAATTGGTTCACCTGAGATGGAATCAGTGATCACAAAAATCTGGAATGGTCATGTCTTCAAAGGATTGCCTTGAACAAATCACCTCTAAAAGAAACACATGAGTGTATAATCACTTGTCTCAATGGATCACATTCCCAACACACCCATCTCACACTGCCATATGATAATGAATGGGGGTGTCCATTGCAAGTTAAATACACCCCCAGATCACATTGCTTTGTTAATTTACAGATCTAACTGGAATATGATGGCACTGCTGTGAACCACTATGCCATCAAATTCTGCTGGTGACCTTTAAAAAGGATTATGTGTGATTGTGTGGATAATTATGCCACCTTAAATTTGCATCTCCCACATACCATGTGCAACTCTTGCAGGAATTGTGAATCAAGGATAATTCAGCACAGCTTAATGAACAGACACATTGAGGAGTGTAGGAACACACCGTCAGATTACCCGATCACACTATGGGGTTTTAACTCCTCCATAATTTTGCCACTTTGGAAACCAAGTGCTTACTTTATGTATACTTTTTAGACGGAACTAAAATTTCTAGTAGGGTGATATCATTGCATGAGATTTTCCCTCACTTCCTGTCTTAGTGTCACCAAGACAGGAAGTGAGGGCAATATCACTGTGGGGAAATAGCTTGCAATTGTTGCCTTATAATGTCCATAGTATATATAAAAGGAAAGAATTGCTGGCTGTATCCCCACGGGAGATTCCCTCACTTCCTGTCCTGGTGACACCAAGACAGGAAGTGAAGGGAAATCTCCTGCAATGATATAACACTGTTACATGTTCTAGTTATGTAGCAAACTTAAGAATATACAAAGCAAACATCTTTTTTTTTCCATTTTGGCAAAATCAGGGATTCATTAAAAAACTATCTTTGTTTGTCCCGTGGCTTGCAGGAAAAACATTTTGCCTTGATTCCACCATCAACACAGACAGGGGAAACCCTCCTGCGGAGCCATTGTGTTCTCCTGGTGCTGCCCCTGCCAGGAAAACACAGTGATTATTGCTAGTGGCTACAAGAGATGCTAGCGATAAGTGTGTGTAAAATCTGACAGACTGGTTGTACGTTGTCCTCCAGGTGATCGACCAATCAACTTGGGTACCTTCAGCCTGGCCATACACAGTTTAAATCTGCATCTCAAATGAAGCAATCCCATTTACATATAACACTCCATAAAGGAGAATTGAGGGGCTTATCAGGTCTGCGTCAAAAATTAACAGCCACACCCAATCAGACAGCTCGTGTTAAAAGGGACCTGAAAAGCAATCTGCATGGCTTGCTTTTCCAAGCATTGGCTAGTTTAGTGAGCCTGGACTAATAACAGTCACTGTAATGCTACCCATACTGCTGTCCTTTTAACATGGTGACAAAAGTTGATACCTATGCTACATGTGTGTAAAGTTACTTGCACCCTGCTAAATGGACAGCAATAAGGTTGTAAATACAGTGACTGCCTGTCCCCCCCTGATGGCGGCCCTGGGTGTGTCATGAAAGGCCAATTGAGAAAATGGCTATATCATGTAGAGGAAATCACCAGTGTGGGGCAACCTATGTCATGGAGGTAGATTTGGACATCGATGTATATGTATCACCAGAAATGGAATTCTTTGTTCTACAATATCTCAAAGACGACCTAGCATGTTATTTGAAGACTGTACTATTTTGGACATACTTGGACTCAAACATACACTGCTCTTTCCACAGCTCCTCCTCCTCTGGGGGTATGATAATGTATATACGCATCTTCACCAAAAGCACAAGATGATGTGTCGTCTCCAGATGAGGCTGCAGCGGAGATTTCAGTTTCTGCCTGAGATAGTGGATCTGCAGCGGGCCTGGAGTGATGCCAAAAGGCGCTCACCCAAGCTCCTGCTAAAGGCTGTGGAGCAAATCTCCGGTAAGTAAAAATATACATTACATGTGACCAGATAGGTTACAATTTTTTGGGTAGGTGGACATGTGTTTAGCTATGCAACAACACTAATACCAACACCCCCCCCCCCCCCTCCCTCTCGCTCCTACCTTTCCTACCTCCATCAAGTGTCTCTTCACAACCTTTAATACTACTATGTACATTCGTATTTTTTATGTTTTTTTTTTTTCTTCTGCTTCTAGCCAAAGCGGACGGACGGCACCCTCTTGTGCTTTTGGTGAAGAAGGGGAGGAGGAGGACGGCCACACTCCAATATGCAGTCAGAGGCAGCGAGCCATTTGAGCAGCTGAAAATTGTGGATCGTAAGTAGAAAATAAAAATGTTAGAAATTTCTAATCTCTAATCACATTTTACAGAGCCCCCTTTACATCGGAGTCTCCAGACTTACTACACTGTAAGAGGGAAGTGTGAAGACTCTGATATAAGGAGAGTTTGGGAACCATTATTTGAGGGGGGAAGCTGGGGACTCTGGTGTAAAAGGGAACTCTGTGTTCCCCAAAGCTCCCCCATACATCTGAGCTTACAGAGACCCTCTTACACTTCCCTTCCTCAGTCCACCACAGTCAAGGGCACAACAAGTCCCACTGCAGAAGGCTACCTGCTTGGACTTGTAATCCTCTCTGTAGGGGAATGAGGAAATACTGCCTGCTATGCTAAGACTTGTAGTGCCCTCTGTTAGGGACTAAGGATTCCTCAGTCCTCAACATTCTAGGGCACTATAAGTCTCAGCATAGTGGGCTGTCATACCTCAGTCCCTCACAGCTCGGGTCAAAAACAACACAGTTAAACATCTAAAGGACAACTCCAAACAAAACTACCAATAATGGACAGAGTCCATATGCTCTATAATGTCAAAGACCCGCTACCACTCACCTTCCACCTCTGGTGCTGTCATTGTGTAGGGCAAAGGGCTCCATCTACACCATGTTTGGCTTTCATGTCAGATAGGCAGGACTTGCTCAGCTCCACTCTCTTCCTTGGCAATTGACTCTGGCGTCATTGTGGATCTTTCCTCCTCTAGAAAACCCCCAGGGGCCCTCTCCTTGTCCCCCAGCCACCCAGGGCCTTCTTCTCCTCCTCCTCCACCAACCATTTTCAGACTCTTCCAACTTCCCTGGGGCTACTCAACCACTTTGCATAGTGGACACAACAAATCTATGACCAGCCTGCAAAATATCAAGTCTGGGCCTGGTTACCTGTATGTTCCGGGTCCAGGGCGGAGCTCTCCTCCCAGAGCAACAACTGATGATAGCAGAGTGAGTTGACCGGCCAGTCACTTCCTACTGGTGCAGGTACACACCTACCGATTCCTCCACATCTTAGGATAACATGATCAGACGGCCAATCCCCAGGCAGAGAAGGAGGAGTAAGTGTCAGCGGACAACAGACACCTGGCAGACGCAGTGAAGGGACTGCAGCACACTGCTGCAACTTTTTGATCCGAGGATTGAAAGCAATCTTTTACTTGGGAGATTTCCCTGACTGCGCCCTTCGAAATGTTGGTGCTCCGCCACTGGCCGCAAGGCCCCTGTAGGTGCGAGGCCTTAGGCGCCCGCTTAATTTGCATGGTGCCCTCCTGTTTTAAAACATGGTCAATGCATCTCATTGGTGTAAGTGCACTTCTATGTTCTGAATTGTAGGGGCATTGAGTATGGTGCTAGCATGATGAGAGGTTACTGCCTATTTGTGTCCATAAATAATATATAATGTTTTTCTTTTATTTTAGAAACCAGTGATCAGGATGTGGAGGCTCAGCCTTCTCAGGCCCCCTGTAAGTAATGTGGATGTGCTGGTGTGTTGTGTATTAGGTCGAACTTGGAGGAATGATTGTTTGTTTTGTTTTCTTTTGTGGTTGATGTAACTTCAGCAAGAGAGGAGCCTCAGGCAGGGCCAAGTCGCCTGGATCCGGGCCAGGAACACATTGGTGCCCAAGAAGAGGCCAATTGGTCTCAAGCGGATGAGGACCTGGGCTCTCCTCAAATGGGAAGTAAGTATTCTACATGTGTTTGTGTGTTCAATGTGTCCTGGGAAATCTAAGGGCTGTAATATCTATATTTTGCCATTGGGGTTATGTAGCAGCTGACATTGAGGATGTTAGTTGTGGAGGACTGGGGAAGAGGGGCTGCTGCTTACCCAGTCCAAAGTAACTACTACCTTCAATGTTTCCCAACTACTTTCTGTGTGCCTTTATCAAATAGCTTTGGTTAAAGGATTGTATTTGTGTCTTTGTGTTTCTAGGAGATACGACGCCATCCCCCCATGAAGGGACACCATCCCCCCATGTAGGGTCTCCCCCATCCTCCCCCACTCCAGGCTCCCCTGAACTAGTCTGTAAGTACCTAAAATTAGATTCTCACATGAATTGTGTGTGCTAGGATGATGTGTATCTAGGATAATCTAAGTTGGAGTCTAAGCAAGTGTAGTTTTGCTATATGTGACAGGAAGGTTGGTCATGAAACACTCTTGCTTAACCTTCATGTTTGCAAGGTGGTTTTGGGGAGCTTTACAGGACATGTTATCTTTTGTAAGTTATCTCAAGCCACCCTATTCTAAATTGGTGTTAGTTTCTCTACATTGGAAATGGTGTGCTTTGTACTTGTCAATTTTTTGTGGACATTGTAATTTAATCATGTCCTGATTTAGTCAACACTGAAAATGTGTGTTTGTCAATCTTTCATAAATACTCTTCCTCGGTAATGTACCACATTCCAGTTCACAATTTGTGTTCTTTTTGTGCAGTTTCTCCCGAGCCAGCCACGCCATCAACTTCGGGGGCCCAAAAAAAAACTGATGATGGTAAGTTGTGTGCTTTTCCAGGAATGTGTCTACTTAGTAAGTGGAGAAATGCTAACTGTGTATGTCCCCGCTCAGGCTTCAAGTTCCTCTAAAGGCAGCAGGTTCTTTATGTGAATGCATTCTATGCATTAGTATTCCAAGTGATAGGTGTGCATATTCCCCCTAAGACTTACTGGGACCATTTTTTACGGTCCAAATTTTTGCACTAATACTTGTCTGGAACAGACTCCCCCTCCTCCTTAACTGAGGTGACAGCATGCCAATATTGCCTCCTGATGCTGTCACTCCTAATCATTGAGACCATTGGAAGGGAGGGGGGCAAGGCTGGCTCACAGCCTAGTGCCTGAACAGGCACAGGGTGCTTGGCTTCATCTCATGTGCCTCCATAGCAAGCTGCCTGCTGTGGGGTCAAACAACAGGAGGGAGGTGCCTAGAGGTGTGTACAGGGGCCATGTAAAAAGGAGGATTGTTATTTCTCTTGTCCCCAAAAACCTAGAGAGTGTAAGTCTAACCTGATTAGTTTTCCGCAGCCCTCCCAAAATGATATGTTTCCAACACTTAGAACAGGCAGGGCTGAGGCACCAAAAACATCAGAAAAACACAATCAGCACAAAAGCAGGGAGTACGTATCCTTAACGCTACAAGCTTCACCCAGAAGAATGACGCTTGCACTGTACAAATCTGCATCACCACCATATCAATGTCTAAATAAAACTTTCAGGGAAATGTGGAGGGGTAATGAGTGGGTGTTAGAGCGTTTTCATGACTGCGTAACCTACAGTTAGCGTGAGTCCATTTGTTGATAAACTTTTTCTTCTCTCTTAACACAGCTGGGATGGCGGAAAGGAGATCAGGGGAGCAGACACATCTGCTCCGTCCAGAACTGGCCCTCAAAATTCCTAAGGGTGAGTCTCTACTATGTGTCAGGTTCAATCTATAGACAGTAAGAGTGAGAGAGAACGCTCCACAGATTCCAATGGTGATAGAGATAAATGTGTGCACATGTATCGTGTTGACCAATTGAACCCAAAACACCTTACATTCTTCAAAATGATTGCTTGTGTTTACATGCAGAAAAGCATTTTACTTAGCTTTGGTGGAACTGCTACTAACATTCCAAGCCATCTTATGTAACCTTTTGAACAATTTGCTGTGAAAGTTTGAGTTTAAGGTTTACAACAGCAATTTAGCATATTTGCTTCAGAGTGTTGATAAAAGCCAACCAATAGACTCCTAAGCATATTTGTTGAGGCACATTAATTACAATCCTTGTTTGGATCATTTTGCCTAAAACTAATTGTCATGTTTTTTTCTACCCAGGGCACACCCACCTCACCTACGAGGTCCTCCTGGATTATATGAGGTGGTGCGGAGACCGAATTCTATATTTGGAACACCTTTGTGGCGTGGATCCAGACCCTAAGGAGCCATTCGTTAGGAATGTCACACCTTTAAAAAGATCCTAGTATTTTTTTTTTGTTGTTTGTTTACTTATGTTGCACGTTGCAACACAAAGAAATGTCACATTTGTAATTGTTGCCCATTATAAACAAAAATCTAACAAAAAAATCAAAAACAGTTTAAAAAAATACCCTTTTTTTGGGACCCAAAAAAAAAAAAAAGCCTTGTTTTTGGCCACCAAAAAAAATATAAAAATTTATAAAAAAACCCTTTTTTTGGGACCCAAAAAAACAAAAAAAACAAAAAAAAGCCTTGTTTTTGGCAACCAAAAAAAAAATGTTTACAAAAAAGCCTTGTTGTTTTTATGGCAACGGACAAAACCACAAATGTTTACAAAAAAGCCTTGTTGTTTTTATGGCAACGGACAAAACCACAAATGTTTACAAAAAAGCCTTGTTGTTTTTATGGCAACGGACAAAACCACAAATGTTTACAAAAAAGCCTTGTTGTTTTTATGGCAACGGACAAAACCACAAATGTTTACAAAAAAGCCTTGTTGTTTTTATGGCAACGGACAAAACCACAAATGTTTACAAAAAAGCCTTGTTGTTTTTATGGCAACGGACAAAACCACAAATGTTTACAAAAAAGCCTTGTTGTTTTTATGGCAACCGACAAAACCACAAATGTTTACAAAAAAGCCTTGTTGTTTTTATGGCAACCGACAAAACCACAAATGTTTACAAAAAAGCCTTGTTGTTTTTATGGCAACGGACAAAACCACAAATGTTTACAAAAAAGCCTTGTTGTTTTTATGGCAACCGACAAAACCACAAATGTTTACAAAAAAGCCTTGTTGTTTTTATGGCAACCGACAAAACCACAAATGTTTACAAAAAAGCCTTGTTGTTTGTTGGTAACAAACTAAACCAAAAATGTTTACAAAAAAGCCTTGTTGTTTTTGGTAACAAACTAAACCAAAAATGTTTACAAAAAAGCCTTGTTGTTTTTGGTAACAAACTAAACCAAAAATGTTTACAAAAAAGCCTTGTTGTTTTTATGGCAACCGACAAAACCACAAATGTTTACAAAAAAGCCTTGTTGTTTGTTGGTAACAAACTAAACCAAAAATGTTTACAAAAAAGCCTTGTTGTTTTTGGTAACAAACTAAACCAAAAATGTTTACAAAAAAGCCTTGTTGTTTTTGGTAACAAACTAAACCAAAAATGTTTACAAATAAGCCTTGTTGTTTTTATGGCAACCGACAAAACCACAAATGTTTACAAATAAGCCTTGTTGTTTTTATGGCAACGGAAAAAAACACAAATGTTTACAAAAAAGAATTGTTTTTGTGCAAACCTTCCAAAAAATGATGTCAAAACATAAAAAATGTTTAAAATGTTTATCTAAATTAAATTTAAGTATGTTGCTCTTTGCAACACAAATGTTACATTGGCAATTTAGTTCATTCTATTATATATTGTAATATATTTTTTGTACGCTACAGTTGGTAGACACCCACATGTGTTATTAAAACATTTATTTTATTACCCAAGTTTTCTTTTTGGTGTACACATCGAATGTCTTTTGTGTTGTATTTGTTTACTTGAGTGGTGTGGTCTGTAATTGTTAGTATGTTGGCTTTGGTTTATGTTAGCCTTGAGACTTGTTTTGAAGCTACATTTGAAGGGAGACCTTTTCTTGGGTCGTTATGTGAACATTGAGTTATCTAAATTTACATGAAATCATATGTTTGGAGATAGAGAAGCACGTGTGTATAAATGCCTACATTAACCAGGGCCATTACTTGGCCACCAACACTCCTAAAAAACCAAAGAGCAAACACAAACTAATCATTTTGCATAAAATTTTATTTCATCCCCAAAAGAAGCACTATAATAAATCATATTGTGCCACCCTCAAATTAAAAAAAAAAATGGCCCAAAAAATTGGCCAATGTAAATCATTAACAAAACTAAACCAAATTAAACAAAAAAACAAAAAATCAAGTTGGTGGTCGTGCCTGAAGCAGTGTGGTGAGCATTGTTAAGTTTCCTGCCATCAAATGGTGTGCCAAGAGTTCCATCTGGTCTGGGGTTAACTGTAGAGTTGTGCTCAAGTGGCCCATTAGGATCATATCTTCTGTCTGAGGCTGCTGATGATGCAGGGTGTTGAACGTTGGAAATGTCCCAGACAGAAGATGTTCGGCCAATAGTGTCATCTGCTCTGGGGTCAGCCTAAGCATTTGGGCAACGTGTGCCATTACCATGAGATGGGATCGTTGCTGCTCCAAGGCTATTTGATGCTGCTGGTGGTGCAAGGGTTGTGAAGATGTGTGGGGAGTGGTGGTTGATTGTTTGTTGTGGTCCACGGTGCGGGGGCAAACGACATGTCGCATTGGTGACAAAAAAGAAGAACGGCCTGGGGAGGAGTGAAGTGATAAAGGTGTGGAGGGAATGTAGTCAGGTGGAAGGGGTACTGTGGAACCAGTGCGCATTGAGGTTGTGCAGGAGGATTGCTCATTGAGGGGTGTGGGAGTCCGAACGGAGTGTGAAGTGCTAGGAGTGGCTACAGGAGGAATTGTCCCATCCCCAGCTGCCTGACAAGTGGCCAACACTGGCATTACCCTCCCACTACCACAACCTGCAGTGGCAGGTGAGTGAGATGTTTGGGAGGGCTCTGCCAATGGGGCATCTTCAGATCCAAACAGGCATTGGCGTGTGGCCAGCACCTGAGTGTCAACACTTTGCCGATCCCGTTGATGCTGGTCTGCTAAACTTACCAAGCTGTTACGCATATCCTGTTGAACCTGTAACATATCCTGGTGAACCTGTACCATTGTTGCTACAGATTCCTGTATGAGCCCGAGCAGACGTACTGCCTCAGTAGATTGCTGAGTACGCCTCCTTAACTCATTTTGGACCTGATACTCATCAAGCAGCCTCTCGGCTACATCCAGCATAGATGGACGAAGTTGGGTAGGTGACAATCCCTCTGCATCTAAGGCTACCTGAAAGCAGAAGAAATAGACCAAATCATTATCAAACATCATGACTAAATATTTCAGATTAGTTTGACAACTTAACACCCCAAGCAGAACGTTGAAAAGTTTGATGTGCTTCTAATGAGTACTTGTTCATTGTAAGATTATCCAAGCTAGCAACACTTCTGATAATGGGTACATATTATATTGGTGTGACTAATATGACAAAGGCAAAAAAGAATCAACATGAAGGTGTTCCCAATTAACCCTGGTGTGGTAGGTTGTTTATGCTTTTGGTAAATCTGTTACTACACCAATGACTTTATACATCTACGTATGTTGTCTAAAATCTTGCCATCAATCGGCTACAGGACAACCCAACCAAACGATACCCATGAATTTGGACCTGGAAAATCAAAGACGGGCCGGACTTTAAAGATCCTGGATGTTTTTGGAACATTAGTGGCACACCAAATTATAACATAATTCCCTGATGTTCAAGATAGAACTCTTGTTGTGCTGGTGCATCGTCAGAATGTCATAGCACTAATTTAACACACACAATGTAAGCCACATCTAGTCCAAAATCAATGCTACCATTGAAATGTTACATGTGCACCTTGTTCCCTTATATCACATACCACAGCACTGGATGCAGAATCGTCGCCAGCTCCTGATCCAACTCCAGCTGCAACGTCAAGAGGGGCCTGATGTTCTTTTAAAAAAAAAAAAACATGTTTAGTACATAACCTTAGTCAGTAATGATTATGGCCAGATTGCCCTCCTAGCTTCATGAATGAAGCATTGAGGCCAAACATTCAAAAGTGCTTTCCTGGGCTCATAGGACACTTGCTAAACCCTCCCAAAGGTTAAGAAGGCTTGGTCTGCCTACTAATGACGGCACCCATTAATGCTGTCAACTGTGTTTTGCAGGGTAAACATCTAAAAGGCAACACTCTTTCCTAAGAAAAAACATGTGTGTTAATGGGGTTAATAAGATTCAAAAAAACATTATTTGACTAGACATACCAACACCTTCCTCCAGGCCTAGCTGCACTGGGTGTGTTCCCTGCTGCGGATCTTCTGTAAAGGACATAGCAATATGAGCTATCTTGGCCAAAAAAAAACATCTACATTGTTTGGCACAGTATGATATTGGACCTACCAGGAGGAGGGTCAGCACTGATGTCAACACCTGTGAGTCCGTCTGGTTCGCCAAGCTGCATGGGCTGTGGAGGGGCTGAGATCCGTGCTACAGATGAACAAATTGCAGGTTGGGGAAAACAAAAAAAGGACAATTGGAAGGGCAAGTATCACATTCTCTTAATGTCACACATAGGATAGTAGTTAATCTTTTCCAAACAACTCACACAATTGACATCCAAGATAATATCCTACCTCGGTGCAAAGCATCCGAATCTAAGTCCTCTCTGGGAAAGATGGTATCGGGTCCTATGATGTTCAAGAAAGGTAATTGATAATCCCAGAGAGAACTTCGTGCACGTTCATCCAGCCGACCTTGACGGTCATAAAGACCCTCCGCAGCCCATGCAATTAGCTTCTTCCGAACGGACCCACAGATGTCGTTGACCTTCTTCCGCACACTGTCACGGTGGCGAGGTGCTTCACCCAGTGCATTTACAGCATCCCGGATTTCATCCCACAATCTGTTCTTCTCTGTTACTGAGTAAGACGCGGCCCTGGTCCCATGTATCGCCTGATATCTGGCCATATAGGCGTGGACCAGGGCACAGCACTGATTGTGGGTGAAACGGGGAAGCCGGGGTAATGTGGACAAGCTGACTCTGGTGGACGGACCCGCTCCAGGACTACTGTCAGAAGAGCCAGCTTGTCCACTTGGTGTGTTAACACCTCCCCCGGCTTCCTCCTCCGGGATGGGGATGGTGGACTCCCTCATGGATACAGCTGGAGCCTCCCTCACACCAGAGCCAGACGATCTGCCCACCCTGCCCCCCCTGCCCCCCCTGCCCCCCCTGGCCCCCCTGGCCCCCCTGGCCCCCCTGGCCCTTCTCATCCTTCCAGTGGGTGGGGCCATGGGAGCACGAGGTGGGCAGAGAATCTGGCTGTCCAGCAGCAGCAAAGAGCCCCAAACTCCTAAATCTGAAATGACAAAAGAGAAAACAGAAAAAACAGGATTTGCAGATTGCTCTTCATATACAGTATAATTAGTGAACAGTTACAGAACACACTTACCTAATGGCACAAACAGACTTGGTCGTGGTGGTGGTGGTAGTAGTGGGCAAAGAGCAGAAGAGGCTGCAAAGAAAAGGAAAAAAAAAAACACATAAGAAAACGCATATGGGTACAAATCACACGAGGCCCTCCAAACACTTACCTAATGGCACAAACACGGTGGTGGTGGTGGTGGTGGCAAAAAAAGCAGAAGAGGTTGCAAAGAAATGTACAAAAAAAACACATAAGAAAACGCATAGGGGTACAAATCACACGAGGCCCTCCAAACACTTACCTAATGGCACAAACACAGTGGTGGTGGTGGTGGTGGTGGTGGTGGCAAAGAGCAGAAGAGGCTGCAAAGAAATGTAAAAAAAAAACACATAAGAAAACTCATAGGGGTACAAATCACACGAGGCCCTCCAAACACTTACCTAATGGCACAAACACAGTGGTGGTGGTGGTGGTGGTGGTGGTGGTGGTGGTGGTGGTGGTGGCAAAGAGCAGAAGAGGCTGCAAAGAAATGTAAAAAAAAAACACATAAGAAAACTCATAGGGGTACAAATCACACGAGGCCCTCCAAACACTTACCTAATGGCACAAACACAGTGGTGGTGGTGGTGGTGGTGGTGGTGGTGGTGGTGGTGGCAAAGAGCAGAAGAGGCTGCAAAGAAATGTAAAAAAAAAACACATAAGAAAACGCATAGGGGTACAAATCACACGAGGCCCTCCAAACACTTACCTAATGGCACAAACACAGTGGTGGTGGTGGTGGTGGTGGTGGTGGCAAAGAGCAGAAGAGGCTGCAAAGAAATGTAAAAAAAAAACACATAAGAAAACGCATAGGGGTACAAATCACACGAGGCCCTCCAAACACTTACCTAATGTCACAAACACAGTGGTGGTGGTGGTGGTGGTGTAATCCTTTATAGGCAAAAGGAGGCTGCAAACATTAAACATACATGAGAAATCGCATGACCTACATACGTGCACATAATAAATTACAGTTATCAGGAAAGCAAAAATGGTGTCTTTGGAAGCTGGGAAGGTAAGGGGGCAGGTTTAGATGCCAAATCTAGACTGCACACCTTTAACAAACATGAGAAAACACATGTCCAAACCACATGCACATGGGGCCAACTGCCAATGATTAAAAGACACTTGAGGGGTTCCCAAGCTATTGTGGGTTGGAGGGGATTCACCATAGACAACTTAAGCACACCCAAGATAAGTACAAATTGTCTCCTTCCTTTTTTTTGGGAGAGAGAGATACAATTGTCTTACCTCCAGATAATGTAGGTTGTGGGTCACAGGGTCTTGCTAGCACATAAGAAACATCGATCTATAACATCCAGCAGCCATATTGGCCATGTGCTCCTTTTATAGCTGGCTCACAGGTGTGATAATTAGCGGCCGTTTCTATATATATCTGCGCATTCGCGAATTTGCGCGTTCAAAATGGAGGACGATATCCCAGACGCATTAGATGGTGCAATGCTGGCATTTATTGGTGCCTTGTTTGAGGAGGCCCTGGCACAGGAGGCAGCAGAAGGTGGGGAAGCTGCAGCAGCAGCAGCAGCAGCACCTCCAGCAGCAGCACCTCCAGTCCGTGTGCCCTTACCTCGCCAGCCACGCATTTTTGCTCCAAGGATCTATTTGGACAAGCTGCGGGATTCTGATGTCAGGAGGAAGTTCCGGCTCGAGCGAGGAACTATTCTACACCTCTACCAGCTCATAGCAGAGAAAATTGACCCGGACACACAGCGCGGCCATGCGGTACCCGGCATGGCCAGATTGCTGGCCACTTTGTATATTTTAGGGCGTGGCAGCTTCCAAGCCACTTCGGGAAGTATCATGGGCATTAGCCAGCCCACAGTTTCAAGGGTGTTCATGTTGGTCATTAATGCCATAGTGGATATAGTGCCCAATTTTATCCACTGGCCACAGAATGAAAATGAGTGGAATGAAGTCAAGTTGGGTTTCTACCGGCGGGCACACATGCCGAAAATCCTAGGGGCAATCGATGGCACCCACATAGCCATTAGGCCCCCAAGGAGCCACGAAAGTGAATACCGGAACCGCAAGCAGTACCACTCTGTGAACGTCCAATTAGTGTGTGACGCCAAACAGCGCATCATGAGTGTCAACACTGGTCACCCAGGGTCGTGCCATGATTCCAGTATGTTAAGAACAAGTACTCTGTACGAGGTGTTTGAAAGTGGACAAATGCCCGAAGGGTGGCTTATTGGTAAAGTATTTTGTCTTAACAACATAAACTGTAAGATTACATAGACATAGGAATAAGCTACATCGGTGTACACCCTGATTTAAGCAAAGCCTACCTAAAATGGATGTGTTATTAGTTGTCAGGCTGTTCACACACAACCAGATCAGCAGCTTAGCAGCTCACAAAAGAAAGATTTGCAAAGTTGTCTTTGAGTCCAATGAAGGTGGTTAACCAATGTGTAAATGGTGTCCTCTAGCCACCCAAAGAAAACCTACAAATGATTCCAATGGTATTGCCATATCCCCAAAGTACTTTGCATAAGTGAGTCAATATTGGTTTCCTCACTCTAGTTGCAGATATATTCCAGAAGTAAGACCTAGGCTAATGTAATAGGAACAAAATAGGGGCCAAGTTGGAACTTGCAAGAGAAACCCACCACTTTGTGTGTCCTTTTTCCCATTTGTATTAGTGATTTAGGCAGTTAGACAGAGTTGAGATGTTTCATATGATTTTTTGCAAACAGACGAGCAGGTTGTTTAGTAAAATGCCTAATTGTCTCCCATTTTGAGGAGTCATCTAAAGTCACATGATAGGAAGAACTAATGTATATTTTTCTTATTTTTCAGGGGATGCTGGTTACCCGCAGCTGACGTGGCTGATGGCTCCAATCAGGTACCCCCAGGGCCCAGCAGAGAGGAATTACAACAGGGCCTTGCGGAGAAGCCGGAGTATCATTGAGTTGACCATAGGTCTTCTCAAGTCCCGGTTTCTCTGCTTGGCCCGGCCTGGGGGTGAACTCCTGTACTCTCCTACAAAGGCTTCCAAGATCATCCTGGCGTGCTGCGTGTTGCACAACATGTGCGTTGCCCGGGATGATTCTTGGGAGCTGACGGAGGAGAGGGAGCCAGAGGTCCGTCAGCCGGCGGCCCCCAGGCGGCGGAGCACCGCTGCCGGTATGGCCACCCGGAATACCCTGGTTGCTAGCCACTTTACATGTAAGTACTGTAACCGGTCAAGATAGGGCATGTGTATTAATTAGCTAGTTAGCAGAGGTGCCACTCACAGGGAGACAGAGGGTGATTATCATCTGCCAATGACACTTGCCATTGTAGATAAAGTGTAGTCAACATTGGTAAAATTGTGTTACTTGAGCAAAAACATGCACCTCTAACCATAAACATGTTGGTATTGTGAATAGTGTAAAGGGCTGAGAAGAGCTGGCAGGTGTTTATTTGTGTCTATGCCACCTGTGTAGTTATTGATAACATGAACGGCTGCTTGGTATCTTATGGTGTTGTAATTTTCCAGAACATCAACATCTTGGAATCATGGCACGTACCATGGGAAGCCTGTGGTGATGGGCTGTCTGGCGTCACAGGTGTGTATTCAAATGTTTACATTAATGATTTCTGGTTTGTGTAAGTTGGCATAAAATGTGTTATTTCACTCGTGATGTCGAAATTAAATGAAGTTCAGAATGAAGCAAACAGGCATTAAGATGTGATTTTCATAATGAAATGTCTTATCCTTTGTTTTATTTTTCCAGGAGTGGTACTGCTTGCGGGTGTAGGTGGTAGAAACCCACCTTGATGGACTCCACTCATTTTCTTTTGTGGTCAGTGGATATTTGGTAAGGCACATGGCCAATGACCAACATGAACACCCTGGAACTTCGAAAGTGGCTTGGAAGCTGCCCAGCAACCTTGCCATGCCTGTCCCCTATGAGCTGGTAGAGGTGCAGAATGGATTCTGAACTCTGCCGGAAGTTGTGGAAGACATCAGAATCCCGTAGCCATGGAGCAAAGATCGTGGTCTGGCGCTGTAAAGGCACACGGACTGGAGAGTGACAATATTCTTTTGCTGCATCCCTCCTTCTGCTGTCATTCTCAAATAAATAAATACATTAGAATTGAACATGTGTTTTTTTGTTTTGTGTGGGTGCCTACAGACAAAAGGGCCATCCACACTGTAAGATTTAGAGAAGACTTTATCCTTCCGATTGACATTTTCTATGTAGTGCAAGGGCCTGCCTGATTGCATCCAAATTGAAAGTGTTGAGGTTTGAGCTTCTATTATATGGTTTGGTTAAGTCTACAGGAAAAAGTCTAGACAAATTGTTAGTGTATGGCCCATTAAGCTGCCAAGGCCGGAGTTTTGCACTTTGCATGCTGCTTGTACTGGTGATGTGAGGGGTTGTAATGTAGAGTAGGGATGTGACAGTGTTGTGTTGAGGTGTGAGGCAAATGTAGTGTTGGACTATGAGGGCCTGTGTTGTTGAAATATGGAGAGAGTCCAATATCAGACACCTATGTTTATTGGTCAAGAAATTGTAAGAACCATGGTAAATATGTAAAGAATTGCATCTCGATAAAACTAGGACCACACTCATAAAATCAAAATTGTGTTGTTTCCATTGATGTGCTTGAAATTTGGGTAGGACACCCCCCTCCCCCCCCAAATTCAAGATAGTTTAAAAAAACTGTTTAAAAAAATGAGAGTGAAAAGAGATCCCAAGTGTAGTGATGTGATTTGAACCCATGACGTTGTGAACTGCAGTGAAGTTGCAAAGCACTTAGCTATTGTGCAGAATAAAGCTGTATGGTGGAAAAAAAGGAGTGTGTTAAGGCTAAAAAGCACATATAGCTAAAGAACTAAACATTGTATGGAATGTGGGAAGAAGACCATGGTAAAATTGTGAGGTTTCATCTTGCCCTGAAGTAGGGTAGGGGTTTGGTCACTTGCCTTTGGTACTTTCCTTCATAAGATCGATTCGACACACAGACAAGATCAAAAAAACACTTAAAATGGTGTAAGCTTGCAAGCGCTTCTGAGTGTAACATTATTTAGCAATATATATGATGTAATCCGTTACATTTTAGCAATATAAACAAAAAAAGAAAATAAAAAAAGTAGGTGGAGATGGTAAGCCTCGAACCTACAGCAGAGGGAGATGAATTACAGACATGTGATGTGTGCACTAATCCACTAGCCCACATCGCTATGTGAAACTGCTATAAGCACGAAGACATAAGTTTGCGAATTGGCGAAGCCGCGATCGTAAGTGAATCCCGCTGACGGCGGAATTCATTATTGCTGTTTTACTCGCCAATTCGCCGCAGCGCCAGTTAATTGATTTGAACGCGGCGAAACTGAAACACGTCATAGAGGTTTGAAGCTGCAGTTTCTTTAAATCCGGCCCCCCGTCACAAGTTATGTGGCCTTACTGAGAAAATAATTCTGAGTTCTTAAATGATACTGTTTTTGATGTGTGAAAGGTCATCTCACCTCATCCTGTAAGAAAAGTTAACACATTTTCGAAGACTCAAGATAAATTGAGAATATGTGTCTTTGTGGTTTCATTTTTATGTTTTGGGATGATAATTATCAGAGCTCTTGTCATCCTAGACACTTTTGAAATCCTCACTGATACAGAAAAATGCATTAAGTTCCTCCTCTCATTTACCTCTTCTTTTAGCCCCGGTTCACACTTCTGCGTGTGCGAGGTTCGCATGTAATGTCGGAGCGCACTGCTCCGACATTACATGCGATCAGCTGTGCGGTGCGAGTTTAGCCATACAGTTTGTATGGCTAAATTCGCATCGCACCTGCAGCAAACACGCACAGGAGGCATTTTTGCTGCCGCATCAGGATCGGATCGCACAGCGGTTCACACTTGTGCGATCCGCTCCTGTGCGAACTGCACGATCGCACTGCGATATGCGATCAAACTGGGGGTGTCGTTAAGATTACATTGACACCCCCAGCGTATCGCATATGGCAGTGTGAACTGCCGGGGGTGCGTGTGCGATGCGGGAACAGGCTGCGAATTCGCAGCCTTCCCGCATCGCATAAATGTGAACCGAGCCTTAACCTGACAGTTGTGCCCCCCCCCCTCTTCCTCCCATGTCCAGCTCCTCATAGTTACATTCAATGTATTTTAGCCCCGGTTCACACTTCTGCGTGTGCGGGGTTCGCATGTAATGTCGGAGAGCACTGCTCCGACATTACATGCGATCAGCTGTGCGGTGCGAGTTTAGCCATACAGTTTGTATGGCTAAATTCGCATCGCACCCGCAGCAAACACACACAGGAGGCATTTTTGCTGCCGCATCAGGATCGGATCGCACAGCGGTTCACACTTGTGCGATCCGATCCTGTGCGAACTGCACGATCGCACTGCGATATGCGATCAAACTGGGGGTGTCGTTAAGATTACATTGACACCCCCAGCGTATCGCATATGGCAGTGTGAACTGCCGGGGGTGCGTGTGCGATGCGGGAACAGGCTGCGAATTCGCAGCCTTCCCGCATCGCATAAATGTGAACCGAGCCTTAGTCTTTATCATTCTGATGTGGTTAATAGTGAAGCACTCCTTTTCCTTCCTTGGAACTTGTTTCCAACCACAAACACACTCATCTCTTCCTCTATGTCCTTTAAGACAAATGCTGAACATCCAGATAACAAAAAAGCCAGATATCTTAAAATTATTAAAATATAACAACATGGGGGGGGGGGGGGTATTCTGAATATGAAATGATCGTATGTGTATGATGTGTGTATTTCCAGTGAAACAAAATTATCTAGCCATAGTTGCAAGCTTACATAATTAGCCTGGTTTAAACAAAAAAAAAAAAAAACCCATGTGGCGAAAACAATGATCACCTCCCAAGAGCAGTACAGTGTCACTATGGTGACACTGTGTCACTATGGTGACACTGTACTGCTCTGGTCACACTTTGTAGAAAAAAAAAAAGAAAATGTTGTTTAGGGAAATTAAAAATGTTTTTTTTTATTTATTCATTTTTTTTTTTTACACACACCTTTACCAGTTAGTGTCCCTTATCACTGCCACACCAGTCATATGATGCTCTGGTGACAGTATTGAAAAAATAGTGGGAAAAAACACATTTTATCTCATTTCTTTATTTTCCAAAAAAATGTTGCCAAAAAAGAATTACAACTCAGTCATGTCTCTTACTAAATATCTTGGGGTGTCTACTTTCCCAAAATGGGTCATTTGGTAGGTGTTTGTACTGTCCTGGCATTTTAGGGCCTCAAACAATGAGACAGACTGTCAGTACATCAGGAATGAATAATTAAAAATATATATACCATAGTTTTCACACAGACTAAATAATATACACTGATTTGGGTTATTTTTTTTACCAAAGAAATGTAGCAGAAAATATTTTGGCCTAAGTTTATGAGGAAAGGTTATTCACTTGCAAAATTGTATAACAGTAACAAAGAAAAATTTGTTTTTTTTTTTCAAAGATTTGGTATTTTTTCATTTAAATAGCAAAAAAATAAAAACTCAGTAGTGATGAATTACCACAAAAGGAAAGCTATATCTCTTTCAAACAAAATGACAAGAATTTAATTTTGTTACAATGGTGCATGACTGAGTAATTGTCATTCAAAGTGTGACAGTGCTGAAATCTGAAAATTGGCCTGGGCAGGAAGGGGTGAAAGTGTCTGATACTCAAGTGGTTAAAGTTGGGATTTAAAGGCTAATGGTTTTTAGAATAGACTGCAGAAAGGTAAAAAACCTTCAGTGTGCAGCTCCCCCTCAGCCCCGCCTAATACTTACAGTACCTAAGGCCGATCTCGATTCAGCGATATGCATGAGGTCTGGGGCTCTCCGGGGTCACCCCCTCCTGACTAGATGAGATGTAGCAGCAGGAGCCATTGGCTCCCACTGCTGTCTATCTCAGCCAGCAAGGTGGGATTGGAGGAAGGACTGAGCAGCACTCTTGGTGTCTTATAGACACAGAGAGCTGACTCGGGACCAAGCATGCAGAAGTGAGAGAGAGTCAATTGCTATGGGAGCACTCTGCAATGGGGAGGGGTCCAGAGCGCCGGCAGGGGACCTGAGAAGAGGAGGATCGGGGCTGCTCTGTGCAAAACGATTGCACAGAGCAGGTTAGAACAACATTTTTTTTAACATCTTTTCTTTAACAATCACTTCAAAAAAGAGCTGGATACATTCCTAAATGCACAAAATATAACGCGATACTAACATTTATAGGTAGTAACACCAGGGGTAGTTGATCCTGGGAATATCTGATTGCCTCCTGGGGGACTTCTTTCTGATCAACTGTAGGGATATGATTGTGTATAAGGAGGTTTTTTTATTCGTTTTTTTTTTCCTGTTGGTTGAACTTGATGGACTTATCATCTTTCAAACTAACCGACTATGTAGACAAACTATGTACATTTCTCCAGGATGGCTCTCCCAATGGCTTACACAGAACCTTCCCTGCTCTGCACCTCCCTATAAGAGCAGGGGAGAGGGCGGAGGATGTACACAGCCACACAAGTCTGATGTCAGCAGCTCCTTTTGAAGCCTTGAAGCCTGTGGAAGTAGCCTGCACTCGCCACTCTCCTCCTGAAGTAAGTTGTAGCTGCTCTTTAAACTCTCTTTGGTTCTCTCAATGGGGGGGAATTTGGGGGTGGGAGGAGAGCTTTGTACTGGGTGTGGGGTGCAGAGCTCTGTACTAGGGAAGGGTGAAATTTGAAGAAGGGTGGGAGTCATTTTTGGTTGTAAAACGGCTAGTGAGACATGAACACACTCCTGAACCCTGTATGCAGAGGACTCCTTAACCCTGCTCTCTGTACTTAGTGCACTCCTGAACCCTGCACTCTGTATGCAGCACACTCCTAAAGTCTGCATTCTGTACTTAGTGCACTCCTGAACCCTGCACTCTGCACACTCCTTAGCCCTACACTCTGTACTCAGTGCACTCCTGAACCCTTCACTTTATATGTAGCACACTCTTGAACTCTGAATTTTGTATGCAGCACACTTCTAAACAATGCACCCTGCACATAGTGTACTCCTGAACCCTGCACCCTGTATGTAACACACCCCTGAACCCTCCACTCTGTACGCAGCCCACTCCTGAGCTCTGCACTCTGTACTTAGCGCACTCCTGAACCCTGCTTTTTGTATGTAGCACACCCATAAACTCTGCACTCTGTATATCCTCCTGAACTGTAAGCTCTATCTGTAACTAACTCATATTGTTATTATCTCACATGCACAGCTCCATATAGCTTGGTCTGTGCTACTATGTGTAGTAGTCACCTTCCAGTGTATTAATAGGTGAACCTGTTTATTGCAATAAAGTTTATATGCAGCTCCTTGTTATTTATTCATATGCAGCTCCTGTTATTTTAGTTAATCCTGTCCATTCTGGTCTGGGATTCTATAGCTAGGTTCAGTTTATGGCTCAATAATCAGCATAGGATAGAGCCAGGTTAGACATCCGATGGCCACTTGGTAGTTAGAGGTCTGGTTGCATAACAGATTAGAAACTACTGGGGACTAAGAGGCAGAGTAGAAGGGCTGCCTCTGAGTTCCAGTGCCACACCACAGTTTCTGCTTGTGAGAAGCTGCATTACAGGCTGGCTGGACAGTCATTGGGGGATCTCCCCATCACCGCAGATTTTGTCTTAAGGTCTTTGACACTGTGATCATCCTCAGCGGCCCCTGCAACTGAACTTTGCTGTAACATTCATCCGAAGGTAATTTAGAATTACATCTACACTGAACAAAATTGTAAACGCAACACTTTTGTTTTTGCCCCCATTTTTCATGAGCTGAACTTAAAGATCTAAGTCTTTTTCTATGTACACAAAAGGCCTATTTCTCTCAAATATTGTTCACAAATCTGTCTAAATCTGTGTTATGCCTCTTTCACAAGGCCACTCCTTTTTTTTTTGTCCGCTGCGGCACTTTTTTTTTTTTTTTTACGGACACGGATGACACTTGTGTCATCCGGTCCGTATGTCCGCATATCATCCCATCCGTTTGCGGATGATATACGGACATAATGTTAGTCTATGGGGATTGCGGATGTCAGCGGATGACACCGCTGACATCCGATTTTGCATCAGTTCCATTTTTTTAACGGAGGAAGAATAGGGTTCTGTTCCGTTCCAAAAAATGGAACAGAACTGAAAGGACACAAATCGGATGTCAGCGAATGGTCATCCGCTGACATCTGCAATCCCATTGACAAGCATTATGTCCGTATATCACCTGCAAACGGATGGGGTGATATACGGACATACGGAACGTCCGTGTGAAAGAGCCCTTAGTGAGCACTTCTCCTTTACTGCGATAATCCATCCATCTCACAGGTGTGGCATATTAAGATGCTGATTAGACAGCATGATTATTGCACAGGTGTGCCTTAGACTGGCCACAATAAAAGGCCACTCTAAAATGTGCACTTTATCACACAGCACAATGCCACAGATGTCGCAAGTTTTGAGGGAGCGTGCAATTGGAATGCTGACTGCAGGAATATCCACCAGAGCTGTTGCCCGTGAATTGAATGTTCATTTTTCTACCATAAGCCGTCTCCAAAGGCGTTTCAGAAAACCTGGCAGTACATCCAACCGGCATCACAATCACAGGCCACGTGTAACCACACCAGCCCAGGACCTCCACATCCAGCATCTTAACCTCCAAGATCGTCTGAGACCCGTCACCTGGACAGGCGCTGCAACAATCGGTTTGCATAACCAAAGAGTTTCTGCACAAACTGTCAGAAACCATCTCAGGGAAGCTCATCTGCATGCTCATGATCCTCATCTGGGTCTCGTCCTGACTGCAGTTGGTCGTCGTAACCGACTTGAGTGGGCAAATGCTCACATTCTATGGCGTCTGGCTGTTTGGAGAGGTGTTCTCTTCACAGATGAATCACGGTTTTCTTAGATCTTTGAGTTCAGGTCATAAAAAATGGACGCAAAAACAAATGTTGCTCTTATAATTTTGTTCAGTATATACAGTATACCCAGGTATTTGTGGACAATGTCACTGGGACTCTTGTTGAGCCCATTGCTCATAATTTAAAGCAAAAAAATGGGGAAATGATTTGAGAATTCACAACACTATTGTCTAAAGCACCGTATTGGTATTCTGCCCACTAACCCAATGCATATACAGGAAATAAGGAAATTGGTTGAATCCAAGTGGGAGTAAGGCTTCCTCAAAGGATGACCAAGTGGTTATTTTGGCAGACACTAGACTTAATGGTAGAATAAAAACATGTATTTATTGTATCAAAAATCCTTATTAAAATAAATTATCACTCATAACTGCCACATTGTGCACCAACAACTTCCCTAACAATGTCACTGATTGTTTTTGTTCTTAAAGTGACAGTGTACTTATCAAAAGATAATCTATGTAGGTGTCTATCTTCAAAAGAACGGCCGGCCACTTGATTTCACTTTAGACTCCTATTAATGTTTAATCAGTTTAAGTAAATCTCGTCCTTTCTCCATTAGCTCTGCCAAATATACAAGATTCTAATTCATCTCATAATTAAGAGTTATATTCTATCAATTACATAGGGAGAATTGATCGGGAGCACAGTACATCTTTATTATCTAGGAAAAATTAACTTTATACAGTATATACATCGTTTACTCACTATGTGTAACTCACATTTTAACTTATATACCATTATGGACCAACCTTACTGCTATATTAGTCCTGTAAAAATATCTGGCAGCTTAGTTCAGTATTTAACCCTAGGGGCACCAAAGCCCCAAGCTTATAAATCCACAATTTTTCTTTTTAATCAGAACGTTATCAAAGTCTCCCCTTCTAGGGGGCAGTCTAAGGGCATAAATCCACTTTATCTTCATCCCTTCTGGGCTTCCTCCATGAACTTTTCGAAAATATTTCGCTAGAGGTTTTTCCGAGTCCTTTTCTTTCATCTCCCTCATATGCTCACCTATCCTTATCCGCAATTGTCTCTTGGTTTTACCAATTTAGAATTTGTTGCAAGGGCAGGTGAGCATATAGATAATCCTAGCTGTAGAGCAGTTGATCAGGTCCGTTAATGTACATTCCTTTATGTTTTCAGAGTCCATGAAAGTTGCTGTACAGTCAACATTCAGACATATTTGACATCTACCACAGGGAAACATCCTTTGGACCCGGGGTATGTTGTTAACCAGTGATCAGCAGGTGTTTTCAGGAACTCTAATTGGATCAACATATCACCCAAATTTGGTGCCCTACGGACTGTCATCTTGGGGGTATTTCCCACATATTTAGCTAGATTTGGATTTTTTAGCAAAATTCCCCAATGTTTTTGCAAAACCCTCGCACTTTTTCCCATTGGGCCCCAAACTGGGTGGTAAGTCAGACATGATCTTGTGCCCTCTCTCTCTGCTTTGCAATTCTTTTGTTCTGTAGTAGTTCTTTTAGTTCTTTCAAAGCCTGTTGTTCTTCTCTAGTTAAGTTGTCCTTAGCACCCCTGGTCCAATCAATTGATGTCAGGACTAGGGATGATCAAACTTTTCAAAAGTTCGGTTCGGCCAGAACATCCGAACTTCCCGAAAGTTCGGCCCGTATTTCAGAACCCCATTGAAATCAATGGGACCCGAACTTCGGTAATCAAAAAACACAATTTTGAAGCCCCAAAACCCAATAAATGCCCCTAAAAAGTGCGTAGGGTTCTGGGTCATGCCCCAGGGACTATTAATCACACAAAAAAAAGTTCTTAAAAATTGTCATTTTTGATAGAGAGCCAATTATTGAAATACAGATCTATAATTGCACTAGTACAAATTATCTTTTTTTTATGGTTCTGGACATGCTACAGAGCTGAAACTTCGCAGTTACACTTTTTAGACCCCCCCCCAGACACAAAATCACACAAAAAAAGTTCTTAAAAATTGTCATTTTTGATAGATTTTTAATAGAGAGCCAATTATTGAAAAAATTAAAAAAAAAAAAAAAAATGCTTTCGATTTAGTATCTGGGGGGTCTAAAAAGTGTACCTATGAAGTTTCAGCTCTGCAGCATGTCCAGAACCATAAAAAAAGATCATTTTTCAGTAAAGCAGGGATGCTGGGACCCCCCTTTTACACCTATATGATCTTTTTTGGGGGTTCTGGACATGCTAAAGAGCTGAAACTTCACAGGTACACCTTTTAGACCCCCCAGACACAAAATCACACAAAAAAGATCTTAAAAATTGTCATTTTTGATAGATTTTTGATAGAGAGCCAATTATTGAAAAAAAAAAAAAAATTAAAAAAAAAAAAAAAAAAAAATGTCTTTGGATTTAGTATCTGGGGGGTCTAAAAAGTGTACCTGTGACGTTTCAGCTCTGTAGCATGTCCAGAACCATAAAAAAAAGATCATTTGTATTAGTGCAATTATAGATCTGTAATATGGCTTCGCTCTTTTCACACCTTGCCGGTTTAGTAGCAGGCGTTTTTTTGGGCATTTTTTTGGGTTCTTTAGAGGCAGGTTAAACATCTGAACTTGTGTATAGTGGTATATATACCCGTATACACAAGTTCAGATGTTTTGCCTGCCTCCAAAAACCCCAAAAAAATGCCTGCAACAACACACCTGGGCGTTTTTTTTTTTGACGCTAGCGTTTTTTTGGGCATTTTTTTGGGTTCCTTGGAGGCAGGAAAAACATATGAACTTGTGTATAGTGGTGTATATACACACATACTTATATGTATATATACACCTAGACATACTGTATATAGGTGTGATAGGAGCATAACTATATTGGTGTTAATTATTTCATTAGCGCAAGTAGTTTTTTCTGCTCCTTTCACACCTATATATGTCTAGGTGTATATATACAGACATGGGTGTGTATATATACCCCCTATACACATGTTCAGATGTCATGTCTGACTCCAAACATGTGCTCAAAAAAGCACTAGCAACGCCTGCAGCCAAAAATAATGCTGGCGGCGGCAAAGCCATATTACAGAAACGAAAGTGACTTGAGAGAAACTAGCTTTTCTCTATAGCGGTCACCCTGCTATGGAAGGGTTTGGTCACGGTGCCATAGCAGTCACTGTCAGTTCACCCTACACTACATTACGGTCACCCTGGCACTTAACACTTTCCCTACAGAAACTGAATAAATTAAAGCTAACTAAAGTGTAAAAGAGCACTCTAACTACACTAGATATCCCTTTCCTCACACTAATAAATGCTAAATGACACTTTTAAAGTAAAATTAACAGAACTGCTTCCACTCTCTTCCATGTCCTGTATAACGATGCTAGGAATTTGGCGGGGGCTATCTTATATACTGGGGGGCGTATTCACTAATGATTGGCCTAGGGACCCCCTAGTCACTCCAATCACATTCCTAGCATTCTCCTGCCCCCTCAATTGGCTTTTGCTAATGGTTCTGGTCCAATCACAGGCTTTTAAAGCCCATTTCCTGAACCATTGCATTTTGGTCGGTTCTGGTTGCCGAATTCCGAACTTTTTGGGCAAAAAGTTCTAAATTCGGCCGAACCTCGAACACCCAATGTTCGGGCCAAACCGATGGTCGACCCGAACCGTTCGATCATCCCTAGTCAGGACCATTTGGACCATATCGAGGAAAAGGCTCAGCAATTTGTTTTTACAAAATTGTGGCATTTTTGTTGACCTCAATTTGAAATTTACCTGCCTCCTCAAGATGGTGGGAGGCATCTCTTCCTCATTGTTCTCTACTAAAAATGAGATTAAGGTATCTAACCCCAATCTATCCCTTCAATTTGTTGGTTACTCTGTTGGTGTTCCTCTTATTGATTATATACTGTTTTCAGGAAAACCTTACGTAGAAATAATATGTCTTTATACACTGTAAATTTGTCCATATTATCTGTGGGTGAAAAGGACATTCCTTTCTGTAGTATATTGAATCAGTGACATTGTTTTTATGGTGGGTAAGGGAAGTTGTTGATGCACAGTGTGGCAGTTATGAGTGATAAACTCTTTTGTTAAGCATTTTTGATACAATAAGTACATGTTTTTATCCTACCATTAAGTCTAGTGTCTGCCAAAATAATTGTGTGGTCATCCATTGCAGAAGCCTTACTCCCACTTGGATTCAACCAATTATCTTTGCTCATACTGTAATACCTATTTGTACATTGGATGTATGTACTGTTATCAATCTTTTATTTTATAAAGCTTGTATTATTTCCATCTATATGCATCTATATGCTTATGGTTAATGTTATTTGCAGGTTGCAGCAGTTCCTTTGCGACCAATTACTCTGATTAGATTATGGATTATGAAGGGATTCCCCTCTGTCCATAAAGGCTCTGTCCTGGGTGGAAGCACTGCCAACTTTATTATAACATCCACTTTTCCACTTAGTGAAGGTTCTGGTTCTCTTTTTTACCTACAGGTTTAGCGCAATATCCTGTTTGGGGAAAAAAGAGGTCTAAAGTATGATTAGAGAATTCTCAGAAGCTATTGTTATGGGTTTTGGTCAGCTGCATTATATACAGTATCTCACAAAAGTGTGTACACCCCCTAACATTTTTGTAAATATTTTAGTATATCTTTTCATGTGACAACACTGAAGAAATGACACTTTGCTACAATGTAAAGTAGTGCGTTTATAGCTTGTATAACATTGTAAATTTGCTGTCCCCTCAAAATAACTCAACACACAGCCATTAATGTCTAAACCGCTGGCAACAAAAGTGAATACACCCCTTAGTGAAAATGTGCAAATTGGGCCCAATTAGCCATTTTCCCTCCCTGGTGTCATGTGACTCGTTAGTGTTACAATGTCTCAGGTGTGAATGGGGAGCAGGTGTGTAAAATTTGGTGTCATCGCTTTCACTCTCTCATACTGGTCACTGGAAGTTCAACATGGCACCCCATGGCAAAGAACTCTCTGAGGATCTGAAAAAAATAATTGTTGCTCTACATAAAGATGGCCTAGACTATAAGAAACTGAACTGCAGAACGGTGGCCAAGACCATACAGCGGTTTAACAGGACAGGTTCAACTAAGAACAGGCCTCACCCTGGTCAACCAAAGAAGTGAGTGCACGTGAAGGGGTGGGGGGTTCAGCCTGTTATTGCTAAGACCATACGCCATACACTGCATCAAAATGGTCTGCATGGCTGTCATCCCAGAAGAAAGCCTCTTCTAAAGATAGCTCACAAACAGTTTGCGAAGACAAGCAGACTAAGGACGTGGATTACTGGAACCATGTCCTGTGGTCTGATGAGACCAAGATAAGTTTATTTGGTTTAGATGGTGTCAAGCGTGTGTGGCAGCAACCAGGTGAGGAGTACAAAGACAAGTGTGTCTTGCCTACAGTCAAGCATGGTGGTGGGAGTGTCATGGTCTGGGGCTGCATGAGTGCTACTGAAACTGGGGAGCTACAGTTCATTGAGGGAACAATGTATGCCAACAGGTCCAGTGACATACTGAAGCAGAGCATGATCCCCTCCCTTCAGAGACTGGGCCGCAGGGCAATATTCCAACATGATAACGACCCCAAACACACCTCCAAGATGACCACTAGGGATGAGCTTCAGGTCCAAGTCTAAGCTAAGTTAGACTCGAAAATCAGTCCTTCGATCGTTTGTCGAATGACGAACAAATGTGCTTCTTCGTGGGAAATTCGAGTTCCTGTTCATGAGATTGGCTCTCCGCTTCTTTCATAAGTCTACACAAAACATGCAATAAAATTAAAGCCATCTCCTGCAACAGGTGTTTATTTTAGGCAACATGCTTTCTAAAATTCTTTCATGACCTAAATTGGTTCTAAAGGCAGGAGTTTTACCTTTCATGCATTCTATGCATTAAGTTGAAAAACCTTCTGGGTGCAGCTTCAACCCCCCCCCCCCCCACAGTCTACCTTATACGCACCTGAGCTCCATCCCAACCCAGCGATGTGCATAAGATCAGAAACTCTCCTGGGACTCTCTCTCTTCACTGGCTCACACAGCAGAGGGAGCCATTGGCTTCTGCTGCTGTCAATCACAGCCAGTGGGCCAAGGAGGAGAGAGTGGGGGGCAGGGTAGGGCTGAGCCAGTCTCTGTGTGTGAATTGACAATATCCATTCACAGGGGTGCAGCTCAGGAGTGAGCCTGCCTGAGTGCCCCCCCCCCCCCATAGCAAGAGGCTTGATATTAGGGGCACTCGGCAGGGGGGAGGAGCCAGGACCACCGATGAGGAACCGAGAAAGAAGAGGATTGGGGTGGCTCTGTGCAAAACCATTGCACAGAGCAGGTAGGTTTAACATATTTGAAAAAATTCCAACCTTGAGAATCACTTTAAAGGCATTCTGTCATGATGAAAGAATAATGGAAATTGACATTGCTGGTTTCCTAGCTGTCGTGTTAAAGCCTTGGTCTAAATGCTGTTTGAGATGCTGAACAAGTATAGAGATAAGGAATTATAGCACTATTATGACATTCATTTACAGCATGTTTTTTTGGATCTGTTATTAAATCTGTGATTAAAGTTTTACTTTAATTTCATAAGGTCTACAGAAAAGCAAAAGCTTACAACTACTAACTACGAAAAACATAAAATGTAAAAAGTGCCTTCTCTTGAAAGAAAACAGTTCTTCATAGTGTGAGACCTTACCAGGATATGTAATAAACTGAATGCTGCTTGGCAGGAAGCACAGCTCTCAGCAGTGACTGAACCCACAGTGCGGTCAACGCTGAATTGATTAACTTGCATCAAGATGCGCTGCAGATCCAGATAATACTTCATTCTGTGGGAATTGACCTAATTTATTAAAGGAGTAGACCATGTTCCCTTTGCATCGAAATTTTCACTTAGCTTAGTGAATCTGGGAAAGCTGTGCTGATTTCAATTATCCAATCATATGCAAGCAATTTTTTTTTTTATAATTATTATTTTTTTTTTTTTAATTTCCATTCACATACTTGGGTATTTTTTTGCCACATTAATTTAGCTAATTAAAAAAATTGCAAAGTGATCATGCTCAATTTTCTTTGTAAATCAGGGCCATTGTCTACACTCCAGTCCCCTTCTCTACAGCACTCCACTCTTCAACAAAATTTCCTTCCAATAAATACAGTCATGTTCTTATTCATGAGGTAAAACATTTTTCTTTTATGCTTTATCATACCTTAAACGTTCCTATTGGACAGATTTGGTTTCCTTTTCGTTCTGAAATATATTTATTATCATAGAGTTATAATATTTACAAACTTTTTGCACTTAAAATTATAGGTTGTGCCAACCTAATTAATAATATGTGTTCTTAACCACTTTACGACTGCACGCCGCAGATGCTCATGTACAGCGCTCGTTCTCGGGAGGCTAGGGGGCGAGGGCACGCGATTGTTCCCCGCTGAGAGAGAAGAACGATCAGCTGTAGTAAACACAGCTTGACCTTTCTTCTCTCTGAAATGATCATAGAGCCCCTGTGATCCTTCTTTATAGGATCGCATGTCTCTATGGTCATTTCAGAAGCCATGACCCCCCCCCCCCAGTTAGAACCACTCCCCTAGGCTCACATTTAACCCCTTGATTACCCATAATGTTAACCCCTTCCCTGCCAATGTCATTATTACAGTAACAGTGCATAATTGTAGCACTGATTACTGTAGTAAGGTCACTGGTCCCCCCAAAAGTGTCAAAAATGTCAGTCAGGGGTCCGGTCTGCCCGCCGCAAAGTTGCAGTCCTGCATAAATTGCCACTATTACTAGTAAAAAAAAAAAAAAAAAAAATGACATACAGTGGGTACGGAAAGTATTCAGACCCCCTTAAATTTTTCCCTCTTTTTTATATTGCAGCCATTTGCTAAAATCATTTAAGTTCATTCTTCTTCCTCATGAATGTACACACAGCTACCCATATTGACGGAAAAACACAGAATTGTTGACATTGTTGCAGATTTATTAAAAAAGAAAAACTGAAATATCACATGGTCCTAAGTATTCAGACCCTTTGCTGTGACACTCATATATTTAACTCAGGTGCTTTCCATTTCTTCTGATCATCCTTGAGATGGTTCTACACCTTCATTTGAATCCAGCTGTGTTTGATTATACTGATTGGACTTGATTAGGAAAGCCACACACCTGTCTATATAAGACCTTCCAGATCACAATGCATGTCAGAGCAAATGAGAATCATGAGGTCAAAGGAACTGCCTGAAGAGCTCAGAGACAGAATTGTGGCAAGGCACAGATCTGGCCAAGGTTACAAAAAGATTTCTGCTGCACTTAAGGTTCCTAAGAGCACAGTGGCCTCCATAATCCTCAAATGGAAGACGTTTGGGACGACCAGAACCCTTCCTAGAGCTGGCCGTCCGGCCAAACTGAGCTATCGGGGGAGAAGAGCCATGGTGAGAGAGGTAAAGAAGAACCCAAATATCACTGTGGCTGAGCTCCAGAGATGCAGTCAGGAGATGGGAGAAAGTTGTAGAAAGTCAACCATCACTGCAGCCCTCCACCAGTCGGGGCTTTATGGCAGAGTGGCCCGACGGAAGCCTCTCCTCAGTGTAAGACACATGAAAGTCCGCATGGAGTTTGCTAAAAAAACACCTGAAGGACTCCAAGATGGTGAGAAATAAGATTCTCTGGTCTGATGAGACCAAAATAGAACATTTTGGCCTTAATTCTAAGCGGTATGTGTGGAGAAAACCAGGCACTGCTCATCACCTGTCCAATACAGTCCCAACAGTGAAGCATGGTGGTGGCAGCATCATGCTGTGGGGGTGTTTTTCAGCTGCAGGGACAGGACGACTGGTTGCAATCGAGGGAAAGATGAATGCGGCCAAGTACAGGGATATCCTGGACAAAAACCTTCTCCAGAGTGCTCTGGACCTCAGACTGGGCCGAAGGTTTACCTTCCAACAAGACAATGACCCTAAGCACACAGCTAAAATAACGAAGGAGTGGCTTCACAACAACTCCGTGACTGTTCTTGAATGGCCCAGCCAGAGCCCTGACTTAAACCCAATTGAGCATCTCTGGAGAGACCTAAAAATGGCTGTCCACCAACGTTTACCATCCAACCTGACAGAACTGGAGAGGATCTGCAAGGAGGAATGGCAGAGGATCCCCAAATCCAGGTGTGAAAGACTTGTTGCATCTTTCCCAAAAAGACTCCTGGCTGTATTAAATCAAAAGGGGGCTTCTACTAAATACTGAGCAAAGGGTCTGAATACTTAGGACCATGTGATATTTCAGTTTTTCTTTTTTAATAAATCTGCAACAATGTCAACAATTCTGTGTTTTTCTGTCAGTATGGGGTGCTATGTGTACATTCATGAGGAAGAAGAATGAACTTAAATGATTTTAGCAAATGGCTGCAATATAACAAAGAGTGAAAAATTTAAGGGGGTCTGAATACTTTCCGTACCCACTGTAAATCTTTCCCGTAGTTAACAGACGCGATAACTTTTGCGTAAACCAATCAAAATATGCTTATTGCGATTTTTTTTACCAAAAATATGTAGCAGAAAACAAATTGGCCTAAAATGTTAAAAAATTTTGATTTTTACATTTTTTTTTCTTGAGAGTGTCATATAGCAGAATGTGAAAAATATTGTTTTTTTTTTTTTGTTTTTAAAATTGTTGCTCTTTTTCTGTTTATAGCGCAAAAAATAAAAATCACACAGGTGATCAAATACCACCAAAAGAAAGCTCTATTTGTGGGGAAAAAAAGGACATCAATTTTATTTGGGTACAGCGTCGCACGACCGTGCAATTGTCCGTTGAAATAAGACAGTGCCGAATCGCAAGATAGGGCCTGGTCAGGAAGGGGGTAAAACCTTCCGGGGCTGAAGTGGTTAATCTTCAGTGAATGTGTTGTTTGATCCTTGGGATTCTAAAACTCATAGTTTTTGCAACCCTATTTTTTCCTATTATACAGAATACAGATTTTGGCTAGATGTTCATGAACCTGCACATTTGATATAGCATCCAGTCTGTTACATATAAATTTACATTCTATAGCACATCTAAGCGTACAGAAAACTCTTAAGTTAGCATAATTTTCATTATCAGGTGACTTACCGTTGATCAGTAATATGTTGCTAATTAAATACCTCTCTTCTTGCACGCATAGAAAATAGACAAATGTGCTGTACACCTCAGACAAAGGTGCTGAGTGTACAGGATCTTCTTACTTTACACAGGTCTTCTTTCGCTGTCTATATATGCTCGGACATGATTTCTTCACTTCCTTGCTGTATTTTGTCACAGCAGGTTAGTATTCTTTAACAATATGAAACATGTATTGCAAGGACCCTGCGGCTTAGACAATGAGGAACATAAATGAAGTGCATCAATAATGGTTTTGAAAGCGAAAAATGTTTGAATGTGTCTGTTATGGTGCAAATATGATCCACAGCAGACTTCCATGCTCCAGGCCACTGCTTGTACCCAAAGTTGGTATGTGCCAAGGGACCCATCACTACTCAACCACATGTAAACTAAGGGCAGGACATGAAGGCTACAAAGCAATAAATCGTTGCATTAAATATGTTTATTGTATTAGCTAAGCCTCTCTGCTCAGTGGTAATGTCATAATTTTGACATTGCTTGAAATAATACCGATGCTACATTAGATATACCTTGCATAACAGTTCAATAGTGTGCAGTCTCATTTTTTGTTCTTAAAGCTTAACTTCGGGCAGATATATAAGGCAAACATTAGTGTTCTTTATCCATTAATAAATAATTAAAGTGGAACTAAAATCTCTCAATCAAAATTAACTATTTTTAATCCTTATGCTGCTAGCATTAGTAAATAGATAGGGAGGTTTTTTATTTTTAATTGTTTAAAACATTTTTTTTATATTTTTTCAGTTGTTTCCTGGTTTCTGGCCTAGGCCAAAATGATATCATACTTTCCAGGAGTCTTCACGGGCAATTTGTTTTCTTTCATCTTAAGGAAGGGCTTTCTCAACTAAGCACGCCCTCCTTCCTACATGCCTGAGCTAATGGCAGATAGATTCCAGGAAGTAAATGGTAAATAGATCATCTGCCCTTATTCAAGATGGCTAGAATTGCCATGTTTTTATTTTCGACAAAATAAGGCATGGAGACAATTAAAATGAATTAAATAGTGTTTTCAGTTTATGTTGCGCAGATACAGGTAATTTCTAACCTTAATTGTATTTTTTTTTTAAATGTAACTAGTGTAAATACCCACATTTGACTTGGTATCAGCCTGTTGCAATCTTATTAAACCACATAACAACCGCCCACCGCAGATATACTGCGGCAGGCAGCCGCTGCTGGGCAAAGTGACGTAGGGGTCACTCGCTCAGCCACCTGTAGGGGGCGAGCGCACACCGCCGGAGGCGTGCTCCCGCCCCCGCTCTTTCACAGGCATCCCCGCCTGAGTGACCGGCGGCTCTGCAGGAGACGGGAGAAAAGCAGACGGCTGATGTAAATACAGCCGTCTGTCATTCTCCCTGATGTAAGTGCAGAGACTATACGATCCTGCTATGTAGGATCGTATGTCTCTGTGGTTACATCACAAGCCACGTCCCCCCACAGTTAGAATCACGCCCCTAGGGACTTAACCCCTTGATCACCAATAAAGTTAACCCCTTCCCTGCCAGTGTCATTTTGACAGTAACAGTGCATATTTATAGCACTGATTACTGTAGTAATGTCACTGGTACTCCCAAAAGTGTCAAAAATGTAAGTCAGGGGTCCGATTTGTCTGCCGCAATGTCGCAGTCCCCCAAAAAAATCACAGATCGCTGCCATTACTAGTAAAAAAAAAAAACAATAAAAATGACATAAATCTTTCCCGTAGTTAGTAAACACAATAACTTTTGCGAAAACCACAATCAAAATACGCTTATTGCAATTTTTTTTACCAAAAATATGTAGCAGAAAACAAATTGGCCTAAAATGTTAAAAAAATTAATTTTTTTTATTTTTTTTGAGAATTTCATATAAAAAAATGTAAAAAATATTGTTATTTTTTCAAAATTGTTGCTCTTTTTTTGTTTATAGCGCAAAAAATAAAAATTGCACAGGTGATCAAAGACCACCAAAAGAAAGCTCTATTTGTGGGAAAAAAATTACGTCAATTTTGTTTGGGTACAGTGTCGCATGACCGCGCAATTGTCCGTTAAAATCACGCAGTGCCGAATCACAAAATAGGGCCTGGTCTTTGAGCAGCCAAATCTTCCGGGGCTTAAGTGGTTAAAGCAGCAGGCTGAAAAAAGGAGAAGTAGAACTAGGAGCCAGTCAGGTGTGCTGCAAGCAAAAGTGTTGTTAAAAAACATACTGATAGGAGAAGAGAGTAAAGTGAGTAGAGGGATGACCTCATCAGTAGGGATGATCGAACGGTTCGGGTCGACCATTGGTTCGACCCGAACATTGGCTGTTCGAAATTCGGCCAAATTCCGAACTTTTTGCAGTAAAAGTTCGGAATTCGGCCACCAGAACCGCCCAAAATGCAATGGGACAGGAACTGGGCTTTAAAAGCCCGTGATTGGACCAGAAACGTCAGTAAAAGCCAATTGAGGGGGCAGGAGTCTGCTAGGAATGTGATTGGAGTAACTATGGGGTCCAGAGGCCAATCAGTAGTAGACGCCCCCCAGTATATAACATAGCCCCATGGAATAGAGTGGAAGCATTTTTGTTACTCCTGCTGCTCCAGTGTCATTTTGCAATTATTAGTGTGAGGAAAGGGATATGCAGTGTAGTTAGGGTACTATATACCACTATAGTTAGATTCAATAATCTAGTTTCTGTAGGGAAAGTGTTAAGTGTCAGGGTGACCGTAGTGTAGTTTAGGGTGAACTGACTCTGACTGCTATGCCAGGGTGACCAAACTCATCCATGTAAGGGTGACCGCCAGAAAAAAAAAGATAATTTTTCTTAGAATTTTTAGTAGAGCAGGGATGGGGTTCCGCTCCTTTCACACCTGGGCATTTTTATTTCAGACATTTATTGGGCTTTTTTGTGGACGTCTTTGGAGGCAGGCATGACATCTGAACTTCTGTATAGGGGTATATATATAGATATATATATATCTATATATATACACATACACACATATAGGTGTGAAAGGAGCAGAACCCCATCCCTGCGCTACTAAAATAATTTCAGTAGCGCAGGGATAGGGTTCCTGTCACGGAACCATGAACCAGACGTACAACAACAGATAAGTGAAAATAAGAAAGCTTTATTGAAAAACAAGCTATAAAGCAAAAGTCCAAACGGATGGCAAAACCGATGCAGAGTCTTTGCGAAGCCAGGGGTCAGGAACCAGCAGGGTAGTCAGACGAAGCCAGGATCAGGAACCAGCAGGGTAGTCAGACGAAGCCAGGATCAGGAACCAGCAGGGTAGTCAGACGAAGCCAGGAACAGGACCCAGAAGTAGCAGTCTTAGAAGCATGTGAACACAGGAGGACCAAGCAGGGAACTGAAGCCACAGACCTCCTATATATATATGAGCTAGGCATCCAGCTCCTCCCAGTGGGAAGGAGGAGCCGCAGGGTGGGAGGCTACAAGAAACCCAGAAACCAAGATGGCCACCAGCACATGTCAAACGAAGGAGAACAGCAAGAAGGTAAGACCATGACAGTACCTCCCCCTCAAGGGCCCCTCCTCCGCGGAGTAAAGAACGGTTTCTGAGGGAAGCGTGCGTGGAAGGCTCGGAGCAAGGCAGGAGCATGGACATCTGCGGAGGGAACCCAGGAACGCTCCTCTGGACCATAACCACGCCAATGAACCAAAAACTGCACCCGACCGCGGACCAGGCGTGAGTCCAGGATATTGCTCACCTCATACTCCTCACGATTGCCCACTCGGACCGGACGAGGCCGAGGAACCGAGGAAGTGAAACGATTACACACCAGAGGCTTCAACAGGGAGACATGAAACACGTTGGAGATCCGCATGCCAGGAGGAAGCGCAAGGGCATAGGCTACCGGGTTTACCCTGCGAAGCACTCGGAAGGGACCAACAAAGCGAGGCGCCAGCTTGGGAGTGGGCACTCGAAGGTTGAGGTTGCGGGTGGACAACCATACACGGTCTCCGGCCTGGTAGGAAGGAGCAGGCGCTCGTCTGCGATCAGCCTGGAGTCTCTGGCGCTGCGCAGAGACCTCAAGGGACTTCTGGATCTGTACCCAAGAAGCACGTAGAACGGAAAGGTGATCCTCCACAGCCGGAATATCCTGGGGAGAGAATACCTCCGGTAACACGGCAGGTTGGAACCCATAGTTGGCCATGAAGGGAGACGTCCCAGAGGAAGAGTTCACCGCCGTGTTCCTGGCAAACTCAGCCCAAGGCAGGAGGTCAACCCAATTGTCTTGGTGATCGGAGACATAGCAACGAAGGAATTGCTCCAAGGCCTGATTGGATCGTTCTGCGGCCCCATTGGACTGAGGGTGGTAGGCCGAGGAGAAGGAGAGATGAATCCCCAACTGGGAGCAAAAGGCGCGCCAGAACCTGGACACAAACTGACTCCCCCGATCCGACACAATCTCCTTGGGCAAACCGTGCAACCGGAAGACCTCCCTGGCAAAAATCGTGGCCAACTCCTGTGCAGAGGGTAACTTCTTGAGAGGAACACAGTGGCACATTTTGGAAAACCGATCCACAATCATGAGAATGACCGTATGGCCTCGGGATGCAGGGAGGTCCACAATGAAATCCATCCCCAGGTGTGACCATGGGCGCTCCCCGGTGGCTAAGGGTTGCAGAAGGCCCAACGGAAGGTGCCGAGGGGACTTACTCTGGGCACAAACGGAGCATGCCGCTACATATGCGGCGATGTCGGAACGTAGGGAAGGCCACCAGAACAGACGTGAAACAGCCCAGGACAGCTGATTCTTTCCAGGATGCCCCGCGGTCTTGGAGTTATGGTAGGTTCGCAACAACCGAGTGCGCAACTCCTCAGGCACAAAACATCTGCCGTTGGGTCTCCCAGAGGGAGCACCAGATTGAGCCGCCAAAATCTGCTCACCCAGGGGAGAGGTCAGGCTAGTGCGAATGGCGGCCAGGATCTGATTCGGAGGTATGACCGAAGTCGGAATCGACTCCTCCCTGGACAGGTCGGAGTACTGCCGTGATAAGGCATCCGCCCTGATGTTCTTGGAACCGGGTAGGTAGGAGACCACGTAATTAAAACGTGACAAGAACAGAGCCCATCTGGCCTGACGTGGTGTCAATCTCTTGGCCTCAGAGAGGTAGGTCAGATTCTTGTGGTCCGTCAGGATGAGGACCGGAACCACCGAACCCTCGAGCAAGTGCCTCCATTCTTTAAGAGCCTGCACGATGGCCAATAACTCCCTGTCACCAATCTGGTAGTTGCACTCCGCGGAAGACAGTTTCCGGGAGTAAAACCCACAAGGAAGCAGAGGACCCTCTGGTGTTCTACGCTGAGACAGAAGGGCGCCTACTCCCGTCTCAGACGCGTCCACCTCGAGGACAAAGGGCAACCCAGGGTTGGGATGCGACAGAATCGGAGCCGACACAAAGGCGGACTTTAGAGCCTCAAAAGCTCGGATGGCCTCGGGCGGCCAGACCTGGGAATTACTGCCCTTCCTGGTCAGATCCGTGAGAGGCTTGGCTAGCATGGAAAAGTCCCTGATGAACTTCAGATAATAATTGGCGAAGCCCAAAAAGCGCTGCAGGGAGCGAAGACCACTGGGCTGGGGCCACTGTAAGACAGCCGAAACCTTCTCAGGATCCATGGAGAACCCCTCAGCGGAAATGATGTAACCTAAGAAGGTTACCTGGGATCGGTGAAATTCGCATTTCTCAAGCTTACCGAACAGCTTGTTCTCTCGTAACCGTTGCAACACTCGTTTGACATCCAGAATGTGGGTCTCCATGGACTCAGAATATACCAAGATGTCATCCAAGTAGACCACCACACACTGCTGCAACAGGTCACGGAAAACATCGTTGATGAATTCCTGAAAGACTGCGGGCGCATTGCACAGCCCAAAGGGCATAACCAAGGATTCATAATGACCGGTCCTGGTGTTAAACGCGGTCTTCCACTCATCGCCCGCCTTGATCCTTACGAGGTTATATGCCGCCCTCAGGTCGAGTTTGGTATAGACCGTGGCCCCTTTAAGGCGATCGAACAGCTCGGAAATCAAGGGTATCGGGTAAGCGTTCTTGATCGTGATGCGATTGAGACCCCTGTAATCGATGCAAGGCCTCAACTCACCGCCCTTCTTTTTCACAAAGAAAAATCCAGCCCCTGCCGGGGACGAGGATTTGCGAATGTGTCCGCGTGAAAGCGCCTCCCTCACGTACTCCTCCATGGCCTCATTCTCCGCTACCGACAGTGGATAGACTTTGCCACGAGGAGGAACGGCACCAGATTGTAACTCGATGGCACAATCGTATGGGCGGTGCGGAGCTAGGGCAACCGCGCGCACCTTATCGAATACATCCCGGTACTCCTCGTATTCAGGGGGCAACAGAGAGTCCGAGGAAGTACACAGCAACTTGACAGGCCCATGGATGCAACTAGCCCCACACTGCGGTGACCACGAGAGGATCTCGGCCGATCTCCAATCGAAAATCGGATTATGCTTCTGGAGCCAGGGGTACCCCAAGACCACCGAGTAGTGTGGAGACGAAATAACCTGGAAGCAGACCGACTCTCTGTGGACGGCACCAATGGCTAACCCCACTGGAAGGGTCTCATGAGTCACGTGTGGCGGCAGAAGGGGTCTGCCGTCTATCGCCTCAAGAGCCAGAGGAGAACCTCGAGCCTGCAGAGGAATGGAATTGGCGGCAGCGAAAACACTATCAATGAACAAACCACCAGCACCAGAGTCCACCAACGCCTGGGTCGTCACCGAGCCCCCGACCCAGGAGAGGACAACAGTGATCAGTGGTTTGTCAACACGGGAAACTGGGGACGAGGAGACTCCACCCAAGATCTGCCCCCGACAGGATCTCAGGTGCGAGCGTTTCCCGGACGGTTCGGACATGCCAACCGAAAATGCCCACCGAGACCACAGTACATGCATCGGCCCTCGCGTCTCCGGAGTACCCTCTCCCCCTCGGACAGGCGAGCAAACCCCAGCTGCATGGGTTCACCCCCAGACAAGTCATCCCCAGGAGGCGTGGGAGGAGAGGGAGGCACGGGTGGGACAACAAAGGTAGGCGCCAATCTGTTAGGAGACCTCCGCAGACTCTCCTTAAAGGAAGGTCTCTCCCTGAGTCTGGTGTCAATCAAAATCAGGAAAGAAATAAGAGACTCGAGCTCCACTGGTAGGTCCTTAGCTGCAACCTCATCCTTCAAGGCATCCGAGAGACCATGAGAGAAAGCAGCGACCAGAGCCTCATTATTCCAGCCCACCTCTGCTGCCAGGGTACGAAACTCAATGGCGTATTCAGCTACGGATCGTGAACCCTGTCTGATGGACATAAGGAGCTTCGCAGCAGAGGCAGCACGAGCCGGCACATCGAATACCTTCCGAAGAGATGCAACAAAACCGGAAAACTCGGCAACCACCGGATTGTTGTTCTCCCATAAAGGGCTGGCCCAGGCCAAGGCCTTGTCCGAGAGCAGCGAGATTAAGAAGCCCACCTTTGATCTCTCAGTAGGAAAGGCATGTGGCAGCAACTCGAAATAAATGCCCACCTGGTTAAGGAAACCTCGGCACTGAGTTGGCTCTCCCCCAAAGCGCTGTGGAAGGGGGGCAGAACCGGACATACCCCGAAACACCGCAGGCGCAACAACAGGTGTCGGGGTAGACTCTGGCGCAACAACCGGAGCGGCAGTAGGAGCGGGCCCAGGAGCGACAACCGACCCATTGGCAACGGGAGCGAAATGAACCGTGCGTTCAAGCAGGGTTTGCAACGCCACGGCGAACTGACCCAACAGGTGATCCTGCTGATCAAGTCTGGCAACCAGCGTGGGTAGTGAGGATGGCCCTGTACCGTCAGAATTCGTGGCCTGTGGTGCCGTGCGTTCAAGCAGGGTTTGCAACGCCACGGCGAACCGACCCAACAGGTGATCCTGCTGATCAAGTCTGGCAACCAGCGTGGGTAGCGAGGATGGCCCTGTACCGTCAGAATTCATGGCTTGGTCCTAATGTCACGGAACCATGAACCAGACGTACAACAACAGATAAGTGAAAATAAGAAAGCTTTATTGAAAAACAAGCTATAAAGCAAAAGTCCAAACGGATGGCAAAACCGATGCAGAGTCTTTGCGAAGCCAGGGGTCAGGAACCAGCAGGGTAGTCAGACGAAGCCAGGATCAGGAACCAGCAGGGTAGTCAGACGAAGCCAGGATCAGGAACCAGCAGGGTAGTCAGACGAAGCCAGGAACAGGAACCAGAAGTAGCAGCAGTCTTAGAAGCATGTGAACACAGGAGGACCAAGCAGGGAACTGAAGCCACAGACCTCCTATATATATATGAGCTAGGCATCCAGCTCCTCCCAGTGGGAAGGAGGAGCCGCAGGGTGGGAGGCTACAAGAAACCCAGAAACCAAGATGGCCGCCAGCACATGTCAAACGAAGGAGAACAGCAAGAAGGTAAGACCATGACAGTTCCGCTCCTTTTACACCTTGGCGTTTTTGTTTCAGGCGTTTATTGGGCATTTTTTGGGCGTCTTTGGAGGCAGGCATGACATCTGAACTTCTGTATAGGGGAATATATATATATATATATACAGTATATATATACAGTACAGACCAAAAGTTTGGACACACCTTCTCATTCAAAGAGTTTTCTTTATTTTCATGACTATGAAAATTGTAGAGTCACACTTCAAGAGGTAATCACTTCACAGGTGTGCCCTGTCAGCTTTAAGAAGTGTGATTTCTTGCCTTATAAATGGGGTTGGGACCATCAGTTGTGTTGTGCAGAAGTCAGGTGGATACACAGCTGATAGTCCTACTAAATAGACTGTTAGAATTTGTATTATGGCAAGAAAAAAGCAGCTAAGTACAGGAAAACGAGTGGCCATCATTACTTTAAGAAATTAAGGTCAGTCAGTCTGTAAAATTGGTAAAACTTTGAAAGTGTCCCCAAGTGCAGTCACAAAAACCATCAAGCACTACAAAGAAACTGGCTCACATGCGGACCACCCCAGGAAAGGAAGACCAAGAGTCACCTCTGCTGCGGAGAATAAGTTCATCCGAGTTACCAGCCTCAGAAATCGCAGGTTAACAGCAGCTAAGATTAGAGACCAGGTCAATGGCACACAGAGTTCTAGCAGCAGACACATCTCTAGAACAACTGTTAAGAGGAGACTGTGTGAATCAGGCCTTCATGGTAGAATATCTGCTAGGAAACCACTGCTAAAGAAAGACAACAAGCAGAAGAGACTTGTTTTGGCTAAATAACACAAGGAATGGACATTAGACCAGTGGAAATCTGTGCTTTGGTCTGATGAGTCCAAATTTGAGATCTTTGGTTCCAACCACCATGTCTTTGTACGACGCAGAAAAGGTGAACGGATGGACTCTACATGCCTGGTTCCCACCCTGAAGCATGGAGGAGGAGGTGTGATGGTGCTTTGCTGGTGACACTGTTGGGGATTTATTCAAAATTGAAGGCATACCACAGCATCTTGCAGCGGCATGCTATTCCATCCGGTTTGCGTTTAGTTGGACCATCATTTATTTTTAACAGGACAATGACCCCAAACACACCTCCAGGCTGTGTAAGGGCTATTTGACCAAGAAGGAGAGTGATGGGGTGCTGCGCCAGATGACCTGGCCTCCACAGTCACCGGACCTCAACCCAATCGAGATGGTTTGGGGTGAGCTGGACCGCAGAGTGAAGGCAAAAGGGCCAACAAGTGCTAAGCATCTCTGGGAACTCCTTCAAGACTGTTGGAAGACCATTTCAGGTGACTACCTCTTGAAGTGTGACTCTACAATTTTCATAGTCATTATGAAAATAAAGAAAACTCTTTGAATGAGAAGGTGTGTCCAAACTTTTGGTCTGTACTGTATATATATATATATATATATATATATATAATCAAAAAACACAATTTTGAATCCCTAAAACCCAATAAATGCCCCGAAAAAGTGCCTAGGGTTCTGGGTCATGCCCCAGGGACTGTTAATCACACAAAAAAAAGTTCTTAAAAATTGTCGTTTTTGATAGAGAGCCAATTATTGAAAAACTTATTGAAAAAAAAAAAGAGATTTCTTTGGATTTAGTGTTTGGGGGGGGGGGGGGGGGGGTCTAAAAAGTGTACCTGTGAAGTTTCAGCTCTGTAGCATGTCCAGAACCAGAAAAAAGATAATTTTTCTTAGAATTTTTAGTAGCGCAGGGATGGGGTTCCGCTCCTTTCACACTTGGGCGTTTTTGTTTCAGGCGTTTATTGGGCTTTTTTGTGGACGTCTTTGGAGGCAGGCATGACATCTGAACTTCTGTATAGGGGTATATATACACACACACACACACACATATATATATATATATATATATATATATATATATATATACACATACACACATATAGGTGTGAAAGGAGCGGAACCCTATCCCTGCGCTACTGAAATTACCCTATAAATAGACCATTTCACATTCTGCTTTTTGTCAGCATAGGGAGAGGTCTGCTGTATGCATCAGGGAGAGATTGCCAGGCACAAATAGCTCTGTTAAGATCCACAAAAGTCCTTTTCAGGGCTGGTATTTCGGTATAGGTCTACTACAGTATCTTTTCAGGTTAGGGGCAGGTATCCAGTCGGTGCTTTAGGGGCAGTTAGAGATCGGCAGCAGTGACACAAATCGCTCTGTTAATGTCCACAAAAGTCCTTTTCAGGGCTGATATTTCGGTATAGGTCCAGTATCTTTTCAGGTTAGGGACAGGTATCCAGTCTGTGCTTTAGGGGCAGTTAGAGATCGGCAACAGTGAAACAAATTGCAATTTTTTTGGTATAGCTGTGCAGTGCACTATATAGGGGGGGGGGGGGTGGTAATCCACGGTATAATATACTTTGTAGGAAGCATATTATAGTAGATTAGTAGTATTATTGTGCACTGTGCAGCATTGTGACAGGTGTGGTGACTGAGCGTTGCTGCAGCAATACTACAAACAGTGACAAAAGCACTTTTAATGTATTATAACTGGTGTGATAGACCAGTGCCCCCCCCCCCCCCAATACCACATATTGAAGTGGGGTGTTATCTGAGTATACTTTTACAAGTGTAATACACACAGTGCCAAACTCCCTGGCCAATTTTTTGAACAACTGGTGTGATAAACCAGTGCCCCCCCCCAATACCACATATTGAAGTGGGGTGTTATTTAACATTATACTTTTCTCAGAGTGTATTTTAGTCCTGCAAAAATGTGGCCACTTTTGCTGTGTTAACTGTGCTACACACAGTGGCAACGGTTACTGGCCAATTATTTGTAGAACTTGCGTGATAAACCTGTGGCCCCCCAATACCACAGATTGAAGCGGGGTGTTATATACCTTTTTCCAGATATACTGCGATTCTCTAGAGACTTTTGTCACAGGGTAATTAAAAAACATGACAGGCAGAGGAAGAGGCAGACACTTACGCAGGGGTGGTAGGGGTAGGGTAGGAGCAGTAGGCCGGAGCCAAAGTGTGAAGTTTCGGAGGGCGCGTTCAATTACGTCAAAAGGACGCACCAGACTTGGTTGAGTGGCTCACTCTGCCTTCCTCTTCTGCACCCTCCTCATCCTCTCTATCTGCACCCTCTTCACTCTCTGCTGTGTGCACCCCCAAAGACACCACCACAAACACCACCACCACCACCACATACCCTCCGCTTGAGTCTCTGACATGTCACAAGACATTTGCAATGCGCATCCATTGTTGGCATCGGATCAGGAAGAGGCGGTGGCAACAGCTGCCACTCAGCAGTCTGACAATAGTACCCAGATCAGCCCAAGGAGGTTGGTCCCCGCTGTTGCTGCCTACTCCGAGATCTTGATTGCTAGTGGTGGGCAAGGTGATGTGGATGATGACGATGTGTCTATGGACGTCACGTGGGTGCCCACAAGAGAGGAAGAGGAGGGGAGTTGACAGGGAGAGACGGACCGGCAGATAGGGAGGAGAGGCAGGCAGAACTTGTGTTGCACAAGAGGTACAAAGCAGACTGCAAATGTATCAGGAACTAGCCATCAACCATGTACAGTCACATCTGGCGCTCCCAGGATGCCGGAACATGGCTCCGCAGTGTGGGCTTTTTTTAATGTGTCCGTTGCTGACAACAGTGTTGCCATCTGCAGCCTTTGCAGTCAACGCATAAGTCGCGGTAAGCCCAACACTCACCTAGGGACGACCGCCTTAAGAAGGCACCTGAACTCCCATCACCGAGCCCAGTGGGAGCAACACCGTCAGAACCCACAAAGCCACACTCCAGGCTCTCACCACCCAGCCTCTTCTCCTTCTCCTTCTCGTCTCTCCTCACATTTGGCCTCCACTCCACCTTCCATGATGCCGTTGTTGTTCTGGAAAAAGGCAGGCTTCTATGGCCCAAATGTTGGAGCGTAAAAAAATGATGATGCCGGATAACCCTCTTGCCCAACGTTTGACTGCTGGCTTGTCGGAACTGATAGCACACCAACTACTGCCATATCAACTGGTGGACTCGGAGGCCTTTCGTTAATTTGTGGCCATTGGAACACCACAATTGAAGGTCCCAGGCAGGAAATATTTCTCGCAAAAGGGCATTCCAGAGCTGTATAGCCATGTTCAGCGGCAAGTGAATATATCTCTGGCACACAGTGCTGGTGCCAAGATACATCTGACCACAGACACATGGTCTAGCAAACACGGGCAGGGAAGGTATATCACTTTACTGCCCACTGGGTGAACCTTCTGACGGCCGTCAAGCATGTAACCCGTGGCACCCGTGTAGATTTGGTTGTACTGCCACGGATTGCATGCAGGCCTGCCTCTTCTTCTCCTCCTCCTCCATCCTCCCTCTCCACCTCGGCTGACTCCTCCTTTTCCGCTGCTACCGTCTCTTCCGCTGCGCCGCCCAAGATCCCCAGAACCTATTCCACATGCCAGGCGAGACGTTGCCATGCTGTGCTGCGTCTGTTGTGCCTGGAAGCCAAGAGCCACACTGGTCCTGCACTCCTTTCAGCTTTGCGTTCACAGGCAGATCAGTGGCTGACACCGCTCAATTTGACAGTTGGTAAAGTGGTGTGCGACAATGGTGCCAATCTGTTGAGCGCGCCGAAACAGGGCAAAATAACACACGTGCCATGCATGGCACACGTCCTGAACTTGGTGGTGCAGCGATTCGTTGTCAAATACCCTGGGGTCCAGGACGTCTTGCGGCAGGCCAGGAAACTCTCGGGTCATTTTAGAAGATCTTACACAGGCATGGCTCGCCTTGCTGACATTAAGCGGCGACACAACCTGCCCGTCAGGTGTCTCATTTGTGACTGCCTGACGCGATGGAACTCAACGTTGCATATGCTTGATAGGCTGCTCCAGCAGAAACGTGCAGGTAACGACTACATGTACGAACTCTGCGGCAGGACAGGTTCTGGGGAGCTTGGGTTTTTTTCACCTCAATGGCTGTATATGCGGGACGCATGCAGACTTCTGCGGCCATTCGATGAGATCACCAAACTGGTTCGTCACGGCCAGGGCGCCATCAGTGACATCGTACCTTACGCCTTCTTTCTGGAGCGTGCATTGCGTTGTGTCATTGATCAAGCCATCGAGGAGCAGGAGCAGGAAGATGAGGAAGTCGCAATGTTGGATGAATTCCCAGTGGGTGCTACTCCATCTGAGACAAGTGAACAGCAGGAGTCTGAAGAGAAGTCAGAGGAGGATGGTGCTGGGGGGGATGAGGAGGAGCAAGAAGAGCATGCTTTAATCATTTCTGGGATCCCTGGTGTTATCCGTGGTTGGGGGGAGGAGAACGAAGATGACATTATCCTGGATGATGAGCTGGAAGCAGGCCACTACACCGCTTCATGCTCCAGTGTTTTAAGGGGGACCCCCGTATAAAAAGCATAAAGGCCAAGGACCAGTACTGGGTGGCAACATACTTAGACCCCCGGTACAAACAAAAAATGGCGGAAATGTTACCACAATCACAGAGGGCGGTCAGAATGCAGCACTTCCAGGCCTTGCTGTGGGAAATGCTGCATTCTGCTTTTGCGTGCGCTGGCAGAGGAATTTCCACTCACAGAGAGACATTTGTGGGTAGCAATCCAACAGCGCCTGCAAGAAGAGGGCGGTTTGAAGATGTCTTGGTGACTTCAGATATGGGATCCTTCTTTCAGCCGACCCATCGACAGCTGTACTCCGGATCCAGCATCAGGGAACGCCTAGACCAACAAGTTTCCGACTACATCGGGTTAACGGCCGATGTGGACGCTCTGAGTAGTGATGAACCCCTGGACTACTGGGTGGGCAGGCTTGACCTCTGGCCAGAGCTTGCACAATTTGCAATGGAAATGTTGGCTTGCCCCCCGTCCAGTGTCCTGTCTGAAAGGACGTTCAGAGCAGCAGGGGGGATCGTGACCGATAAGCGCACTCGCCTAGCTCATGACAATGTAGACTACCTCACATTTATAAAAATGAATGAGGCATGGATCTCTGAGGAATTCAACACATGTGACCAGTAGACCATGTTTCATTGAAATTCCTCATGCCAGGCCACAAATATCCGCCAGACCGCCATCCACCCACAGCAATTCCTGGTCCTTGGCTTTGCTACATACAGCGGCATAAAAGGCATTTCATGTCCATTGAATGGCAAATTTTTGGGGCCTTTCAGGGCCGACAATTCTTTTTTCTGTGAATGCCTAATGTACCTCCAGCCACAGAATACAACTTTCTTAGCTGTCATTTAAACCCATGTGGGCTAATTTTTGGGGCCTATACAGGCCGACACTTACTTCTGTATCCTGTGAATGCCTAATGAACATTAAGCCACAGAATACTACGTTCTTAGCTGTCAGTTATAGTTCATACGACTACCTGTATGAACTCTGCAGCAGGACAGGTTCTGGGGAGCTTGGGTTTTTTTCACCTCGCCAGTAGCTGCTCATGCGGGACGCATGCAGACTTCTGCGGCCATTCGATGAGATCACCAAACTGGTCAGTCATGGCCAGGGCACCATCAGTGACATCGTACCTTACGCCTTCTTTCTGGAGCATGCATTGCGTCGTGTCATTGATCAAGCCATCGAGGAGCAGGAAGATGAGGAAGTCGCAATGTTGGATGAATTCCCAGTGGGTGCTACTCCATCCAGTTTAGTGCGAATGGGGGCCTTCATGCTCCAGTGTTTTAAAAAGCATAAAGGCCAAGGACCAGTACTGGGTGGCAACGTACTTAGACCCCCGGTAAAAACAAAAAATGGCGGAAATCTTACCACAATCACAGAGGGCGGTCAGAATGCAGCACTTCCAGGCCTTGCTGCGGGAGATGCTGCATTCTGCTTTTGCGTGCATTGGCAGAAGAATTTCCAGTCACAGAGAAACAGTTGCGGGTAGCAATCCAACAGTGCTTGCAAGAAGAGGGCAGTTTGAAGATGTCTTGGTGACTTCAGATATGAGATCCTTCTTTCAGCCGACCCATCGACAGCTGCACTCCAGGTCCAGCATCAGGGAACGCCTAGACCGACAGGTTTCCGACTACATCGGGTTAACTGCCGAGTAGTGATGAACCCCTGGACTACTGGGTGGGCAGGCTTGACCTCTGGCCAGAGCTTGCACAATTTGCAATGGAAATGTTGGCTTGCCCCTGTTATACCTGAAGGGTTACACATGTACTGTCACTTTAAGGCTGGCTCCACCCAGGAGTGATGACAAGGGTCAAGGGGCAGAGTGGCCATCTTAGAGACATGTAAGAGATGCATTGATATACAGAGCTGTCCTGTAATGCATGTTGGAGTGTACAGTGAGTCCTGAATAAACATCCGTTGTTCCAGACCAGAGTCCTGTGTCTCTCACAACACGGAGAATATAACAGTGGTGACGAGGATGGGATTTACAAGGTTACTATCCGTGTGAGAAAAGAAAGAAAGAAAAAAAAAACTTGGATTGTCAGCTGGATACAAACACCCACAGAGCCCAGCAGGAAAATGTCATTGATCAGGACATTAAGTGAATTTGATGGAGAACAGACATCCTGGAGCTCCTGGATTGAGAGATTGGAACAATATTTCTGTGCAAATGCCATCCCAGGCGGCAGGCAAGTAGCAGTATTTCTGACAGTTTTTGGTGCTAGGACATATGACACTCTTAGGGATCTCCTTTTCCCTGAAAAACCAGCAACTAAGACTTTGGCAGAGCTCCTGACACTGTTAGGGAATCACTTCCAGCCTAAACCACTAGAGATTGCAGAGAGATTCCAGTTCTGTCAGCGGCAGCAACAGCCGGGTGAAGATATTAAGGCTTATGTGCTCGCCCTTCGCAGACTAGCCTCAAACCTGTTCTTTTGGGGAGTATTTACCGACTGCACTGAGGGATAAGTTTGTCATGGGACTAAATAGTGAGTCTAGCCAAAAGAGACTGTTAACAGAGAAAGACCTTACCCTTACAAAGGCAATTGAGATAGCTTCAGTGATGGAAATGGCTGTGACGGAGAATATAACAGCCCCCCATCCAGTGTCCTGTCCGAAAGGACGTTCAGCGCAGCAGGGGGGATCGTGACCGATAAGCGCACTCGTCTAGCTCATGACAGTGTAGACTACCTCACATTTATAAAAATGAATGAGGCATGGATTTCTGAGGAATTCAACACATGTGACCAGTAGACCATGTTTCATTGAAATTCCTCATGCCAGGCCACAAATATCCGCCAGACCGCCATCCACCCACCCACAACAATTCCTGGTACTTGTCTTCGCTAAATACAGCGGCATAAAAGGCATTTCATGTCCATTGAATGGCACATTTTTGGGGCCTTTCAGGGCCGACAATTATTTTTTCTGTGAATGCCTAACGTACCTCCAGCCACAGAATACAACTTTCTTTGCTGTCAGGTAAACCCATGTGGGCAAATTTTTGGGGCCTATACTGGCCGACACTTACTTCTGTATCCTTCGCTAGGGTGAAGACGTGTGCGTGCTGGCACACAAAGTGGACGTCCAATCCCAGCACCCTCTGGCCTTTAAAAGGATATCTGTGGCACATGAACATTGCTGACTGGCCTTAAGCTTCCTGTTTCTTGTTTCATGCTTCCTTTTCCTGTGTTTGCTGCTGCTTCTGATCACCTGTTGTCAACCCGGCTTGTTCTTGGATTCCTCTTGTCTCGCTCCCAGCTCTGACCTCGGATTGTTCACGGATCTTCTCTTGACATCTGCCCTGTGTATGACCCCGGCTTGCCTAACCACGACTCTGCTATCTGATCTGCTGACCACTGGCTTACTGACCTCTGCTTCTGTCCCTGACTACGCCTTTGGCTGTGCCTTGTCTGCTGTGATCTGCCTTGGTGCCCACCTGCTGTATCCAGACTGCAGAACCTGTCTCCAGTACTTACCTGTTGATCCTGCCAGCTGCACTCTCCATTACAAACTACTTCCAGCCGTGTGCAGTCTGCAACTTCCACAGCACTCCTGGGTCCTAGTGCTCACCTCCTCTGGTGTTCACCTGCAGAGAGATCTACCTACCGCCAACCCTCATCTGGGGCACTGCTGGCAATCCCTGTTACTTTGGGCTTCGTGCTTCCTGTTACCACCTTCAGGGACACCGAGCACTCAGCGGCAAGGAGAGCCCTCTCAGCATTTCGGCTTCAGGACCAGGTACGTGACAACAACGTTCTTAGCTGTCAGGTAAACCCATGTGGGCTAATTTTGGGGCCTTTCATGGCCGACACTTACTTCTGTATCCTGTGAATGCCTAATTTTTCAGACTGGAATTGAAAATCAATGGGTCTGTAAAGGTTCCGCCAAATTGTGGAATGGATGCGGACCCATTTTACAGATGTGTGAATGGACCCTATATGTATTTTACATGTATTTACCGACTTCTGTCAGCTCTGGCTGATTTATGGAAAAAAAAATATATTTTTGCTGTAAAAAAAATAAAATTTAGGGCAACTTTTCCAATTGCACTACTTTTGTTATGACATTGTCCATGTGCTGGAACTAATTGTGCACAGCTAGTAGACAGTTCAAATACTTATTTAATTCACTGAACTGCAAATCAATTTATAACATTTGTATTGTGTTTTTTTCTGGATTTTTGGTTGATATTCTGTCTGTGTAAACAAAGCAGCCGGGTCTTCTGCCACACAGGCAGAGAGAGATCATGATTTTAAGCTAAGCTGAAACCCCAAACTCTCTCTGTGCCTGTCAGATTCCCCCCCCCCCCCCCCAGTCAGTAAGCACAAACAGGCATACATTTAACCCTTTGATCACCCCCAGTGTTAACCCCCTTCCCTGTCAGTGCCATTTATACAGTAACAGTGTATATTATTTAGCACTGACTATTGTATTAATGTCCAGGGCTGCTGTTAGAAATCGCGGGGCCCCGTACAGGCTACCTGGCAGGGCCCCCCCCCCCCCAAGAAAATATTAAGAATAAATTTAGCTAAAATTAAAACAAAATCACTATTAGCAGACACAAATATAACATAACTCGCATAATTCCTGCTAAATCTTAAAAAAAAACTATATTAAATAAAAAAGAAGATGAGATGAGAAAAATATACAGGCTGGGCAGCTGGAGCTCAGTGATCAGAGAGACAGAGAGAGAGAAACAAAATTACAATTTACAAACAAACTCCTGAGCAGAGATAAGTGCTGGGAGGGGGCCCACACAGGGAGGGGGATTAGTGAGGGACAACTGTCTCTTTCTCAACAGACAAAAGCTGATAGCAGGGAGAGGGACAGATCAGATTCAGGTGCTGGAGGAAGATTTCTGTATTTGTTGTCCATCACTAATCCCCCTCTCTGTGTGGGCCCCCCTGTGTGCTGGGCCCCCTACAAGAGGGCTGGTGCCCCCCCCCTATCAGCGGCCCTGTTAATGTCACTGGTCACCAAAAAGTGTCCAAAATGTCAGTTAGGGGTCCGATCTGTCCGCCGCAATGTCGCAGTCCCGCTAAAAATTGCTGATCACTGCCATTACTAATAAAAACAAAACAAAAAAGTCCAAAAATCTATTCTGTAGTTTGTAAATGTTATGACTTTTGTGCAAATTATCTTAAATACGCTTTTTGGGATTTTTTTTTACCAAAAATATGTAACAGAATACAAATTGGCCTAAACTGATAATTTTTTTTTTTTATTGGGAATGTTTTATAGCAGAAAGTAAAAAACATTGTGTTTTTTTTTTTTTTTTTTTTCAAAATTGTTGCTCTTTTTTGTTTATAGCGCAAAATCAAAAAACCGCAGAGGTGGTCAAATACCACTAAAATAAAGCTCTATTTGTGGGAAAAAAGAACATCAATTGTATTTGGGTACAGCGTTGCACGGCCGTGCAATTTTTTGTTAAAGTAACACAGTGCCGAATCGCAAAAAATGGCCTGGTCATTAAGGGGGTAAAACCTTCCGGAGCAGAAGTGGTTAATTAGATCCGTTTCACAGTGTCACCACAGCAGGCTTTTTTGAAAAATTTTAATGCTGGTGTTAAAGAAATTTGACCGCATTATAGCTGCTAACTGTCCCTCATTTGAAGAATTCCTCTTTTGGTGCTACATTTCTCCTTTTTGCTTTCCTCCTTAGTTGCTCCTTTTTATTCTAATATATTCACTTCTTTATAATAATTCACTATTTAAAGATCAGTTGAAGCTTCGTTTTTTAGTACAGTAGTCAGTCTGTATAAGCAGTAATAAATGTTGACAGCAAACAAATCCGCTAATGGAGATGTGTCTATTTAGCAATATAAACACTGTATAATCCACAATATATAAAGCATAAATCTTTAATTCTATTTGCACAAAAACTCATTGACGTACATTTAAAACCACTTAAAATATTTGCTGTCTGGTATTAAATTGCATGTGTAGCTGGCTCATTGATCAAATATGGTCATTACTCCTACTCTGCACTTTAACAGTGTGCAATTATGGTATGTTGACCAGTGACCACATAAATTACTGATACTCTTTAGATAGCCCAAAGGTCACACCAATGCATATGTATGTATTGTCAATCTATGAAATATGAATCCTATACCATCTGGTTATACAAATCCTAGTAGAGCAGAACAACCGCACATGTAAACTTTAGCAACCAGGTGCACAAAATGTTTTTATAAATCTAAGAGTACAATTCTATTATGAGTGTACCTAGAATGTATCACCAATGCAACTCATTCAGTTCATCCAAGCAGGTGGTCAATGGTCCACAAATCCATCCACTTTAATGTTGCCACAAACATTTAATCAGATATATTGCAGTGACTGTCCAGACCAACACTTTAACAGTGTGGGGGTAATATTTTATACTAATTGGCCCATTCCCTTGTCTACTAGATAATTAGTGTGTCCATGCAACAAAGTGTAGCCAGGTGCTGGACTAGACTAGAGCAATCTGGAGAAGGATACATTGCATTTTATTCTTCTCTCCCTCTACTGAAATACTGATGTTATGCTATGTCATTCTTCTCTGGCCAGCATGGGGGAGAACTAAAGTCAAGCAAGCCCATAGACTTCTATGCAGAGCACTGAGAATTCTGGGAGTTGTAGTTTGAGACGGCAGCCATATAAGGAGACAGATAGGCTTTTTTACACTACATATTCCAATAGGTACTGTGCAGTAGGAGTAAAGAGATAATTTTTTTATTAAACTGCCTGGGAAAGTTTTTGCTCTTGGCATCAAAGGAGTTCGAGAAAAGGCTCTGTCTGGATATTTACCTGCCAGCGGGAGACCATACCAGCAGAGATCAGAGCTTGAGACTGGGAGTAAGGACACCCAGGTCAGTGCAGCACCACTCATATCACAGCTGCAGGGAAACTAGAGCATCAACTCACACTCTGCTTCCCACCCCTGATTACCAAGTGCATGGACACAAAGTGTACACAAAGTGTACCCAATCCATATAGGACACCCATGCTGCACTCTATATTGCACTTATTCCAAACCTAGACTGCACCTATACCAACCCTTTACCAAATTATACCAAACCTTTACTGCTTCTACCTTGCACATGTGCCAAGACTACACTGTACCTATGCTCAAAGTGACCCACAAGAGTGTTGGCTCTGTGTGTGTGAACAGCGCTTGCAATTGCAAATCAAATATGTGCTAAATTTATAGTACACTATAGTGCAAATATGCAATTCTTAAACAATGATTGCAAACAGTAAAACATGATACTTTGAAAAGATTATCCACTGCAGATATGCAATTCTCAAAACAAAAACCCCAATATGAGGTAGTGAAAGTGCTCAGTCCCCAAGTATTGGTGGTGATCAATATGACAAATCCTTTTGGCTATTTTAAAGTGCCTTGTGCTTGCTTCAGCTACCGTATCCACTTTATTGCCACCACTTCACCAAGTGTGTGATATAGATCCTCACTCACCAAATGGAGTTGACCCTCTTGTTACATAACAAAAGGAGTCAAAAGCGCTTAGTGGTCATCCAGAGACCAGGGGTATCCTCTAAACTGCTCTCCAGTATCCTTCTCTCGTGGTAGAGTTGCCAATGGCTCCAATGGCAAAGTTTTTTGTGGATGAGAAAGAAAGAAAGGACGGGCTTCATACTCATAGCTTAAAATGCTTCAGGTTTATTTTAAAATGTATATCCATTGCCGGTGTACATACATGAAAGTTTAAAAACATGGGCTTTCCATTAGTACAAAATTAAACCATGGGCCTGTAGACTCACCTGCTTGGAAACATAAGCACTGTGCGTTCCAGCTTGCATGCGTTTCGTCACTTCAATAGTTTTGCATATCACCTGGCAACCTTGAGTCTTTGCTCTCATCCCTCCAATAAGATATTGTATTTCTAATGTCTCTGATATGACAAATTCTGAGTTGCCTTATATGTTTTTTTCTGTATGTGGAGGCCATCTAGTGGTTGAAAAGTATATTACGTGCAAAGATAGTTAACACTAGACATTACTTACCCAGTATCACCTATTGTTTGGATGGGTATGGTAGAATGTCAATTTTAGAGGGGGTGCATAAAATTCTTCTGCTAATAAATTCCATAAGAATGTATAAAGTTATATATGGCCCTTGGCCAATCAGGGCTCTCACAGTACATTGTTCTGTGATTGGCCAAAGCATACAGGTCAGTTTCATGCTTTGGCCAATCATCAGTACAACAGCGAAATGCATTATGGGGCTGTCAGGATTACCTGATCCGAGGCCGAGGTGCTGAGAGGGCTCCCCTTGCGGCTCAGTGCGGCACACCCCTGGAGATGGTACAAAGGGTGTGGCGCCCCAAGTGGCACGGGTTACCAGCTGCAGGCAGGTAGGTAGAACCAGGAGCAATCCGACAGCGAACTGGAGCAGGCTGGAATCGTGGCAGGGTATGAGTCTTTAAGGCTCTAAAGCAGCCAGGCTACCTTGTGCCAAGGAATAGTCTCTAGTAGCGGAAATCGTGGTACAAGCCAAGGTCAAGCACAGGAGACAACGAGAATAGCCGAGGTCTTGAAGCAAGCCGGGGTCATACACGGTAGGTAACGGAACCAAGGTCAGTGGGAGAAGCCAAGGGTCAAACCAGGAGCAGGAGATCAAACGGAATCAGGAACAAGCCAAGTCACAACAGGAAATCCAAACTGGAAGCACAGGAAGCTGAGATATAATCCAGCAATGAGTCTGATGCTATGGCCACCTTTTATAGGCCATTTCCCTGACAGGCCAGCAGAGGGCTGTGTCAGTTGAGTCAGGAGCATCCATTTCTATTACTGGCAATGTTGCCAGTTCTCCTATGGCCATTTCCCTGACAGGCCAGCAGAGGGCTGTGTCAGTTGAGTCAGGAGCGTCCATTTCTATTACTGGCAATGTTGCCAGTTCTCCTATGGCCATTTCCCTGACAGTGCCCCCCCCCCCCCCCCAAGGGGCAGCCTCCGGATGCCCAGACGGGCCAGTCTCTCTGAGTGTCTGTTGTGGAACTCCCGGATCAGTCTAGGAGCATGTACATTATCTGCAGGCTCCCAGGAATTTTCCTCTGCAGAATACCCCTTCCACTTGATGAGGTACTGGGTTTGTCTACCCCTCTTTCTGCAGTCCATTATGGCCTCCACTTCATACTCTGCTTTGCCTTCCACCAGGACTGGAGGAAGAGGTAATTAATCCCTACCAGAAAAAGGGCTGGGTACAACTGGTTTTAGCAGAGATACATGAAATACTGGGTGAATTTTGTAGGAGTTGTGTAAAACCAGTTCGAAAGCCACAGGGTTGACTTCCCTTTTGATCTCAAAGGGTCCAACGAATCTTGGACCAAGTTTCCGGGATGGGCAGGAAAGTTTAAGATTAGCTGAGGAGAGCCACACTTTGTCCCCTTTTTTAAAGGTAGGTTTGTTTCTTTTCTTTTTATCATAGAACCTCTTGTAATCCGTTTGTGCTTTCTGGACGGTCTTCTGAAGGAATAAGTAGTTCGTCTGAATAGAATTAATCCGGTCTTGGACTGCAGGGACAGATGCTTCTGGAAGGGTATTGGGCAAGAAGGAGGGATGGAACCCATAATTCGCCCAAATTGGGGACTGGTTAGTGGCGGCATGTACTGAATTATTGTATGCAAACTTCGCACATGGGAGAAGGGATATCCAGTCATTTTGGGCAAAAGTACAGAAACAACGAAGATACTGTTCTAGAGTCTGGTTTGTTCTTTCTGTCTGGCCATTGCTTTGGGGATGGTAAGCGGAAGAAAGGCATATTTTAATGGACAAGGTCTTACAAAGATCCTTCCAGAATCTGGAGGTAAACTGTACTCCTCTATCGGAAACAATATTATCCGGAAGCCCATGTAGTCTGATTACTTCCTTGATGAATATTTTTGCTGTTTCTGGGGCTGATGGAGTGCCGGTCATGGGCAGGAAGTGGGCCATTTTGGTCAGACGATCCACTACCACCAAGATGTTATTAAAACCCACAGAGGAAGGTAAGTCAACAATAAAGTCCAATGAGATCATTTTCCAGGGTTGCTCAGGGATGGGTAGAGGCCTTAACAGACCCCAGGCTTGGTGTTGGACCCCTTGTTCCACTGACAGACAACGCAGGAGCTAACATAAGACTGGCAATCCTTCCTTAAACTGGGCCACCAGAAGGAGCGTTGGATAAGCTCAAGGATCTTTCGTACACCAAAATGTCCGGCCAGCTGATGGTCATGGAAAGTCTTTAGAACTTGGAGCCTAACTGGTTGGGTAACGAAAACTTTGTCCTGGTGCCAAAGGAACCCGTCTCGACTCTCCAAGGGGGGTATTTCTGTGTCCGCGTACTGGGTGGATACCTGTTTAATTGAGCATTTTAACTCTGGCTGGATCAGGAAAAAATGTTGTGCTGACAGAATGGTACTTGGTTCCACAGACTCTGGGGCATCAGGGAACATTCGGGAGAAGGCGTCTGCTTTCCCGTTTTTGGAGCCTGGTCGGTAAGTTATGTGGAAATTAAATCTTGAGAAAAATAAAGCCCACCGGGCCTGGCGTGGTCTCAGACGTTTAGCGGCCCTTAGGTATTCTAAATTTTTATGATCAGTGAAGATCATAATTGGGTGGGCGGCACCTTCCAATAAATATCTCCACTCCTCCAAGGCGGTTTTAATGGCCAACAGTTCTCGGTCACCCACGTCGTAATTTCTCTCTGAGGGGCTCATCTTTTGAGAGAAAAAGGCAATAGGGTGGAGTAGGGCCTTAGGTCCTTGGCGCTGAGACAAGATGGCTCCTGTGGCTATTTCTGAGGCGTCTACTTCTAATACAAAGGGTAAAGCTGGATCTGGGTGCTGCAACACTGGTGCAGAGGTGAACAGTCCTTTGAGTTTGTCAAATGTTGCCTGAGCTTTTGGGGACCATTTGAATCTGGTCTGCTGGCGAGTCAGCTGAGTAATCGGTGAAATGATAGCTGAAAAGTCTTTTACAAATCTTCGGTAAAAATTAGCAAATCCTATGAATCGTTGAACACCCTTCTTGTCTGAAGGGGCTGGCCATTCAAGGATAGCTTTCACCTTTTGTGGGTCCATTGGCATTCCCTTGGTAGAGATGATAAGACCCAGGAATTGAATGGAAGTCTTTTCAAATTCGCACTTTTCCGCTTTAATTCATAAACCGTGATTCCTCAGAGTCGCAAGGACATTTTTCCCGTGAGCTCTGTGGAGATCCAGGGTAGCAGAGAAGATGAGGATGTCATCTAGGTAAACGATTACGAAATAGTCCAGAAGTTCCCGGAAAATATCGTTTACGAAGTGCTGGAACGTGGCTCGGACGTTACATAATCCGAATGGCATAACTAAATATTCCAAATGTCCGAACCAGGTCCTGAAAGCTGTTTTCCATTCGTCTCCCTCCCGAATACGAACAAGATTGTAAGCTCCCCGTAGATGAAGTTTAGTAAAGAGCTGGGCAGTTCGGAACCTTTGGAAAAGTTCAGGGATGAGGGGAAGTGGGTATCGGTTTTTAATCGTAATTTTGTTAAGTTCCCTGTAATCCACACATTGCCTTAGTGAACCATCCTTCTTCCCGACAAAAAAAATTCCAGCTCCAGCGGGGGAGGAAGAAGGGCGGATGAAACCCTTTTCAAGGTTCTCATTAATATATAGTCGTAAAGTTTCTAGCTCAACCTCAGATAACGGAAATATAGGTCCGAAAGGAATCTCGGCACCGGGAAGCAGTTCAATGGGGCAGTCGTAAGGCTGAGGAGGTGGGAGAACATTAGCCTTCTTCTCATCAAAAACATCCAAAAACTCGTGATAGACTGTAGGTATAGCCTGACCGGCATCTGGAATTGATTGGATGGTTGAACAACTGGCGGGACTGCTAACCCAGAGAACGAAGCAGTGTTGCAGGTGTTGCAGAGTGCGATCACTGGGTGCAGCGGAGTCCATTCAGATCAGACATTGTGGAGTAAACAGGAACTGGCTTCTTTATTCGAACATAACACAGAAATCAAAGATATCACCTTCTCATGGTGAGAAGGACACAGACAGGAAGAGATAACCAACAAGTTCAGAACAGTGTACAGGAAATGACAACACATCATAGAGAATGCATAGCATATCACTTAGCATTAGTGACATCTACTGTCCTATTTGTGAACTTCAGTCTATCTGCTAAGCTGAAAGCTGTTGTATCTCCAACACCCCTTCTCAACAGCTAAGGCTTAGTCTATTAAACCCATCTTCTTTGTAAGCCTTGAGTGTCTTTCAGTGGTCAGAGGCTTTGTAAGGATATCTGCTGTCATATCCTCGGTTGGGCAATAAAGTAACTCAAGAAGACCTTGCTCTTGAAGATCCCTAAGAAAGTGGAACTTCACATCAATGTGCTTGGTTCTTGAACTAACTCCTTCCATGTGCGCAAGTGCAAGGCATCCTTGATTGTCCTCATAGATTTCTGTTGGTCCCAACTGTTGTAGACCCCAGTCTGTTAATAGCTGTCTCAGGCATATAACTTCTTGGCTTGCCTGCGCTGCAGCAACGTATTCTGCTTCAGTAGACGACAGTGAAACAGAGAGTTGCTTTTTACTAGTCCAACTGATGGCACCTCCTGACAGAAAAAATAAGTAGCCACTGGTAGATTTCCTGTCGCTGGTGTCTCCTGCCCAGTCAGCATCCACATATCCTGTTAAGGTGCTTTCATCACTTGCTGGTAACTTTAGCTTGTAGTGCGAAGTCCCTTTAAGATAGCGAATGATTCACTTTACAGCATTCCAGTCCTTTTGACTTGGCATTGAAATCTTTCTGCATAGGATTCCAACAGTTGCTGCAATGTCCGGCCTTGTAGCAGTGGTAAGATACAGCAATTTTCCTATTGCCTTCCTGTATTGAGTATTAGTAGGTAATGGGTTATCTTGGCAATTCATCTCCTTTAGGTAGTTGGTTTCCATAGGAGACTTTACTGGTTTGGCGTCTTCCATTCCAAATGTTTCAATTATTTCTTGTATTTTGTGTCTTTGGTTCAGAAGAAAGCTGCCATCTTCCTCTCTCTCGATCTGGATGCCGAGGTAATTCTTTATGTTGCCAAGATCTTTGGTGTTGAAGTTCTGATTTAGTTTTTTAGGATTTCTGCTTCATCCCCTTCTTGCTCAAAGCAAATCAGGATATCATCCACATAAATAAGCATATAGACCCATCTGTCTCCCAATTTCTTTGTGTATAAGCAGGGGTCTGCTTTACTCCTCAAAAAGTTTTGATGTGTAAGCACTTCATTTATTTTTATATTCCACGCTCTGGCTGCTTGCTTTAGACCATATATACTCCTGCAAAGTTTGCATACTAGGTCTGGCCTTTGTTCATCTTTGAACCCTGGCGGCTGTTCCATGTAAATTTCTTCTGTTAGCTCACCATGTAGAAACGCGGTTTTCACATCAAAATGTTTCACTTGCATTTTCCTTGTGACGGCTATTGTCAGTAAAGTCCGTATTGTAGTGTGCTTGACTACTGGTGCAAATGTCTCATTATAGTCCTCTCCATATTTTTGAGAATAGCCCTTGGCTACTAGTCTTGCTTTGTATCGCTCAATTGTACCATCTGCATTGTATTTCACTTTAAAAGTCCATTTACAGCCTATGGCTTTCCTTCCGGGTGGTAGTTCTGTAAGTGTCAATGTTTTAGTGTCATGCATGGATTTTATCTCTTTATCAGCAGCCTTTATCCATTTACTTGCTTCTTGTTCTGAAAGCTGAGATATTTCTTCCCATGTTGCAGGTTCTTTGATACTGGCAGTACTTGCTTTGTATGAGAGACGTACAGGTGGTTTACCTTTGTTTTCTCTTGTTGAACGTCTCGGTTTTGTGTCTGAGCCTTCTTGTGTCTGCTCTTCAGTACTGGTAGAGTCTGCGCTCACTTCAACTGTTTGTTCAGAAGTTATGGAGATGGGCTGGTCAATGTCAGTTTTCCCTTCTATTCTTACTTCTACTGTTGTCATTACATTGTCTCTTAAATCTTCAACAAAAGTTATGCTGTCGCTAATGGTAACCTTGTCTGTTTTGGGATTTAGGATTCTGTAACCTTTGACATTGTCACTGTATCCAACGAAGATACCTTCAAATGCTCTGTTTTGGAGTTTGGTGCGTTTTTCTTCAGGTATGTAGATGAATGCTCTGCATCCAAAAACTCTTAGGTGTTTTACATTTGGCTTCTTATTGTGCCAAAGTTCATATGGAGTTTTCTCTATTGTTCTGGAAAGAAGTCTGTTCTGCAAATATGTAGCTGTCATAGCTGCTTCACCCCAGTATTTTTTGTGGTAGTCCAGAGTCTGTCAGCATACATCTGATCATTTCAGTCAGAGTTCTGTTCTTTCTTTCAGCTACTCCATTTTGTTCTGGTGTATATGGGACTGTCTTTTGATGTTCTATTCCATTCTGTTTTAAGTACTCATGTATCTTATATCCTGTGAATTCACCTCTATTATCACTCTGAAGTATGAGAGGCTTCCTCTGAAACTTGTTACTGGTCTTTATTATATAGCCTTGTAATTTGTCAAAAACTTCACTCTTGTGTTGCATTAGGTAGGTGACTGTGTATCTTGAATAGTCGTCTATGAAAGTCACCATGTACCTTTTGCCTCCAGGTGTAGGTGGGTTTAGGGGACCACATACGTCACTGTGAACTAAGTCAAGTGGTCTTGAAGCTCTCTTCTGACTGACTTTGGGAAGTGTTGCTCTTGTAGCTTTGGATTTAATGCAACATTCACACTTAACAGTAACTGGACAAGGGGATATTGTTAGATCCCTTGTCAGATTCCTCCTCTGTAGTTCCTGTATGCATTCTGGGTGTCTGTGACCTAGACGTCTGTGCCATATATGTATACAGTCATTGTGCTTGTGTGCACATAGTCTCACCTTTTCCTTCACTGTGTCGAGGTGATACAGATGATCATCCAGCTTGGCACTTGCTACTGTCTGGTTGCCGTTAAGGATTGAACACTTGTCACCTTGGAATGTTACAGTTAGTCCTCTGGCTGTCAGACGCTTCACAGATAACAGTCCTCCTTCTAGATTAGGAACATAAAGCACATCTTTCACTGGTATGGCTAGGTTGTGTCCCGCATCATCAGGGCATACAAGGGTTCCATGCCCATATCCTTCTGCATGTATTTTGCTTCCATCTGCAAGATAAATCGTTTCTTTGTTGTTCAGATCGAGTTCTGTGAAAAAACTTCTATCACTTGTCATGTGACTGGTTGCCCCCGAATCGATGCACCAGCCTTGACATTTATTGTTGCCTGTCACTTTAAATGTGGCATTCCAGTTTCCTTTCCATGGATCATTGATTATGGCTTTTACCTTTGTTTAGCATAAGATGGACGCTGTCTTCCTTGCTCTGCTTTCCATATAGTACAGTCTTTCTTTATGTGTCCCTGTTTGTGACATCTGAAACACACTCTGGTCTCTTTCCTGTGTAACCTTGCGTCTGTAGCTTTAAGAGCGGTTCTGGTGTCAGTTTCTGTGGAGTCATGCACTAATTCCTTTCTTCTCTGATACTCATCTATGAGCCTGGTTTTTACAAATGTTAGCGTCAGATCTGTCTCAGGTCGTGTCTCCAGTGCATTGATCAGTGCAGTATATTTTTCGGGCAGACTGCATAACAACATGGCTACAGCATGGCTGTCTGTTATATTCTCCCCGATTGATCTGAGTTGCGCAGTCACTTCCAGCATTGCGTTTATGTGCTCCTGCATGTCCTGTTCTCTGCTAAGTCTCATTCTGTAAAGTTTCCGCAGTAGAAACAGCTTGCTGTTTAAACTCGATCTTTCATGCAGTCTATTTAGAATGTCCCACATGCCTTTCGCTGTGTCCTCATGGCGTATATGTATGAGCTGATCATCCTCCACTAGTAAGCTTATGGTGGCCCGCGCCTGTCTGTTTTTCTTGTCCCAGTCCTGATTATTGATCTGTGGCCTCTCTGTGGTGGTAACCTCCCACAAGTCGTCTCTAGATAATAGCATTTCCACTTTAAACTTCCATAGCTGATAATTGTCATTGTTCAGCTTGGCCACTGACAGTTTAAGTTCTGAGTTTCCGGCCATTTTCCCTCCTTTATATATAAACAGTCTTACTTGTCTATAGGAGATGTCACTGGAAACCTTCCTTATGTCGATCTTTATCCGGATCCTGGGCCCATAACCTGTTGCAGAGTGCGATCACTGGGTGCAGCGGAGTCCATTCAGATCAGACATTGTGGAGTAAACAGGAACTGGCTTCTTTATTCGAACATAACACAGAAATCAAAGATATCACCTTCTCAGGGTGAGAAGGACACAGACAGGAAGAGATAACCAACAAGTTCAGAACAGTGTACAGGAAATGACAACACATCATAGAGAATGCATAGCATATCACTTAGCATTAGCGACATCTACTGTCCTATTTGTGAACTGCAGTCTATCTGCTAAGCTGAAAGCTGTTGTATCTCCAACAGTAGGCAGTAGGAAGAGTTAAAGGAAATGTCCTTCTTGGCCCAGTTAATCTGTGGATTATGGGCCTGCAACCAGGGAATTCCCAGGATGATGGGGAACATGGGAGAGCAAAGGATGTCAAAACAAATGAATTCCTGGTGGCCAGAGTCTGTTATCGTGAGGATGGGCTTGGTTTCCTGGGCGACAAGTCCAGAACTGGGCAAGGAACCAGATGTACCTCAAGTCGCTGACGTTTATTGCAGAGGGGTACACGGAGTCTTCTTGCCAAAGTCAAGTCCATAAAACAGCTGCAAACCCCCAAATCAGCTATGGCTAGGAGCCGGACCTCCTCTTCCACCACCTGTAGTGAGACAGGAATAACGAGATGAGAAGGAGAAGATCCGGAAACTTGGAAGTAAGGGTTTTGTGGGAGGAACTTACGGGGTCACACGGGGCAGTTTCGTAGGAAGTGTCCGGACCCTCCGCAGTAGAGACAAAGATTGGCTTGTCGGCGGCGTTGTCTTTCATCTGCACTTGGTGAAGAACGCACCAGGCCGATCTGCATTGGTTCATCCTCTGCATGGGTAGCGGGGAAAGGTGCTGGTGTTGGAGTGAAATGGTAAGGGGCCCTAGGCAACATCCAGGTTGGGCGAGAAGTCTGTGAGCGCTCAGACTGACGCTCCCGGAGGCGCCTATCGAGCTGGATAGTAAGTTGAATCAGTCCCTCCAGAGTAGTGGGAGTCTCTACCCTGGACAACTCATCCTTAATCGATTTGGATAATCCCAGACGGTATTGGTACCTGAGGGCCACCTCATTCCAGCACGTATCAGTGGACCACTTGCGGAACTCAACTGTGTAATCTTCGGCGGGGCGTTTTCCCTGCTGGAGGGAATGCAAGGTAGCCTCAGCTGTAGCCACACGCTGAGGATCATCATAAAGTTGGGCTATTAGATCAAAGAAGGTGTCCATAGAATTGAGAGCAGGGTCCTTTTGCTCCAGCAGGCCATGGGCCCAGGCCTGGGGCTCCTCCAACAGTAATGAAATCACAAACCCAACCTTTACAGTCTTTGAAGTGAAAGTCCTAGGCTGGAGGGCCAGGTATAGTTGACATGCATTTCTGAAGGCCCTGAATTTCTTCCGTTCACCAGAGAAGCATTCGGGTATTGGCACCCGTGGCTCAGGGAGAGGAACCATCATAGTGTGGGAGGAAACTGGCTGTCCCGTGAGGGAGGGATGGAGCAGAAACTGTGCTGGTGGATGGAGGACTGGGATCCGCAGGAGCAGGAGAAGTTGTCAGATGTTGCAGTCGACCTTCCAGTTGGAAGTATCCCTCCTGCAGACACTGTACTGCATGGGTGAGGGCAGTGACCTGCTGGCACAGAGCCACGAGTGGGGAAGCACCTCTGTCGGCCTCTGACATGGCTGGATTATACTATCAGGGTTACCTGATCCGAGGCCGAGGTGCTGAGAGGGCTCCCCTTGCGGCTCAGTGTGGCACACCCCTGAAGATGGTACAAAGGGTGTGGCGCCCCAAGTGGCACGGGTTACCAGCTGCAGGCAGGTAGGTAGAACCAGGAGCAATCCGAGAGCGAACTGGAGCAGGCTGGAATCGTGGCAGGGTATGAGTCTTTAAGGCTCTGAAGCAGCTGGGCTACCTTGTGCCAAGGAATAGTCTCTAGTAGCAGAAACCGTGGTACAAGCCGAGGTCATGCACAGGAGACAACCAGAATAGCCGAGGTCTTGAAGCAAGCCGGGGTCATACACGGTAGGTAACGGAAGCAAGGTCAGTGGGAGAAGCCAAGGGTCAAACCAGGAGCAGGAGATCAAACGGAATCAGGAACAAGCCAAGTCACAGCAGGAAATCCAAACAGGAAGCACAGGAAGCTGAGAGATAATCCAGCAATGAGTCTGATGCTATGGCCACCTTTTATAGGCCATTTCCCTGACAGGCCAGCAGAGGGCTGTGTCAGTTGAGTCAGGAGCGTCCATTTCTATTACTGGCAATGTTGCCAGTTCTCCTATGGCCATTTCCCTGACAGGGGCGCTCATCAGTGGGCAAACTTCCAGCCCCATTTTTTGTGTGAACAAACACACGAACAGCTGATGTTCGTGTGTCGAACTTATATTCGACTCAAAAACACAACCCATCCATATTTATGTGTATATCAATATTTATACTCTGGGGGTTCATAGTGCATAGTTCATATCTCCAACGTGTGTCATTTCTTCAAACTGCCTGCCGCATGTCAGTTCCTGTCCAATGTCTCTCTATTTTGTCACTGCCACAAAACTTGAGCAGACTGGGGTCCCTATTATAGTGTAATCTGAAGTGAAGTCGGGGACACTGCGGAAGGGCATGACCAAACCATAGGAGAGGGAGGGGAGGAAAGGGGAGAAATTGGCTGTACCCACACCCACCCTCAACAATAAGAACAGAAGGGGGGGGGAGGTAGAGGATGTAGGGGGGGCTGCAGCAAAAGGGAAGCGAGAAAACTAGGACAAGGCATTTTGCATTTGAGTGGAGTAACATTTTTAGAAAATGAACTAAGAGTTTTAGACCTGGGATTAAAATTTGCCCTGACAGGAGTTTTGATGAGTTTGGGACATATATATATATATATATATATATATATATATACACAAAAAATGTGTACGAAAGTTGAACCTTAAAAAACATTTTCTTACGAATACAAGAACCACTGTTAATGAAAGTTCAAAGTAGCAACAAAGTGGCTTTAGGAACAATTAAACTTTTATTCCGAAAGATTCGTCCAGCCATTTTATTGAGACTTTTAAGTCAATGGTTGAACGAGATATAAAACACATGGACAAGAAATATAAGAGTGGGAATTATTGCTGTGCTTAGGTAAATAAATAAGCAATATATATAAAATAAAAATAAAATAGGCGAAAAGCAGCTACCACAGATCCAAATAGTAACACCAGATCAAAAAAGCATAATAGATTAAAGGTGTAGCGCTAATCGAAAGCATGTCAGTCCATAAGTAAGTAATGTCCACATGTGTTTAGCAAACACTCCACATCAACGTATCAAACAGGTGATAAGAATCCAGATTCCAAGACCACCACCAAGCTGAAAAACACACTGTCTCTTACCCGATAACATGGACCCTCATTACAAAGGTCATGTTCAGCATACACATAGGTGCACAATCAATACGTCTCCTGGGCAATCAGCACATCTCCAGATCCCCCGGAAACATGGCCTCCAAATGTGTCCCAGTGGAATAAAGCAAACATATGCTCATAGCGTAACATGTACAATGTGTGTTTATTTCGCAAGTAAAATAAAAGCAGCTTACAATATGGTGGTAGTACTGGCGCAGAGTGGAAGTTCCCTTGTCTGGCGATTCGTGTCCTTATCCCGGCAACAAAATGGCCGCCGCGTCTCCTCACCCAGCCGCGTCTCCTTGCTAGCTCACACGAGGAGACGCGGCGGCCATTTTGTTGGCGGGACAAGGACGCGAATCGCCAGACAAGGGAACTTCCACTCTGCGCCAGTACTACCACCATATTGTAAGCTGCTTTTATTTTACTTGCGAAATAAACACACATTGTACATGTTACGCTATGAGCATATGTTTGCTTTATTCCACTGGGACACATTTGGAGGCCATGTTTCCGGGGGATCTGGAGATGTGCTGATTGCCCAGGAGACGTATTGATTGTGCACCTATGTGAATGCTGAACATGACCTTTGTAATGAGGGTCCATGTTATCCGGTAAGAGGCAGTGGGTTTTTCAGCTTGGTGGTGGTCTTGGAATCTTGATTGTTATCACCTGTTTGACACGTTGATGTGGAGTGTTTGCTAAACACATTGTGGACTTTCCTTACTTATGGACTGACATGCTTTAGATTAGCGCTACACCTTTAATCTATTAAGAAATATAAGAGGACAAAAAGGGACATATGGAAAGGCATCAGAGGGTTAGAGAGTAGAAATTATGTGGTATCTCCCCCCGCTGATAAGGGGGGGGGGGGATAGTCATCTTGAGCAAAGATGACTATAATAAGGAACTCAATAGATTGGTTGGTGACACCATAAAAGATGAAGAAACGTGACACGTCATTTCCGCCATTTGAAACGCAGGTGGAGGGCAATCAACGTCCCTGCTTGTTTTATGAAGCCTTCATGCTTTTGCATATTCTAAGTCTTTTTAATCCTATATATTTCAAATAAACGTACAATATTACACTATGGGAGCCTCTCTTCTCTTGTACCCTTTGATGTGAATCATCGTAGCGGTTTGTGTGGAGATTCATGTGCCCTAATCAAGGGACCCCTTTGTGTGATATTACATCTACTTCCTAAGTGGTAATTGCTGTGGTCCCGGTGGAGAATATGTGTCCAGTTTGAGGGTCCCCTCACCTTGATATTGTGAGATTCCTACTTACTTCTAGTGAGTAGGTATTTTTTTATCGGTGGTGGATTTAGGCACAACAAGTTGACACGTCCCGTGGAGGACTTTTCTGAAGAGCGATTCACCAGATTGCACACGTGTGATTCACCTTGGTGTTTATGGACAATTAATTATTTCCATGTATTTTTAGCATGTATGCACTTTAACAATTCTTTTGACACTTGTCACTGCAATCAAATATGTATTGAGATTTTTATATTTATTTATATGCACTTTAGAATTCTTTTTGACACTTGTCACTGCAATCAAATAATGTATTGAGATATTTATAATTATTTATTTATTTATGCATTAATTATCTATTGGCACTTATCACTCTAGTATTGATTTAAATTAGCGCGGTTGGTCAGATTAATCGTTCAGTCCAAGAGCTGATGGTTTCTTTGATATTTCACATAAACTGCTTTATAACTATTTACTGAATGCACCGTGTAAATCATATGGCAACTCAGGAGTTAACATATAGACCCAATTTTTTTTCTTAGGACCCCTAATATGAATACAGGAAGATTAGTACCATGGCACATGTATGTATGTATGTATGTATGTATGAGCCACCCATTCATGTTGCAATGATTACATTTTTTGTTGGAGGTATCAGAAAACTGCAGATGGGAACTTTTAGATATAATATGTTTTCTATATATATATATATATATATATATATATATATATACATACACATTTTTTTTTTAAATATTCATAATACATTTTTTAACTGATATATAATTTTATACATTTCTATGAAATTTATTAGCATAAGAATTATAGGTACCCCCTCCAAAAACTGACTTCCTACCATAACCATCCAGACAATAGATGATATTGGGTAATTAATGTCTAGTATTAACTATCTTTGCACGTAATATCCTTTTCAACCACTAGATGGCCTCCATATGCAGAGAAAGCAATATAAGGCAACTCTGAATTTTCGTTAAACCAGAGGCATTAGAAATACAACATCTTATTGGATGGATGAGAATAAGAACTTGAGGTTGCCACGGGATATGCAAAACTATTCAAGTAAAGGGGAGTTGGATTCAATATTGGAGATTGCATAAAAGCTTGAACATGCACCGCGACTTCCAAATTCTAAAGACATTACGCACTGACGAAACGCATGCAAGTAGGTTTCTAAGCAGGTGGAACACAAACTGGAGTCTAGAGGCCCACGGCTTCCTTTTGTACTAATGGGAAGCCCATGTTTTTAAAGTTTCATGTATTGACATCAACAATGGATATACATTTTAAAATAAACCTAGGGCATTTTACACTATGAGAAGGCCGCCCTTCTTTTTTTCTCATCCACAAATAACTTTGCCATTGGAGCCATTAACAACTCTACCACAAGGAGAAAATATTGTAGAGTGGTTTGGAGGATACCTCTGGTCTCTGGATGACCACTAAGTGCTTTTGACTGATTTTGTTATACAACAAGAGGGCCCCAATGATAGCTGGCAGAATAACAACCCAAAGGATTGTCCCTCCAGTAATAATTATTTTGTTACCCCCCTTTGTTCCCCTGCCCCCTACCCTAACATCCTCCTTTTGTTTTGGACAGTGCATACTGTCAGTCTAGGACTGACATTGCTCTCCATTGCACCCTCGCAGTATAGTCCCAGCACTCAGTAGATTATACTTTACTACTACTCACTGCTGCACTTGAGGTGACCTTGCTTGTTTGTGCTAATCTGGAAACTGAATGTCATCTTATGCCTAGTCCTTACAGGTAATCACTTTCTATGTTAACCCTTTTCATGCTTGCCTAGTCACCAACCATATTGGGTGACATACCTGGTTTAGTGCCTGTGTTCTTTGATATACAGTGCATCCGGACAGTATTCACAGCACTTCACTTTTTCCACCGTACAGTATTCACAGCACTTCACTTTTTCCACATTTTGTTATGTTACAGCCCTTTTCCAAAATGGATTCAATTCCTTATTTTACTCAAAATTTTACAAACAATATCCCATAATGACAACGTGAAAGAAGTTTGTTTGAAATCTTTGCAAATTTATTAAAAATAAAAACTGAAAAAAATCACATGTACATAAGTATTCACAGCCTTTGCCATGACACTCAAAATTGAGCTCAGTTGCATCCTGTTTCCACTGATCATCCTTGAGATGTTTCTATAACTTCTTTAGAGTCGATCTGTACTAAACTTAGTTGATTGGACATGATTTGGAAAGGCACACACCTGTCTATATAAGGTCCCACAGGTAACAGTGCATGTCAGAGCACAAACCAAGCTATGAAGTCCAAGGAATTGTTTGTAGACCTTCGAGACAGGATTTTATAGAGGCACAGATCTTGGGAAGGGTACAGAAAAATGTCTGCAGCATTGAAGGTCTCATTAAGCACAGTGGTCTCCATCATCAGTAAATGGAAGAAGTTTAGAACCACCATGACTCTTCCTAGAGGGGGGCTGCCCAGCCAAAATTAGCAATCTGGGGGAAGGGCCTTAGTGAGGGAGGTGATCAAGAACCTGATGGCCACTCTGACAGAGCTCTAGCTTTTCTCTGTGGAGAGAGGAGAACCTTCCAGCAGAACAACCATCTCTGCAGCACTCCACCAACCAGGCTTGTATGGTAAAGTGGCCAGATGGAAGCCACCCCTCAGTAAAAGGCACGACAGCTCATCTGAAGTTTGTCAAAAGGCACCTGAAGGACTCTTAGACCATGAGAAACAAAATTCTCTCATCTGATTAAACAAAGATTGAACTCTTTTTCCTAGATGGCAAATGTCATGTCTGGAGGAAACTAGGCACTGCTCATCACCTGGCCAATACCATCCCTACAGTGAAGCATGGTGGTGGGAGCATCATGCCGTAGGGATGTTTTTCAGTGGCAGGAACAGAAACTAGTCAGGATTAAGGGGAAAGATTAATGCAGCAATGTACAGAGACATCCTTGATGAAAACCTGCTCCAGAGCGCTCTGTACCTCAGACTGGGGCAAAGGGTTATCTTCTAACAGGACAACAATCCTAAGCACACAGCCAAGATAACAAATGAGTGGCTATGGGACAACTCTGTGAATGTCCTTGAGTGGCCCAGCCAGAGCCCAGACTTGAACCCTTTTGAATATCTCTGAAGAGATCTGAAAATGGCTGTGCACCAACACTCCCCATTCAACCTGATGAAGCTTGGGAGGTCCTGCAAAGAAGAATGGGAGAAAGTGCCCAAAAATAGGTGTGCCAAGCTGGTAGCATCATATTCAAAAAGACTTGAGGCTGTAATTGGTGCCAAAGGTGCTTCAGTAAAGCATTGAACAAAGGTTGTGCATACTTATGTACATGTGATTTTTCTTCCTTTTTTTATTTTAAATAAATTTGCGAAGATTTCAAACAAACTTCTTTAATGTTGCCATTAGAAGTGGGTCTAGTCTGTGTCTGACATCAGTCTTAGTATATGATTTGTATGTAACTGAATGAGATTATTGTACTTATATATATGATTGTAAATTATGTTGTTCTTCCCCATAAATGTGTACTAAGTGGTCTTTGCAGCCCTGATTAAACAACTGGCGAAATGCATCGGACACAGTTCTTTATTCAACTGCTTTTTGTTTTTTTATATATATATACTGTATATATATATATATATATATATATATATATATATATATATATATATATATATATATATATATATATATATATAGATTCCTGTTTCATTTTTTAATTTTGATACAAAATTCAAATTATGTATGCTCCTCGTTCTGGCCTGCACAGTCCGATATTTCTTTATTTTCTCTTTTTTACTCATTATGGGGTATTGTTTGTAGAATTTTGGGGAAAATAATGAATTTATTCCATTTTGGAATAAGGCTGTAACATAACAAAATGTGGAAAAAGTCAAGCACTGTGAATACTTTCCGGATGCACTGTAGCAGTACTTTTGGGTGCTAAGTATTACTTTCAGCAAATTCCTGTGATATTGTATTTTTGTACACTCAACCTGGTTTGTGTCAGAGGGGCTGAGGTTCTGGAGAAGGTCAAGGCAAGAAGAGAGGACTCCTCCTATCCAGCAGCTCCTATGGGGGTAGCGCTACAAAAGTGCATACACTCAGGCCAGTCAAATAGTTGCTAGTAAGACTAAGTTTTATAATTGTGCCTCAGAATCATAGATTTGACCACCTAATAGATTAAACGTTAACCATCAACCATAGGGAGAAGTATAACATGTCTCCACTATAGAAATGATTATCAAGACTGGCCATAGGCTTGCTTGGGGGGCTAAATATCACGCTCATGTCCCAGTGTGTATAGTGTCTTACCACCTAGATGGTCCTGGGGTTATCCCACATCCTCATCCATGAATTGTCCTGATACTGAGTATACAATCCATGGTAAACCTGAAAAGTGAGCTCTCATTGACATGTCTACGCACAAAGATCCTTCCCATTGGGCTTAATAGGAACATATGATTCAAACAGTGGAATGTAAAGGTCCATAGGTGAAATGTAAAAAATGTTCTTATCCATAAAAGGTGTACAGGTGGGAGAATGAAGTGAATAAATATAAATAATTATATCTATCTATTATAAGTGATCTATGATGTACTTAAAATTATTGTCCATTACAACCTTAGGTACATGTGAACTGTCAATATAATGTAGACCACAGTTTCTCAACCTTTCTCCAGTCATGGTGTTCTTTATAATTCTGCCCAGTCTCTAGGCCTCCGACAAGGGCCGGACTGGGAATAAAATTCAGCCCTGGAAATAATTTCATACCAGCCCAATAGCATTATTATACCGTCCCAACAGCGTATATATATATATATATATATATATATATATATATATATATATATATATATATATATATATATACAGTGCCTTGCGAAAGTATTCGGCCCCCTTGAACTTTGCGACCTTTTGCCACATCAAACATAGAGATATAAAACTGTAATTTTTGTGAAGAATCAACGACAAGTGGGACACAATCATGAAGTGGAACAAAATTGATGGATATTTCAAACTTTGTTAACAAATAAAAAACTGAAAAATTGGGCATGCAGAATTATTCAGCCCCTTTACTTTCAGTTCAGCAAACTCTCTCCAGAAGTTCAGTGAGGATCTCTGAATGATCCAATGTTGACCTAAATGACTAATTATGATAAATAGAATCCACCTGTGTGTAATCAAGTCTCCGTATAAATGCACCTGCACTCTGATAGTCTCAGAGGTCCGTTTAAAGCGCAGAGAGCATCGTGAAGAACAAGGAACACACCAGGCATGTCCGAGATACTGTTGTGGAGAAGTTTAAAGCCGGATTTGGATACAAAAAGATTTCCCAAGCTTTAAACATCCCAAGGAGCACTGTGCAAGTGATAATATTGAAATGGAAGGAGTATCAGACCACTGCAAATCTACGAAGAGCTGGCCGTCCCTCTAAACTTTCAGCTCATACAAGGAGAAGACTGATCAGAGATGCAGCCAAGAGGCCCATGATCACTCTGGATGAACTGCAGAGATCTACAGCTGAGGTGGGAGACTCTGTCCATAGGACAACAATCAGTCGTATACTGCACAAATCTGGCCTTTATGGAAGAGTGGCAAGAAGAAAGCCATTTCTTAAAGATATCCATAAAAAGTGTCGTTTAAAGTTTGCCACAAGCCACCTGGGAGACACACCAAACATGTGGAAGAAGGTTCTCTGGTCAGATGAAACCAAAATCAAACTTTTTGGCAACAATGCAAAACATTATGTTTGGCGTAAAAGTAACACAGCTCATCACCCTGAACACACCATCCCCACTGTCAAACATGGTGGTGGCAGCATCATGGTTTGGCCCTGCTTTTCTTCAGCAGAGACAGGGAAGATGGTTAAAATTGATGGGAAGATGGATGGAGCCAAATACAGGACCATTCTGGAAGAAAACCTGATGGAGTCTGCAAAATACCTGAGACTGGTACGGAGATTTGTCTTCCAACAAGACAATGATCCAAAACATAAAGCAAATTCTACAATGGAATGGTTCACAAATAAACATATCCAGGTGTTAGAATGGCCAAGTCAAAGTCCAGACCTGAATCCAATCGAGAATCTGTGGAAAGAACTGAAAACTGCTGTTCACAAACGCTCTCCATCCAACCTCACTGAGCTCGAGCTGTTTTTCAAGGAGGAATGGGCAAAATTTTCAGTCTCTCGATGTGCAAAACTGATAGAGACATATCCCAAGCGACTTACAGCTGTAATCGCAGCAAAAGGTGGCGCTACAAAGTATTAACTTAAGGGGGCTGAATAATTTTGCACGCCCAATTTTTCAGTTTTTTATTTGTTAAAAAAGTTTGAAATATCCAATAAATTTCGTTCCACTTCATGATTGTGTCCCACTTGTTGTTAATTCTTCACAAAAAATTACAGTTTTACATCTTTATGTTTGAAGCCTGAAATGTGGCAAAAGGTCGAAAAGTTCAAGGGGGGCAAATACTTTTGCAAGGCACTGTGTATATATATATATATATATATATACACACACACAGGCTCTCCTCACTTAATGACTAGGTTCCGTTCCAGCGACCAGGTTGTGATATAAATTGGTTGTTAAACGAGGAGCCACAAGTAATCAATATTTTAAGCATTCCTAACTACTGTACTGTACTGTATTCTGAAAAAAAAAGGTCTAAACCCAAAACTGAAAAAAAAAGGTCTAAACCCAAAACTCCAACTCAATAACATTGTTTTAATTTGGATAAGTACAGAAAACAAAAAACAACAAAAATTCTGTTCTGTACTGTACAATACAATGATTACAGTGCCCAAAAAGCTGGTCGTAAGTCCGAGCAGTCGTTAAACAGGTAAGTTGTTAAATGAGGAGTGTCTGTATATAGGTCCCTCTCAAAAAATTAGCATATTGTGATAAAGTTCATTATTTTCTGTAATGTACTGATAAACATTAGACTTTCATATATTTTAGATTCATTACACACAACTGAAGTAGTGCAAGCCTTTTATTGTTTTAATATTGATGATTTTGGCATACAGCTCATGAAAACCCAAAAATTCCCATCTCAATAAATTAGCATATCATGAAAAGGTCCTCTAAAAGAGCTATTAACCTAATCATCTGAATCAACTAATTAACTCTAAATACCTGCAAAAGATTCCTGAGGCTTTTAAAAACTCCCAGCCTGGTTCATTACTCAAAACCGCAATCATGGGTAAGACTGCCGACCTGACTGCTGTCCAGAAGGCCATCATTGACACCCTCAAGCAAGAGGGTAAGACACAGAAAGAAATTTCTGAACGAATAGGCTGTTCCCAGAGTGCTGTATCAAGGCACCTCAGTGGGAAGTCTGTGGGAAGGAAAAAGTGTGGTAGAAAACGCTGCACAAGGAGAAGAGGTGACCGGACCCTGAGGAAGACTGGGGAGAGGGAAATGCCAAAATGCCTGAAGTCCAGTGTCAAGTGTACCCACAGTCAGTGATGGTCTGGGGTGCCATGTCAGCTGCTGGTGTTGGTCCACTGTGTTTTATCAAGGGCAGGGTCAATGCAGCTAGCTATCAGGAGATTTTGGAGCACTTCATGCTTCCATCTGCTGAAAAGCTTTATGGAGATGAAGATTTCATTTTTCAGCACCACCTGGCATCTGCTCACAGTGCCAAAACCACTGGTAAATGGTTTACTGACCATGGTATTACTGTGCTCAATTGGCCTTCCAACTCTCCTGACCTGAACCCTATAGAGAATCTGTGGGATGTTGTGAAGAGAAAGTTGAGAGACGCAAGACCCAACACTCTGGATGAGCTCAAGGCCGCTATCGAAGCATCCTGGGCCTCCATAACACCTCAGCAGTAGGGATGATCCAACGGTTTGGGTCGACCATCGGTTCGGCCCGAACATTGGGTGTTCGAGGTTCGGCCGAATTTAGAACTTTTTGCCCAAAAAGTTCGGAATTCGGCAACCAGAACCGACCAAAATGCAATGGTTCAGGAAATGGGCTTTAAAAGCCTGTGATTGGACCAGAACCATTAGCAAAAGCCAATTGAGGGGGCAGGAGAATGCTAGGAATGTGATTGGAGTGACTAGGGGGTCCCTAGGCCAATCATTAGTGAATACGCCCCCCAGTATATAAGATAGCCCCCGCCAAATTCCTAGCATTGTTATACAGGACATGGAAGAGAGTGGAAGCAGTTCTGCTAATTTTACTTTAAAAGTGTCATTTAGCATTTATTAGTGTGAGGAAAGGGATATCTAGTGTAGTTAGAGTGCTCCTTTACACTTTAGTTAGCTTCAAAAATTTAGTTTCTGTAGGGAAAGTGTGAAGTGTCAGGGTGACCGTAATGTAGTGTAGGGTTAACTGACTACTATGGCAGGGTGACCGAACCCTTCCATATCAGGGTGATCGTAATGTAGTGTAGGGTGAACTGACAGTGACTGCTATGGCAGGGTGACCGCTATAGAGAAAAACTAGTTTCTCTTGAGTCACTTTCGCTGCAGGGATATGGCTTCTCACCCGTCAGCATTCTTTTTGGCTGCAGGCATCTATAGTCATTTTTTGAGCACATGTTTGGAGTCAGGCATGACATCTGAACATTAGGGATGATCGAACTTTTGAAAAGTTCGGTTCGGCCAGAACATCCGAACTACCCGAAAGTTCGGCCCGGATTTCAGAACCCCATTGAAATCAATGGACCCGAACTTCGGTAATCAAAAAACACCATTTTAAAGCCCTAAAACTCAATAAATGCCCCTAAAAAGTGCCTAGGGTTCTGGGTCATGCCCAGAGACTATTAATCACACAAAAAAAGTTCTTAAAAATTGTCATTTTTGATAAAAAAGCCAATTATTGAAAAAATTAAAAAAAAAGAGAGATTTTTTGATTTTGACTTTGGATTTAGTATCTGGGGGGGGTCTAAAAAATGTACCTGTAAAGTTTCAGCTCTGTAGCATGTCCAGAACCAGAAAAAAAGATAATTTTTCATTAGAGCGGGGAACTTGGGACCCCACTTTTAAACCTATATGATCTTTTTTTGGGGGTTCTGGACATGCTATAGAGCTGAAACTTCACAGGTACACCTTTTAGACCCCCCAGACACAAAATCACACAAAAAAAGTTCTTAAAAATTGTCATTTTTGATAGAGAGCCAATTATTTAAAAAATTAAAAAAATAAAAAATAAAAAAATTATTTGGATTTAGTATCTGGGGGGTCTAAAAAGTGTACCTGTGAAGTTTCAGCTCTGTAGCATGTCCAGAAACAAAAAAAAAGATAATTTTTCAGTAGAGCAGGGATGGTGGGACCCCGCTTTTACACTTATATGATTTTTTGGGGGGTTCTGGACATGCTACAGAGCTGAAACTTCACAGGTACACCTTTTAGACCCCCCAGACACAAAATCACACAAAAAGGTTCTTAAAAAATGTCATTTTTGATAGATTTTTGATAGAGAGCCAATTATTGAAAAAATAAAAATAAATAAAAAAAAAAAAATTCTTTGGATTTAGTATCTGGGGGGTCTAAAAAGTGTACCTGTGAAGTTTCAGCTCTGTAGCTTGTCCAGAACCATAAAAAAAAAAGATTGTTTGTATTAGAACACTTTCAGCACAGGAGGTTGGCTTCTCGCTTTTCACACCCTTGCCGGTTTAATAACAGGCGTTTTTTTTTGGCATTTTTTTGGGTTCTTTTGAGGAAGGAAAAACGCCTGCTATTAAACCGGCAAGGTGTGAAAAGCGAGAAGCCAACCTCCTGTGCTGAAAGTGTTCTAATACAACCAATCTTTTTTTTTATGGTTCTGGACAAGCTACAGAGCTGAAACTTCACAGGTACACTTTTTAGACCCCCCCCCCCCCCCCAGATACTAAATCCAAAGACATTTTTTTAATTTTTTTTTATTTTTTTATTTTTTTTTTCTTTTTTCAATAATTGGCCCTCTATCAAAAATCTATCAAAAATGACAATTTTTAAGAACTTTTTTTGTGTGATTTTGTGTCTGGGGGGTCTAAAAGGTGTACCTGTGAAGTTTCAGCTCTGTAGCATGTCCAGAACCCCCCAAAAAAATCATATAAGTGTAAAAGTGGGGTCCCAAGTTCCCTGCTCTAATGAAAAATTATCTTTTTTTCTGGTTCTGGACATGCTACAGAGCTGAAACTTCACAGGTACACTATACACAAGTTCAGATGTTTTGCCTGCCTCCAAAAACCCCCAAAAATGCCTGAAACAACACACCTGGGCGTTTTTTTTTTTTGACGCTAGCGTTTTTTGGGCATTTTTTGGGGTTCTTTGGAGGCAGGCAAAACATCTGAACTTGTGTATAGTGGTGTATATACACACATACTTATATGTATATACACACCTAGACATATATAGGTGTGATAGGAGCAGAAATATATTGGTGTTAATTATTTCATTAGCGCAAGTAGTTTTTTCTGCTCCTTTCACACCTGTATATGTGCAGGTGTATATATACAGACATTGGTGTGTATATATACCCCCTATACACATGTTCAGATGTCATTTCTGACTCCAAACATGTACTCAAAAAAGCACTAGCAACGCCTGCAGCCAAAAATGCTGGAGGGTGAGAAGCCATATCCCTGCAGCGAAAGTCACCTAAGAGAAAATAGCTTTTCTCTATTGCGGTCTCCCTGCTATGGAAGGGTTTGGTCACCCTGCCATAGCAGTCAGTGTCAGTTCACCCTACACTACATTACAGTCACCCTGGTATGGAAGGGTTCGGTCACCCTGCCATAGCAGTCAGTTAACCCTACACTATATTACGGTCACCCTGACACTTCATACTTTCCCTACAGAAACTACATTTTTGAAGCTAACTAAAGTGTAAAGGAGCACTCTAACTACACTAGTGTAACGTTCATGCGTTTTTGTTTGCGGATGGATTTACAGCTGCAGAATTATTACACTCAGTAGCCTTGTAGAGAATCTGTTGAACAACATATCCAACTCTCAGGACTTCATCACCATGTACAGCCTGTTATATACTATATATATATTAATAGATGTTTAATGGAGGGATAGAGTATATAAGGATATGTAGATGAGAGACAGGCTATTGTATGGTGAGCACTAGAAGTAGTATAGGAGAGTTGCAGGTGATGGTAAGCAGATAGGTTCTGATGTCAAGTATAGTGCAGATGATAAGAGGACACAGATGGAGTATACTTTAGACAGAGTAACCTAGTGAAAGGATAGTTCAAGGTAGTCCCAAGAGCTAACAGTCTTATGCAGATGATAGTGAATAGATAGATACAGATAGTCTTGGTAATTGCAGTAGATGACAGTAGGAGATTGGTTAGTAAGAATCCCCTGCGGGGTACTTATCACTTAGATAGGTTAGGAAATACAATGTCCAGAGGAGAGAGGTGATCCCGTAGCGGGATACGGATCACCAGCGAGGTTTCCGGCTTAGTTCAGCAAGGAAGGTATGTCAGCAGCTCCGACTTCTCAGGCGTAGGTGCGATGAACATGTGGGTTTGAACGAGCGATGAGTGAGAGCAAACCGGCGATTGAAATAGCCGCTCATAGCGGCGCTCGGCAGTGATGTCATCCGGTCTTAAAGGTGTATGCGTCCTTTGTATATACAAGATGGGACTCAAAGAGAGGAGAAATATAGGAACAAGGGTACCATAGGTACCGGAACATTACAGTACCCTCCCCTTAAGGCCGGCTCCGGAAGGCCTCTAGAACTGGTTTTTCTGGATATTTCGAGTGGAAATTGCGAATCAGTCTAGGGGCATGGATATCGGAGGTATCCAGCCAGGTGTCATCTTGGGGCCCATAATTCTTCCATCGTACAAGATACTGGAGTCTTCTTCTATTGAAAAGGGAATCCAAAATTTCTTTTATCTCAAATTCTTCTCCACCCTCCACTTGTACAGGAGGTGGAGGTGAGATAGTAGGCCTTATTCCTTGGTTAGGAACATGGGGCTTCAGTAGAGACACATGGAAGACAGGATGTATCTTGAGGTCTACTGGCAATGTGAGTTGTACTGCAGCTTTTCCAATAAGCTTCTCTATTGGAAAAGGTCCCAGAAATAGAGGTCCAAGTTTTTTACTAGGGATTTTTAGTCTCAGATTTTTTTGTAGAAAGCCAAACAAGATCCCCAATGGCATATTGGGGAGAGGGTTTCCTACGGAGGTCGTAGTATTTTTTTTGTTGGCTATGAGCATGAGATATGGTATTGTTGAGTAATCCCAGAGAATCCTTTATCTGGGCAAGATAATCAGATGCTACTGGATTACTTGATGGTAAGATACGTGGAGGAAGGAGTGTGGGATGAAACCCATAATTCAGGTAAAACTGACTTTGCTTAGTGGTGCTATGAGTAGCGTTGTTATAGGCGAATTCCGCCAGTGGGAGGAGATCTGCCCAATCGTCCTGTAGATACGAAGTATAGCAACGCAGGTACTGTTCAATGCACTGGTTAACTCTCTCTGTCTGTCCGTTGGTCTGAGGGTGGTAGGCAGAAGTAAGGTTACGCTCTTTTCGCAGTATCTGACATAGAGCTAGCCAAAATTTTGAGATGAATTGTGAACCACGGTCAGACAGCAGTGTTTTTGGAATACAATGTAACTTAAAGACATGTTTCACAAGTAATTCTGCTGTTTGTTTGGATGAAGGTAGTTTTCGGATAGGGGTGAAATGTGCCATTTTGGTCAGATGGTCCACTGATACCAAGATGGTGTTGAATCCTTTGGAAGGTGGTAGTTCCACTATGAAATCCAAGGATATCACTTCCCACGGAACCTGGGGTATCGGTAAACTACAAAGTAATCCTGATGGTTTCGTGTTGTCAATTTTAGACCTTGCACAGATATCACAAGATGAAACAAACTTTTTTACGGTTGTCTTCATGTCTGGCCACCAAAATTGCCTAGTGAGTAGATTGAGAGTTTTAGTCATACCCATATGTCCTGCCATAGGTACATCATGCGACAATTCTAAGATCTTGGTTTACATAGTAGGGGGTATGTATAATTTATCGTTGTAGTAGAGGAAGCCTTCTGCGTCAGTAGTTAGTTGTGGTGTAGGTGAATCCAACCCTATGCTGTGCAAAATCTCCTCCTTCAGTGAGCGAACGACTCCGATAATACGTTCAAGTGGTATTATAGGAACTGAGGGAACCTCAGTGCAATCTTTCTCGGCTAGTCGTGAGAGTGCATCCGCTTTTTTATTTTTGTCTGCGGGCGTGTAAGTTACTAAAAAATTAAATCTCAGAAAGAATAACGACCACCGTACCTGCCGGTGGGAAAGAGTTCTATTAGTCTGAAGGTATTGGAGGTTTTTGTGATCAGTATATATCAGAATTGGCAATTGAGTGCCCTCAAGTAGATGTCTCCAATTCTCTAATGCCAGTTTTATGGCTAATAACTCCTTCTCACCTACTGGGTAGTTCACCTTGGGGCTACTTAATGACTTTGAAAAGAAAGCGACTGGGTGAAGAGGTGAGGTGTTTGTTGGTCGTTGTGAGAGAACTGCTCCTACTGCCATATTAGACGCATCTACCTCCAAGATGTATTGAAGGGATGGGTCTGGATGGCATAGTATGGGGGCAGTAGTAAAGCTTGATTTCAGCAGAGAGAATGCTCCATTTGCTTCCTTCGACCAATTAAATGGTCTCTTCGTGCTTGTAAGTTGTGTGAGAGGTTTCACAATCGCAGAGAAGTTTTTAATGAATTTCCTATAGTAATTAGAGAATCCTAGGAACCTTTGTAATGCTTTGCGAGTGGTTGGCACAGGCCAATCCAGAATGCAGGATATTTTGCTCATGTCCATTTTGATTCCACTTTTAGATATAATATATCCTAGGAATAGTACCTCCTCTTTATGAAAGAGACATTTCTTTGATTTAACATATAAGTTATATGCAAGTAGTCTTGACAACACAAGTCTCACATGTTTTATGTGCTCAGGTAAGGAATGAGAATAGATAAGTATATCATCCAAATATACTACCACACAAACATCAAGCAAGTCTCGGAATATCTCGTTTATAAAACGTTGGAAGGCTGCGGGGGCATTACATAGCCCAAATGGCATTACAAGGTACTCAAACAGTCCGTATCTGGTTCTGAATGCCGTCTTCCATTCATCCCCTTTACGGATTCAAATTAAATTGTATGCCCCTTTTAGGTCCAATTTTGAAAAGAAAGAAGCCCCACGCACCTGTTCGATAAGTTCAGGAATAAGAGATAAAGGATAACGATCCTTTATTGTAATGGCATTTAATTGTCTGAAATCAATGATAGGCCTAAGGCTAGAGTCCTTATTGCGGACAAAGAAAAGCCCAGCAGCAGTGGAGGAAGTAGAAGGTCGGATGAATCCTTTTGCCAAGTTTTCATCCAGATACTCTTTAAGGTGAGAGAGTTCATCCTGTGAGAGAGGATATACATGTCCGTAAGGCAACTTGCTATTAGGGAGCAGATCGATACAACAATCATAGTCCCTGTGAGGAGGTAACATTTGAGCGTTTTTCTCGAGGAAAACCTCCGATAAATCTTGATAACACTTAGGAATAATGTCATCTGGCAGTACAGACAGGATCCTATCATGTGTGGGGAGGTTACACGTCGTCTCGCAATAGTGAGAAGAGAAGGCTAACGTTCTTGTTTTCCAATCGATGATTGGTTGATGTATGTGTAACCAGGGAAGTCCCAAAATGATTGGAAAATGTGGCGAAGTTAATACATCAAAGGTGGTGGTCTCCACATGAGACTCGTCAGCAGTTACAAGAAGTGCCTGTGTCTGACTGGTGATAGGACCAGAGGATAAAGGTGTACCATTAATAAAACTAACGGAGACAGGTTTGGGTTTTGAAACAATAGGTATTTTATTAAGGGAGACAAAACAAATGTCAATGTAGTTTCCACAAGATCCTGTGTCAATCATAGCCTTGGTGGTGATCCTAGTTTGGTCCCACTGCAATGTAAATTGAACAAAAAGATAAGGATTAGGAAAGGAAGTTGTGAGTCCCCCTAGCAAGACATTTGAACACTCACCCTCTTTTCTGCGGACAAGAGGACAGTCGTTTACCAGATGATTCGGGGATGCGCAGTACATGCAAAGATGTTCGGTTTTCCTCCTGGCACGTTCAGAAAGGGTCAGAGGTGGACGTATCATTCCTACTTCCATAGGAGTAGGGTCAGCAGGCAACATCCGAGAAGGACTGGAAAATGGTGAGCCCATCTTCTCAGCCTTTCTTTCTCATAGTCGTCTGTCAATATTGATACTGGTCTGGATCAGTCCCTCTAGAGTTTCAGGTAAATCCGCTCGGGCGAGCTCGTCTTTAACGGCCTCAGATAGGCCGAGTCTAAACTGCGTTCGCAAAGATGTGTCGTTCCACCCTGAATCAGCTGACCATCTTTTAAAATTCACCACGAAATCTTCAACAGGTCTCCTTCCTTGTTTTAGGGCCCGTAACTGGGTGTCAGCGGTACTCTGCTTGTTGGGGTCTTCATATAAAGTAGCAAGTTGTGCTAGAAATAAGGGATAAGAATTAAGGAGTGGATCATCCTTTTCAAAGAGAGCATCTGCCCAGGCCCGGGGTTCACCCGTTAAATAGGAGATGATGGTACAAACCTTAATTTGGTCAGTGGTGTAGGTTAGAGGTTTTAACAAAAAAAACAATTGACATGCGTTTTTAAATTCACAGAATTTGCTCCGATCACCAGAAAACACTATAGGAGGGTTTATCTTAGGCTCACGGGGCTGAGCAGCAGGAGGCTGTGTGAGACGGCCAAGCTGCTGTCTCAAGGTTTGATTGTCATTTTGTACCTCTGTAAGTGCATGGATCAATGCATCTACTTGTTGTTTTAATTGTAGTACATGAGTGGATAATTCTGCTGAATCCATATTTTTTTTAAGGGCTCATTCAATCTGTAACGTTCATGCGTTTTTGTTTGCGGATGGATTTACAGCTGCAGAATTATTACACTCAGTAGCCTTGTAGAGAATCTGTTGAACAACATATCCAACTCTCAGGACTTCATCACCGTGTACAGCCTGTTATATACTATATATATATTAATAGATGTTTAATGGAGGGATAGAGTATATGAGGATATGTAGATGAGAGACAGGCTATTGTATGGTGAGCACTAGAAGTAGTATAGGAGAGTTGCAGGTGATGGTAAGTAGATAGGTTCTGATGTCAAGTATAGTGCAGATGATAAGAGGACACAGATGGAGTATACTTTAGACAGAGTAACCTAGTGCAAGGATAGTTCAAGGTAGTCCCAAGAGCTAACAGTCTTATGCAGATGATAGTGAATAGATAGATACAGATAGTCTTGGTAATTGCAGTAGATGACAGTAGGAGATTGGTTAGTAAGAATCCCCTGCGGGGTACTTATCACTTAGATAGGTTAGGAAATACAATGTCCAGAGGAGAGAGGTGATCCCGTAGCGGGATACGGATCACCAGCGAGGTTTCCGGCTTAGTTCAGCAAGGAAGGTATGTCAGCAGCTCCGACTTCTCAGGCGTAGGTGCGATGAACATGTGGGTTTGAACGAGCGATGAGTGAGAGCAAACCGGCGATTGAAATAGCCGCTCATAGCGGCGCTCGGCAGTGATGTCATCCGGTCTTAAAGGTGTATGCGTCCTTTGTATATACAAGATGGGACGCAAAGAGAGGAGAAATATAGGAACAAGGGTACCATAGGTACCGGAACATTACAACTAGATATCCCTTTCCTCACACTAATAAATGCTAAATGACACTTTTAAAGTAAAATTAACAGAACTGCTTCCACTCTCTTCCATGTCCAGTATAACAATGCTAGGAATTTGGCGGGGGCTATCTTTTATACTGGGGGGCGTATTCACTAATGATTGGTCTAGGGACCCCTAGTCACTCCAATCACATTCCTAGCATTCCTCTGCCCCCTCAATTGGCTTTTGCTAATGGTTCTGGTCCAATCACTGGCTTTTAAAGCCCATTTCCTGTCCCATTGCATTTTAGTCGGTTCTGGTTGCCGAATTCCGAACTTTTTGGGCAAAAAGTTCTAAATTTGGCCAAACCTCGAACACCCAATGTTCGGGCTGAACCGATGGTGGACCCGAACCGTTCGATCATCCCTACTGAACATGTGTATAGGGGGTATATATACACACACATGTCTGTATATATACACCTGCACATATATAGGTGTGAAAGGAGCAGAAAAAACTACTTGCGCTAATGAAATAATTAACACCAATATAGTTACGCTCCTATCACACCTATATATGTCTAGGTGTGTATATACATATACGTATGTGTGTATATACACCACTATACACAAGTTCAGATGTTTTGCCTGCCTCCAAACAACCCAAAAAAATGCCCAAAAAAACGCTAGCGTTAAAAAAAAAACGCCCAGGTGTGTTGTTGCAGGCATTTTTTTGGGGTTTTTGGAGGCAGGCAAAACATCTGAACTTGTGTACACACACAAACTTATATGTATTTTACACTTAGACATATATAGGTGTTATAGGAGCATAACCATATTAGTGTAAATGATTTCATTAGCCCAAGCATATATTTCTGCTACTATCACACCTATATATGTCTAGGTGTGTATATACATATAAGTATGTGTGTATATATACCCATATACACAAGTTCAGGTGTTTTGCCTGCCTCCAAAGAACCCAAAAAAATGCCCAAAAAAACGCTAGCACCAAAAAAGAAACGCCCAGGTGTGTTGTTGCAGGCATTTTTTGGGGGTTTTTGGAGGCAGGCAAAACTTCTGAACTTGTGTATAGTGGTATATATACCTCTATACACAAGTTCAGATGTTTTTCCTGCCTCAAAAGAACCCAAAAAAATGCCCAAAAAACGCCTGCTATTAAACTGGCAAGGTGTGAAAAGCGAGAAGCCAACATCCTGTGCTGTAAGTGTTCTAATACAATCTTTTTTTTTCTGGTTCTGGACATGCTACAGAGCTGAAACTTCACAGGTACACATTTTAGACCACCCAGATACTAAATCTAAAGAAATTGTTTTTTTTTTTTTTTTTTTCAATAATTGGCTCTCTACCAAAAATCTATCAAAAACAACAATTTTTAAGAACTTTTTTTGTGTGATTTTGTGTCTGGGGGGTCTAAAGGGTGTACCTGTGAAGTTTCAGCTCTGTAGCATGTCCAGAACCCCCAAAAAAAGATCATATAGGTGTAAAAGGAGGGTCCCACCATCCCTGCTCTACTGAAAAATTATCTTTTTTTCTGTTTCTGGACATGCTACAGAGCTGAAACTTCACAGGTACACTTTTTAGCCCCCCCCCCCCCCAGATACTAAATCCAAAGAAATTTTTATTTTTTTTTAATTTTTATTTTTTTTTAAATTTTTTCAATAATTGGCTCTCTATCAAAAATGACAATTTTTAAGAACTTTTTTTTGTGTGATTAATAGTCCCTGGGGTATGACCCAGAACCCTAGGCACTTTTTAGGGGCATTTATTGGGTTTTAGGGCTTCAAAATTGTGTTTTTTGATTACCAAAGTTCGGGTCCCATTGATTTCAATGGGGTTCTGAAATCCGGGCCGAACTTTCGGGTAGTTTGGATGTTCTGGCCGAACCGAACTTTTGAAATGTTCGATCATCCCTACTCACCAGTGCCACAGGCTGATTGCCTCCATGCCACGCCGCATTGAAGCAGTCATTTCTGCAAAAGGATTCCCGACCAAGTATTGAGAGCATAACTGAACATAATTTTTTGAAGGTTGACTTTTTTTGTATTAAAAACACTTTTCTTTTATTGGTCGGATGAAATATGCTAATTTTTTGAGATAGGAATTTTGGGTTTTCATGAGCTGTATGCCAAAATCATCAATATTAAAACAATCAAAGGCTTGCACTACTTCAGTTGTGTGTAATGAATCTAAATTATATGAAAGTCTAATGTTTATCAGTACATTACAGAAAATAATTAACTTTATCACAATATGCTAATTTTTTGAGAGGGACCTGTATATCAGCAAATTCCGGGTAAAAGTGGTAAAAGTGCAGCCATGGTACAGGAGGTGGTCATAGGCTGTGTGGGCATGGTACAGGACATGTCAGAGGCTGCGGGCATGGTGCAGGAGATGGGGGGGGGGGGGGGGGGGGGGCTGAGGACATGGTACAGTAGATGCAGGGGCTGCAGACATGGTACAGGAGATGCCGGGGCTGCAGGCATGGTACAAGAGATGAAATATATACTAGGACAGTGGTTCTCAATTCCGGTCCTCGGGACCCACTAACAGGCCAGATTTTAAGTATTACCTTGGGGAGATGCAGACTAGAATACTGCAATCACAGAGCAGCAAATGGGATCACCTGTGATGTAATTTAGTTATCTTGCAAACCTGGCCTGTTGGTGGGTCCCGAGGACCGGAGTTGAGAACCACTGTACTAGGAGGTATATATCCTCGCGCCTCTGGAAGGTATAGGATATGATGAATAAATAAATAAATAAATAGAACGTTAAAGAGCAGCTGCTATAGTTTTAAAAGGACAGAGGGTGTACCCCCTAAGGGGTTAATATAGCGCTTGCTGATTTTTGGTCACAAACCTGAATGGTGAGTGATTCTGTGAGGGAATATTGCTATTCCTTAAACGTGATAGCAGGTGTAATAAAGTGCATATGCTAAATATATAAATTAGCTAAAATATATGTGCAAACAAGAAGGATTAATATAATTATATGTCCCACAAAGAGGCAGTGTAATAACAAAATATATGTGCATATGAGATTAAATCGGGGTAAAGATCAAAATTTGATATATGTGCAAACCGGGATATTACCAAGTAAAAGTGCAAATACTAAATAATGACAATTGAGTAGGTGCAACACTATAGGTAGGATAAGCAAAAGTCCGTGCAGTGAAAGTCCAAAGTAAAGTGTTCTTGTGCAAAAATGTTCTTATTCATATGATTCCAATAGTTGAGATTGCTGGCAAAAACGGCAACTTCTTAAAGCGGAGTTCCGGGCACAAAAAAGATTTTTTTTTTTTGTGCCCCTCCGCTAGGTATGCCGCACCTGAAAAGGAATTGGATAGTTATTTATTTTTTTTTGTTTACTCACCTTTTTATTGACGATCGTAAATACTCACCTATGACAGCTTCCTCCTCCAGCGCCGCGGCTCACCCCGTCACTTCCTGCCTCGCGATGATTCCTGGGAGCTAAACGTCATAGCTCCCAGGAATCAATGCGCCGCACCGGCCCCACTCGTCATTTCCGGGCGACGCCGCATTCCCCTGCTAAACAGCTTCTGGGCATGCCCAGAAGCTGTTTAGGAATGCGGCGCCGCGCCGGAAGTGACGAGAGGGGCCGGTGCAGTGCATTCTGGGACACGAAGACGCGGAAGAAGACAGAGAAGAAGACCGCGCCGGCTTCAGCTGCCCACAACCGAGATGGAAACGCTGTGGAAGAAAATTTCTAAGTAAGTATTTCTTCTAAAAGGTAAGTGCGAACCGGGACAGATCAGAGGCTAGCCATTGTGGAATGTGCTAGCCCTGACTGTCCCGGGGGTATGTTCAACAAAAAAACGTTTCTCTGCCCGGAACTCCGCTTTAAGTAAGGGGTGCAAACTCACCGGATTTGGTGGGTCCTGACTGCTATACGGCCCCAAGACCTTCCGAGCTTGTGGCTTCACAAAGCCTCAGGTAACTGCTGGCTCTCTATGGTCCTCGAATCCTGCGATTGGGAAACCGATCCTCAGAATCCAAATAGAGGGGAAAATAAAGATGCTCCAATGGTGCAGTACCGTTAAAAAGACTTTTATTGCCAAATTGAATAAAACATAAGTAAAATAGAAACAAAATATGCAACACGTCCGCTCTGGGTAAAATGCCTGGGAATGAGGAATGGCGATTGCCGGTTTGCGTCCCACCAGGCTACCCGGAAGCGTGCGGTGTGCGCTCCACCTGACGCGCGTTTCGTCAATGCGTGATGACGTTTCGCATTGACGAAACGCGCTTCAGGTGGAACACACCCCGCACGCTTCCGGGTAGCCTGGTGGGACGCAAACCGGCAATCGCCATTCCTCATTCCCAGGCATTTTACCCAGAGCGGACGTGTTGCATATTTTGTTTCTATTTTACTTATGTTTTATTCAATTTGGCAATAAAAGTCTTTTTAACGGTACTGCACCATTGGAGCATCTTTATTTTCCCCTCTATTTGGATTCTGAGGATCGGTTTCCCAATCGCAGGATTCGAGGACCATAGAGAGCCAGCAGTTACCTGAGGCTTTGTGAAGCCACAAGCTCGGAAGGTCTTGGGGCCGTATGGCAGTCAGGACCCACCAAATCCGGTGAGTTTGCACCCCTTACTTAAGAAGTTGCCGTTTTTGCCAGCAATCTCAACTATTGGAATCATATGAATAAGAACATTTTTGCACAAGAACACTTTACTTTGGACTTTCACTGCACTGACTTTTGCTTATCCTACCTATAGTGTTGCACCTACTCAATTGTCATTATTTAGTATTTGCACTTTTACTTGGTAATATCCGGTTTGCACATATATCAAATTTTGATCTTTACCCCGATTTAATCTCATATGCACATATATTTTGTTATTACACTGCCTCTTTGTGGGACATATAATTATATTAATCCTTCTTGTTTGCACATATATTTTAGCTAATTTATATATTTAGCATATGCACTTTATTACACCTGCTATCATGTTTAAGGAATAGCAATATTCCCTCACAGAATCACTCACCATTCAGGTTTGTGGCCAAAAATCAGCAAGCGCTATATTAACCCCTTAGGGGGTACACCCTCTGTCATGGTACAAGAGATGCAGTAGCTGCGGGTATGTTGCAGGAGATGCAGGGGCTGCGGACATGTTGCAGGAGACGCAGGGGCTGCGGACATGTTGCAGGAGATGCAGGGGCTGCAGACATGTTGCAGGAGATGAAGGGGCTGCGGACATGGTGCAGGAGATGCAGGGGCTGCAGACACGTTGCAGGAGATGCAGGGGCTGCAGACACAGTGCAGGAGATGCAGGGGCTGCGGACACGGTGCAGGAGATGCAGGGGCTGCGGACATTGTGCAGGAGATGCGGACATGGTGCAGGAGATGCAGGGGCTGCAGACATGGTGCAGGAGTTGCATGGGGTTGCGGGCATGGTGCAGGAGATGCAGGGGCTGCGGACATGGTGCAGGAGATGCAGGGGTTGCGGGCATAGTGCAGGAGATGCAGGGGCTGTGGGCATGGTGCGGGAGATGCAGGGGCTGCGGGCATGGTGCCGGAGATGCAGGGGCTGTGGGCATAGTGCCGGAGATGCAGGGGCTATGGGCATGGTGCCGGAGATGCAGGGGCTGCGGGCATAGTGCAGAAGATGCAGGGGCTGTGGGCATGGTGCAGGAGATGCAAAGGTTGCGGGCATGGTGCAGGAGATTCAGGGGCTGTGGGCATGGTGCAGGGGCTGCGGACATGGTACAGGAGATGCAGGGGTTGCGGGCATGGTGCAGAGGCTGTGGGCCTGGTGCAGGAGATGCAGGGGCTGCACGCATGGTGCAGGAGATGCAGGGGCTGTGGACATGGTGCAGGAGATGCAGGGGTTGCGGGCATAGTGCAGGAGATGCAGGGACTGCGGGCATGGTGCAGAGACTGCAGACATGGTACAGGAGATGCAGGGGCTGCGGGCATGGTGCAGGAGATGCAGGGGCTGCAGGCATGGTGCAGCCGATTCACGGGCTGTGGACATGGTGGAGCAGGTGCAGGGGCTGCGGGCATGGTGCAGCAGATGCAGGGCTGCGGGCATGGTGCAGGAGATGCAGGGGTTGCGGGCATGGTTCAGGAGATTCAGGGGCTGCGGGCAAGGTGCAGGGGCTGCGGACATGGTACAGGAGATGCTAGGGTTGCGGGCATGGTGCAGGGGCTGTGGGCATGGTGCAGGAGATGCAGGGGCTGCGGGCATGGTGCAGGGGCTGCGGACATGGTACAGGAGATGCAGGGGTTGCGGGCATGGAGCAGGAGATGCAGGGCTGTGGACATGGTGCAGAAGATGCAGGGCTGTGGACATGGTACAGGAGATGCAGGGCTATGGGTATAATTCAAGCGATGTGAGGTTGCGGGCATGGTGCAGGAGATGCAGTTTATGCATCTCTCCTGAGAAGATGCAGGGGCTGCGGAGGAGTCTCACTTACCTTTTGGTGAGGCGCCACACATTTAAAAGTGCACATGTTGGGCCAGCCTCGCCCATTTTTTTTTTACAGGTTTTTCTAACCCTTAGGGCAGGGGGACTTGCCGGCCTACCAGGAAATTTCCCAGTATCCCGGTAGGCCAGTCTGGCCCTGCCTCCTATTCTAAAATATAAAAAAGTTAACTAAGCCCCCACTCACACCAGTGTAACTTTTCATGCGTTTAGACAGTTCAAAGTCGCATCCTATTTGTGCTTATAGAACTATGCAAATTGGTGCATCTCCGACTTGCACCGATTTGAAAAAGGTTCCTGCACTATTTTTGGCAATTTCATGTGCAACTTGCATTGACATCTGTGCATGAAATCGCACAGATGTCAGCAAGCTGCTCATGAAATTGCACTGACTGATGGCTTTGTAATCGTGCTGAATTAGCGCGATTTCCAAGCCACATTTAGTGTGAGCGAGGGCTAATACTGTAGTTTTACATAACACAGGAACATCCACACACGTAGGACACCCCACATCAAAGGATGTGTATTTTTACAAAGCAAATCCACTTTTTCACACTGGTACTGACTAGTATTCCAGTGTTTATCTTCTCTCTAAGTTTCTCTCCCTCACTCAGCTAATGTGACCCCTGTGCTGACAAAGAAGGGTAGGAGAGTGCCAAACAAAGAGCACCCAATATGCTTCTTATCAACGAATTACTTCATCGGTTGTTAGGATACCAGTGGCTGGTTGTATTGCTGCACAATAAAAATCTACGGCTTTATAAATAAAAAAAGAAAAAAAAAGAAGAAGAAAGGCTTAATCTATTTCTGGCTTGTGGACAATTTTGGGGAAAATTTGGGCAATGATCAATTATTTTGCCAAGGCACACCTGAAGAACCCAGGAAGCATCCATGGATACCATGACACCCTGGTTGAAATGGGCTGATGTAGACTACAGACATGGTTTAATTATCCAATTGTCAAGATTATGAAATTGCTTGATATGCAATATTAACACTGAATTAACTCATTGGGTATGAAAACAACCTATGGCACATTCATTTAAAGTATGTGGTTTGACACCTATGTCTATCTAAAAACCAAGATTACTTCACTTTCCCCTAATAGAGAATAAGTAACAAATAACATAATGCGGTTATAACCACTGCTAGATTACTATGTTACCTTAAAAATCACAAAATAAAAATATGTGATAGGTTTTATCATGTCGTTATACCCCAACCCACAGGCCAGGGTCAGAGTTATTGATACCCTATCGAGTGCCTTCGACAACAGCAATGGGACAAGACAGGGATGCCCCCTGTCCTCATTAATATTTGTTCTTACATTGGAGCCCTTTCTAAACAGGATTAGAAATAATGCTGACATCCGCGGCATCAAATTTGCCGGCAAGGAATATAAGGTGGCCACCTATGCGGACGACCTCCTTTTATTCCTCACGGAGCCACTCACCACAGTTCCTGTTGTCATGAAAGCATTCTGCCAATACGCTACATTATCCAATATGAAAATCAACTTTTCAAAATCCTTTGCTCTTAATGTATCTCTATCGCAGCATGAAGTAAATCAATGCCAGGACAATTTCCAATTTATATGGAAAGCGGATTCTATCACATACCTAGGGATTCAGATTCTGGCCAACTTGCAGGATTTATATAGCAACAATTTCCTGCCGCTCCTAGGAAAAAAAAAGATCTCCAAACATGGAATAAAATGACTGGTTTGGAAGGGCGGCGATCTTAAAAATGAATGCCTTGCCTAGACTGCTAAACGTCCTCCAGACTATCCCTATTGCTCTTCCCAGCGCTTTCTTCAAATCCTACAAAAAGATGTGCTCCGACTTTTTATGGAATAAAAACAAGCCGCATATGAAGTATGAATACTTGTCCCTACCCAAACACAAGGGAGGCATTGGGCTTCCTGATATACAGAATTACTACAAAGCGTGTCATCTCATGAGAATAATCGAGTGGAATGCTCACAAATCTCACAAGGATTGGGTGTCTATTGACGGATGCTTTACATCCCTCAGCCTAGATACTGTACCTTGGCTCTTAGATGCACACATCCCCTCGAACATCCAAAAGCACCCCCTGATTGACCCAACTATCAGAAATTTTAGATTAGCTTGCAAAATGTCTGCCATATCCAATGTTCCGGCCCCGATGACTCCTATTAGACTGAATCCAGACTCCCCCCCCCCGGAATGCATCAGAGATTTCTTGAGAAAAACTGGTCCCTCGAGAAGGTATTGGCCCATCACTTCTATGATGGTGATACCTTTCTATCGGTATCCTCCATAGCATCTCGCATGGACAAACAACCCATACCAAATTGGACCTTTATTCTCCTCACCCTATATGTGAAATCTATACGTCACAAACACCCTTGTAACAGCCGTTCCACCACGTTCGACAAACTGGGGGGCACACTTTGCAATCTCATCTCTCTAACGCACTCTTTATTATTCGAAACTCAAGGAAAGCATAAAAGTAAACTTTGCGAGGCCTGGGAGAAATAACTATCCCTTACATTCTCCTTGGAAGAATGGAAGCAGATTTTCATAAATTGTCACAAAAGTTCACTGAATGTAAAAACACAAAAAAATGGGTACAAGATCATGACCAGATGGTACCGAAACCCAGTAATCCTGAACAAGATCTTCCCAACTACTCCCGCAACCTGATGGAGATGCCTGTCAGAAAAAGGCTTGCTCCTGCACATCTGGTGGTCCTGCTCGAAGATATCTTCCCTTTTGGCAGGACGTTCATAGGATTATCTACCTATGACCTGGAGCTTTCTAAAACCTTTGGCAATGCATATGGTAAATGCGGCTAGACAATTCATACCAGTGCACTGGAACTCTCCCCAACCCCCAACGATCAGGGAATGATTGAGACGCATTCTTAAGATTGCCGAAATGGAAGAACTAATACACATAGCGAAAGACACTCCTACAAAATTTAACAAAAAGTGGGCATGTTGGTCTCATTACACAACTAGTGCGGAATTTACTTAATTATACCATGGTTTGAGCAACCCACTGACTCCCAGAGTTACTTAATATACACAGCACACACTACTAGGCTTGACCCGCACTTTCCACACTCCCCCCAACTCATAAATCAATACACCTCAGGATACTTCAGGTTATTACCTTTGAACCAGCTCATGTTGCCCAGCAGGTGACCGGGACACCTCCCAATACACAATGACTACCTCAACCTCATTCTAGCTCTTCCCCGCACCCCCTCCCCCCTCCCCTCTCCCCTCACACCACCCCCCCTTTTTTAATTCCCTCTCTCCTCGACCCCTCCCTTTCTTCATAGGTCACTACTCGGCTGGTACAAGCAGTGAATACCTACAGACTATGCAACATCACTTGCACACTATTAGTCTGCCAAATTGCTCTACAGACAACTCTCCCCACCCCATGATGGATGTTACTACCCAGGACAAGGGTTCACCCCAGGACCCACTCATACTAGACCTGATATCCATTCCCTGGCATCCTCTGGATTGTATATGCCCTATGCCTCCGATCCAAATCTAGGAGCTGCCATGAATACTGTACTTACATGATGCCCATACTCCTGGCCCAGGATGAACAGGAATGGTACTATGCCAAAATGATGTTCTGTTATGTGATTTCTTTTGAGTTTGTCGAAAGACATTCACTTTCTGTTTGCACTGTCCTTACTTTTTTGAATGTTTTTTTTTGAATGGATTGTTGCCAATTGTAAGACAGATGCACATTTACTGTTTTTATACATTTCTGTATTGCATTTTTTTTCTCGGTAAAAATTGTTATAAAAAAGAAAAGAAAAAAAAAATATGTGACCCTACATCCATACTCACACATAGGATGGGATTTAGATATGTCATCATTACTTTATCCACATACTGTATATATTATTTATTTATCTACTGTTCACTAATGATGATAGAATCATGTTTATACTCTACTACTGTACACATTTTTATTTGAATCTATCAGGAATAATGAAATTTAAAGTAGATGTCCAGTCTATTCCAACCTAAACTTAAACCTGCTCCCATCCCCATTCTAAGCCCTATAACTTCCCTGAAAAATGTCTACACCTACTCTTAGGGTGCTTCCACCCAGTCACGTGATCTCCTCAGCGGCCAGCTTTAGTAAAGAGAAGAGATCGCCAAGGGCTGCAATGCCTATGTGGTGACTTCACCCATAGATACTATTGGGCATCCATCGTCATCTGTCCCTCCCTTACCCTGAAGCCGATGCTGGGAGCCTATCATATGACTGGACCAGAGCTCCCATGGAATAGGTAAGTACACATCTTTCCTCTACAAGGTAATTAGAATAGGGCTTAAAATGGGGGTGGAAGCAGGTTTGAGTTTAGATAGGATTTGACTGGAATTCTAGTTTAGGGATTCAAGCCTTCAGATTCATGAATGGTATACTGTATGTATATATTTAAAAGAATGGATAACCTTGCAATTTGTCTGTTTTTTAAGGTGATTGCCGCTACAGATAAACATGTATCCTTACCAGTGATGGGAATAACGCCATTATAAGTAAATGGCATTACTAACGGCATTACTTTTGTCAGTAACGAGTAATCAAATTACAAACCCAAATCCAAAAAAAGTTGGGACACTGTACAAATTGTGAGTAAAAAAGGAATGGACTAATTTACAAATCTCATAAACTTATATTTTATTCACAATATAATATAGATAACATATCAAATGTTGAAAGTGAGACATTTTGAAATGTCATGCCAAATATTGGCTCATTTTGGATTTCATGAGAGCTACACATTCCAAAAAAGTTGGGACAGGTAGCAATAACATGCCAGAAAAGTTAATTGTACATATAAAGAACAGCTGGAGGACCAATTTGCAACTTATTAGGTCAATTGGCAACATGATTGGGTAAAAAAAGAGCCTCTCAGAGTGGCAGTGTCTCTCAGAAGTCAAGATGGGCAGAGGATCAACAATTCCCCCAATGCTGGGGCGAAAAATAGTGGAGCAATATCAGAAAGGAGTTTCTCAGAGAAAAATTTGAAAGAATTTGGAGTTATCATCATCTACAGTACATGATATCATCCAAAGATTCAGAGAATCTGGAACAATCTCTGTGCGTAAGGGTCAAGGCCGGAAAACCATACTGGATGCCTGTGATCTTCGGGCCCTTAGACGGCACTGCATCACATACAGGAATGCTACTGTAATGGAAATCACAACATAAGCTGAGGAATACTTCCAGAAAACATTGTCGGTGAACACAATCCACCGTGCCATTCACCGTTGCCAGCTAAAACTCTATAGGCCAAAAAAGAAGCCAAATCTAAACTTGATCCAGAAGCGCAGGCGTTTTCTCTGGGCCAAGGCTCGTTTAAAATGAACTGTGGCAAAGTGGAAAACTGGTCTGTGGTCAGACAAATCAAAATTTGAAGTTCTTTTTGGAAAACTGGGACACCATGTCATCCGGACTAAAGAGGACAAGGACAACCAAAGTTGTTCTAAGCGCTCAGTTCAGAAGCCTGCATCTCTGATGGTATGGGGTTGCATGAGTGCGTGTGGCATGGGCAGCTTACACATCTGGAAAGGCACCATCAATGCTGAAAGGTATATCCAAGTTCTAGAACAACATATGCTCCCATCCAGATGTTTTCTCTTGCAGGGAAGACCTTGCATTTTCCAACATGACAATGCCAGACCACATACTGCATCAATTACAACATCATGGCTGCGTAGAAGAAGGATCCGGGTACTGAAATGGCCAGCCTGTAGTCCAGATCTTTCACCTATAGAAAAATTTGGCGCATCATAAAGAGGAAGATGCAACAAAGAAGACCTAAGAGAGTTGAGCAACTAAAAACCTGTATTAGACAAGAATGGAACAACATTCCTATTCCTAAACTTGGACAACTTGTCTCCTCAGTCCCCAGACATTTGCAGACTGTTATAAAATGAAGAGGGGATGCCACACAGTGGTAAACATGGCCTTGTCCCAACTTTTTTGAGATGTGTTGATGTCATAAAATTTAAAATCAATCTATTTTTCCCTTAAAATGATACATTTTCTCAGTTTAAACATTTGATATGTCATCTATGTTGTATTCTGAATAAAATATTGAAATTTGAAACGTCCACATCATTGCATTCTGTTTTTAGTCAAAATTTGTACAGTGTCCCAACTTTTTTGGAATCGGGTTTATAATTACTTTTTCCCCCACGGTAACGCTGATCCCGTTACTAATGCAGCGTTACTGTAATTACAATTTATTGACTACCACTAGACATCTACCACCACTAGAGGGTAGTACAGTAGACTAGTACAAACTACTAACTTCTCTATGATTGTGATTGATGATCTGCTGACGTCACCCTGCCGCTGTCTGCTCCTTGTGGTACTGACTTTGAGAGACTCCTCTCTCTGACTGAGACCTGAGCAGTCCTGGTCCTGGATTTAAGTACAGCGCTACTGCTATGCAGCCAGCAGGTACCGTAATACCACCACCACCATGCAGCAGCCAGCAATACCACTAAGTAGTCAGATAGTCACAGGAGGTACCCCACCAGTGCCACACCACCAGCCACCACCACGCTGCAGGTACCACAAAAGTCACAAAAAATAAAATACCACTCAGTCAGGTACCAGTGTACCATCACGCAGCCAGCCGGTACCAATCAGCAGAAAATACCAATCAGGTAGCAGTGTGCCACACAGCTGGCCCAGTACTACTCAGCAAATACCCACTAAGGTACCACTCTTCAAATACCACTCTGGACCACTCAGCAAATACCACTCAGGTACCAGTGTCACTCAGCAAGTACCACTCAGCAAATACCACTCAGGTACCAGTGTACAACGCAGGTACCAGTGCCACTCAGCAAATACCACTCAGATACCACTCAGCAAATACCACTCAGGTACCAGTGCCACTCAGCAAATACCACTCAGGTACCAGTGTACAACGCAGCCGGTAACACTCAGCAATTACCACGCAGGTACCACTCAGCAAATACCACTCAGGTACCACTCAGGAATCAGGATTCACCACAGTACAGTACAGAGACAGTAGACAGTGCATATATCAAGAGCAAGGCTATAAAAACGCTCTTATGGAAGCCTCATCATCATTTCCATCACATTCATTAAACCATTAATATTATTATCACCAGTGCTGCATCTTGGCCTAGGCCAACAAGGCCCAGGCCTAGGGCAGCACTTTGCAGGGGGAGGCAGCAAAAAAGCTGCACCCCGCACAAAACAAAACAGCCTTCTCCCAGCTTCTGCACAAAAAGGGTCCCTGCCGGCTTGCGCTACACTTTTAGTATAGTGCCAGTCTTATGGGGCAAATTGGACCGGGGGGCAGGGTCCAGGAAATATAAAGGCAACCAATAAATAAAAATGGGGATTTAGTCCTACTCTATTGACCATATTGTGCTCAAGCCCACCACTACATCAAAGTACCCCATTGTCAGTGGATCCTACACTATCCATAAAATGAAGGATGAATCCAGACTCTCTAAACCATTGGAGATGTTTACTCCTTACTGGGAGAGATGTGCAACTGCACTATAAGGGACTCCTCCTATATCTGCTTGCTAGTGGACACTGATAACAAAGTACAGGTGTGGGAGGGTGGGCTGCTCAACCTCAGAAGTCTGGTCATTTTATGGATAGTGTAGGACCCACTGACAATGGGGTATTTTGACGTAGTGGTGGGCTTGAGCACGATATGGCCATATGGTGGGACTAAATCCCCATTTTTATTTATTGATCGCCTTTAGATTTGATAGTCATTTCTTTTGCATGTGTGCGCTATTCTCTGTAAATATGCATGTTGCTTGGTTTTCATAGCTGCACCAGCTTTAGAAATGCATGTTCAGGGTGTGCCCTCTCCCAGCTCTTTGTTTGGCAGGGTCCAGGAGGCAAGTCAGTCTGGCAGCCCCATAAAGCGGTCACACTGCTTCCTCCCGGTATGATAATACTGGCTGGTGAGGACTTTTGGACAGACCGCAGGCCGCCGACCACACTTAATACAACTGGCCTGACAGCCGCCAATGCTAATAAGTGTGGCACTGCAGCCTAATGCTCCGCCTACCATCCTCCGCCCCCAGGTATGGCAGGCATCATGTCAATAATATCATTTAATTTCTTTAAACATCCTTGTACTTGAGCGAGAATATTGAATTGCATCATATACAATTAACACTTTTAATTGTAAATGATGGCAATAATATTTTGGACCCGCTTACCTCATATGTGTGATCGCAATATGTCACTGGGTTAGTAAGATTACTCAAATCTTATAAGATATTTGGACTTGTGTTTGCTGCCACTGAATATTTCACTTATTTATATAATGCACTGATAGGCTGCACTGGTTGCCACTGATGAGGCTGCACTGATAGGCTGCACTGGTTGCCACTGATGAGGCTGCACTGATATGCTGCACTAATGAGGCTACACTGATTAGCACTGACGAAGCTGAACTTATGGGAACTGATGAGGCTGCACTGATAGACTGTGGTTGTGGTCTGTTGTTTACAGATGACAGGGTGGGTCATAAACAGGAAAGGGTATGGCCTATACAGGAAGGGGTGGGTCATATTTGAATTAAGGGGTGCCCAAGTTTAGTCAGGCCTAGGGCAGCACAAAACCTAAATACACCACTGATTATCACAAGTCCTTTGAGAGATTTTTTTGTGTTACTGCTGTTCGGTTCACACACATGCACAGACACAGTCGCACACACCGACAACGACCAGGAGTCAGAGCGATGGCAAATCCAATGAGTTCAAAGGTAACTTTGGCAAACTGGAAGTATAAGCACTACTTGTCCCTTGTTGAGGTGAAAGGCAAGAATGTTTATGTAACGTGAAACTTATGCACAGGAAATAAGAGTCTCTCCACGTCGGTGGCAAGTAATTAAAATTTAATGAAGCACCTTACATCATCTCATGCCGCCACAAAACTAGTGGCTAAGACAGCTGATAACGTGAGCTCTGCTATCAAAGGAGGAGATGGAGCCACGACATCAAAGCAACTGTAACTTGATTTTTTACCACCGCAAACTCGTATAACGCAGACAGAATTAAACAAAATAATTTCCAGATGTATAGTTAAGGAGATGCTGCCATTGTCGACAGTTGAGTCGGATTCTTTCGGGGCAATCATTGCAAAAATACCTGTGAGACAGGGGGTAGGCCCGCCACGCAAAAATACTTTTTCAAAGTACATAGATGCCTAGTATGCCAGAATGAATGACGACCTCAAAAAGACCTTTGAACATGTAGACTGTATTTCCACAACAGCCGATATTTGGACAACACATAATAAAAGCTATCTTGGCGTAACTGCGCATTGGATAAATCCAAACAGCATGAAGCGAGGGAAAGTAGCACTAGCATGCAGAAGATTCAAGGGTCGTCATACTCATGACATTATTGCAATTGAGCTTGACAACATTCACTCATCCTATGGCATATCCCATAAAATGACATCAACTGTCAAGGATTATGGCTCCAATTTCATCAAGGCCTTTAAAATATACCAGCAGCTAGTCAAGGAGGAGTACACTGAGGAGGATGATGATGAGGAGGTGACTGTTATGGACATTAATAATTAATTGCAAAATGGTGGTGATGATGATAGTGGTGAAATTGTGATCACTTTGCAGCCACATCAGAGGTGTGCTGCTCACACTTTAAATCTTGTTTAATGTACTGATCTTGACAAGTGGTTACTGTCAAAAACCACAAACAAAAGCAATATACAGAAGCGCTACGGCAAAATGTACAGGCTTATGGAACATGGCTAGTCGTTCAACGGTGGCTGCAGAGACCGTGGATGACATAGTTGCAAAGAAGCTGATGGTCCCTTGCAGTACAAGATGGAATTCATTTTATGATGTCCTGGCTCAAATCTGTGAGATTCCCAGGGGTGAACTGAACAACATCTTGTCCAAGTTTAGGATGACAGCCATCACAGAACGAGAACATGAGTTCATCAGGGAGTACTGTACTGCCATGAGGCCACTTACAGTAGCCTTAGACATTCTTCAGGGAGAAGACAACTGTTTCCACGGTACACTCCTACCCACACTGGAGACACTGATTTTCAAGACCTTGGAACTGAAGAGTGGCCGGCAAATCCTAGTTGACCTTCCAGAGGAAGTTGTGACAGTAAGAACTTGAATTCATAAATCTCTTTAACCAGTCACAAAGAATTGCATCTTATTTTATTTATTTCTCCCCACACTCCAAAGACATGCTGGTAGTGGTAGGCTAACTGGCTGCTGTCTAAATTGGCCCTAGTATGTGTATGTGTAATGAATAATTAGCCACTATGTATAGTGGCTACCTACAGCGCTTGCCTATAATATATAAATACTCAATAAATGCAATTATTCCATAAATTCATATTAAGTGCATAGTTGCATGAATGGTAACAATAATAGTGCTCTGTGTCTCTATAGATATAATAGCAATGTATCAAATAAATAAATAAATAATGGTGATAGGTGATTTGTGACAATAATAATAAGTCCAAAAAAATGTATAAAGTTCTTTTGCAAAATTAAAGTGTAGGTGCTGGAAGCAATATTCCCCACCAGCCATGTGGTGTCTAGACTTCACCCACCAATATCCAAAGGTTGCTATTAGAGTTGAGCGGACACCTGGATGTCCGTGTTCGGCGGGTTCGGCCGAACTTGAAAAAAAAGTCCGGGTCCGTGTCCCGGACTTTTTCCAAACTTTACCCGGACACCGAACCCCATTGAAGTCAATGGGGACCCAAACTTTCAGGCACTAAAATGGCTCTAAAACACCAATGGAAAGGGCTAGAGTGCTGCAAATGGCAGCAAAACGTTGTTAAGAGCATGGCAAGTGCTCTGCAAACAAATGTGGATAGGGAAATAACTTAAAACAACCAAAAAAAACCCAGAAATATAAAACAATGTTCTTCATCTGTGAAGGACGAGGCCCATATGGAGTAGGAGGGAGGTTGAGGTGGTGGTGGATGTGGCAGTGTCATAGGCGTGCGCACAGGGTGTGCCGGGTGTGCCTGGGCACACCCTAAGCACCTAGGGCACATTAGCATTATCGCTCTGTTTGCCAGTGAGGAGATGGGAAAGATCTCCCTCTGACCTGCTCTGCCATAAGAGAAGTGCCACACACTTCTATTTCACTTTGCCAGCAGGGAGAGTAATGTATCGGGGCCATGTACATGTAGGAAAACACATGCATGTGTATTTAAACTTTGGGGTGCACACCCTAATGCAATAGGCTGCGCACACCTATGGGCGGTGTAGGTGGAAGCGGCGGTGGAGGAGGACGAGGTAGCCAACACTGCTTTTTTTCAGTCATTTTTAATGAGGGTACACCCCAAAAGAGTGAGAAAGAGCAAAAATAGAACAATGGCTGGGTAAGGTCGGTATCCATCGCTATTCTGCACAAGGTACGGAAAAGTCCCGTGGGATCCATGCCTGGTTCATTTTAATGAACGTGAGCTTGTCCACATTGTCTCTGGACAGGCGGCTGCGCTTGTCTGTGATAACGCCCCCAGCCGTGCTAAATACCCGTTCAGATAATGCACTGGCTGCAGGGCATGCCAGCACCTCCAAGGCGTAAAGGGCAAGCTCAGGCCATGTGCCCAATTTGGAGACCCAGAAGTTGAAGGGGGCAGACCCGTCATTCACTACATGTAGGCGTGGGCACACATACTGCTCCACCATGTTGGTGAAATGCTGCCTCCTGCTAAGATGTTCCATATGAGCTGCTGGTGCTGCTGTTTGTTGTGGCTTGCTGACAAAGCTTTTCCACATTTCGGCCATGCTAACCCTGCCTTCTGAGGTGCTGGCGGTGCCCTGGTTGCGTTGGCGACCTCTTCCTCCTCCTCCTCCTCTGCCTTGTGCTTCCACTGTGGCCACGCTGTCAGGTTGGAATGCCAGCAGCATCGCGTCTACCAGCGTGCGCTTTTACTCGCGCATCTTGCGATCGCGCTCCAGTGAGTGAATTAAGGACGGTACGTTGTCCTTGTAACGGGGATCCAGCAGCGTGGCCACCCAGTAATCAGCACAAGTTAGAATGTGGGCAACTCGTCGGTCGTTGTGGAGACACTGCAGCATGTAATTGCTCATGTGTGCCAGGCTGCCCAGAGGCAACGAAAGGCTGTCCTCTGTGGGAGGTGTATCGTCTGTGTCCTCTGTATCCCCCCAGCCACGCACCAGTGATGGCCATGAGCTGGCCTGGGTGCCACCCTGCTGTGAACATGGTCCCATCTCCTCCTCCATCTCCTCCTCCTCATCCTCCTCATCCTCCAGAACTGTGCCCCTGCTGGACAATTGTGTCCCTGGCGTTTGTGTGTGCAGGAACCCACCCTCGGAGCCCCTTGCGAATGACTGCCCTGAAAGCCTTGGAAATGTTACCTCTTCATCCTCCTCCTCCTCCTTCTCCTCCTCATCCTGTGCCACATCCTCTTCCATCATCGCCCGAATTGTTTTTTGAAGGAGGCATAGAAGTGGGATAGTTAAGCTGACAATGGCGTCATCGGCACTGGCCATGTTGGTGGAGTACTCAAAACAGCGCAACAAGGCACACAGGTCTCGCATGGAGGCCCAGTTATTGGTGGTGAAGTGGTGCTGTTCCGCAGAGCGACTCACGTGTGCGTGCTGCAGCTGAAATTCCACTATGGCCTGCTGCTGCTCGCACAGTCTTTCCAGCATGTGCAAGGTGGAGTTCCACCTTGTGGGCATGTCACATATGAGGCGGTGAGCGGGAAGGCCGAAGTTACGCTGCAGCGCTGACAGGCGAGCAGCAGCAGGGTGAGAACGCCGAAAGTGCGCACAGACGGCCCGCACTTTCTGCAGCAGCTCTGACATATCGGGGTAATTTTTAAGGAACCTCTGCACCACCAAATTCAGCACATGCGCCAGGCAAGGGATGTGCGTCAAACCGGCTAGGCCCAGAGCTGCTATGAGATTTCTCCCGTTATCGCACACCACCAGGCCGGGCTTGAGGCTCGCTGGCAGCACCACTCATTTGTCTGCTGTTCCATGCTCCTCCACAACTCCTGCGCGGTGTGTGGTTTTCCCCCAAACCGGCAAGTTTTAAAACTGCCTGCTGTCGTTTACCCCTGGCCGTGCTGAAGTTGGTGGTGAAGGTGTTACGCTGACCAGATGAGGAGGCGGTAGAGGATGAGGAAGCGGAGTAGGAGGAGTTAGGAACAGGAGGCAAACTGAAGCGCCCTGCAATCCTTGGCGGTGGAAGGAGATGCGCCAAACAAATTTAAAAGGTGTATCTCACACGTACCGATACAGACTATGCCGTAATTTAATTTTTTACACTCCAAAAGGGTGTATATTGAATAGCGGAATAGGAAAAATTTTATAATACGGTGTATCTCACACGTACAAACACAGACTAGGCCCGATTACAATTTTTTGTACCCTAAAGGCAGGATGAGGAAGAGGAGTAGTAGGAGTTGGGAACAGGAGGCAAACTGAAGCGCCCTGCAATCCTCGGCGGTGGAAGGAGATGCGCCAAACTAATTTAAAAAGGTGTATCTCACATGTACCGATACAGACTATGCCGTAATTTAATTTTTTACACTCAAACAGGGTGTATATTGAATAGCAGAATAGGAAAAATTTTACAAAACGGTGTATCTCACACGTACAAACACAAACTAGGCCCCGATTACTATTTTTTGTACCCTAAAGGCAGGATGAGGAAGAGGAGTAGGAGGAGTTGGAAAAAGGAGGCAAACTGAAGCGCCCTGCAATCCTCGGCGGTGGAAGGAGATGCGCCAAACAAATTTAAAAAGGTGTATCTCACATGTACCGATACAGACTATGCCGTAATTTAATTTTTTACACTCAAACAGGGTGTATATTGAATAGCGGAATAGGAAAAATTTTACAAAACGGTGGTGTATCTCACACGTACAAACCCAGACTTGGCCCAAATTACTATTTTTTGTACCCCCAAAGGCAGGATGAGGAGTAGGAGGAGTTCGGTACAGGCAGGAGGCACACTGAAGCACCCTCAAATCCTCGGCAGTATGAGATGCGCCCCAAAAATTGGAAAGGTGTATCTCACACGTACCGATACAGACTATCCCGCAATTTAATTGTTTTTACCCAAAGGTGTAGATTGAATAGCGGAATAGAAAATATGATATCAAAAGGTGTATGTATCTCACACGTAGAGACCCAGACTAGGCCCAAATTACTATTTTTTGTACCCCCAAAGGCAGGATGAGGAGTAGGAGGAGTACGGTACAGGCAGGAGGCACACTGAAGCACCCTCAAATCCTCGGCAGTATGAGATGCACCCCAAAAATTGGAAAGGTGTATCTCACACGTACCGATACAAACTATCCCGCAATTTAATTGTTTTTACCCAAAGGTGTAGATTGAATATTAAAAAAGAGTAGCGCGCAAATGCAAAAGAAATAACTACCAAATCTGAAGACAATCCATAAATAAAAATGGGGGTTTGGTCCCACCATATGGCCATATCGTGCTCAAGCCCACTACTGCGTCAAAGTACCCCATTATCAGTGGGTCCTACACTATCCATGAAAAAGAGATGAATCCAGCCTTTCTTACCCTTGGAGATAATACTCCTTGCTGGGAAGGATGTGCAAATGCACTACAGGGGACTCTTCCTATATCCACTTGATGGTGGACACTGATTGAGTACAGGTGTGTGTGGGGGGTGGGGAGGGTTGCTCAACCTCGATAGTCTGGTCAGACCGAATACATAATAAACAGGCAAAAAATTTGGGGGAGCATACCCATGTATTTCTAAAGCTGCTGCAGCTATGAACCAAGACACATGTATATTAAAAAAGAGTAGCGCGCAAATGCAAAAGAAATAACTACCAAATCTGAAGACAATCCATAAATAAAAATGGGGGTTTGGTCCCACCATATGGCCATATCGTGCTCAAGCCCACTACTGCGTCAAAGTACCCCATTATCAGTGGGTCCTACACTATCCATGAAAAAGAGATGAATCCAGCCTTTCTTACCCTTGGAGATAATACTCCTTGCTGGGAAGGATGTGCAAATGCACTACAGGGGACTCTTCCTATATCCACTTGATGGTGGACACTGATTGAGTACAGGTGTGTGTGGGGGGTGGGGAGGGTTGCTCAACCTCGATAGTCTGGTCAGACCGAATACATAATAAACAGGCAAAAAATTTGGGGGAGCATACCCATGTATTTCTAAAGCTGCTGCAGCTATGAACCAAGACACATGTATATTAAAAAAGAGTAGCGCGCAAATGCAAAAGAAATAACTACCAAATCTGAAGACAATCCATAAATAAAAATGGGGGTTTGGTCCCACCATATGGCCATATCGTGCTCAAGCCCACTACTGCGTCAAAGTACCCCATTATCAGTGGGTCCTACACTATCCATGAAAAAGAGATGAATCCAGCCTTTCTTACCCTTGGAGATAATACTCCTTGCTGGGAAGGATGTGCAAATGCACTACAGGGGACTCTTCCTATATCCACTTGATGGTGGACACTGATTGAGTACAGGTGTGTGTGGGGGGTGGGGAGGGTTGCTCAACCTCGATAGTCTGGTCAGACCGAATACATAATAAACAGGCAAAAAATTTGGGGGAGCATACCCATGTATTTCTAAAGCTGCTGCAGCTATGAACCAAGACACATGTATATTAAAAAAGAGTAGCGCGCAAATGCAAAAGAAATAACTACCAAATCTGAAGACAATCCATAAATAAAAATGGGGGTTTGGTCCCACCATATGGCCATATCGTGCTCAAGCCCACTACTGCGTCAAAGTACCCCATTATCAGTGGGTCCTACACTATCCATGAAAAAGAGATGAATCCAGCCTTTCTTACCCTTGGAGATAATACTCCTTGCTGGGAAGGATGTGCAAATGCACTACAGGGGACTCTTCCTATATCCACTTGATGGTGGACACTGATTGAGTACAGGTGTGTGTGGGGGGTGGGGAGGGTTGCTCAACCTCGATAGTCTGGTCAGACCGAATACATAATAAACAGGCAAAAAATTTGGGGGAGCATACCCATGTATTTCTAAAGCTGCTGCAGCTATGAACCAAGACACATGTATATTAAAAAAGAGTAGCGCGCAAATGCAAAAGAAATAACTACCAAATCTGAAGACAATCCATAAATAAAAATGGGGGTTTGGTCCCACCATATGGCCATATCGTGCTCAAGCCCACTACTGCGTCAAAGTACCCCATTATCAGTGGGTCCTACACTATCCATGAAAAAGAGATGAATCCAGCCTTTCTTACCCTTGGAGATAATACTCCTTGCTGGGAAGGATGTGCAAATGCACTACAGGGGACTCTTCCTATATCCACTTGATGGTGGACACTGATTGAGTACAGGTGTGTGTGGGGGGTGGGGAGGGTTGCTCAACCTCGATAGTCTGGTCAGACCGAATACATAATAAACAGGCAAAAAATTTGGGGGAGCATACCCATGTATTTCTAAAGCTGCTGCAGCTATGAACCAAGACACATGTATATTAAAAAAGAGTAGCGCGCAAATGCAAAAGAAATAACTACCAAATCTGAAGACAATCCATAAATAAAAATGGGGGTTTGGTCCCACCATATGGCCATATCGTGCTCAAGCCCACTACTGCGTCAAAGTACCCCATTATCAGTGGGTCCTACACTATCCATGAAAAAGAGATGAATCCAGCCTTTCTTACCCTTGGAGATAATACTCCTTGCTGGGAAGGATGTGCAAATGCACTACAGGGGACTCTTCCTATATCCACTTACGCAGTAGTGGGCTTGAGCACGATATGGCCATATGGTGGGACCAAACCCCCATTTTTATTTATGGATTGTCTTCAGATTTGGTAGTTATTTCTTTTGCATTTGCGCGCTACTCTTTTTTAATATACATGTGTCTTGGTTCATAGCTGCAGCAGCTTTAGAAATACATGGGTATGCTCCCCCAAATTTTTTGCCTGTTTATTATGTATTCGGTCTGACCAGACTATCGAGGTTGAGCAACCCTCCCCACCCCCCACACACACCTGTACTCAATCAGTGTCCACCATCAAGTGGATATAGGAAGAGTCCCCTGTAGTGCATTTGCACATCCTTCCCAGCAAGGAGTATTATCTCCAAGGGTAAGAAAGGCTGGATTCATCTCTTTTTCATGGATAGTGTAGGACCCACTGATAATGGGGTACTTTGACGCAGTAGTGGGCTTGAGCACGATATGGCCATATGGTGGGACCAAACCCCCATTTTTATTTATGGATTGTCTTCAGATTTGGTAGTTATTTCTTTTGCATTTGCGCGCTACTCTTTTTTAATATACATGTGTCTTGGTTCATAGCTGCAGCAGCTTTAGAAATACATGGGTATGCTCCCCCAAATTTTTTGCCTGTTTATTATGTATTCGGTCTGACCAGACTATCGAGGTTGAGCAACCCTCCCCACCCCCCACACACACCTGTACTCAATCAGTGTCCACCATCAAGTGGATATAGGAAGAGTCCCCTGTAGTGCATTTGCACATCCTTCCCAGCAAGGAGTATTATCTCCAAGGGTAAGAAAGGCTGGATTCATCTCTTTTTCATGGATAGTGTAGGACCCACTGATAATGGGGTACTTTGACGCAGTAGTGGGCTTGAGCACGATATGGCCATATGGTGGGACCAAACCCCCATTTTTATTTATGGATTGTCTTCAGATTTGGTAGTTATTTCTTTTGCATTTGCGCGCTACTCTTTTTTAATATACATGTGTCTTGGTTCATAGCTGCAGCAGCTTTAGAAATACATGGGTATGCTCCCCCAAATTTTTTGCCTGTTTATTATGTATTCGGTCTGACCAGACTATCGAGGTTGAGCAACCCTCCCCACCCCCCACACACACCTGTACTCAATCAGTGTCCACCATCAAGTGGATATAGGAAGAGTCCCCTGTAGTGCATTTGCACATCCTTCCCAGCAAGGAGTATTATCTCCAAGGGTAAGAAAGGCTGGATTCATCTCTTTTTCATGGATAGTGTAGGACCCACTGATAATGGGGTACTTTGACGCAGTAGTGGGCTTGAGCACGATATGGCCATATGGTGGGACCAAACCCCCATTTTTATTTATGGATTGTCTTCAGATTTGGTAGTTATTTCTTTTGCATTTGCACGCTACTCTTTTTTAATATACATGTGTCTTGGTTCATAGCTGCAGCAGCTTTAGAAATACATGGGTATGCTCCCCCAAATTTTTTGCCTGTAGATTGAATAGCGGAATAGAAAATATGATATAAAATTGGTGATTTATCAATAGCACATGTGAACAGCAGTGTCTTATATCAGTCAGCTCTGCTGCAGGCTATGGATGAAAAAAAAAAAAGAAAATTCCCCTTTTAAGTTTGTAATTTTTAACTAGATTAGTACAGACTATGCCACAATTTAATTTTTTTAACCCAAGGGTGTATATTGCATAGTGGAATAGAAAAAAGTGTATAACTTTTGAAATCACTCAATAATAGCACATGTGAACACAGCAGTGTATTATCACAGTCAGCACAGCAGCACTGAAGGAAAAACGCAGCACACAACTGACTGATAAAAAATACTTTTTTCTCCCTCCTCCTCAGTGGGCAAAAAGATTGTGTTCACACCACCCCACACACAGCAAAATCGATGTGGACCACTGACACCTGCCTATCTCCAGACTCTCCCTAAAAGGATCGATAAGATCGGTCACTGCCGGCACTGCAAACCCCCCCCCCACACAGCAAAATCGATTGTAGAACACTGACCCTAAATATCTCCAGCCTCTCCCTAAAAGGATTGATAAGATCGGTCACTGCCGGCACTGCAACCCCCCCCCCCACACAGCAAAATCGATTTTAGAACACTGACCCTAAATATCTCCAGCCTCTGCCTAAAATGCCTATATCTCGCCCTGCCTGCAGCACTCCGACCTGTCCCTCAATTCTTTTCGGACACAATATGATTTTTGCCTGTCTGTCCCTAATCAGCAGCCAGCACGTATGATGTGTGCTCTGTCCCTGTACTACAGCATAATGACGCAGCGGCGCTCGGTCTCGAACTTATAAAGACTTGGTCACATGCTTCAGATGGCCAATCACAGCTACTAATACATTTGTAGGCATGGCTGGGATGGCTTAAGGCACACCAGTTAAACGCTTGTTGATTGGCTGTTGAAAGCCCGCCATTAAAAGCGCGCCAATACATACAAACCCGGAAATAAAATGACCGAACACGGATTTTTACCCGAACATACAGTAAAGTGTTCGGGTAACAAAAATCCAATTATTCGGTACGAACACGAATAATACAGTCCGTGTTCACTTAACACTAGTTGCTATAGATGGGTCACTCACCAGATGTTGTTGGTCTTGACTACTGTATAGCATCAAGACCATATAGCGCTTAGGTGGTCACCCTAACAAAAATGGTGTTGAATCTCCTGTGTAGTCATTTGGCCCAGGTACGGTGATCTGTCCCACTTTCCTCACTCGCAGCGCAGGTGAAAGACAAAGGGAAGAGAAACTCAGGATAGTGTAGTATGTATAAAACCTTTATTACCCATGCATGGGTTAAAATAGTCCGCAATGGTAACAGAAGAGGAGAAGAGGAGGATCAGGGTAAGTATAACATGTTTGTTATTTTAAAACAAAAAAACCCAAACCTTTTTTATTACTTTAAGTATAACTAAAGTCAAAACTTTTTTTCAGCTTTGGATAGAGTAGCGATGGATTAGAACCCCTATTAGGTTTTATTGCTGTGTCCCCATTAGGGAGATTCATCCTCTCTATTTGTCCTGCTTACCATTATCATTGAAAGTGAAAGTAAAAGAAAATCCCAAATTTTGAGTTGTCCGCAGGAAAGTGATAAAGGGGAAATCTTCCAATGGAGACACTAGTTCTGGTTTCCTCTCACCTTCTGTTTTGGCTATGGGACAAGAAGTGAAGGTATCTACCCCCCAGTTGGACACAGATGGCAAAGAATAAATAAATAAATAAATAACATGGCCTATAACCCCTCACTTTCTGTATCCAAACTAAAAAAAAAAAAAAAAAGTTTTAACTGTAAATCTACTTTACGGTATTATTGAATAGTTTACCTTAAAGTAATATTTGAATTCGTATTTTTCTTTTTAGATAAATACTTTTTTATCAAATTTTTATTGTATTAAATGTAGAGACACAACCTGATTTAACCGTTTTTTTTTAAATTGCCTAAAATAGACAGTGCTGTCAGACGGAGTGAGAAGAGAAAGCGGCAGAGGATGTATAATTAGGTAAGTGACTACCGATGTCAGGGAGTTACATTTTACTGCCACTGCATTGACCACCAATGCAGGGGAAGGGGTTTAAATTGCACTGCTACTACACTGATTGACAATGCAGGGAAGCAGGGTAAATATCACTGCCACTGCATTGACCACCAATGGGGAAGGGGTTATAATTCTTTGCTACTTAACCTGACCCCCAATGTGCAGGGATTATTTTTCACTGTAATGCACTGTTACCCAATGCTTAGGGGTTTAGGCTACATTGCCACTGGAAAGCCCACCAACATTGTGGATTTAAATTTCAAAAAAGTGCCAATGCACTGACCACCAATGCAGAGGGGTTACATTTCACTGCCACTGCACTGACCATCCTATGCAAAGGGGTTAAATATCACTGCCACACATTGATAACCAATGCACAGGAGTAGAATTTCACTGACCATCAATGGGGAGATTTAACCACTTAAGGACCAGAAGGTTTTACCCCCTAATGACCAGGCCATTTTTTGCAATTTGGCACTGTGCAACTTTAACTGGTAATTGTGCAGTCACGCAATGCTGTACCAAAATGAAATGTATGTTCTTTTTTCCCCACAAGTGGAGCTTTCTTTTAGTGGTATTTGATCACCACTGGGAGCTTTATTTTTTGCAATATAAATGGAAAAATACTGACATTTTTGAGAAAAAAATATATTTTTCTAATTGTTCTTATAAAAAATATCCAATAAACTCAATCTTTGTCATACATTTAGGCTAAAATATATTTAGCTATTTGGTAAAAAAAAAAAAAAAAAAAAAAGGATTGTAATAAGCGTATATTTATCGGTTTGCGTAAAAGTTATAGTGTCTACAAAGTATGGTATATTTACTGGAATTTACACAGCTTTTACTTTCTGACTGCCTATCTCATTTATTGAAGTGCTAAAATGCTCATTTAACTTCCTCACTACTTGTCACAGTTTCGGAGGCCCTGAAATGCCAAGATAGCACAAAACCCTCCCAAATTACCCCTTTCGGAAGGTAGACACCCCAAGCTATTTGCTGAGGCATGTTGAGTCCATGGAATTATTTATGTTTTTGCCATAGACTTCTGTAAAATTACAAAATTGTATTCATTTTTTTTACACAAAGTTATTACTAAATGATTTATTGCTCAAACATGCCATGCATATATGTGGAATTACACCCCAAAATACATTCTGCTGCTTCTCCTGAGTATGGGGATACCACAAGTGTGAGACTTTTTGGCAGTCTAGCCGCGTACAGGACCCTGAAAACCAATCACCGCCTTCAGGCTTTTTATGGGCGTAAATTGCTAATTTCACTTCCTCACTACCTATCTCCGTTTTGGAGGCCCTGAAATGCCAATATAGCACAAACCCCAAATTAACCCTTTTCAGGAAAGCAGACACCCCAAGCTATTTGTTAATAGGCATGGTGAGTATTTTGCAGATCTCAAATGTATTTTTTCTTTTCTTTTTCCATTTTCAAAACTTCCACATATACCCATGGCATGTGTGAGCAATATAAAATTTAAGTGACAACTTTGTGTAAAAAAAAAAATGTTTGTCATTTTCCAGAAACGTGTGGCAGAACATAAAATATTCAATGGACTCAACATGCCTCTCAGCAAATAGCTTGGGGTGTCTACCTTCTGATAAGGGATCCTTTGGGGAGGGGGGGGGGGAGGGTTGAGCTATCTTGACATTTCAGGGCCTATAAAACTGTGATGGGTAGTAAAGAAGTGAAATGAGCAATTTAGGTCTTTTAACATCCTGAAGGTGGTGACTGGTTTTCGGCACCCGTATGTGGTTAGACTCCCAAAAAGTCTCACATATGCGGTATCCCCGTACTCAGGAGAAGCAGCAGACTTGTGGCAAAACATAAAATATTCCATGGACTCAACAAGCCTCTCAGCAAATAGCTTGGGTTTGTGTCAGTGTTTGAACTGTCCTGCCATTTTCTACCCAATATTAGAAGCTTAAGCCACACATCACTCTTCTAACCACTTGAAGACCAAGCCTTTTCTGCCAATTTTTTGCTTACATGAAAAATTAATTTTTTTACTTTGAACCACAGAACATTACATATTTTTTAAAGCAGAGGCCCTACAGAATAAAATGGTGGGTGTTGCAATTTTTTTTTTTGTCACACAGTATTTGCACAGCGATTTTCCAATATACATTTTTTTGGAAAAAGAAACACTTTTTTTAAATTTAATGCACAAAAACACAATATATTGCCCAATTGTTTGGTATGGTATAAAATATAATCTTATTCCCAGTGCATAGTTACCAAACATGACATACTTTAAAATTGTGCACGCCCGTCCAGTGGCGACAAACTATGTACATTTTTAAAAGCCTTAAAAGCCTTTACAGGTTACCATTTTAGATTTACAGAGGAGGTCTACTACTAGAATTACTGCCCCCGATCTGACGTTTGCGGTGATACCTCACATGCATGGTGCAATTGCTGTTTACATACGACACAAGACCGATACTTGCAATCGCCTTGGCGTGGAGTGCTTCCTGAGGGCTCCAAGCACTCCACCAGACACCATAACCACCTCAGACCCCATGAACAGCCGCAGCTTGGTTGGGGTCTTGCCGTCCCCTACCCACCCTGGACCTACGACAAGGCTCCAGCTTCCCGTGGGTGAACCTCTTTCCCCAGAGAGTGAAGCAGGAACAAGCTCTTACAAGAGCTTAGAGATTATTCCAGCTTCCAAGGAACTCTGTAGCTTTTGCGGGTGCTGGGCAGAGGTTGGTAGCACTCTGCCCTGTTGCCAGCACTTCTGCTGGAACATTAACTGAAAAGTCAGTGGCCTTGCACACATCTTCCTTGGTCACCAATTGTTGCAGGCAGAGGTCAGCAGCAATAGGCCTGGATGCGCGCTCTTCTGCTGTAGGCTCATTGGGACTCTCCTCCTCAGCAGAAAAATCTATTAAATCCCCAGTCTCTGGAATTGCTGAAAGTCCAGGGCATGGGCTGGTGGCACTTGGGCCCAGTGCCAACACTTTGGCAGGTGACTTATCATCCATATCATCCTCCGATGAAAAGTCAATTGCATCTGTGATCTGTGGTTGGGGAATGAAGATGGCTTCCTCTTCTCCCACACCTTTATCCAGTGGCTGGACAGATGCATTCCTCCATCCACGCTCGTCCTGTGCAGAAACAGGTTCGTCCAGGTTAGTCAGCACTTGCTGTATCCGCCATAAGACCTCCGCATCCAAGACTGTGGGTGCAGGTGAGCAAAGCACACTATTGTAAGAAAAAGTAGGGATAGTGGCGCTGCCTATATGGATTTAGATATAGTAAGGTAAAAACTCTAGTGGTTAAAAATGTGTAAAGTGCCTAAGTGCTAACATTGATATGTGCAATAATATAATATATATACACCAATGCAGAAATATAATCCTAAACATCAAATTAGTGCAAATACGCAAGTGCAATGTGTTAAAGTGCCTTCAAGAATATTGAAAGTGACTGGTGCAAGAAATTATATGTGATAAGTAACATACATAGACAATAGGTTACCAATTAATATAACCAATATTAATAAAATACATGCAATCTTAAGGTGTTTTGAAAAAAGTGCTATATAGTGTAAGAAACCCCAAAATTACCACCTACACTGGTAAAGGGGTAGTGTAAAATGCCAACAGAAACCAGTCCAAAATCTATACAGCTCGCAAAGTCCAGTAAAGGATCTAGTAAAAAAGTCTATATGTCACATGCAGTGACCACAGGCAAACATAGGTTGAAATAGGTGACAACACTCGGGTGACAACTCTCTGGTGATTGCTAGATGAAGAATAACCCCGTGGTGGGTGGTAAGGTGCTAGGATATCCCTCCAGTGGAAAGGCACACTTACCAGAAACACCCACCCCACACAGGGGTATAGAGCGGGTGTTTAAATGGGTCTAGCAGCCCAGCGATATCCTCCTATGCCTAGATGGGAGCGTGTGCCGAAGGCCTGGCTGGTCCTAGTATGGATATCTCCTGGTTTGGTCCCCCGTGTGTTTTCCTGATCCCTCAATTCCACTCCCGATAATTATGCCAGAAAGTAAATGGTGGACATAGTGTAATTCCGTAAGGTAATTTATTTAGCAAAAAAATGTACAGAGGTACTCACATTGAGCAGGTAAAATCGAGCATGGAAGTGTATCTGAGCGCTTGCGATCCAAGCCTCGATACCATACGAGTAAACCGGAAATGACTCGACACCCCGTACGCGTTTCGTAGCTAGTACGTCATCAGCAGCCTGGGCGGAGCACACAGAGATCAGGAAAACACACGGGGGACCAAACCAGGAGATATCCATACTAGGACCAGCCAGACCTTCGACACACGCTCCCATCTAGGCATAGGAGGATATCGCTGGGCTGCTAGACCCATTTAAACACCCGCTCTATACCCCTGTGTGGGGTGGGTGTTGCAATTTTTTTTTTTTTGTCACACAGTATTTGCACAGCGATTTTCCGATTTTCCAATATACATTTTTTTGGAAAAAGAAACACTTTTTTTAAATTTAATGCACAAAAACACAATATATTGCCCAATTGTTTGGTATGGTATAAAATATAATCTTATTCCCAGTGCATAGTTGCCAAACATAACATACTTTAAAATTGTGCACGCCCGTCCAGTGGCGACAAACTATGTACATTTTTAAAAGCCTTAAAAGCCTTTACAGGTTACCATTTTAGATTTACAGAGGAGGTCTACTACTAGAATTACTGCCCCCGATCTGACGTTTGCGGTGATACCTAGCATGCATGGTGCAATTGCTGTTTACATACGACACGAGACCGATACTTGCAATCGTCTTGGCGTGGAGTGCTTCCTGAGGGCTCCAAGCACTCCACCAGACACCATAACCACCTCAGACCCCATGAACAGCCGCAGCTTGGTTGGGGTCTTGCCGTCCCCTACCCACCCTGGACCTACGACAAGGCTCCAGGTTCCCGTGGGTGAACCTCTTTCCCCAGAGAGTGAAGCAGGAACAAGCTCTTACAAGAGCTTAGAGATTATTCCAGCTTCCTGGAACTCTGTAGCTTTTGCGGGTGCTGGGCAGAGGTTGGTAGCACTCTGCCCTGTTGCCAGCACTTCTGCTGGAACATTAACTGAAAATTCAGTGGCCTTGCACACATCTTCCTTGGTCACCAATTGTTGCAGGCAGAGGTCAGCAGCAATAGGCCTGGATGCGCGCTCTTCTGCTGTAGGCTCATTGGGACTCTCCTCCTCAGCAGAAAAATCTATTAAATCCCCAGTCTCTGGAATTGCTGAAAGTCCAGGGCATGGGCTGGTGGCACTTGGGCCCAGTGCCAACACTTTGGCAGGTGACTTATCATCCATATCATCCTCCGATGAAAAGTCAATTGCATCTGTGATCTGTGGTTGGGGAATGAAGATGGCTTCCTCTTCTCCCACACCTTTATCCAGTGGCTGGACAGATGCATTCCTCCATCCACGCTCGTCCTGTGCAGAAACAGGTTCGTCCAGGTTAGTCAGCACTTGCTGCATCCGCCATAAGATCTCCGCATCCAAGACTGTGGGTGCAGGTGAGCAAAGCACACTATTGTAAGAAAAAGTAGGGATAGTGGCGCTGCCTATATGGATTTAGATATAGTAAGGTAAAAACTCTAGTGGTTAAAAATGTGTAAAGTGCCTAAGTGCTAACATTGATATGTGCAATAATATAAATACACCAATGCAGAAATATAATCCTAAACATCAAATTAGTGCAAATACGCAAGTGCAATGTGTTAAAGTGCCTTCAAGAATATTGAAAGTGACTGGTGCAAGAAATTATATGTGATAAGTAACATACATAGACAATAGGTTACCAATTAATATAACCAATATTAATAAAATACATGCAATCTTAAGGTGTTTTGAAAAAAGTGCTATATAGTGTAAGAAACCCCAAAATTACCACCTACACTGGTAAAGGGGTAGTGTAAAATGCCAACAGAAACCAGTCCAAAATCTATACAGCTCGCAAAGTCCAGTAAAGGATCTAGTAAAAAAGTCTATATGTCACATGCAGTGACCACAGGCAAACATAGGTTGAAATAGGTGACAACACTCGGGTGACAACACTCTGGTGATTGATAGATGAAGAATAACCCCGTGGTGGGTGGTAAGGTGCTAGGATATCCCTCCAGTGGAAAGGCACACTTACCAGAAACACCCACCCCACACAGGGGTATAGAGCGGGTGTTTAAATGGGTCTAGCAGCCCAGCGATATCCTCCTATGCCTAGATGGGAGCGTGTGCCGAAGGCCTGGCTGGTCCTAGTATGGATATCTCCTGGTTTGGTCCCCCGTGTGTTTTCCTGATCTCGGTGTGCTCCGAGGTGTCCCTCAATTCCACTCCCGATAATTATGCCAGAAAGTAAATGGTGGACATAGTGTAATTCCGTAAGGTAATTTATTTAGCAAAAAAATGTACAGAGGTACTCACATTGAGCAGGTAAAATCGAGCATGGAAGTGTATCTGAGCGCTTGCGATCCAAGCCTCGATACCATACGAGTAAACCGGAAATGACTCGACACCCCGTACGCATTTCGTAGCTAGCACGTCATCAGCAGCCTGGGCGGAGCATACAGAGATCAGGAAAACACACGGGGGACCAAACCAGGAGATATCCATACTAGGACCAGCCAGACCTTCGACACACGCTCCCATCTAGGCATAGGAGGATATCGCTGGGCTGCTAGACCCATTTAAACACCCGCTCTATACCCCTGTGTGGGGTGGGTGTTTCTGGTAAGTGTGCCTTTCCACTGGAGGGATATCCTAGCACCTTACCACCCACCACGGGGTTATTCTTCATCTATCAATCACCAGAGTGTTGTCACCCGAGTGTTGTCACCTATTTCAACCTATGTTTGCCTGTGGTCACTGCATGTGACATATAGACTTTTTTACTAGATCCTTTACTGGACTTTGCGAGCTGTATAGATTTTGGACTGGTTTCTGTTGGCATTTTACACTACCCCTTTACCAGTGTAGGTGGTAATTTTGGGGTTTCTTACACTATATAGCACTTTTTTCAAAACACCTTAAGATTGCATGTATTTTATTAATATTGGTTATATTAATTGGTAACCTATTGTCTATGTATGTTACTTATCACATATAATTTCTTGCACCAGTCACTTTCAATATTCTTGAAGGCACTTTAACACATTGCACTTGCGTATTTGCACTAATTTGATGTTTAGGATTATATTTCTGCATTGGTGTATTTATATTATATTATTGCACATATCAATGTTAGCACTTAGGCACTTTACACATTTTTAACCACTAGAGTTTTTACCTTACTATATCTAAATCCATATAGGCAGCGCCACTATCCCTACTTTTTCTTACATCCATTGTATAGTCTCCGGACTATCATTCAGGGAGGCTGCAGCCTATTTTTAGATATATCCCACATTTATATTATAAATTTATACCCATACATTTTATTTATACACTGAGTGTTCACCCATCCACATAGTCCGTGGCGCGGAAGTCTTATCTTTCTCAAAGCACACTATTACTGTGCCATATGGTCGATTCTTCTGGATATTCCCAGGCAAGGGGAGCCCAGCCCTGACGCTGAGCAGAGTCTAGCAGCCGTCTGTAGGCGATCTCCGGCTCCCATTCCTGAACAGTCAGAAACTCCATATCTTCCAGTGCCCAGAGCTCTTCCGAGATGTTCAGAATCCTTTCTCTGTAATCCATCATTTCCTCTAATCACCGCTTAAAATCGCTCCCAAAGTTAGGGTCCCCTGACAGCTTCTCGTACAACAGTCCCCGTCCGCGGTAAACAAAGCCTTCTGTTGGGCTGTCATTCGCTATCCAAGGGCATGTTTGGGATACATGCCACTGGAGGGCTCTATAGCTCTCTTCCAACCGCATCTCTGCCCAGACCAGCCTGCTTAACTCAGCTGTCTGCTCCTTGTGCGGTGTATCTCCCAAAAACAGCTCCCGCAATCCATACTGCGATCAGTACCTTTTCTGGATGGAGGGGAGGATTTTTCCCTGGTGGTGCTGCTCACGGGCTAGCGTTTCCTTCCAGAGATCCAAGCGCACAGAATCATGCCATCCTAGCAGGAACTGCTCTGACACTGGTCCCTTGTGCTGTATCTGCACCTCTCGCAACCTCCTCACGAATTCCTCTTCCATTGCGGCTGTACCTCTCCTTTTCCTATGGGGACACTGCACGGATGTTAGCTCACTCCATAACGTTACCTGTGTCTCCAAGAGCTATTTCTCCTCACACTAGGATGCCATCCCACCGCTTGCCACCAATGTAACGGATCAACCGACACCCGACTAGGTACCTCCATTGACGGATGCTCCTAGTGCTTCCCGAGGGCTCCAATCACCCCCTCAGACACCATAACCACCTCAGACCCCACAAACCGCCATAGCTTGGTTGGGGTCTCGCCGTCCCCTATTCACCCTGGACTTACAACAAGGCTCAAGGGTTCCCGTGGGTGAACCTCTCTTTCCCCAGAGAGTGAAGCAGGAACAAGCTCTTACAAGAGCTTAGTGATTATTCAAGGGAGTATGAAGAGCATAGCAATCCCTTGTAGCAGCTTCCCCCAATAAGAGACAGCACTCTAGATTGAGGGTTAAGTCAAACTCAAAACTGTTTTTTCAAACACATGCACAAAGAGATATACATCGTGGGACAATCCCCCCTCCCCATTAGCAGCCAATCCGCATACACATATACATCCCATAATAAGTTTATTTTAAGGCAGACAGAACAATGTGAGGTCATTAACATTTAACAATGGAACAGGTAGACTTTTAACACAATACACATTCCATCTCAAAACAGACAATATGACAAGCTTGTCTCCTTCCTTGAAATACATGGAATACACAGTGTAAAGTGGGATTAAATCTTCATAGTTCAGGGGAGACATTGTTGACAAATATTACTGTCCCACTTGAAGCAATCCAAACAATTAAATATCTGTCTCTTACTCATAGTGACGGTTAGCACCATCACAGATGCCTGCTGCTATCCAAGCTTTCGAGGCCCTCAAGTCTGCTTTCACTTCAACGCCCATTCTGTCTCATCCCAATCCTTGTTTGCCCTTTGTCCTAGAGGTGAATGCATCTGAGATGGGAGTAGGCGCCCTCCTGTCTCAGCATCGTACACCTGATAAACCCTTACTTCCTTGTGGGTTCTACTCCAGGAAGCTGTCTCCAGCTGCGTGCAACTACGAGATTGGAGACAGAGAGCTGTTGGCCATTATCCTGGCTCTCAAGGAGTGGAGACACTTGCTCGAAGGTTCTGTGGTTCCAGTTCTCATTCTCACCGATCATAAGAATCAGAAGTATCTCTCAAAGACCAAGAGGCTCACACCTCATCAGGTCAGATGGGCCTTATTCTTGTCTTGTTTTAACTATGTGGTCTCCTATTTGCCCAGCTCCAAGAATGTTAAAGCTGATGCTTTGCCTCGCCGGTATTCTGAGTTGTCCAGGGAGGACTTTGTGCCGACACAGGTCATACCTTCAGATCATATCCAGGCTGCCATCCGCACCAACTTAACCTCTCCTCTTGGGGAACAGATCTTGGCTGCCCAACCTGTTGCTCCCACTGAGAGACCTGCTGGCAAATGTTTTGTACCTGAGGGGTTGCGCATCAGACTGTTGCGCACAAACCACAATTCCAAGACTGCCGTTCATCCTGGTAAGAACCAGATGTCCTGGGCTATATCCTGTCATTTCTGGTGGTCATCACTCCGCACTTATGTTGCTGCATACATGGCTGCTTGTTCGGTCTGTGCCCAGAACAAATCTCCACGGCACCTTCCCTTGGGCCTACTGCATTCCATTCACAATGGGGAGTGTCCCTGGTCTCAACTGGCCATGGATTTTATTGTGCAACTTCCCACGTCTTGAGGTTACATGGTTATCCTCATGGTTGCCGACCAGTTTTCCAAAATGGCCATTGTGTTCCTTTTAAGCGGCTGCCTACCGCTCAGGAGCTTGCCTCAGTGTTTGCAGGGAGGTTTTTTGCTTACACGGGTTGCCTAAGGAGATTGTCTCGGACCGTGGGAGTCAGTCTGTCTCTAGGTTCTGGCACGCTTTTTGCTCTCAGTTACCATCCCCAGTACAATGGTGCCGCTGAACGTTCCAACCAAGCTCTGGAGCAATTTTTCTGCTGCTATATCTCTGATCAGGACAATTGGGTTGATCTGCTACTCAAGACAGAGTTTGCCAGGAACTCTTCTGTCAACTCGTCCTACGAAATGTCTCCATTCATGGCCGTTCCTCTTTGTTGCAGATTCAAGAGTCTTTACGGGTCTCTTGCGTCAGAAGCTCCAGGCAGACTGGAGATGTTTATCTGCTCCTTCGTACCAGGTCGGGGAGAGGGCGTGGTTGTCGGCCTGTAATCTCAACCTCAAGGTGCCCACTCCAAAACTGGCACCTCGTTTTGTTTGCCCTTTTCACATCCTCCATAAGGTGAACCCGGTGGCCTATGCCCTTGATCTTCTTCCTGGCATGCGTATATCCAAAGTCTTTCACGTGTCACTTTTGAAGCCACTGGTTTACAATCGCTATACTTCTTCACTTCCTTGCCCTCGTCCCATTCCTGTTGTCAATCATGAGGAGTATGATGTTAGCAACATCTTGGATTCTCGTCTGTTCCGAGGTCGGGTTCAATACCGGTTCACTGGAAAGGTTATGATCCTGAGGAGCGCTCCTGGGTTCCCTCCACTGATGTTCCTGCTCCCGCCCTTCTCCGTGCTTTCCATGCTCGCTTCCTCAGAAACCGATTTTTGCCCCGTGGAGGAGGGGCCGTTGAGGGGAGGGTACTGTCAAGGTCTTACTTTGCCTTCCTGTTGGCAGCCATCTTGGACATGTGCAGACTACTGTCTCTTATAAACTCTGTTTGCATCATCACTTGTCTGTTGCCTGGGCATTGCTCAGTGATGATGATGCATACCTGACTATATATATATATCACCTGATGGCTTTCAGACTTTGCCCTTGCGTTTGTGCTCCAAAGTGCATCACTGCTAGCAGTCCTCTGGTCTCTGTGGTTTCTCCGTGCATGACTTGGCCTGGCTGACAACCTGCCTGGCTCTGGATTCCGTATCGGCAGACGATCCCGCATCAGGCGACAACCCGACTTCAGCAGACTACCCGCTTCTGGACTCTATCTCGGCTTAGATGACTACCTGTTCCTGGACTTGATCCCGACTTGGATGACTACCTGCTTCCGAACTTGACCCCGGCTGTTCTTGATTTTGCTCCTTTCTCTTGCTGTGTGATTATTATTGTTGCATAAATGAATCACTTTATTTTACTTTATCTTCGTATGGTCTGGTTTCCTGGCACCCTAACAATTACACAGACACAAGACGTTCTGAGATTCATCAGAACCGATCAGCAGGTCCAGAGCGTAAATGATTTGCCTGGACCTGTAGATTGATCGGTTCTGAAACGAATCCGATCACCGCTGGGTTGGCGGGCACGCGCGCACGCGTGCCCCCTACCCACGGACGCAAACGACATAAAAGGTACGTCAATTCGCACAGCCATGCCACCTTGCCACAGTAAATATGCGGAGGTTGGTCGGCAACTGGCAAAAGAAACGCATGTGTAAGTTGCACAAAAAGAAATCATGTGTAAGTCGCCCCCGCAAATGTACACAGTGTCCAAATCACACATGTGCGGCATCGCCGTGATCGCTAGAGCGAGAGCAATAATTCTAGCACAAGACCTCCTCTGTGCCCCCTACCCACGGGCGCAAACGACATAAAAGGTACGTCAATTCGCGCAGCCATGCCACCTTGCTGCAGTAAATATGCGACAGTTGGTCGGCAACTGGTTAATAAAGCCTATAATCAATGGGGGGAGTTACATGGCACTGCTGGTGAGAACCAGTGCAGGAGGGGTGTTTGACAGCACTGCTACTGACACTAATGTTAGGGGTTTTTATTGCAGTCATTGACACCAATGCTGGGGGTTATTATTGTGATTACCGACTCCCACTTTCTATTCAGTATGTATTATAGTAAACACAAGGGGACCACACTTGGCAACAAGTGTTGGGGACCACACTTGAGTCCCTCTTATATATTGCACATTACCCATCTCTAGTTGTCGTGTTTTTTTTTTTTAAGGTTTTTGGTATTAACTAGTGTTGAGCGAACACGGACTGTATTATTCGTGTTCGTACTGAATAATTGGATTTTTTGTACCCGAACACGGACACGGACACTTTACTGTATGTTCGGGTAAAAATCCGTGTTCGGTCATTTTATTTCCGGGTTTTGCATGCTTTGGCGCTCTTTTCATGGCGGGCTTTCAACAGCCAATCAACAATCATTTAACTGGTGTGCCTTAAGCCATCCCAGCCATGCCTGCAAATGTCTCAGTAGCTGTGATTGGCCGTCTGAAGCATGTGACCAAGTCTTTATAAGTTCCAGGCAGCCGCAGCGGCTTCATTCTGCTGCTTAGATCAGGGACAGAGCACACATACGTGCTGGCTGCTGATTAGGGAAAGACAGGCAGGGAAAACGAATTGGTGTCCGGATAGAATTGAGGGACAGGTCGGAGTGTTTAGGCAGGGCGAGTTGTAGGCATTTTAGGGATAGAGTCTGCTGAATTATAGGGTCAGTGTCTTCTACAAACTACAATCGATATTGCTGTGTGGGTGGTGGGGTCTGCACTCAATCCTGATCTACGATCTCTTCTCAATCCTGTTAGGGAGAGGCTGCTGCTGAATTTTAGGGTCAGAGTGTTCTACAAACTACAATCGATATTGCTGTGTGGGGTCTGCACTTAGTCCCGATCTACGATCTCTTCTCAATCCTGTTAGGGAGAGGATGCTGCTGAATTTTAGGGAAACTGTGTTCTACAAGCTACAATCGATATTGCTGTGTGGTGTGGGATAGGAGATAGGCAGGTGTCAGTGATCCACATCCATTTTTCTGTGTGTGAGCTTCAGTGAACACAATCTTTTTGGGCTGCAGTGAACACAATCTTTTTGGGGTGCAGTGAACAACATCCTTTTAGGGTGCAGTGAACACAATCTTTGTGGGGTGCAGTGAACAACATCCTTTTAGGGTGCAGTGAACACAATCTTTTTGGGGTGCAGTGAACAAAATCCTTTTTGGGGTGCAGTGAACAACATCCTTTTTGGGGTGCAGTGAACAACATCCTTTTTGGGGTGCAGTGAACACAATCTTTTTGGGGTGCAGTGAACACAATCTTTGTGGGGTGCAGTGAACACAATCTTTTTGGGGTGCAGTGAACAAAATCCTTTTTGGGGTGCAGTGAACAACATCCTTTTTGGGGTGCAGTGAACACAATCTTTTTGGGGTGCAGTGAACAAAATCCTTTGTGGGGTGCAGTGAACACAATCTTTGTGGGGTGCAGTGAACACAATCTTTTTGGGGTGCAGTGAACAACATCCTTTTTGGGGTGCAGTGAACAACATCCTTTTTGGGGTGCAGTGAACAAAATCTTTTTGGGGTGCAGTGAACAAAATCCTTTGTGGGGTGCAGTGAACACAATCTTTGTGGGGTGCAGTGAACACAATCTTTTTTGGGTGCAGTGAACAAAATCCTTTTTGGGGTGCAGTGAACAACATCCTTTTTGGGGTGCAGTGAACACAATCTTTTTGTGGTGCAGTGAACAAAATCCATTGTGGGGTGCAGTGAACACAATCTTTTTGGGGTGCAGTGAACAAAATCCTTTTTGGGGTGCAGTGAACAACATCCTTTTTGGGGTGCAGTGAACAAAATCCTTTTTGGGGTGCAGTGAACAACATCCTTTTTGGGGTGCAGTGAACAAAATCCTTTTAGGGTGCAGTGAACACAATCTTTGTGGGGTACAGTGAACACAATCTTTGTGGGGTGCAGTGAACACAATCTTTGTGGGGTACAGTGAACACAATCTCATACTTCTGAAGATTTGAGGGTGCTGCCTGTTCCATACTCCTCCTCCTACTCCTCAACCATCCTTTTAGGGGTACAAACAATAGTAATTGGGGCCTAGTGTGGTGGTGTACGTGTGAGATACATACACTTTCTTTTTGATCATATTTTCTATTCCGCTATTCAATTAAAACCTTTGGGGATCAATTAAATTGCGTGATAGTCTGTGTCGGTACGTGTGAGATCCACCTTTCCAAGTTTTTGGGGTTCATCTCATACTTCTGAAGATTTTAGGGTGCTCCCTGTTCCATACTCATCCTCCTACTCCTCAACCATCCTTTTAGGGGTACAATCAATAGTAATTGGGGCCTAGTGTGGTGGTGTACGTGTGAGATACATACACTTTCTCTTTGATCATATTTTCTATTCCGCTATTCAATTAAAACCTTTGGGGATCAATTAAATTGCGTGATAGTCTGTGTCGGTACGTGTGAGATCCACCTTTCCAAGTTTTTGGGGTTCATCTCATACTTCTGAAGATTTGAGGGTGCTGCCTGTTCCATACTCCTCCTCCTACTCCTCAACCATCCTTTTAGGGGTACAAACAATAGTAATTGGGGCCTAGTGTGGTGGTGTACGTGTGAGATACATACACTTTCTTTTTGATCATATTTTCTATTCCGCTATTCAATTAAAACCTTTGGGGATCAATTAAATTGCGTGATAGTCTGTGTCGGTACGTGTGAGATCCACCTTTCCAAGTTTTTGGGGTTCATCTCATACTTCTGAAGATTTGAGGGTGCTGCCTGTTCCATACTCCTCCTCCTACTGCTCAACCATCCTTTTAGGGGTACAAACAATAGTAATTGGGGCCTAGTGTGGTGGTGTACGTGTGAGATACATACACTTTCTTTTTGATCATATTTTCTATTCCGCTATTCAATTAAAACCTTTGGGGATCAATTAAATTGCGTGATAGTCTGTGTCGGTACGTGTGAGATCCACCTTTCCAAGTTTTTGGGGTTCATCTCATACTTCTGAAGATTTGAGGGGGCTGCCTGTTCCATACTCCTCCTCCTACTGCTCAACCATCCTTTTAGGGGTACAAACAATAGTAATTGGGGCCTAGTGTGGTGGTGTACGTGTGAGATACATACACTTTCTTTTTGATCATATTTTCTATTCCGCTATTCAATTAAAACCTTTGGGGATCAATTAAATTGCGTGATAGTCTGTGTCGGTATGTGTGAGATCCACCTTTCCAAGTTTTTGGGGTTCATCTCATACTTCTGAAGATTTGAGGGTGCTGCCTGTTCCATACTCCCCCTACTCCTCATCCATCCTTTTAGGGGTACAAACAATAGTAATTGGGGCCTAGTGTGGTTGTGTATGTGTGAGATACATACACTTTTTTGGATCATATTTTCTATTCCGCTATTTAATCAAAAACCTTTGGGGATCAGTTAAATTGGCGGATAGTCTGTGTTGGTACGTGTGAGATCCACCTTTCCAAGTTTTTGGGGTTCATCTCATACTTCTGAAGATTTGAGGGTGCTGCCTGTTCCATACTCCTCCTACTCCTCATCCTGCCTTTAGGGGTACAAACAATAGTAATTGGGGCCTAGTGTGGTTGTGTACGTGTGAGATACATACACTTTTTTGGATCATATTTTCTATTCCGCTATTTAATCAAAAACCTTTGGGGATCAGTTAAATTGGGGGATAGTCTGTGTTGGTACGTGTGGGAGAGATCCACCTTTCCAAGTTTTTGGGGTTCATCTCATACTTCTGAAGATTTGAGGGTGCTGCCTGTTCCATACTCCTCCTACTCCTCATCCTGCTGCAGCACGCACGCGTGAGTCGCTCTGCGGAACAGCACCACTTCACCACCAATAACTGGGCCTCCATGCGAGACCTGTGTGCCTTGTTGCGCTGTTTTGAGTACTCCACCAACATGGCCAGTGGCGATGACGCCGTTCTCAGCTTAACTATCCCACTTCTATGCCTCCTTGAAAAAACAATTTGGGCGATGATGGAAGAGGATGTGGCACAGGATGAGGAGGAGGAGGATGAGGAGGTAACATTTCCAAGGCTTTCAGGGGATGCGCCAAACCAATTTAAAAAGGTGTATCTCACATGTACCGGTACAGACTATCCCGCAATTTAATTTTTTTCACTCAAACAGGGTGTATATTGAATAGCGGAATAGGACAAATTTTACAAAACGGTGTATCTCACACGTACAAACACCAACTAGGCCCCGATTACAATTTTTTGTACCCTAAAGGCAGGATGAGGAAGAGGAGTAGGAAGAGTTGGGAACAGGAGGCAAACTGAATCGCCCTGCAATCCTCGGCGGTAGAAGGAGATGCGCCAAACAAATTTAAAAAGGTGTATCTCACATGTACCGGTACAGACTATCCCGCAATTTAATTTGTTTACACTCAAAGAGGGTGTATATTGAATAGCGGAATAGGACAAATTTTACAAAACGGTGTATCTCACACGTACAAACACCAACTAGGCCCCGATTACAATTTTTTGTACCCTAAAGGCAGGATGAGGAGTAGGAGGAGTTCGGAACAGGCAGGAGGCAGACTGAAGCACCCTCAAATCCTCGGCAGTATGAGATGCGCCCCAAAAATTGGAAAGGTGTATCTCACACGTACCGACACAGACTATCACGCAATTTAATTGTTTATACCCAAAGGTTTTGATTAAATAGCGGAATAGAAAATATGATCCAAAAAAAAGTGTATGTATATCACACGTAAACAACCACACTAGGCCCCAATTACTATTGTTTGTACCCCTAAAGGCAGGATGACGTGCCCACAAGGTGGAACTCCACCTTGCACATGCTGCAAAGACTGTGCGAGCAGCAGCAGGCCATAGTGGAGTTTCAGCTGCAGCACGCACGCGTGAGTCGCTCTGCGGAACAGCACCACTTCACCACCAATAACTGGGCCTCCATGCGAGACCTGTGTGCCTTGTTGCGCTGTTTTGAGTACTCCACCAACATGGCCAGTGGCGATGACGCCGTTCTCAGCTTAACTATCCCACTTCTATGCCTCCTTGAAAAAACAATTTGGGCGATGATGGAAGAGGATGTGGCACAGGATGTGAAGGAGGAGGAGGAGGAGGATGTGGAGGCAACATTTCCAAGGCTTTCAGGGCAGTCATTCGCAAGGGGCTCCGAGGGTGGGTTCCTGCACACACAAACGCCAGGGACACAATTGTCCAGCAGGGGCACAGTTCTGGAGGATGAGGAGGAGGAGCTGGAGGAGGAGATGGAACCATGTTCACAGCAGGGTGGCACCCAGGCCAGCTCATGGCCATCACTGGTGCGTGGCTGGGGGGATACAGAGGACACGGACGATACACCTCCCACAGAGGACAGCCTTTCGTTGCCTCTGGGCAGCCTGGCACACATGAGCGATTACATGCTGCAGTGTCTCCACAATGACCGCCGAGTTGCCCACATTCTAACTTGTGCTGATTACTGGGTGGCCACGCTGCTGGATCCCCGTTACAAGGACAACGTACCGTCCTTAATTCACTCACTGGAGCGCAATCGCAAGATGCGCGAGTACAAGCGCACGCTGGTAGACGCCATGCTGCTGGCATTCCCATCTGACAGCGGGGCCGCAGTGGAAGCACAAGGCAGAGGAGGAGGAGGAGGAGGTCGCCAACGCAACCAGGGCACCGCCAGCACCTCAGAAGGCAGGGTTAGCATGGCCGAAATGTGGAAAAGCTTTGTCAGCACGCCACAACAAACAGCAGCACCAGCAGCTCAGATGGAACGTCTTAGCAGGAGGCAGCATTTTACCAACATGGTGGAGCAGTATGTGTGCACACGCCTACATGTAGTGAATGACGGGTCTGCCCCCTTCAACTTCTGGGTCTCCAAATTGGGCACATGGCCTGAGCTTGCCCTTTACGCCTTGGAGGTGCTGGCGTGCCCTGCAGCCAGTGTATTATCTGAACGGGTATTTAGCACGGCTGGGGGTGTTATAACAGACAAGCGCAGCCGCCTGTCCAGAGACAATGTGGACAAGCTCACGTTCATTAAAATGAACCAGGCATGGATCCCACAGGACTTTTCCGTACCTTATGCAGAATAGCAATGGATACCGACCTTACCCACCCATTGTTCCATTTTTGCTCTTTCTCACTCTTTTGGGGTGTACCCTCATTTAAAATTTGTGAAAAGAAGCAGTGTTGGCTACCTCGTCCTCCTCCTCAGGGCCAGATTAACGTAGGGGCTATTGGAGCTGCAGCTCAAGGCCCCTACCTTTTATATAGGCCCCGGGTTGGCCATATTCACTGTTACCGCTCTTCTGTCACTTGTAAACACAGAAGTCTGGCTTCTATGCTCGCTTCCCCAGGCAGCACCCTCAGAACCTCCCCACACAGCGCGAAGGCCGGACAAGGAGGGACAGTTGCCGATGCATGGATGTGTTTATGGGCTTCAGAGACAGCATCCCATGTTGAATTAGGCATGCATGGCTGCACCCTTCCTCCTCTGGGTGCATGCCAAGGCACGGCCCTTAAGGCCCTTCAAAATCCTCAGCACCAAGCCCATGATGCTCTTAATCCGGCCCTGGTCCTCCTCCACCGCCGCTTCCACCTACACCGCCCATAGGTGTGCGCAGCCTATTGCATTAAGGTGTGCACCCCAAAGTTGAAATACACATGCATGTGTTTGCCTACAGGTACATGGCCCCGATACATTACTCTCCCTGCTGGCAAAGAGAAATAGAGCAGAGCAGGTCCGAGGGAGATCTTTCCCATCTCCTCACTGGCAATGCTATGTGCCCTAGGTGATTAGGGTGTGCCCAGGCACACCCGGCACACCCTGTGCGCACGCCTATGTCACCGCCACATCCACCACCACCTCAACCTCCCTCCTACTCCATATGGGCCTCGTCCTTCAGAGATGAAGAAGAACATTGTTTTATTTTTCTGTTTTTTTTTTGTTGTTTTAAGTTATTTCCCTATCCACATTTGTTTGCAGAGCACTTGCCATGCTCTTAATTACGTTTTGCTGCCATTTGCAGCACTCTAGCCCTTTCCTTTGGTGTTTTAGAGCCATTTTAGTGCCTTAAAGTTCGGGTCCCCATTGACTTTAATGGGGTTCGGTGTCCGGGAAAAGTTCGGTAAAAGTCCGGGACACGGACCCGGACTTTTTTTTAAAGTTCGGCCGAACCCGTCGAACACGGACATCTAGGTGTCCGCTCAACCCTAGTATTAACCACTTCACCCAAAATCACGTACTTGTATGTCATTTTGTTGAAGTGGTTGTACCGGGGTGGTGCCTATCCCACCGGGAGACCCGAGCGACAAGTTGGCATGTCCGCCGGCTGGTTGGAGACCTGATGAAAGCATCACAACGTCACTTCCAGTTTACTCAGCAGCCAACGGCGCCAGATTTAAAAAATTGCAGATTTTGGCATTTTGAATACTTTGAAGTGCAAAGGAGGGGTTTTGGATCTTTTAGAACCCAGATCCCCCATAAAGAGTACCTGTCACTGCCTGTACCTGTCACAAAGAATGTTTATATTTCATTAAGGGGGCAGTTTTAAAAATAAATAAATAAATAAATAAGAAAAAAAAGCACCCTCTCCCTTTGTGGTTTTGCGCGCAAAAAGAAACGCATGTGTAAGTCCCGCCCGCAAATGTACACAGTGTCCAAATCACACATGTGCGGCATCACCGTGATAGCTAGAGTGAGAGCAATAATTCTAGCACAAGACCTCCTCTGTAACTCTAAACAGGTAACCGTTAAAAAATTTTAAAGCGTCACCTATGGGGATTTTTAAGTAATGACATTTTAAAGCATGACATGTTAGGTATCTATTTACATAATCTTTCACATTATAGAAAAAATTGGGCTAACTTTACTGTTTCGTTTTTTAATTGAAGTGTATTTTTTCCAAAAGAATTGCGCTTGAAAGACCGCTGCGCGAATACAGAATACAGTGTGACATAAAATATTGTAACAACAGCCATTTTATTCTCTTTGGTCTTTGCTAAAAAAAAAAAAATATATATATATATATATATATATATATATATATATATATATATATATATATATATATATATATAATGATTGGGGGTTGTTTTCTAGTTGTTTTACCATAAAATCTATTTCTCTGATGTTCATTGACGGACACAGCTCTTCATCTTCATGACAGTAGGGTTATGCTGCCCCCTACAGGAGTAGGACACTAGACAGAAAAGCTTGAGCACGCCTATGGGGCAGTCCCTGGGGGTATACTCCCACTTCCTACTGTAGGTATTCAGTTTTGTAACAAGCAGTGTCAGAAGAAAAAACAACCTAACTCCAAACAGGGGTGGGTGCTGTGTCTGTCAATGAACATCAGAGAAATGGATTTTACGGTAAGTTAAAAATCCCATTTTCTCTTCCGTTTATTGACGGACACAGCTCTTCATCTTCATGACCTAGGGACGTCCCAAAGCAGTGTCAAACATGAGGAGTGGGAACAGCAGAAAACAAACTTCCCAAAAGCTAAACATAGCCAACCAGGTAACATGGAGCTCAACTTAGAACAACTGGAGCTCACCTGAAAAAAACACCCTCAAAGAGGACAAGTCCTCTAAACAGCAGCCTGCAACACTTTGCGGCCAAAAGAAGCATCCGCAGATGCCAATACATTCACTTTACAAAACTTTATGAATGTGTGCAAAGACGACCAAGTGGCCACTTTGCAAACTTGCACTACTGACGCCTGATGATGGAAGGCCCAGGAGGCACTAGGGAAAGGAGGAATCTGACCCTTAATAGAATAAGCCTGAACCACAGTCTGCCTGATCCATCTGGAAATGGCCAAAGCAATAGCTGCCAGCCCCTTACGAGGTCCATCCGTGAGGACAAACAGTGAGTCTGACTTCCTAAACAACTTCGTAGCTGCCAGATACACCCTGATTGCCCATACCACATCCAGGAAATGCAAAGCAACTTTCTTAGGATGCCTAGGCTTAGGACACAGGGAAGGCAACACAATGTCTTCATTCAGATGAAAATCGAAGGTGACCAACCACCTTATCCCTGTGAAACACTAGATAAGGTGAACGACAAGACAGAGCTGCCAGCTCAGACACACGGTGCAACAAAGTAATAGCCACCAAAAAGGTCACCTTCTGGGACAGAGTAAGCAGAGGAATCTCCTGAATATTTTCAAAGGGAGGTTTCTGAAGAACTGGCAAAACCAAATTGAGGTCCCACGGCGGTAAAGGAGAATGCACCAGGGGAGCCAAGTGTCTCACTCCCTGGAGAAAGGTACGCACCAAGGAGTAGGAGGCCAACGGACATTGAAAGAAAATTACGAAGGCCGAGACTTGGCCCTTGATGGTACTCAAGGCAAAATGTTGCTCGACTCCCCCACTGGAGGAAAGCCAAGATCCGAATGACAGAAAAGGAGCGAGGGTGAACCCCAAGAGACTCCCAGCACGCAATGTACGTCGTCCAAGTACAATGGTAAATCTTCCTGGAAATTGATTTTCTAGCTTTTAAAAGCATAGGAATCACAGATTCAGACAACCCTCTATCCTTCAGCACCTGGTTTTCAACAGCCAGGCTGTCAAAGCCAGCGACTGCAAAGCAGGATGAAAGATCAGTCCTTGAGACAGCTTTTTTTCCCTGAGAGGAAGTTGCCAAGGAACATCGGTGACCAGCTGTACCAGATCGATGTACCAAAGCCAGCAAGGCCAGTCTAGAGACACTAGAATGACCGGAATCCCTTCTGCCTCGATCCTGCAAAGGAGTCGCGGCAGAAGCTTGTGAGGAGGGAAGGCGTATATCAGACAATGGAAAAGAGTTGATTAAAATGCGCAAATTAAAATAGGGATTGCTGCACTTAAAAATCCTGAATGTGCAAAATGGGTTTCTTCAATGGAAAATGACCAAAAGTGAGTATAATGTGTCCATAAATTTAAAATAAAAATGAAGTGATAAATTCCTGTATTAAGTGTTTAAAATCCAATAAATATCAATGAGACAGTTCATGAAAAAACAAAATCAGTCCCGTATAGAAAGAGATTTAATTCCGTGACGTATAGTGAGTGAAGCAGATAAACTGATCCAGGAGTTCTTAATGTGGGGATAAACAGTGGCCGCTTACCAGCAGGCTGCAGGCAAGCAGCTCTGAGAAAACCGGTTTTCCAATACAGGATCACGATCACTTGTTGTTCGGGTTCTCAAGCTGACTTTTATAGCGCAGCAGCAGCAGTCCAGAGTCAGTCCCAAATATTCCAGGCTCATGGACGTGACCAGAGAAGACTTCTGAAGATTCAGAATCCAACCGAAATCCCTCAGCGTTTGCAGAGTGATCTCCAAGTTGGCCAACAGGGCAATCAAAGACTCTTCTTGCAAAAGCAGATCATCCAGGCACCCCAGTATCACCATCCCCTGCTGACACAGTAATGCTAGAACTGGGGCCAACACTTTTGTGAATACCCAATGAGCGGAGGCGAGACCAAAAGGTAGTGCCACAAATTAATAATGCTCCTCGCCCACTGCAAAGCGGAGGAAGCGCTGATTGGCGAAAATGGGGAAGTGAAGGTAAGCGTCCTTAATGTCGATGGATGCGAGAAAGTCCCCCTGATGTTGGGACGCCACCACCATGCGAATGGATTCCATTCTGAACTTCTGTACCCGCACAAAGTAGTTCAGTGGCTTTAGGTCCAGAATTAGATTGACCTTGCCCCTTCCTGGGACCTGTTAACAGGTTTGAATAAAACCTTGAAAATGTTACGACATCTAAACCGGAACAATCACTCCTTGAAGTAATACGTCCTGCACGGCCCCATAGAAATCTGTTAAGCAATATGGGGATAAGTGCAGGTTGGAAGGGAAGAATCTTTCTGGCTGACATGATCGAAACTCGATCTTATAACCAGATTGAATGACTTTGAGGACCCACTTGTCCTGAATCAGGTCCATGGATCCGGAAAACAGCAAAGACGTCCCCCCACCCCAGATACGGGAAGATTTTGTCCGCAGGCCTGGCAGACCCTGCTTTTGGTTTGCCTGACCAAGACTTCTTTGAACCCCCATTGGAGGCCCTGAGGGGTTTGGATTTCTTGACTTGATATCCTAAGGGACGAAAAGGCCACTTGTGAGCAAAAAAGGAGGGTCCCCGTCAGCGACGGGACTCCCTATCCTTGGAAGCCTGGGGAAGAAGAGTACTCTTTCCCCCTGTGGGGCCTTTGATAATGTCATTCAAGGAAGCTCCAATCAGGCGTTCCCTCACGAATGGAAGATCGGTTAGGGCCTTCTTAGAGGCCTGGTCCGCAGACCAGCACTGCGGAACAGGCCTCTAATGCGCCACAGGACCACTGCTGAGACAGACAGTCTAAAAAGCAAGGAAGCGACATCCAAAGAGGCGTAAGAGACAAACTGTGGCCCTTGAACCGACTGATCCGTCAGCTCCACAAAGGCAGGAGGAAGCTGTTTCTCCTCCAGATCCTGGCGTTAAACGTTTGCCCATTCAGTCATAGCTTGTGTTACCAGGGTGATGGTAAACACCGGCCTAAGCGCCGACCCAGCCACAGAAAACCTATTGCGGTTCAAGGCCTTCGACCTCTTATCAGCCAGATCAGAGAAGATCAGAGAAGACTCTTCAAACGGTATCACAGTGGCTTTCCTCAACCTGGAAAAAGGGGAGTGCAGTACAGGAGGTACTGTCCATTTTTTAACCACTTAAGCCCCGGAGGATTTGGCTGCTCAAAGACCAGGCCCTATTTTGCGATTCGGCACTGCGTTAATTTAACGGACAATTGCACGGCCGTGCGACACTGTACCCAAATGAAATTGACGTCCTTTTTTTCACACAACCAGAGCTTTCTTTTGGTGGTATTTGATCACCTGTGCGATTTTTACTTTTTGCGCTATAAACAAAAAAAGAGCGTCAATTTTGAAAAAATAACAATATTTTTCAAAAATTTTTATATGAAATTCCCCCCAAAAAAAGTAAAAATCAAAATTTTTTAACATTTTAGGCCAATATATTTTCTGCTACATATTTTTGGTAAAAAAAAAAAATTGCAATGGGCGCATTTTGATTGGTTTGCGCAAAAGTTATTGCGTTTACTAACTAAGGGAAAGATTTATGTCATTTTTAATGTTTTTTTTTCTTTTAACTAGTAATGGCGGCGATCTGTGATTTTTTTTGCGGGACTGCGACATTGCGGTGGACAGATCGGACCCCTGAATAATATTTTTGACACTTTTGGGAGTACCAGTGACATTACTACAGTAATCAGTGCTATACATATGCACTGTTACTGTAAAAATGACACTGGCGGGGAAGGGGTTAACTTTATTAGAGATCAAGGGGTTAAGTGTGTCCCTAGGGGCGTGCTTATAACTGTAGAGGGGCGTGGCTTTTGATGTAACTACAGAGAAATACAGAGAAATACATAGCAGGATCGTATGATCTCTGCTGTTACACCAGGGAGAATGACAGGCGGCTTTGTTTGTTTACATTCTCCCTCTCCACATGGACTGTTTAATGTAATAGGGACTCGATTGTTCACTTAAGGCTCCATTTACCACTATAGAGCCTATTGCTCACCTGTTACTTTAATGATTGTATATTTTACTGATGTTTTAAGTAATTTAATCATCTGAAAGTGTTTATTTCACTTTTTGGGTTAATAGCACACCAGTCACTTTTTATATTTTCTTTTTATATATGTTTTTTAAATCTTTGTTGATTGCTTTTGTATTTAATGAAGTGAATGTCATGTTCACTAGGTAGCACAGAGTACAGGACACACCTATCACAATTATAGAGCAGCGCCATACCCACTACCCCCCCAAAACATTTTCCACACAGACCCCACTTGGGTAGGTATCCCAGTGGAGACAGCAGCTCTTATAATAGCATCATTTTAACCATCTGTGCAGAGCACTCCCAATTTTTCTCAAAAAACTCACCATGCCTCTTACTAAATACCTTGAACCAAGGGTCTCCAAACTTTTTTTTAACCACTTGCCGACCGCTCACGTTGAGCCTACTGCGGCAAAGTGGTTCGTTATCGTCCAGCGGCGTAGACCTACGTCGCTGGACTCCTCCCCTTGTGGGTGGCACGCACGCGCCACTGGAGGCTCGCTCCCGCTGTATTTAGTCACAGCGGGAGTCGGGGATCGAGTGTGGAGATCCGCCCGCTTGTGTAAACAAAGCGGGCGGATCTCCTAAGTGACAGGCAGGGACAGATTGCAGGATTCAGCATAGCTGAACCTGCGATCTGTGCCGGTGTCACACAGTCCCCTCCCCCCACACACGTCAGTAAGCACCAGGCATACATTAACCCCTTGATCACCAATAAAAGTTAACCCCTTCCCTGCCAGTGTCATTTTTACAGTAACAGTGCATATGTATAGCACTGATTACTGTAGTAATGTCACTGGTACCCCCAAAAGTGTCAAAAATGTCAGTCAAGGGTCCGATCTGTCTGCCGCAATGTCGCAGTCCCGCAAAAAAAAATTGCAGATTGCCGCCATTACTAGAAAAAAAAAAAACAATAAAATGACATAAATTTCCCGTAGTTAGTAGCTGCGATAACTTTTGCGCAAACCAATCAAAAATACGCTTATTGCGATTTTTTTTTTTACCAAAAATATGTAGCAAAAAACAAATTGGCCTAAAATGTAAAAAAATTTAGATTTTTCCATTTTTTGGGGGGGGGGGGAATTTCATATAAAAAATGTGAAAAATATTGTTATTTTTTCAAAATTGTCGCTTTTTTTTTGTTTATAGCACAAAAAGTAAAATTCGCACAGGTGATCAAATACCACCAAAAGAAAGCTCTATTTGTGGGGAAAAAATGACATCAATTTAATTTGGGTACAGCATCGCATGACCGCGCAATTGTCCGTTAAAATAACGCAGTGCCGAATCGCAAAATATGGCCTGGTCAGGAATGGGGTAAAAACTTCCGGTCTTAAAGCGGTTAAAAATACGCTCATTGAGAATTTTTTTGTCAAAGACATGTAGCTAAATACATTTTGGCCTAAATATATGACAAAAATTGAATATATTGGATATTTTTTAACTGTCAAAGTAGAAAAATATTGTTATTTTTTCAAAATTGTCGCAATTTTTTATTAATATCGCAAAAAATGAAAAGCGCAGAGGTGATCAAATACCACCAAATGAAAGCTCTGTTTGTGGGGGGAAAAAAGGACGTAAATTTAGTTTAGGTACGGCGTTGCATGACCGCGCAATTGTGAGTCAAAATCACACAGTGCCGAATCACAAAAAGTGGCCTGGACGTAAAGCAGGAAAATCCTCTGGTGGTAAAGTGGTTAAAAAGGGCCAGTCTAGTGTCCTTTAGACTTTACGAGGGCCTGAATGTGGACAGTGTGAGTAGAAAATGTCTTGGCTTCAGTGGGAGTAAACATTGCCCCATCATTAATTTTAACAGAAGGAATAGTACCCCATTTTTGGTTTTAGCAGGAGGAATGGTGTCCCATGGTTGGTATCAATGGAAGGAATAGTGCCCCATTGACAGTTTCAGTGGGAGGAATAGCGCCACATGGTTTGCATCAATGGAAGGAATAGTGCCCCATCGGCAGTGTCAGTGGGGGGAATAGTGCACCATGGTTGGTATCAATGGAAGGAATAGTGCCCTTTAATGGTTTTAGTGGGAGGAATAGTGTCCCATTATTGATCTCAGCAGGAGGAGTAGTGCCCCATTGATGGTGTCGTGGGAGGAATAGTGCCCCATTAATGGTGTCAATGGGAGAAATGGTGCCTCATCCTTGGTGTCAGTTGGAGGAATAATGTCCCAAGGGCCAGATAGAGACAAGCAAAGGGCCACAGCTTGGGGACCAATGCCTTGGACTGTCTACTTTCCAAAATGGGGTAATTTGGGGGTATTTGTACTGTCCTGACATTTCAGGGCCTCAAGAAATGAAATAGGCCATCAGTACATCAGGTGTGATTCATTTTTAATGATTAGCACCATAGCTTGTAGACTCTATAACTTTCACACAGAATAAATAATTTCCACCAATTTGGGTTATTTTTACCAAAGATATGTAGCAGTATAAATTGTGGCTCAAATTTATGAACAAAAATACTTATTTGCAAAATTTTATAATAAAAACTAAAAAAAAGGTGGGTTTTGCAAAAAATTTAAAAACCCAGTGGTGATTAAATACCACCAAAAGAAAGTTCTAGTTGTGTGAAAAAAATTATAAAAAATTTTTTTGGGTACAGTGTTGCATGACTGAGTAACTGTCATTCAAAATGTGAGATCACTGAAAGCTGAAAATTGGTCTGGGCAGGAAGGGGGTAAAATTGTCCTGTATTGAAGTGGTTGAATTGCTTACCAATTCTTAGATGTGATGGTTGCATTCACTTTCTTTTTTTAATCTTATTTTCCTCTACTCTCACCTGGTGGTCTGGTCAGTAAATCTGTTATTTTTCTATTTATTTTAGCAAACCAAACTGTCCAGCAAAAGTAGCAGTTAGAGGATTGAAACAAAACATTTACCATTGACAGGGGTACTTACAATGATCAGCTTTTAGTTATTTAAGTAAAATCTTCATCCCAAAAGGAAAAAAAAAAAAAACTTTCACTATAACCAATAAAAAGTGTTAGCTAGAGTTCAGCTTTAATTTATTTGTCAAGTCCATCTACTGTAAATCTGCTAGTCTGCTAGTGCATCTGAAGCTACTTGTTACAATCTGATTGTATAATCTCCTTTAGATCTACCAACAACTCTGTAGTGCATGGGCCTGCCTGATAAGATACAAATGGATTGGATGGATTAAGTAGGCCCAAGTTTATTATACAAAGATTGTACAATTAGATTGTAATATGCATGATCATACAAATACTAACCTATCAATAGGCTGACAATTCTGCTGTCCAAAGGTGTCTCAATTGCTCCTCTTTTCAGAGTGGTGACACCCTAAAAAAGAAAGTATGTTACTGGCTAGATCACCAGGGGAAAATAAAGGAAAACAAGCCTTAAAAGTAAAACAAATGAACTCAACAATAAAGTGGTTGTAAAGGCTCAGGTTTTTTTTACCTTCATGCATTCTATGAAAGCAGTCCACCCGGCCCTCCTAATACATACCTGTGTAGCACTATCCCTCAGGAGCCGCTGAGTATTCTGGGCACCCTGTTCACTACTGAGCCCTGCGCAGATAGTTTCCCCTGCTATGCCTGATGAATGCATGCACGCATGCTCCGAACGTGTGCATTCCCCTGCTCTAACTGGAAATGATGACATTGAGTGAAGCGGAAGCTCCGGAGATCCAGGAAGTGCCGGAAACCACCGACACAGCTGGGGACCTGAGGCTACATACCTACACGCCACTCCACATCCATGTCCACAGAACGGATGAACAACATTACTTCTTGCTGCATCTCTACAATCCTCCTGTGAGTCACTATTACTGTGCGTACCAATAAATCGTTTTTACCACACTCAGATGGCGTTGCTCTCTTTCTCTGTCCTTATCTACTAGAGTTCCTTCTAGCTCTCTCCAGAGCTTGTGGCCGTCCCAGCAGGGCAGTTTTTTTTTATACATTTTCCTCTCCATGGACTTCCTAAAGGACTAATCTGTGTGTAGTGCATCGACACACAGACTATATTGTGCAGTCTGTTTTGCTCCCTGGGCGCTGGTTATTTGGTATTGTGTCGCCACTAGGGTTGGTGTTACCTGGTGCGGTTAAAAATATGGTGCCATCCCTTCCCCCTTGGGGGGGTGACACCATGTTGTCCTGCCGCTGCTCCTAGCACAAATCCCCCCAAAAAATCCCCCCTCCTTGCACAAATTTCCCAATACTCTCTCCTAGCATGAATCCCCCCAATCCCTCTCCTAGCCCAAATCCCTTCTCCTCGCACAAATCCCCCCAACCCCTCCTCACAAAAATCCCCCTATTCCCCCCTACTGGCACAAATCCTCCTCCTCCTAGTACAAATCCCCCCAATCCCCTCTGCCAGCACAAACCCCCTCTCCTCATAAAAATCCCCCCAACCCCCTCTCCTACCAAAATACCCCCTCCTAGCACAAATCCCCCCGATTCCCTCTTAAAGCACAAATTCCCCCTCCTGCACAAACTTCTCATCTCAGCAACAATGATTGTTACCCCCCCCCCCCCCACCTTTCATTGTGAGAAGTTCCCCTGGTCTGTGAGCTCCCCCCACCCCCAACTTACAGTTAGGAAACTAGGTAGAGGTGTGGGTTGTGCTGTGCTCTACCACTGCTGTGGATGCTCTTCCATACAGCCTATGACACAGGATCGGGCTGTAAAAAGTTTGATTGCCCCATCCCCTATCTCCTCCAATGACCGCTCATCTTTCGGCAGCAGGGGATGAAGCAAACACTGTAAGATGTAACAGCGATCCTGTGTCATATGCTTTATGGAGGATCGCTCTGCTGAGAGGAAGGGGAGAACACAGCTCACACTCCCGACTCTCTGATCTCTGTCCTCACCTTTGCAGACTTAACTTCTGCAGGCTGCTCTCCCCTTGTCCCCGCCGTGAGTGTGGAGATAGGGGAAAGGCACTCAGCGGCCAGGCACAGCATCCATGAAAAAAACAGCCGGGGGAGGGGGGGTTACAACTAAAACCAGCACCCCCTCTAGATAAAGCCATGGTGTCACCCAGGTGCGGTCTGCAACCCCCTCACACCCCCATAGTGACGCCACTGTTCTTAGCTTAAATGGTAATCTCAAAACAGTGAGTTTACACCATGCCCACATTAGTTTCCAGGGCTTTCCTACCCACTTTTATTCAAACAAATATCAAAACTTCACACAGGTATGTCTTTCCACGCAGTGGGTTCAGTTCTCACCAGCGCTGCAAAAGCATAAAATTTACCCTCCTTGCTTTCTTGTGGCAGCTTTACTGTTCCAAGTACCTCTTTAGGGTCTCTCCTGAACTTTAGTACCTTTCTAGTCCTCCTGACCATGAAACAGGTCCCAGTGGTTATGCACAGATGCTGCACCTCAGTTCTGCATCTTTCTTACAGCTTCCTAACTGCGCTGACCTCCATGGACTCTCTCAGGCTTAGGCCTTCCGAAGTGCACCAGCACCTCTCAGTCCATTCACACACGGTGTGCGGCTTAGCCTCACTCCCACTCTCTCTTCATTGGCTCACTGGCTGTGATTGACAGTAGGGAGAGCCAATGGTTCCCGCTGCTGTCGCAGCCAATGAGGAGGAAAAGACCTGGGAGAGCCGCGGCTCATCGATGGATCTGGATGGGGGCTTGGGTGTAACACTGTGCAATGTTACTGTTACGCAAAACCGTGTATGGCCACAAGATAGCAGTGCTATCACACAACCCATACAGGAGTGCTGGGGATCATGAAATTTGTATGCTATAGGCAGGATTCTTTAATCCAGATTAGCTGAAACTGAACTACACAGCCCAATAGGATTGGGCAGGAGCATTTAAAAGGGAAAAAGCTTGGGAACACTGGGATAGATGGGAGAGAAAGGGTTGGAAGCCAGACACGAGAGAGAGAACAAAGTGGATCCATGCAGGCCCAGGCCAGATCAGACAGAGCCAGGAAGTTGCAAAAGCTGCAAGAGAGCTGATTATCCTGAGAAAGCAGGTTAGCGTAACTTGTGGGCAGACGGACCGGATCATTGCTATCTAAACCACCATACCAGAGGTAGACAAAAGGGGGCCCTCCTCCAAACGGAAGGTCATCATCACTTCGTCTTGCTGAGCTGTAGGACTGTTTGAGGGTTCCTAACCCACACAGCGCTGCCATTTTCTTTAGGCCTGTTTGTTGTATTCAGTTGCTAGTAGTCATAACAGTTTACAGTACAGTCTTTACTTTTAGGCACAGATGCTAAAACCCATCCAGTGCTGCAGGCTAACATCCTTACTGTCTTTTTCAACACTGTCTGCAGGATACCAGAATTCACACATTTGCTTCCCTGCTAGGCAGGAATTCTACACATGCTCTACTTAAGACTCAAGTTATCCAAGGAAGAAATTTGCTTTTCAAGTGTTGGTTTCCACTTAAAGGGACATACTTCAGTCAAAATCTGCCCCCCCCCCCTTTCCTTCCAAATCAACCTCTGTTACCATCTAATATCCTTAAAGTGTCTCTTCACCCTATCAGTGTTTACTAAAGAGGAACTCCGTTAGCTATTTTACCATCCTTTCGGAAAGTCGGTTTTCCTCAAAAAGACTGATCCCTATTGTGCACCAACGTAAGGGCCCCAACTAGCCAGCAGAAGAGTTCTTCATGTGTTTGGGGTATCTGTTGGGAGGGGCTTAAAATGGTGCTGTATTGTGTTATTTGTACAGGAACAGAGTGTGAAGGTGACTGTAAGAGCTAGGTATGTATCATGCCATCCCCCCAAGAATTTGTGCAAAATAGGGGAAAATTGTCCCAATGGGGTTTAAACGAGGCATATACCTATATAGGGAGTAACAGACAATAAGAATGTAATATTTTTAAAAAGGTAAATATTTTATTAATAAACATGTAAAAAGGAGGAGAGGAGGATGTGTGAACAAAGCAAACCACTCAAACCTCATAAAATACACATAATTTCAATGACAACAAGGTACAGTGGTGATCGACAGTTTGGGCACCCCAGGTAAAAAATTTTATTAATTTGCATAAAGAAGCCAAGGAAAGATGGAAAAATCTCCAAAAGGCATCAAATTACAGATTAGACATTCTTATAATATGTCAACAAAAGTAAAATTTTATTTCCATCATTGACACTTTCAAAATTACAGAAAACAAAAAAAGGCGTCTGCAAAAGTTTGGGCACCCTGCAGAATTTATAGCATGCACTGCCCCTTTTGCAAGGCTGAGACCTGCCAGTGTCATGGATTGTTCTCAATCATCGTCTGGGAAGACCAGGTGATGTCAATCTCAAAGGTTTTAAATGCCCAGACTCATCTGACCTTGCCCCAACAATCAGCCCCATGGGATCTTCTAAGCAGTTGTCTAGAAAACTGAAACTGAAAATAGTTGACGCTCACAAAGCTGGAGAAGGCTATAAGAAGATAGCAAAGCGTTTTCAGATGTCAATATCCTCTGTTCGGAATGTAATTAAGAAATGGCAGTCATCAGGAACAGTGGAAGTTAAAGCAAGATCTGGAAGACCAAGAAAAATATCAGACAGAACAGCTCGCAGGATTGTGAGAAAAACAATTCAAAACCCACGTTTGACTGCACGATTTCTCCAGAAAGATCTGGCAGACACTGGAGTTGTGGTACACTATTCCACTATAAAGAGATACTTGTACAAATATGGTTTTCATGGAAGAGTCATCAGAAGAAAACCTCTTCTATGTCCTCACCACAAAAATCAGCGTTTAAACTTTGCAAATGAACATATAGACAAGCCTGATGCATTTTGGAAACAAGTTCTGTGGACCGATGAGGTTAAAATTGAACTTTTTGGCCAGAATAAGCAGAATAAGGTACGTTTGGAGAAGAAGGGGCACAGAATGTATTGAAAAGAACCTCTGTCCAACTGTTAAGCATGGGGGTGGATCAATCATGCTTTTGGGGTTGTATTGCAGCCAGTGGCACAGGGAACATATCACGAGTAGAAGGAAAAATGGATTCAATAAAATTTCAGCAAATTTTGGATGGTCTTGATGCCATCTGTGAAACAGCTGAAGTTAAAGAGAGGATGGCTTCTACAATGGATAATGATCCTAAACACACCTCGAAATCCACGGGGGATTACATCAAGAGGCGTAAACTGAAGGTTTTGCCATGGCCTTCACAATCTCCTGACCTCAACATAATTAAAAATCTATGGATAGACCTTAAAAGAGCAGTGCGTGACAGACAGCCCAGAAATCTCAAAGAACTGGAAGACTTTTGTAAGGAAGAATGGGCAAAGATACCTCAAACAAGAATTGAAAGACTCTTGGCTGGCTACAAAAAGCGTTTACAAGCTGTGATACTTGCAAAAGGGGGCAGTACAAAATATTAACTCTGCAGGGTGCCCAAACTTTTGCAGACGCCATTTTTTTTGTTTCTGTTATTTTGAAAGTGTAAATGATGGAAATAAAATCTAACTTTTGTTGACATATTATAAGAAAGTCTAATCTGTAATTTGATGCCTTTTGGAGATTTTTCCATCTTTCCTTGGCTTCTTTATGCACATTAATACAAATTTTTACCTGGGTGCCCAAACTTTCGATCACCACTGTACATGTGTCTGTGCAACAAGGTTACCAAATCAACTAAGCGGTGCCCAATGATTGTAGGGGCCTAGTAGTGAATCGGACCAGGTAGTCCCAACATGTTTTGAAATCCTGAAACAATTTTTTCATCAGGGGGAGACAGTCCAAGGGCACACACAGTAAAACAGCATTATTATTATGTATTGTGTTATATTGCCTTTTTCTTGTTGGTGTTCTGCCATTTGGAAGACTTCGCCAATTGTTTTTATTGGCCTATTTTGCCATTTCCGTGACATTAATACAAGTTCTTCTTCAGAGAAGCCTATCCTGCACAGCCATACTTCCATTTTCTCCATCAGCTCATCCCCCACAGTTATTGCCTTCTGTTTCTCTTGACCCTCCCTTCTAGATTGTTAGGGCCCTCTAATTCCTTCTGTACTGAATTGTATTATGACTGTATTGTCTTCCCTCATATTGTAAAGCGCTGTGCAAACTGTTAGCGCTACAAATCTTGTATAATAAAATTAATAATAATAAAGTTAAAAATTTATCTTATCAGTGTTTATATATTAACCACTTTACACAAACTGACGTAAACCTACGTCGGCTCACTTTAAGTGGTTGTACTGGGGTGATGCCTCTAGCTAGAGGCATCATCCCAGTACCGTTGTTTAGAGCCGGCGGTCGGCTTTCTAATGCGGCTCTGGAGCCACTCGATCATTACACCGGCGAGCGGGAGGGGATGTTCCCCCCCTCCCGCCGCCTTCTGTGGCTCTGCCCGGGTCTCCCGTCCCACCAGGAGACCCGAGCAACCAGCCATCACGTCCGCCGGCTGGATGGAGTCCCGATCGAAGCCGGATGCGGCTTCGATCGGGTCTCCGATGACGTAACCCGGAGGCGGTGTCCATGACGTCACATCCGGGTTACTTGGCTGCTAAAGGTGGCAGTTTCAAAAAGCGGATATTAAAAAATGCAGTTTTCGGCGTTTTGAATACATGGAAATGTAGTGGAGGGGTCTAGGGTCTTTTAGACCCTCGATCCCTCCATAAAGAGTACCTGTCACTACCTATTGCTGTCACAAGAGATGTTTACATTGCTTGTGACTAGGGATGATCGAACTTTTCAAAAGTTCGGTTCGACCAGAACACCAGAACTTCCAAAAAGTTCGGCCCGGATTTCAGAACCCCATTGAAATCAATGGGACCCGAAATTCGGTAATCAAAAAACCCCATTTTGAAGCCCTAAAACCCAATAAATGCCCCTAAAAAGTGCCTAGGGTTCTGGGTCATGCCCCAGAGACTATTAATCACACAAAAAAAGTTCTTAAAAATTGTCATTTTTGATAGAGAGCCAATTATTGAAAATATTATTGAAAAAAAATGAGATTTTTTTTTTATTTTGACTTTGGATTTAGTGTCTGGGGGGTCTAAAAAGTGTACCTGTGAAGTTTCAGCTCTGTAGCATGTCCAGAACCAGAAAAAAAAGATTGTTTCTATTAGGTCACTTATAGAACAGGGATATGGCTCTGCTATTTTCACACCTTTGCCGGTTTTGTAGCAAGCGTTTTTTTGGGCATTTTTTGGGGGACTTTGGAGGCAGGCATAACATCAGAACTTCTGTGTAGGGGTATATATACATACACCCATGTATGTATATATACACATACACATATATATGTGTAAAAGTAGCAGAACACTATGCTTGCGCAAATGAAATAATTAACAGGCATATGGCTCCGCTCCTATCACACCTATATATGTGTATGTGTATAATACATATAAGTGTGTGTGTGTATATATACCCCTATACACAAGTTCAGATGTCATGACTGACTCCAACGACCCCAAAAAAATGAAATGTGCAAAAGGGGTTGAAACGGCGCTACCTGAAAAGTGATTGAGTGCTGATTGTGGTGCAATAGTGTGCAAATACCTTTAAAAAAAAGGGGGGGTGACACCGGCAAATAATAAATATGTGAACACTGATTATATTTCCAAAGGGTTAAAAACCACACATTTCTTTATCAGTAACCACAACCGATATGATCTGTTGGTGTGTGGTGAATTTTATCTGTAAAATAATAATAGTGCCAACAAGTGAGCAAATATTGTAGTGGGTTTATTCCAATAGTGATACAGTGCAATTCAAACAATATATAATATATAAATCCCTGGTGGTGAAGTGATGGATATATGTGACCAAAGTGAATACTGAAGTGCTGTATTCCTTAGAGGTGTAGGTGCTGTAGTACCCCCGATGACCACTAGGTGAGGTATATACAACCTGTTCACATGAAGTGGTCCCAAGAGGGGTAGATCGTGGGGTCCTCTCTTTATCCCGCATGGCACCGACTGGTAATCTCATGGAAAGAAAGGAAAGGGGAGCCCCATCAAGTAGTTTGCAAAGTTATACCAATGTAGAAAGTAGTAATAACTCACGGTGAAGCTGCCTCGGATCAGTGTAGAGAGACGCCGGGAAGCTTCCGCGTTCCACGGCTGCCAAGTCCGAGACCGGAAGTGACGTAATGACGCAATGGACCCGCCCTACGCGTTTCGTCAGAGGACGTCTGCTGGAGGCAGGCAAAACATCTGAACTTGTGTATAGGGGTATATATACACACACACTTATATGTATTATACACATACACACATATAGGTGTGATAGGAGCGGAGCCATATGCCTGTTAATTATTTCATTAGTGCAAGCATAGTGTTCTGCTCTTTTCACACCTATATATGTGTAGGTGGATATATACATACATGTGTGTGTATATATACCCCTATACACAAGTTCAGATGTCATGCCTGACTCCAAACATGTCCTCAAAAAAGTCCTATAAACGCCTGCAGCAAAAAGCAGGCTGACCGGAGAGAAGCCATATCGCTGCTCTGTAAGTCACATAAGAGAAACGATCTATAGCGGTCACCCTGAAATGGAAGGGTTTGGTCACCCTGCCATAGCAGTCAGAGTCAGTTCACCCTACACTACACTACGGTCACCCTGGCACTTAACACTTTCCCTACAGAAACTTGATTTTTGAATCTAACTATAGTGGAAAATAGCACCCTAACTACACTAGATATCCCTTTCCTCACACTAATAATTGCTAAATGACAGAAGTAACAGAACTGCTTCCACTCTCTTCCATGTCCCTGTATTAAAATGCTAGGAATTTGGCGGGGGCTATCTTATATACTGGGGGGCGTATTCACTAATGATTGGCCTCTGGACCCCCTAGTCACTCCAATCACATTCCTAGCATTCTCCTGCCCCCTCAATTGGCTTTTACTAATGATTCTGGTCCAATCATGGGCATTTAAAGCCCATTTCCTGTCCCATTGCATTTTGGTCGGTTCTGATTGCCGAATTCCGAACTTTTTCAGCAAAAAGTTCTAAATTCCGCCGAACTTCGAACAGTCAATGTTCGGGTCGAACCGATGGTCGACCCGAACCGTTCGATCATCCCTACTTGTGACAGCAATAAAAGTCATTAGATATATATATATAGATATATATATATTTTTTTAAAACATAAATAAATAAATAAAAAGGAAAAAAATAAATAAAATTGAGCAGCCCCCGTCGCCGTGAGCTCGCGCACGAAAGTAAACGTATATGGAAGTCGTGCCGCGAATGAAATTGCTGTTCAAACCACACATGTGAGGTATGGCCGCGATCGCCAGAGTGTGAACAATAATTAAAAAAAAAGAGCTACACTCCAACTCTAAACTGGTAACCGTTAAAAAATTTTAAAGCGTCGCCTATGGAGATTTTTATTGACCGTAGTTTGTCGCCATTCCACGGTTGTGCGCAATTTTAAACTGTAACATGTTGGGTATCTATTTACTCGGCGTGACATCATCTTTCACAATTTATTAGTTATTTTTCATTCATTTATTAATATAATAATTTTATATATATTTATATATATATATATATATATATATATATATATATATATGTACGTTTCAAGAGGTAAGGTGATATGTGTTCTTGGAGAGAGCGGTAGTATTCGTTGGTGATACCATCGGGGCCTGGGGATTCGTTTAAAGGCAAAGCTGCGAGTGTAGCAGCCAATTCTTGCGGGGAGAAGGGTCTGTTTAGTTGTTCTAAGGAGTCTGTTGTTAAGGTCGGGAGGTTAATTTGTCGGAGGAAATCCTGGATGGCTTCGTCAGTAGGTTGAGGGGTGTCTGCATCTAACTTAAGATTATAAAGAGAACTATAATAATCCGCGAAGGCGTCTGAAATCTCCTGGGGGTGGGTGAGTTTAACACCAGTGTGAGGGTGCATGAGAAAATCTATCTTAGTCTTTACCCCCCCAGCTTTCAGCTTGGAGGCTAGAAACTTGCCCACTTTGTTGTGAGCAGAGTAGTACTGCATGCGCAGGCGTGCTAACATGTGGTCGTGTCGTTCAGTTAAAAGTCTCCTAAGTTCCGAGCGAAGGGCACACAGTTTTGAGGCATTGGATGGGGAGGGGGTAAGTTTATTTGTGTCGTCTAATGATTTAATGGTATTGGTAAGATCATCCAATTTGCTGTGGAATTTATTTTTCAATTTGGAGCCCAGTTGGATGAGGACACCCCTGGCGAAGGCCTTGTGTGTGTTCTATAACGTGGCCGGGTGAACGTCGGGGGTGTCATTAACGCAAAAGAATTCACTTATCTGGGATTTAAGAAATTTGAGGGATTCTGGATCAGATAGTATTGAATTGTTGCAACGCCATAGAAAGGCAGAAGGGGAGGAAGGACGCGCGGATATGGACATATGGATGGCAGCGTGGTCTGACAACATGGAAGTTTGGACAACATGCGGAAAGGTGTGTGTGTCAACCAAGAACATATCTATTCTAGTATAGGAATTATGTGGGGCGGAAAAGAAGGAGTAATCCCGTTCCTCCACATGTTGATAGCGCCACACGTCGTGGAGCCCCTCTGAATGAATAAGAGTAGCAAGAGATGGTGCTGAAGGCCGTCTTTTAGAAGAGGAATCCAAGACGTGGTTAGCCACCAAGTTAAAATTGCCACATATAATTAACCTTCCAGGCTTAAGTTTGTTAACTTTTGAACATAATTTACACAAAAAACGCAGTTGATGCATGTTTGGAGCATATATATTAACAATTGTGTAGGAGCAGTTGTCAATGGTACAATTTAGAATATTATAGCGGCGGTCTGCTTCCAACACGACCCTGGAATAGGTGAAAGACACAGATCCACTAATGGCTAGTAAGCCCCCTCTTTTTTTCTCCTGTGCAGAAGACTGGAAAACATGGGGGTAATTCCTATGGGAACATCGAGGGCTATGATCAAGCTTAAAGTGCATCTCCTAAATTGCTAGGATATCCACCTTCTGAGAAATCTTTTAGCGGGATGGTTTAGGCCCTTGACATTTAATGACAGCAATTGCAGGGACATGTTAGAATAAGAGTAGTGTGAACAGTGCAGGCAGGGCCGCATTTAAACAAATTCCGAAAGGGGATATTGGTACCTCAGACCCATAGTGGGTAGTGTTGTCGCTTGGGACGAAGTAAACTGAGAAAAGTACAGCTGGGCCAAAGTGGAGAAGCAGTTCATCAAAGGACAGTTCTTGCTCCATAAACCGACGAGAACGAAAGTTGTGTTCAGGGAAGTCCATAGCGGGACTTGTGTTCAGGTCCAGAAGGAAGATCCTGTTCTGCAGAGGAAGGTAATAAACGAAAACAACAAAAAAAAAACAAACAGACAAAAACATAGGGAGAGTAAAAAGGACAAGGTCCTAGTAGACCATGTGGGCAGCTGGAGCTGCACGGCAGCTGGGGAGAAGAGCACGGTAGCAGGTGCCTCTTAGGAGCAGGGGTCCAGGTCCGTCCGGCTGGAAATATTACAGCAGTCATCACTTGTGGCGATGAGAGGATCTTGAGGGTCTAGATACTACTTGCCAGTCTGGTTGCAGACGTTGAAGATGTGATGCCTTGCTTGGCCGTTGAGGGTCAGAAGGGTCAGGGATAATATCCCACTGGCGGAGACATCGAAGTCCTTGTTCCATGTTGGGGATCTGGGAGGTGGTGCCTTGATGTGTCACGCAAAGCTTGGCTGGATACTTCCATTTATAAGGAATTTTATTATTGCGTAGAGCCTTCATAATGGAGTTGAGATTCCGTCTCAGTAGAAGGGTGTATTGAGAATAATCAGGGAGAATTTGCAGCGCAGCAGCTTGTTTCGGGGAAGCGATCCTTTCTTCTAAACTTGCGTTGGTGAGTTCAGGCACAGCCTTTTGAAAGAGATCGCGTACAAAGCCCGGTAGTTGGGAAGGCTGAACAGATTCCGGTATACCACGAATCTTGAGGTTATTGCACCTCAACCTGTCCTCTAGGTCTGCTAGTTTGACCTGCATACGTTGGATATCTTCCTGGTGGGAAGTGTGGGAGTCAATTAGGGCATTGTATGACACCGCAAATTCTCCCATTCTGTTTTCAACCACATCAACTCTATCGCCCATATGGTGCAGTTCTTTTTGGTAGTGTGATATAGACGCCATAATGTTTTTTTTTGGAGAAAGAACAGAGAGAGGCTGAGAGTGGGGGAGAGAATCGGGACGGATCGGGGACGGACTGCGGGCATACTCGGATGGAAAGACCGTTATCTGCGCTGAGCGGGGTATCGGCATTGGGAGGAGCGGAGCGCACAGTCCAGGGAAGCGCTGTGATCCGGGGGGATCAGGTCCGGCCCGGTATCGGGGTATTTACATCTGTGGAGAGACTTTCGCCTTGGAGGAGTTAATAGCCGGTTCCTTACTAGGACATAAGCCTTGTCGATCTCTATTGCTATACAGCATAGGGGTCACCATTGTCCGGTAAGTGAACACCCAAAGGGGGAGGTCCGGCACTGGCTCACTGCACCACAAAAGATTGCATGTTTTGTGCACTTTCTTCCTGGCACCCCAGCACCTTTGTGAGACATCTTTTGGGACTGTGTACATCTTATCATCTACTGAGATCTTAAACAACTATTACATCTGGACTGGCACTTTATATTTATACATTTTAATTATATTTATATAGTATATGTCTATATGGTTTCTACACCCCAATTTTTGCACACAATTGCACGGTGCACTTTATGAGTTTTTTAAGTAGAACGTAACCACTTTATTATTGTTTGCGCTGTGATATATATTTTTCTCAGGTGCAATTTATTGCATTAAAGGCATTTCATTTCTCTTCTGCAATAGAAACCCTGCCTGTTCACTGTTTGTAAAGGCAGAGCTTTATTTCAGCTTTAACGCTATTATATCTGAAGTGCTGTGCTTGAAGGGAGCAAGGCACAGAGATGGGAAAGATGAAAGTGGCAATTTCCGCTGTTGCTCCCATCACTATTATAGGATTATTGTTTCATATTATGAATTTATATATGAATATGTATATTTAACATTTTTGGGCATTTCTGATTTTAAACTTGGTTCTAGAACATTTTTGTAACTGTTTTCTAAATCATTACCATGGGCACTAGACGTGCAAACATTTCTTCTGTAGATGGGAAGTGGTTTATTTTAGGTCAGGTTTCTTCTTATCACTGTGTGTCAAATTGTTCAGAAAATCACGAAATAAGAAACAGGGTAGGCAAATTACATTGCCCACACTCACAGGCACACTAACCACGAATTAACCAGTTTGCTTTATAAATCAGTATTTTCAAGTTGAACTGTTTCTACAGCCAAATAATTTTTGTAGCCTCCATAAATTGTTTCTGCAGTGTTTTTATTGCTGTCTGTGTATCCATTGGGTGGAAATAGGTGGGATTCACTAAAGAAGAAATTGTCCTTTATACAGTACAGTGAGGACCCTTCCCCACCCCCTGTGTGTCATTGTGTCAAGAAGCAGCAGCAGACTAATAAAGTAATCTCTCTGCTCACTCCTTCAGTCGGCATGTTTCTTCTTAGCCCAACTACCTGCTGCATAGACTGATCAGCTCAAAATATTGTCCCCTCACTCTCCCAGTCTGCATGCTGGTGAACACAGAATGACAGGTGGCAGATATATATAAATATACATTCAGCTACCTAAATTAGCAACATCTAACAATACATTTAATGGTTATATTATAGTTAAAGTCTGCATCATGGTGGGTGGGCACTTGCTATAATGTGCAAAGCATGCTTGTATATTATGGCCTACTTACCTACTGACCCCCCCCCCCTTTCAGCATTGGGACAATTACAATCCCTTTATCACTCTATCATTGCCACTGACATCTTTGTCTGGTCTTATTCTGGGTTCCACATCGGTTTTCCTATTTGGTCAGCCCTGGATGGCATGACTGAGTTTCTTCTGCAATAAAAGTGTTCCTGCCACCCATTTTTTAAACCTTAATACTGCTGTAAGGGTTTGGCTTTATCATTAGAAACATTAAGTAAGTAGCAGATTCAGGCAGCCATGTACAGTATCTCTGCACCACAATAATAGGTTGTTTGTAAGCGAAGTATGGGATGTTAAGAAACAACACTAATACCAACTGAGTTTTGTGTGCATACAAGATCTGCTTTAAGAGCCATACCAATTCTGTCCGTATCCGGAAAGGAGGATCCCTTTCTCAGTCTGCCTTGCTTATCTACTAACCTCTGTGATCAAATGGATCAAAATTTTGACAGTGATGGTCCAAATTTCTGCTCAATCAGTGCTGCAGGCTATAGTCTGCAGTGCTGATCTGTGCATTCTCATGGTCCCCTGGCTTCAGGGGAGAGGAGGCACAGCCAACAACTGATGCTCTATAGCAGTGATGGCGAACCTTGGCACCCCAGATGTTTTGGAACTACATTTCCCATGATGCTCAACTACACTGCAGAGTGCATGAGCATCATGGTAAATGTAATCCCAAAACATCTGGGGTGCCAAGATTCACCATCACTGCTCTATAGTAAGCCTATGGGTGACATCACTGCCCAGGCATTTAATCCATTGTCAGAACTCTCTCCTCTCCCCTGAAGCCAGCCGCTGGGGAGATCACATGAATGAATGAGAGCACTATGAGAATAGGTAAGTATATACATCTTCTTTTTAAAAGGTAGTTAGTATAGGTGTTAGAAGGTAGGTGTGAGCCGATATAAGCTTAGTTTTTATTTACATTTCTTGGTTACAGAGACCGCACTAATGCAGTGAGTTGGCATACTCTTAATTACTCCCTATAGCATTTTTATTAGTTTTGTAGTGCTGTGGAAGTACTTCTCAGCCACAGTGACATTTTAAAACTATTTTGGGTTTCTGCAGATGCCTGCAGCAGTGACCACATCTGAGTGAGTGACGGAAACTCTAAGCTTCCAGGTTTGTTATTGTGCTACAAAATAGGCTGTATGAAGGTTTGCATTGAAAAAGTAAAAAACAAAGCACACTGGCCTTTTGAAGTACTTTTTAGCTATTTTATTGAATTCAACTATAAACATTAGCTGTTACAGTATATCCTAGGTGGTCAATGGAAGGGAAAAATATACCGGAGACAGTGAGAGGACAAATATACTCTGGCATATCAGACAAACACAGTGATTCCGTATTTCAGTGAAGAAATATTCCACTTTCCACTTGTCCTGGAAGCGGCGGCCCTCACTGTCAACTTTCCTTTTCTTGTTTACAGTCGCCATTTTAGAAATAGACCAGAAGGGGAATGGATTATATGAGCGCAGTGTCAGAGGTTTTGATCTTATGCCCCGTACACACGTGCAGATTATCTGAAGACTTTTGTCTGCAGACTTACCAAAACCATATAATATGAGGTCAAACCTAAACACTTTCAATTTATATGCAATCCGGCAGGCCCTTGCACTACATAGAAAAGGTAAATCTGAAGACAAAAGTCTTCAGATAATCTGCACGTGTGTACGGGGCATAAGTGTGTTCGTCCAATACAGTGAATACACCAATACACTGCCAACAAGTATATCTTTGGATATATATATATATATATATATATATATATATATATATATATATATATATATACAGTATACATATCTCCTCTTTGGCTCCGCTCGGGGTAAGGAACCACTTCTGTGGCAAGGATGAGCTATTTTTCTGGCCCCCACTTGTAATCTCTCCCCAGGCTCAGATCAGTTCAAGGAAGAGCAATTTTCATATATATATATATATATATATATATATTATTTCTGGTCCCCACTTGTAATCTCTCCCCAGGCTCAGATCGGGGCAAGGATGAGCAATTTTTATATATGTATATATATATATATATATATATATATATATATTATTTCTGGCCCCACAGGCTCAGATCAGGGCAAGGATGAGCAATTAAATTTTTTTTTCAAATAATATATATTTTCCTTTTCTTTCACATCCACAGGCTCAGATCAGGGCAAGGCTTAGATCAGGGCAAGGATCAGTTTGTTTTTCTATATTCTGTATGTGAAGGAACTTCTCTTACATCACAGCTCTCCTCACAGCAGGGATCACACAGCCAGCTGGGACACAGACAGCGCGCAGCGCCGCAGCCAATCAGCGCCGCCAATCAGCGCCGCCAATCACAGACACTCTCTCAGATACCGAGAGCTGAGTGAGTGACGGAAACTCTAAGCTTCCAGGTTTGTTATTGTGCTACAAAATAGGCTGTATGAAGGTTTTCATTGAAAAAGTAAAAAACAAAGCACACTGGCCTTTTGAAGTACTTTTTAGCTATTTTATTGAATTCAACTATAAACATTAGCTGTTACAGTATATCCTAGGTGGTCAATGGAAGGGAAAAATATACCGGAGACAGTGAGAGGACAAATATACTCTGGTGTTTGAGAAACAAATGTCCCAATGTTGGTGGGATATAAAAATGCCACAACGTCAGTGGAAGAAAAAAAATGTAAAGTGTCAGTGGGAGGAAAAAGTATCCAAATTTTGATGGCTAATAGGAATAAAATTACCCAGCAGCCTGATTCAAAGCATAACAGTCCCCATGGGCAGCTGCCAGGCTAACCTGTCCACCTTGTAAATGCCTCCATAGTGCCATACTACAATTGCAAATGTAGGCAGGTTCTTGACTAAGAATGGAGAGTGGGAGAAAAACCGACTGCAGTTGCTTTCTGTGACGAAGGGGCGGTAGATTTTTTTCCACCTGATTTTGCCCATGAGGTGAGTGGGATGTTGGGGATGAACTGGTTAACAGCTATATCAGCAAGAGAAGGGAGCTTCTGAGCATGAAGAATTCAATAGAATAGAGTCAGGCAGCGCATTCGTGAGCTTTGAAGATGGCGGACGTCTACTAGGTGAGCTCCGGTCATGACTCGCTCTCTATGGCCCCTGCTCCGGTCTACACAGCTATGATCACTCTGGAGGTAAGCTCTTCTACCCCCCAGCATCCCATGCACTTCATGGGAAAAATCAGGTCACAAAAATCTACTGCCCGGCTGTCACTCGAGCCATGGCTTCTTTCCATCATGGAGCCATACCTCACTAGTCCTGTATCCCAGCCTCGAGTACACAGGGGGATCCGGAGGAGCTTCTCTGTACCTTCCTGGGGGGGATAATCCATCTGCCCCTGCTCTGCCATCCAGCAGCCCCCCTGCCCAAATATACATGTTAACACCTGAACTCCTGGATGAGAAGCTCCGGGCCTTGCTACCCCACACTGTTTCCCAAGCAGTGGGGAAAATCTCTCAGAAACTGAAAGGTGAAATTGACCAGCTTGGAGAACGTACTGACACCTTAGAGACTAAACTTGATGATTTGGTTCAGTATGTCCATGTGCTAAAAGAAGAAAATTCTACCCTCAAACACGCAGTTTCCCAACTTCAGTCACAACTAGACGATTTGGAGAACAGGGAACGGCACCAAAATCTGCGCATATGGGGAGGCCCGGAAACCGTGAGTGATAACAACCTGCGTTCTTATCTCTTAGGGCTATTTAATGCTTTAGCCCCCAACATAGCGGACTAATGCTGGCCATACACGAAAATCATTTGAAAACCTTTCATTTGGACCATTCGTTCATTTTTCATCCAGTTAGAGCAGGGATGTCCAAACTTTTTTCAAAGAGGGCCAGATTTCATGAAGTGGACATACATGAGGGCCGGATAAAAAAAAATCCAGGAAGCTGAACTATATATATGTCAGGAACATTGTAAAGTTCATTACATATTATAATAAAGGCTGTCTGTCAACTTTTTTGTTTGTTTCAATGTTTTTTTATTACAAGTTTAAGTCAACATACAAATGTTCACGTTCAAATAATAGTCATGTAATAGTTACAACCAGGATGCAGCATCCGAAAAGATCAGTGTTCCCAACCTAATAAATGTCACTAAAACATAGTAATCAAGAATGTAGCGTAGGTGGGGAGACTTATTGTCTCCTGGCAGCATCCTACCCAAAACATTTTCCACCTGACATTATGGAACTGATAGCAAAACAATTCAAAAATAGAGAAGGAGAGAAAAGAAGATGTCTGTCAACTTTTAAGTCAAAAAAAAAGTGAACAGGAACATAACACATACATCTTGTGTCCAAATATATTCATAACTGAGATTTAACAATATATTCATGTCAATTGAAAAAGAAAACTGCACTGATGTAAAGGGTGAAACTGAGATCTGGACTGCAGCACATAGGCCAGGTCTGGGTCAAGGGCAGTGGTTTTGATGCGCAAAATGTCACACAGGTGAGAGTCACTTACTCTTGTCCTCACGTGGTTCTTGTTAAAGTTCATAACAGAGAATGTCTTCTCACACATATATGTTGAGCCAAACAAGCTCAGTATTTTCTTAGCCAGTGTTCGAATCTCTTGAAACCGGCTCTTATCCAGTTGGCGGTAAAAGTTCACAAGAGAGAGCTGTTGGTGACGACTGCGTAACTCGCTGTCACAATGCAGATCAATTAGCTCGAGCTGCAGCTGATCTGGAGCATTATCGGGGTCAACAGAGAATGGAGAGGAGAAAAGGCTCATCTCCTTTTCAATAGCTGCAAAATCCTGAAAGCACCGTTTAAACTCCCCAGACAGAGATGTGATGTCTGCTGCATATCTGCTCATTTGTGCACTGACATTGTCCTGTGGAAAACTGCAATGCTGAAATGTGACCACTGCCTTATGAAAAATTGCAGCTTTGTTCCAAAGGCTTTGAGATGTGAATAAAGCTGATTCACCGCTGCATCTTTCCCCTGAAGACTTGTGTTCAGTACATTCAGATGCTTTGTAATGTCTACTAGAAACCCCAAATCAGCCAGCCAAATCGGATCAGATCGTTCTTGCATCGGTTGTCCCTTTGTTTCCAAGAATTCTCCGATTTCCTTTCTAAGAGAGTAGAAACGCTGCAGTGCAGACCCCCGACTGAGCCATCTTACATCATTATGATATAAAACATCTTCATATTCAGCCTGGATGTCCAGTAGAAACTGTTTAAACTGGCGGTGGCACAGGGCTTTAGAGCGAATAAAATTAATCGTTTTTACCACCGGTTTCATAACATGGTCATATTTCAGATGTTTAGCACAGAGAACTTGTTGGTCAATGATACAATGGAGTTTAATAGCTTTGCCTCCTTCTTCGATCACCTTGTTACAGATTAGGGTTGCCAATCCACTTCGTTCCCCAGCCATGGCAGGTGCCCCATCAGTAATAATCCCAGCAAGTTTGTTCCAAGGCAGTTTCATGTCATCTATGGCAGAACTAACAGAAACAAATAAATCTATTCCTCTTGTTTGGTCCGTAAGGCTCTGGAGGTCAAGTAGCTCTTCAGTCACATTCATGTCATCGTCCACCCCTCTCATAAAAATCAGCAACTGAGCTGTGTCAGATAGGTCCGTGCTTTCATCACAGGCTATTAAAAAGAAGTCAAAATCCACTCCTTTGGATGTCAATTGTCTCTTAATATCTGATGAAATCTCTTCAATTCTCCGTGCTACAGTGTTACGAGCCAGGCATATGTTCGCAAACTCTTGCTTCTTCTCGGGACAGATATTCTAAACCATTTTCATAACACATTCTTTGATAAAGTCACCCTTAGCAAAAGATTTGCAATTTTTAGCAATTAACGCTGCCACCTCATAGCTTGCCTTTGTGGCATTTTCAGCTGACTCACGGGCTCTCATGAAAAGTCGCTGTTGCGACGATAAAATAGCTTCAAGTTGCTTCAACTTTTCACTGCGGGCACTCCCTGTTAGCTTGTCGTATGTGCTATGTCGCGACTGGTAGTGTCTCTTGACATTAAATTCCTTATAAACAGCCACAGTCTCTTGGCATATCAGACAAACACAGTGATTCCGTATTTCAGTGAAGAAATATTCCACTTTCCACTTGTCCTGGAAGCGGCGGCCCTCACTGTCAACTTTCCTTTTCTTGTTTACAGTCGCCATTTTAGGAATAGACCAGAAGGGGAATGGATTATATGAGCGCAGTGTCAGAGGTTTTGATCTTATGCCCCGTACACACGTGCAGATTATCTGAAGACTTTTGTCTGCAGACTTACCAAAACCATATAATATGAGGTCAAACCTAAACACTTTCAATTTATATGCAATCCGGCAGGCCCTTGCACTACATAGAAAAGGTAAATCTGAAGACAAAAGTCTTCAGATAATCTGCACGTGTGTACGGGGCATAAGTGTTTTCGTCCAATACAGTGAATACACCAATACACTGCCAACAAGTATATCTTTGGATATATATATATATATATATATATATATATATATATATATATATATATACAGTATACATATCTCCTCTTTGGCTCCGCTCGGGGTAAGGAACCACTTCTGTGGCAAGGATGAGCTATTTTTCTGGCCCCCACTTGTAATCTCTCCCCAGGCTCAGATCAGTTCAAGGAAGAGCAATTTTCATATATATATATATATACATAAAAAGGAATAATAGTAGCGCTAGAACAATCTAAAAAAGTTCCCGGAAGAGTTCCTACTATCACCCGTGGATGATCACCAAATTAACAGTGCGGTTGATAAACAGTCCTCACAGTCTTTTAGTCAAATGATCCCATAGGTGAAATATGAACAACAGTCCACTTTCAGATCTTCAATCACCATAAAAATTCATGTATTAATGATGACAGTGTTTGGATATGCCAAAACTCCGTGCAATCTGATAGGATCACCACAAGTCCACCACCAAGTGCAGGGGAAGTAAGAAATGGCCACTCACTGGATGCATTTGCTCACTTACTCTCATAAATGAGCATATTGCGCATGTAGGTAACAGATCCCAATGTTACCATAGGATAGGTCACACCACAGGTAAAGATGGTTTCCACTTCAGTGCAGTAGCCCTTTTTTTTCCACACTCTCTCCCAACCGTATGAAAAATAAAGAGATAACTTCCCTAGTGCAGTATGTCTGATAAATTTTATTCACACCAAATAATCATACATTGCACTCACTTGTATAGTAGTAAAAACACGCTCATCTCAATATGCAAGGCAGTAGCGGAACCTCCAATCTTACTCAAATCTGGCTCCACGCCAGGTCGGGTAGTCCCGGAAGTTCTTTCTCTGCCAAAGTCCATGATAGGATGCGTCGTCTGGCCACGCCCCGACGCGTTTCGTCACTTCCGGACTTCAACTGGGGGCGCGGCCAGACCAACGAACCCATCCTCTTTATGCTCAGCACCATCAACATTGCGGCCAATAGCGCAGCGAACAGGCCAACCGGAAGGACCTCATGACACCTTCCGCCGGAAGGTAAACACTGTATGGAGAGTCCGCCCGGATATCCCTCACACACCACCTCTGCAGACACAAAATACCATGAGAACCCTGCCCATTGAACTTAGACCATCCCATTACGGAATGAGATCTGAACGGTTGACCCGTTATCTGCACTTAGGCGAATCCATCTGGGAGTAATTAAACCCCCAGTCAGTCGCCCGATCGGCAGTGTACCATACATCTGCAATTAATAATGCTGAGGTTTCAGGTGGCCTATTGCACACGATCGATCGGGACCCACTGTTAGTGGCTAAACCACCCATCAGCAACTCGATCGACAATGTGCCATACATCCACAGGGTGAAATGCTAAAAATAACACAACAATGTAAAATACATAACCCTGTGCACACCGGCACACTGTATAAACTAACATGAATCTTATTAAAATAAGTCACATTAAAAATTATAAAAACGCATATTAAAATATACAAGGGAATGCATATTTCAATTATAATATCACAAGTTTTAAAAAGGATAAAATATGCGCTATATCTTGAAAAGGAATGATGTATATAGCAGCTCTTCACTGTATATAACTGAAGCCAGAAAATGCAGGGGTAAATATGTATAGACAAATCAAAAATAAACGTAAAATCAATAATTAAACTAGGTGTCACTGATGAAACAGTTGATGTCTAATTCAATGTTTAAACCCATAGGTGCAAGGGATTGGGTCAGGAAAATCCATTTTGTCTCGCATTTTGACAGTTCCCTGACCCAATTAGCCCCTCGCCAAGAAGGAGTGACTCGTTCTATGCCCCAGAACATTAGTTCACTCGGATCTTTCTGATGATGTTGTCGAAAGTGAGCTGGCACATTGTGTTCCCTTTTCCCATTGATAATATTAGTGATGTGCTCTCCCACACGAATCTTCAAGGTTCGTTTTGTTCTACCTATATATACCAACTTGCAAGGGCACATCAGCCCATACACAACGTGGGTGGTATCACACGTGATAAGGGATTTGATCTTGAATGTTTTATCAATGGCGGGGACAGAGAAGGAATCCCGTCTTCTCAAGTTGGTCGGGGCCAGAGAGCAAGCCCTACACCTCCCACATGTAAACGACCCCTTCAGATCCGGAAAGAAGGTGATTCTGGGTGGATCAATCACCTTTTTAACCACCCGATCCCCAAAATTGGGGGCCCTGCGATATATAAAAGATGGATGGTTGGGTAAGGCTGAACCCAGGGTTTTATCCATCAGCAATATCGGCCAGTGTTGTTTAAAGATGTCCTCTACCTTCTTATAGTCATTAGAGAAATCAGAGAGGAAACTCCACTGTTTGGGGTCACTCTCTGATTCTCTATCTCTAATTCTAGGATTCAGAGGCCTTGGTGCTTCAAGAATGTTGGTAATTTCTTTGTCCAGCTCCAATTCCTCATAGCCTTTAGCCACAAAGCGCTCTTTCAGAATTTTGACTTGGTCACAATAATCACTGGTAGATGTACAATTCCGTCTTACACGTAGGAATTGGCCTCTGGGAATATTTTTGAGCCAGTTAGGGTGATGTCCACTCTGGATAGCAAGGTAGCTGTTTCTATCCGTAGATTTAAAAAACACCTTAGTTATTAAGGAGTTGCCTTCCCTCCTAATGGTGACATCTAAGAAGTGGATTTCACTCTGGCTATAGTTGTATTCCAGTTTGATGTTATTCTGGTTATTATTCAGATGTTGCATAAAGGTCATAAGATTTTGTTCAGATCCTTCCCAGATGAAGATGATGTCATCTATGAAGCGACGGTAATACTTCAACTCTGGTCTGTTGGTATTGAACACAAATTTGTCCTCCCACTCTGCCATAAAAATATTGGCTAGACTGGGGGCAAATTTGGCGCCCATCGCCACGCCAGTTTTCTGGCTGAAAAAATTGCTGTCGTACCAAAAATAGTTATGGCCTAAACAGAAATCCAGGACTCTTCTTAAGAAGACCTTTTGCTCCCATGGCAAATCATCTCTCTGGCACATAGCCCAATTCAGGGCTAGCAGGGCATCATCATGCTGGATGATGGTGTAGAGGGACGACACGTCAGCCGTCACTAAGAAGGCCGACGAGTCGTCCCCCAACAACACATCATCCAGGGATAGGAGAAGGTCAGCTGTATCTTTAAGAAATGCTTTAGTTTTTATCACACTAGTTTGTAAAAACTTGTCAAGATACTCGCCCAATCTGGCGTTAACTGACCCTATCCCATTCACTATGGGCCTCGGAGGTGGATTTTCCGGATTTTTGTGAATCTTAGGTAGTGTATATAAGATAGGAATGCGACAAGCACTAGGAAGTAAATACTTCCTTTCCTTCTTAGTTAGCACTCTATCTTTCCAACCTAAGTCCACTAGGATTTCCAAATCCTTCATGAAATTGGCGGTAGGGTCTCCTGATAGTTTATAGTAAGTGAGATGATCATTCAGCATAGCCTGTATTTGGCCATGATAGAATGTTTCATCCATAATTACAACACCTCCACCCTTATCCGCAGGGCGTATAATGATCCCCTTTCTGGACTCTAATGATTCTAGGCCCTCTAATATATGTCTGTACTTCCTCTCAACTTCGTATCCAGGTTGTAAAGCCTGAAGATCACGTAACACTAGGTTTTTAAATACATCCAGACACTGGTTGCTTTGAGGTGGTGGATTAAACACTGACTTGTTGCGTAATCCACTATTGACCGCCATACCTCCCCTAGTGTTACTGATGGAAGTGATCGGGTTATTTAGGAAGTGCTTTTTGATATTCAACTTCCTCATATATTTATGCGTGTCCACATACACACTAAACTTATTGATAACCCTTTTCGGGGCACATTTGAGTCCCTGGTCTAGAATATGGAGTTCATTTGGATTTAGGCTCACATTGCTGATGTTAAAGATGCCTTCGTTCACCAGTCCCTTCTTCGTTTTTTTGCGCTGTAGCCTCCGTCCGGCCCGTACTCCTCGGTATTTTCCCCGTAGGATTGCCGGTCGGGTTGATGATTCCGGTTGTATGGCCGGTGCCTCCCTCTCCCCCTGCCCCGTCCTAAAAAAGGCTGGCCAGAATGATTCTGGGGAGTTCTGGGTTCTGGGTTCTCATTTCCCCCATTGGATCTATTTGCCAAGACCGAATACTGATTATGGGTAGGTAAACCTGCTGGTTGAAGGTTTCCTCGAGTTACCCCCCTTCTATTCCTATTGTTGTTCGCCTTGTTTTCCTTATTGGCTCCTTTAATGGGTGGTCCCGTCCATTCTGTGATAGCCCTCACAGTGGGTCGGGGCATAAACACTTTTGGTCTCACGACCGGAGCCTGGGCACCGGAATCCTCTCCAGTGGAAGTCTGGGGGGCAGGTTGTGATTCACTATTCACACCACTTGTGCTCGCCTCCATAGGGGCCTCTACATCAGGAGCTGTGACTGTCGCAGCCATAGGTAAGGTGGCCTGCCAGCAGAAAACTTGTCCGTTTCTGAAATCTTGTAGGTCCCTGGTGTATTTCTTTACCTTCTTTAAATGGGTTTCTTTGTCTATCTTATCTAATTTAGTTTTCGTAATGTTATTAAATTCCCTAATCTCCGGGATATCCCCTTTGGCTTCAATTTTTGTTTGTAGTTCAGAAATTTTTTTATTTAAAATCTCCATTTTATATTTCTTCCTTTTCAATATTAAAGCTTGTAACTCCAAGCCTGTCTGGTGAAAAAACCTGTACCATTCTGATATGGACAACTCATCGTGTAGACCATCCTGCGGTGCCATGTCCCATCGGAGGCCTCTACTCACGATTCCTTCTGAGATGTACGCTTCTAATGTGGTAATGTCCCACCAGGCTCTCACCTGTTTTTCAAGGGTGAATGAGAGAGTTTTAAGGATGGCATTGACATCCTCATCAACTGGTGTGACATGTTGTGTAGAAAAGATATTTTTAAGGTCAAGCTTTCTTGTGCTAAGAAACTTGATGGCTTCCATAGCAGCAGAGTAAAAGAAGTGTACAATGTAGATATTAATCCTCAGTCTCCCGCCCAAACTGTGTGATTAACTCCGCGCTCTAGGTAGCACCAGCAGACTGCTGGTAAAAAACTGATTTGTCTATACATATTTACCCCTGCATTTTCTGGCTTCAGTTATATACAGTGAAGAGCTGCTATATACATCATTCCTTTTCAAGATATAGCGCATATTTTATCCTTTTTAAAACTTGTGATATTATAATTGAAATATGCATTCCCTTGTATATTTTAATATGCGCTTTTATAATTTTTAATGTGACTTATTTTAATGAGATTCATGTTAGTTTATACAGTGTGCCGGTGTGCACAGGGTTATGTATTTTACATTGTTGTGTTATTTTTAGCATTTCACCCTGTGGATGTATGGCACATTGTCGATCGAGTTGCTGATGGGTGGTTTAGCCACTAACAGTGGGTCCCGATCGATCGTGTGCAATAGGCCACCTGAAACCTCAGCATTATTAATTGCAGATGTATGGTACACTGCCGATCGGGCGACTGACTGGGGGTTTAATTACTCCCAGATGGATTCGCCTAAGTGCAGATAACGGGTCAACCGTTCAGATCTCATTCCGTAATGGGATGGTCTAAGTTCAATGGGCAGGGTTCTCATGGTATTTTGTGTCTGCAGAGGTGGTGTGTGAGGGATATCCGGGCGGACTCTCCATACAGTGTTTACCTTCCGGCGGAAGGTGTCATGAGGTCCTTCCGGTTGGCCTGTTCGCTGCGCTATTGGCCGCAATGTTGATGGTGCTGAGCATAAAGAGGATGGGTTCGTTGGTCTGGCCGCGCCCCCAGTTGAAGTCCGGAAGTGACGAAACGCGTCGGGGCGTGGCCAGACGATGCATCCTATCGTGGACTTTGGCAGAGAAAGAACTTCCGGGACTACCCGACCTGGCGTGGAGCCAGATTTGAGTAAGATTGGAGGTTCCGCTACTGCCTTGCATATTGAGATGAGCGTGTTTTTACTACTATACAAGTGAGTGCAATGTATGATTATTTGGTGTGAATAAAATTTATCAGACATACTGCACTAGGGAAGTTATCTCTTTATTTTTCATACGGTTGGGAGAGAGTGTGGAAAAAAAAGGGCTACTGCACTGAAGTGGAAACCATCTTTACCTGTGGTGTGACCTATCCTATGGTAACATTGGGATCTGTTACCTACATGCGCAATATGCTCATTTATGAGAGTAAGTGAGCAAATGCATCCGGTGAGTGGCCATTTCTTACTTCCCCTGCACTTGGTGGTGGACTTGTGGTGATCCTATCAGATTGCACGGAGTTTTGGCATATCCAAACACTGTCATCATTAATACATGAATTTTTATGGTGATTGAAGATCTGAAAGTGGACTGTTGTTCATATTTCACCTATGGGATCATTTGACTAAAAGACTGTGAGGACTGTTTATCAACCGCACTGTTAATTTGGTGATCATCCACGGGTGATAGTAGGAACTCTTCCGGGAACTTTTTTAGATTGTTCTAGCGCTACTATTATTCCTTTTTATCGTTATCAAGTATTTTATATTTGTTTAAGTGGCAGCTTTAGTTTTAGAGTTTTTTACCAGCAGTCTGCTGGTGCTACCTAGAGCGCGGAGTTAATCACACAGTTTGGGCGGGAGACTGAGGATTAATATCTACATATATATATACATATATATTATTTCTGGTCCCCACTTGTAATCTCTCCCCAGGCTCAGATCAGGGCAAGGATGAGCAATTTTTATATATGTATATATATATATATATATATATATATATATATATATTATTTCTGGCCCCACAGGCTCAGATCAGGGCAAGGATGAGCAATTAAATTTTTTTTTCAAATAATATATATTTTCCTTTTCTTTCACATCCACAGGCTCAGATCAGGGCAAGGCTTAGATCAGGGCAAGGATCAGTTTGTTTTTCTATATTCTGTATGTGAAGGAACTTCTCTTACATCACAGCTCTCCTCACAGCAGGGATCACACAGCCGACTGGGACACAGACAGCGCGCAGCGCCGCAGCCAATCACCGCCGACAATCAGCGCCGCCAATCACAGACACTCTCTCAGATACCGAGAGCTCTGCAGCTGCCTTGGGAAATTACACAGTGTCTGCTATTGGCGCCGCTTGTCAGCGGTGTTTGGAACACGCCCACGGACAGCAACACCTCGCCGCTTGTCCTTGCCTGCTTGCCTGGGGGGGCCACAAGGATGCCAAATTGCAAACAGGTGTGGGGGCCGTATAGAACTGGTCCGCGGGCCGCAAATGGCCCGCGGGCCGGACTTATGTCTGAGTTAGAGGGAACAAATAGAATAACAAGTAGAAAGTTTTATCTTTTCAGAGCTGAAAAATAGAAGGAACAGTTCGGAAAATCCTACTTATCAAACAATAAATTAAAAGGTTATTGTGTTTCTCATCGGAACTGTTTGCACTAGCCATATGTGACAAAACAAACAAAAAGCTGATTTATTTATGCCTATTGAACGATTTATCAATCAAAATTTGGTCATTACATGATGGCAAATGTATCTGTTACTGTCATCATCCCCACTGTGGTATGTTCATCTTTTATGGATTTTTGCAATTTTGAATAAATGGGAATTTTTTCGGAGTACCACCACCCAGTCCATTTTTTCTAAATGATGGCAAATGTGTTTGCTCTCACGGCCAAGTGTTTGTTATTTGAAAACGAGTTTGAACGATTTTTCGGCTAGTGTATGCCCAGCAATAGACTGGCGTCTTGATCGGGCTCACTGTTCTTTAGCCCCTAAAGTGACCCCGCAACATTATCGTCTGCTTCCACTACTATGACAGTAAGGAGGCCCTGACCCTGGCAACTCGCAACAAGTCGCAAACTGACCACATTACCCATAACCCTTGCAAAAAAGGCATAATTGAAGGCCAATTACAACCCATTTGCAGAATCACCATGTTTTCTACCGCTGGGGCTTCCCGTTTCATCTGGTCGCAACTAAACATGGCATCCAACATGTCCTCTGAGATATACATGAAGGAGAAGCCTTCTTCAAAAGTCTGGGCCTCCACCCACTCCCTGAGGATGATCTTCCACCTCTTCCTTCTATGCCTCGACCACTTCCCATCCCTTCTCAGAGCTGAACCCTGCCAAGTCAAAACCAAGGAAGTATCACACTACCTCACAGTATCAATGTTCCTCCAAGCAACCACCATTATCACCACCTCTGACAGCACCTATTTCTGATTTCTACAATTTTGCTGGTCCCTTTTGGTCCTCTTTGTTGCCCGGTTTTGGGCCCTGTTTGGACCCCCTAAGGTGTCTACTATAGTCTTTTGACTTATTTTGAATAACGTTATTTATTTGATTTATTTTGAATAACGTTATTTTGAATAACCCCTGAGACTACGGTCTTGGGTTCCTGAGAAGTGTTCCTGTCTCAGGCCTACTAACACTGTTTTTCCTTGTTGCATGTCTTTTTTGGACTCCTTTACTGATACTGCTGACTGTTTTGTTTACATTGTCTTTTTTCTTTAATTTACTTTTTATTTTCAGTTGTTTGTCCTCGCTCACCTGTCTTGAGAGATGCTGGGATCTCTATCTATCCGGTCAGGTTGACCCTCTTAACTTGTTATGCTTCTGTATGCTATTTACCAATCTCAGGTCATGGCTTTAAAAATCATGTCTTATAATGTGAAAGGTCTAAACTCCATCAAGAAACACTGGTTGGCATTGAGGGTGTTCAGAAACCTCAAGGGCTGACGTGGTCCTGGTTCAGGAGATGCATTTTCGCTCTGGAGGATCCTTTAAATTCGCCTCAAGATACTTTCCTACTTCCTACACAGACTCAGATTCCATTGGAAAGGCCGGGGTAGTGATCTTAATTTGGTGCACCCGCCCCATACGGGTAAAATCCTTTCACTTGGACCCACACAGGCGATATGTGATCCTGTCCTACGACTACTTATCTACCCATTTCACCCTCATGAATATCTATGCTCTGAACTCTGATCAGATTGCTTTTTTCACTTCAGTTTTTGAGACACTACAGCACTATGCCCAGCCTTTTATGATTTTTGGTGGTGACTTCAATACGGTCTGCTCTCCTGTGAGGGATAGACAGACTCTGTTCCATTCTACTCCATTCAGATGGGTGCAGGCTCTGGCTACCTCTTCTTGCAAACTCCTCCACACAAACTGCCTTCTAGATTCATGGCACATTAAAGAGGTTGTAAACCTCCTGTAATGTTTGTACTTATAGGTAAGACTATAATATGGCTTACCTAAATGTACTCTAAATATGTCCTGAACTTGCACCGTTTAGAAGATTTTTAATGTATATTGTGCCTATGATGTCATCAGCGCATGCACTCTGAAGGAACGGCCACCCGTGCTGTTTCTTCAGAGCCCTTTTCTGTGACCTGTGGCTCCCGCAATGTGGCTCCGGCCAGCAGCACAGCCAGAGTCCGCAGACCCGGACGGAAGGAAGACGGGCAAAGATGGATGCGGCCTCTAGCGGGTACGATAATGGCTTTATTTGAAGGTAAGTGTCACATAATGTGCTAGTATGCATTGCATATTAGCACATTATGCCTTTAAATTCCAGGTAAGTAAAAAAAAAAAACCTACAGACTTTATTTCCTCTTTAAGCATCCCACCAGTAAACAACACACGTTCATATTCTCCGCGTCATAAAATGTTCTCTAGGTTACACTTTTTTTCTCTTTCCCCCCCACCCCCCGACCAGTGTTGTCCTCTGATATTGGCCCACTCACATAGTCGGATCACCCTCCCAAATTCTTAGATCTCACCATGTCTTCAGCCTCATCAAAACAATGTCACTGGTGCTTAAATGATTTCCTTCTACACCTTGATAGCACTAAAGCTCAAATTACCCAAGCCTTGGAGGAGTTTTTTTCAACTAATTTAAGGTTCTGTCTCGGAGGAGACCACTCTGTGGGAAGTTCACAAGGTATTTTTAGGGGCCAATGTATTTCCATTGGTTCATGCTTAAAAAAAGATAACAACGCCTTGAAATCCACCTTATTAGGCAAATTACACCTCTTCGAAAAACAACTCTTACAGTTTCCATCTGTGTCTCTCCAGGTAATCTTCCTTTGGAATTAACCTAAAACCTTGAGTATGAATTGTATTGCTAAATCCCTTCTATGGTCAAAGTAAGAATTCTATGAGTAAGCCGCCATAGAATGCTATTCAATAAGCTTAAGCCTCGCCCTTTTCACTCTTTTCCTGACTTTCTTACCCAATAAGACGGTACGCCCATGTATTGCCCCGAACTATGGTTAAAGTTTTAAGTACTTTCTACCAAAAGCTCTATAACTGCCTAACCCCTGAAAACAACTTCAACATTATTCAGGAAGCCTTTGACAATTTCTTTGCCACATTCAAGCTTCCAAAATTATCCTCAACTAACCTATGACTGCTAAATGTGGCTATTGCTCTGGTAGAACTGCCACAAGTTCTTAAGCTTCTCCCTTCACATAAATCCTCAGGACCGGATGGCCTCCCCTACTCCTATTATAAGTGCTTCTCCCAAATCTTGGCCCCACATATACTAGCACTAAAGAACTCCTTACACGAAGGTAAGGTTCCCCATTTCCAATTCTAGCATCCCTTCCTAACGGATTTACCAAAACCAGGCAAGGATTCAACTCTCCCTGACAATTAAAGTCCTATAGCACTTTTAAATTCCGACTACAAAATTTTCACAAAAATTTTAGCAAGTAGGGTTTGTCCCTGCTAGACACGCTGGAGACAACACTAGGTGCACCACAGACCTTATTGACCTAATGAACAAATTTTACTGCTCAGTGCTCATACTAAGTCTTGAGGCGTAGAAGAATTTTGACAGTTTGACCTGGACCTACTGTATATGTAGCACCCTCCTAGGTAGGTGCTAGTGAGAGAGTATAGTTTTTGGCTCTGTCTGCCTATCAGAGGAGCAGTAGGCAAATCTATATTACTCTCTGCCTATTAGAGAGCAGGATCTGTTAGTGAGGTCTGCTCATTGTGCTCAGTATGTGATTTATCATGTCTAGAGAGGGGCAGGTTGTCTGGGTGCATTCTGGGATACTGTATAAAAGCCAGGAGCACATGTGCTGGAGGTCTTTGGCTGGAGAGCAGAGTCCCGGAGGCAGTGGCATGTGGTCGCAGGAGGTCGTCCTGAAGGCCGGAGGATTGTATGAGAGGAGCTGAACCCTGAGGTCCAGGAGAGCTGACTAAAGGGGGGACACTAGAGACCCTGGAAAAACAGTATTGTGAGTTCAGGGACTCGTGTCAAGGGGCCTGACCTGAGGTGGGCCACCCCATGTGTAGGATAGTCAGAGGACGGGTGTCAGCAGTAAAGAGAGAGAGAGGATGCTGGGGGGGGGGGGCGTCCTGAAGACAATCAATAGTTCACCAAGTCTTAGGAAAGAAACCTAACTCTAATTCACCTTTAGTGGCAGTGTGAATCAACAGCCTAGCTGTACCTGATAGGAGTCTTCAACCTATTGCACATATTTAATTTGGAGTATCCCACTATTCCCTTCTCCCATCAAAAAAATACAAAACAACTACATACCCCTGGACAGATTATTGACTGAGCCAAGAAGTAAAGTGATAGACTGTGAATGTCAAAGTTGCCATTGGTAACCTAGGGGGACCTGTAAGTGTGAGATCCAGCAGTCCTCAAGGGGGCAGTCCTACATATATGTTTGCCAATATATCTCAATATGGCTTTTAGGGACCCTTCTTAGAAGCATTGAGGGCTTTGTATTCCCTTCCCACTTCCCAAGTGCAGATGTCAGCCTTTCAGTCGCATTCTTTCCCGATGTCCAATGGCACCAGACATGGGTGCCCTCTATCACCCCTCTTCTTTATTCTATGTTTGGAGCTCCTGGCTGCAGCCATCCACTCTCACCCGGACATAAAAGGAGTTTTAAAGTGACAGAGGGAATACAAACTCTCACTCTTCATAGACTAAATCCTCTTGACCATAACTAATTCCCTCTTATCACTTCCATCGTCACACGACTTACTGTCTAATTACGGCTGAAAGACAAAATCAGAGAAAATTCCCAGCTCAATTCACCAACCAGTCTGCTTACCAACTGAATTAACTTGTCCAACAGTATACGTTAAAAACAGGGGTTTAGTTAGCACTCATTTCAAACGCATGCATAAGCTGCAAGGCCCTTCTAAATTTATGAGAGTCCCAACAGTGGAAGCACATGCATTCTAATGGATAGATAAGGGGCAGGTGGGCCTGGAGGTAGCTCAGTCCTCCTTAACCACTTACGGACCGCTCACCGTGTACTTACGTCGGTAATTTGACGTTAAATACTGGGGTTATGGCAGCAGATAGCTGGTATTTTTTTAAACGGCAGGTGGTCCGCTTTAACATAAGGGTCGCTTCCTAGCAACAGATTTAAAGAGCCCATTTTTTTATCATCATAAAAAAATGACTTTTTTTTTTATGTGTGTAGATGTGAGAGGTCCTGTCATGCTTATTTCTATTACAAGGGATGTTTACATTCCTTGTAATAGAAATAAAAGTGATCACATTTTTTTTTTTTATAAAAACAGTGTAAAAAAAAAAAAAAAAAAAAGATAAAATAAATAGGAAAAAAAAAAATGAAAGCGCCCTGTCCCCGAAGCAAACTGATACGCAAGTCGCGCCCACATATGTAAACAGTATTTAAACCACACATGTAAGGTTTTTGCCACGTTTGTTAGAGTGATAGCAATAATGTGAGCCCTAGACCTCCTCTATAACTCTAAACTGGTAACCTATAGAAATTTTTAAAATGTCGCCTATGGGGATTTTCAAGTACCAATGTTTGTCGCCATTCCACGAGCGTGGCAAATTTTGAAGCATGACATGTTGGGTATCTATTTACTTGGCGTAACATTATCTTTCGTATTATTGAAAAACATTAAGCTAACTTTACTGTTTTCTTATTTTTTAATTAAAAAAGTTTTTCTTTCCAAAAGAATTGCGTTTGTAAGACCGCTGCGCAAATACAGTGTGATAAAAAATATTGCAACAATCTCCATTTTATTCTCTAGGGTCTCTGCTAAAAAAAATATAATGTTTGGGGGTTCTAAGTAATTTTCTAGCAAAAAAAGTGGATTTTAACTTGTAAACAACAAGTGTCAGAAAAAGACCTGTCCAGAAGTGGTTAAAGGTGCAGGGGCACCATGGACACTCAGCACATAGCACAATGACAGCAAAGGTGTCCAGTGTGTCCCCTCACCAATAATTACACCAGTAACAAAGAAATGGCCCCTGCCCCCATCTATACCTGGCCTTCACAGCAGGGAGCACATGGGAGGGCAAACGTATGAAACACAAAACGAGAGAAAAATCCCAGCTCAACTCAACAGCAGTCTGCTTACCAACCGCATTAACCAGTCCAACTGTATGCAGTAAAACCAAGCCGCTTCACGGCACCCTGTATCACTTGCAGTCCTAACCCTTCTAAATTTGTGAGAGTCTCCATAGTGGAAGCACATGCATTCTAATGGATAGATAAGGGGCTGGTGGGCCTGGAGGTAGCCCAGTCCTCCTTAAAGGCTTCCTTTTGGATAACAAAGTCAACACATCAAAAACTGAAGCTCTTCATATCCTCCTTCCCCCTGACCTTTTATCCATCCTACAACAGGCATATCCCTATAGATGGTGCTTTCAATCCCTTAAACTCTTTACCACTAGCCACTGTGCTGCTATTGCGGCACAGTGGCTCGTTATTGTCTAGCGACGCAGACCTACGTCACTAGACTCCTCCCCCTGTAGGCGGCGCTTGCGCGCCGCCGGAGGCGCGCTCCCGCTGTTTTCATTCACAGCGGGAGTCAGGCCAGGGGAGGAGCGGCGGCGATCGCCGCTGCTCTGCCCCGATCGTCGGGGAATCCAGTTTGGAGATCCGCCCGCCTGTGTAAACAGAGCGGGCGGATCTCCTAAGTGACAGGGAGTGACAGATCGGAGTGTTCAGCATAGCTGAACATCCGATCTGTCCCTGGCTCACTCAGTTACCTCCCCCCCCACACGTTAGTAAGCACCAGGCATACATTAACCCCTCCCTCCCTTTTTTCATATAAAAAAATGTTAAAAATATTGTTATTTTTTTCAAAATAAACGCTCTTTTTTTGTTTATAGCGCAAAAAGTAAAAATTGCACAGGTGATCAAACACCACCAAAAGAAAGCTCTGTTTGTGGGAAAAAAGGACGTAAATTTCATTTGGGTACGGCGTTGCACGACCGCGCAATTGTCAGTTAAAGTCGCACAGTGCCGAATCGCAAAAAGTGGCCCAGACATAAGACAGCAAAATCCTCTAGTGGTAAAGTGGTTAAATACTTGGGCAGACAGCTGACATCCACATACTCCTCTCTATTTACTGCTAATTATCCTCCTCTTCTCAAGGAAATCCAGTATATGTTAAAGCACTGGGATGCTTACTCTATCTCCCTGTTAGGAAGAATAAACATCCTAAAAATGTCCATACTCCCTTAGCTTCTCTACCTGTTTGAGACCCTACCTCCTCCAATACTGGTTTCTGAACTTTATATGGCACAACAGGGCCCATCATATCGCAACCTCAGTAGTCCTCTCCCCTCACTCTCGAGGCAGTCTGGGGGCCCCTGATATTGTGAAGTATTACTATGCTACACATTTACGTACCATAGCATCATGGTCAAGTCATTATGATCCTAACAGATTGTCAGAGATTGAGATGGGCTCTTTGTATCCTGTCCACCCCTGTTCCTGGGTATGGTCTCCTTCTCTCCACACTGATCCAATATTGAAGCATTTTTGTTTAGCTCCAATGTTGTTTACTATGCAGGTCTGGTGGGCTACTTACAAGAAGTACTCTCTCTCCTCACCATGCCCCCCCCCCTCCATCAAATGTACTCTTCAACCCAGGTATTAAAGACAGTATTTCCTACAGTCATATGGCTCCCTGGACTCAAGCCACCTTGTTTCAACTGCGACAGTTTCAACCCCGCTTCCCTAAATATCATATTCCTAAACAACTAAACTACTCATATCTTCAAATTACACATTTCCTCCCATCCATGTCTGCAACCCTTACCTTGGACAAACCTATTAAATTTGAATTCACTTGTGCCCAGGGACCCTATCAGCTCCACTTGATTTCCACCATCTATAAATGCAGAGGCGTAACTAGAACCTTCAGGGCCCCGATGCAAGAAACCATGAAGGGCCCCCCAGACCCCTGACCAGGGCCCTTCCCTTCAAGCCCGGGGCTCTTCCCACTAATCCTGGGGCTCTTTACTCTCATTGCATGGCCTTTTATTATGGTCCCGCATCAGGATCCTTTCACAAGTTCTGCAGTGGGCCCCCTTCCTGCAATCTTGGGGCCTCCCCACAGTGGTGAAATGCCAGGGCCCGGTCGCAAGTGTGACCTTTGAGATCCTAGAGGTTCACCCACTGTTTTGCTACCGGGCCCCCTGGAGCATGGGGCCCGGTAGCGATTGCAACCCCTGCAACCCCTGTAGTTACGCCCCTGTATAAATGTGGGAGGGAGGGAGGGAGGTTTGGGAGAGAGAGAGGGGGGAGAGAGGGAGAGAGGGAGAGAGAGAGACATTTTTTTATCGAATGTCAGTTAGGGGTCTGATCTGTCTGCCGCAGTGTTGCAGTCCCACTAAAAATCACAGATTGCCGCCATTATTAGCAAAAAAAATAAATAAAAATGACATAAATCTTTCCCTTAGTTTGTAGATGTGATAACTTTTGCGCAATCCAATCAAAATACGCTTATTGGGATTTTTTTTTACCAAAAATATGTAGCAGAATACAAATTGGCCTAAAATTATGAAAAAAATAGATTTTTTTATTTTTTTTTTTTAAAGGGAATGTTATATAGCAGAAAGTGAAAAATATTGTTTTTTTTTTTTGTTTTTTTTTTCAGAATTGTCACTCTTTTTTTGTTTATAGAAAAAAAATTTAAATCTCACAGGTGATCAAATACCACCAAAAGAAAGCTCTATTTGTGGGGGAAAGAAAAGCAACGCAGTGCCGAATCGCAAGAAATGGCCCGGTTATGAAGGGGGAAAATCTTCCAGTCCAGAACTGGTTAAATTAAAAGCAGGGAGTTAGTACATCAGTGAGTGGTGGTGGACACAGCAACCTTCCCCCTTCCCCTGTATGGAGAGAGAGAGAGAGAGAGAGAGAAAGAAAGAGGGATGGGGGTAGGGAGAGAGAGGGAAAGAAAGAGGGATGAAGGGAGAGAGAGAGAGGGAAATAAATGGGATGAAGGGAGGGAGAGAGAGAGGGAAAGAAATAGGGATGGAGGGAGGAAGAAAGAGAGAGAGAGAAAGAAAGAGGAATGGAGGGAGGGAGGGAGGGAGGGAGAGAGAGAGGGAGAGGGAAAAGAGGGAGAAAGAAATAGGGATGGAGGGAGAGAGAGGGGGAAAGAAAGCAGCATGGAGGGAGGGAGAGAGAGAGAGGAAAAGAAATAGGGATGGAGGGAGGAAGAAAGAGAGAGAGAGAAAGAAAGAGGAATGGAGGGAGGGAGGGAGAGAGAGAGGGAGAGGGAAAAGAGGGAGAAAGAAATAGGGATGGAGGGAGAGAGAGGGGGGGGGGGAAAGAAAGCAGCATGGAGGGAGGGAGAGAGAGAGAGAGAGGGAAAGAAATAGGTTGGGAGGAAGAAAGAGAGAGAGAGAAAGAAAGAGGAATGGAGGGAGGGAGGGAGAGAGAGAGGGAGAGGGAAAAGAGGGAGAAAGAAATAGGGATGGAGGGAGAGAGAGGGGGGGAAAGAAAGCAGCATGGAGGGAGGGAGAGAGAAAGATGGGGGAAATAGGGATGGAGGGAGGGAGGGAGGGAGAGAGAGGAGGCAGTCCTCCTCTGTCCTCCTCCCCCCTACTCCCTCAGAGATCACTGGTATCTTATCACCTCCAGATCCTGTCCTAGCAATGTTACATGTAGGTAATGACAACCATCCTATCCCCTTCAGAATACTCATAATACATGTGTTGATGGCAGCCAAATTGGTTATTGCTAGACACTGGAAAAATTACCTAGCAACATGAGGTTGTTGCACAAGTTAAAGTGATTGTAAATTATCACCATGTAAAACAATCCATTCTATTTAAAGTGGAAATGAAAGGCAAAATACTTTCGTATAGTTATAAAAATACATTATAAATACCTTTTTTTTATATAAGTGATCACATTCCCTCTGTTCTCAGCTGCTGGGTGGGTGAAGAAGCAGCACAGTGAGCTTTCGAGTGAATGGCTGTGCAGCTGTGGCAGGTCAGGACAAGTCTGATCATTGGAGTTCCCCACATAGCCAGAGAAATGACCAAGCTGTGCTCTCCTACTTAGTGTGGTCAGTTTTTATTAGGAAAGCAGAGGGGCTGGTATGAACACCAGTGCTTTCACAAAAAGGAAGCAATATAAAGAGAACAGGACATTTCTCATACAAGTACATGGTACAGCAGTCACATATCAGGAATATGACGTTTTGGGGTAACAAACACTTTAATCTTAATTATTACTATTAAAAACTATTATCCTCAAGATTAGCCCCTTTCTCTGTCTTTAATAAAAATTGGAAGGCATGGGTTGATTGGTACACTTGATACTAGGTTCTGTTCACTCTGTAGTACACTATATTAGTACCAAAAGTATAGGGACGCCTGCCTTTACACGCGCATGAATTTTAATGGCATCCCAGTCTTAGTCCATAGGGTTCAATATTGAGTTGTCCCACCCTTTGCAGCTGTACCAGCTTCAACTCTTCTGGGAAGGTTGTCCACAAGGTTTAGGAGTGTCTATGGGAATGATTGATCATTCTTCCAGAAGAGCATATGTGAAGTCAGGCACTGATGTTGGACGAGAAGGCCTGGCTCTCAGTCTGTGCTCTAATTCAACCCAAAGGTGTTCTATCGGGTTGAGGTCAGAACTCTGTGCAGGCCATTCAAGTCCCCCCCCCCCCAAAATCGCTCATCCATGTCTTTATGGACCTTGCTTTGTGCACTGGCCCAAATCATTTGGTGGAGGGGGGATTATGGTTTGGGGTTGTTTTCCAGGGGTTGGGCTTGGCCCCTTAGTTCTAGTGAAGGGAACTCTTAAGGCATCAGCATACCAATACATTTTGGACAATTTCAAGCTCCCAACTTTGGGGATGGCCCCTTCCTGTTCCAACATGACTGACTACCAGTATACAAAACAGGTCCATAAAGACGTAGATGAGTGTGAGGTGGAGGAACTTAACTTGCCTACACAGAGTCCTGACCTCAACCCGACAGAACACCTTTGGGATGAATTTGAGCGAAGACTGCGAGCCAGGCCTTCTTGTCCACATCAGTGCCTGACCTCACAAATGCACTTCTAAACCTTGTGCATAGCCTTACTAGAAGAATTGAAGCTGTTATAGCTGCAAAGGGTGGGCCAACTCAATATTAAATCCTAAGGACTAAGACTCAGATGCTGTTAAAGTTCATGTTCGAGTAAAGGCAGGTGTCCCAATACTTTTGGTAATATAGTGTATGTGCATCACTAACTGACATTTCTTCAATATGCACTATATAATTGTTGAACTAGAGATCTTTACTGTTGCTAGGCCCTATGTGGCAACTATATGTGATTATCAGACCGTTTCTTTATGTATTTATATTTTTTTGGACAAATCACATTGTGTATTGTTCTTCTTCTCTTGTACATATTGTTGAAAACTCAGTAAAAATGTATTGATAAAAAAAAGTGTATGTTTGGGTGAAAAAAAGTTTTTACAATACAGAAAAACATTTCCCTATGTATAGTCTCTATATATGCTATATGGTGGGCAGAGTGTTCGGTCTGAATGTAAGTTTGGACTGAACACTCACTGATCAGAAGTTCATCTTAACACCAAATGTTTAGGGCCTTTGGCATGGACAAACATGACAGCTTCCTAAAGTCAATGGTTGCTATTGAAGTAGTGGGTGATTGCTTGCCGCACAAACCCAACTTAATTTTTTTAGTAAGCAGGGTTTAGAACTTTTGCCTTGTTTTGCCTGATACACACCATATGTAATATCAAACTGTGAACCCCTTGTGGCGGGACATTTAAAGGCAACCATACTACTGCTAACACATTTATAACTCTTTATAATTTATTTCTTCATGTTAAAAAAATGCCATCAATAATAAATTTGCAACCTACCTAAAACATAAAAATATTTTTCAAACAAGAATTTACATCTTGACATGATGCTCATTAATCATAGCGGTTTTCCCAAATGCTGATATTTGAGGCCCACAGAATAAGGGAACTTTGACTGCGAGGTCCATTCAGCCAGTGGTTATCCAACGCGTTTCTAGCTTTTTACATATAAACTCTTCCTTAGGGATTTGATACTATTCTGAAATACACACAGGATTTACAATCAAACTTATCACAGATACTTGATATACAACAAAAAGAAAAAAGAAAAGACAGTTTATATGGGCCAGCTAATAAATACATTGCATACAATGCAATGTATCTGTGAATTGGACATTGTCCAAACTCCTCACCAAGTGGTCCACCCCCAGTGTCCGGGAACCATATAAGTTGTTCAGAGACCATCAGGCCAGTACTAAATTTTTGGATGACACTAAACAAAATGTAATAAATAAACATATTTTTGGGATAACTTTAGGTGTAGCGGGGAGATATTTACACCCAAATCTCACGTTGCCAAGAGTTGTACTGGAGATACTCAAAAAAGATATACACATAGTGCGGGTAAAAAAAGTATTGAACAAGTCATAATTTTCTAGATAAATATATTTCTAAAGGTGCTTTTGACATGACATTTTCATCACATGTCTGTAACAACCCACGCAATACATACATACAAAGAAACCAAAACAAATACGTTCAGATGTTATATGTAATAAAATGGAATGAGACAGGAAAAAAGTATTGAACACATGAAAAAACGGAGGTGCAAAAAGGCATAAAAAGCCAAGACACCAGCTGAAATCTATCAGTAATTAGAAAGTAATCCAGCCCCTTGTCAGTGAAAATTAATATCAGCTGGTTCAGTCTCAACTGATGGTCAATAAAAAGGCGTCACACAAGAAACATCTCATGATGGGTAAAAGCAAAGAGCTCTCTCAAGACCTTTGCAACCTTATTGTTGCAAAACATACTGATGGCATTGGTTACAGAAGGATTTCTAAACTTCTCAATATTTCAGTGAGTACTGTTGGGGCCATAATTCGGAAGTGGAAAGAACATCATTTTACCATAAACCGGCCACGACCAGGTGCTCCTCGCAAGATTTCTGACAGAGAAGTGTAAATAATTATCAAAATAATTATCAAAAGAATTATCAAAAGAGTTGTCCAAGTTGTGGAGAGCTTCAGAAAGACCTGGAATTAGCAGGTACAATTGTTTTAAAGAAAACAACTCAACTGTATGGCCTGTATGCATGCTCATTACCAAGACATTGCTGAAGAAAAAGCATGTTGAAGCTCATTTAAAGTTTGTTTCACAACATTTAGACAAGCCTGTGAAATACTGGGGAAAATATGTCTGGTCAGATGAGACCAAATATGAACTCTTTGAATGCCATAATACACACCATGTTTGGAGGTCAAATGGCACTGCACATCACCCCAAAACACCATACCAACAATGAAGTTTGGGCTGGGAACATCATAGTGTGGGGCTGTTTTTAAGCATACAGTACTGGCAAACTCCATATCATTGAAGGAAGGATGAATGGAAAAATGTACCAAGATATTCTTGATAAAAATCTGCTGCCATCTACCAAGATGATGAAGATGAAACAAGGGTGGACATTTCAGCAAGACACTGATCGCAAACACAAAACCAAGGAAACTCTTAATTGGTTTCAAAGAAAGAAAATAAAGCTGCTAGAATGGCCCAGCCAATCACCTGACTTGAATCCAATAGAAAATCTATAGAAAGAACTAGAGATCAGAGTTCATAGAAGAGGTTTATGGAACATTCAAGATTTGAAGACTGTTTGTGTGGAAGAATGGGCCAAAATCACACCTGAGCAATGCACTAGTTTCTCCATACAGGAAGCAACTTGAAGCTGTCATTACCAACAAGGGATTTTGTACAAAATATTACATACATTTCAATTAGCGTGTTTCATACTTTTTCCCTGTGTCATTCAATTTTATTACACATAACTTAATTTCTGAATTTATATCTTTGCATTCTTTGTATGTATAGATTGCATGGGTTGTTACCAACATGTGGTGAAAAGTTCATGTCAATAGCACATTTTAGAAATTTATTTACCTAGAAAAATGGTGATGTGTTCAATACTGATTTTACCCACTGTATATACACCAGAACATCCTAAATTGTACAGGGGCCTCATGTAGTACCACCACCATAGCAAGAGGGCAACTATACCAATCATTGTGAATTATCTATTTCTATTATCTACTTATCTATTTCCCTAGGGGTGGACTGAGATACTTAAACTTGAGATGCTTGAAAATATATTCTAAGGCTCCCCAGCACAGTCCCATTGTCACGTACCTAGTCAGTGAGCCTGACCTGTAGAGGAGGGCCTTTCACACAGCTCCAGCTCGGGGGCCACTGCTAGAGAGACAGCAGCCACAGGAGCATGGCGACGTAGGAGTACCTGTAATCAGTCTAGTAGTCTGCGTGGCAGCAGTCAACAGATGGATGTGGTAGCAGGCAGGCTGGTAGTAGATGAGATGGCACAGAACTTGGCAGACTGTAGTAAGCAGCTGGAAGCAGGAACCAGATGAGAGCTTTCTGGACTGAGAGCTGTAGCAGGATGGATAAGCAAGATGCAGGGTCAGATAAGCTGGGTCAGGCAGATCAGGCGCAGACAGCAGGATGATCGCAAGTCCATGCAGAAGCCTGTTTAAATAGCCCGCTTGGTGCCAGCATTAGTGACAGATGTGTGCATTGATGTGTGAGTGAACATGTGCATCCACAGATGCGCAAGTGCACATGCAGGGGCACCTATGTGTGCTCCCAAGCCCACAACTGTGCACATCTGCTTGGTCAGTTGCTGGTTTTCGCATGCGCATATGTGTGTGCTGCGAAACTCCATCTGTACCACAGAGATGCCTTCCCTGACATTGCCTCCTCCCTACAGGCAACTAGTTCCTCTTTTGTGGGTGGCTGAGAAAGAAAGCACAAATCAAGTCTGTGACGTGCACATTATGTACAGAGTCCCAGGAATTCTCCTCTGTACCATACCCCTTCCATGTGATCAAATTCTGTATGTGACCCCCCTTCTCCTCCTGCAGTTTAAGATGGCCTCAATCTCAAATTCCTCATCCCCATTAATAATTACAGGTGCACGAGGTTCCAATCTATAATTAGGGAATGGATCTGGCACTACAGGCTTCAGTAAGGATACATAGAACACTGGGTGGACTCTAAGGGGTTCTGGTAAAGTTAACTCAAAAGAAACATCGTTCATTTTTCTTGTTACAGGAAATGGTCCTGCAAACTTTGGTGCCAACTTCTTCAACGGATCATCTTCATGTCATCTTCATGTTCATTGTGACGAGCCATACTTGGTCCCCTGGCTGTAAGACCAGTTCCCCCCTTATTTTCTTGTCAAACATTCTCTTGTTGTCTTCCTGTGCCTACAGTAAGTGACGGCTTCCTGTAACAACATGTTATTGCGAGAGAAAAAATCCAGAGTACTCTGGACGGATGGAACAGAAGATTCGGAGACAAGATCAGGTAAGAAGGTAGGGTGAAATCCATAATTAGCAAAGAATGGGGACAGATTGGTAGCAGAATGAATGGCATTGTTGTAGGCAAACTCTACTAGCGATGTAGCTGCCCCTTTGGTATAGAGTAAATAACGAGAGGAGAGCTTCTGACGGGTGCAGTACTTTTATTCTTTTGCATCAAAGGTGTGCAGGAGGGTTGAAACACCACCAACGTTAATCTCTTTAACACCTTGAGCACCGTAAACCATATGCACCATGAGCACCGTGAAAACTCACTCCGCTTGCCAAGGGGTGCAACTTTAAACCTTAGATATTCCTCCATAGCAATCGCCTTTCCATGAGGTTCTGCTGACATGCTTTGCATATGAAATTCTGAGTCACAGAAAAGCCTTCCCTCTAGAGGAAGGAGGAGTGGTCTGGTGATTAAAACATTCCCCAGGGAAACAAGAGGAAGGCAGAAAGGTTCCACCTGGCAGTAAGTGCTGAACAAAGGATTTAAAGTGATAAGCGGACAGTTATACTCCCACCAAATTATGTTATGATGAATATAACCTAAAGAGTCATACATAATTTACAGAACATAACCATGGCTAAAAAACGTGAATTGTACACAATTTAGCTTATAGGTACCTCTGTAACTGGCTACTTTATTGTATGGTGGTGTGCTAGTGTATCACTAAAACTGAACTTATTTGCTTTCTATGAGAACTACTAGCTTTTGAATAGGACGTTCAATAATTGAAGGTTTTGATACATAGTCCTTCTTAACTTGCAATCTTCTGTCACCTACTAACACCTTGACTCGACTAACTAGACAATCTCTCTCTATTGTAGTTTCAATCAGACGTCCTAGTCGCCACTGGCATCTGGGAGACATATCTTCTTTGATTATGACAATGTCATTTACTTTCAGGTTACTTCGAGGTGTGTGCCATTTCTGTCTTGTGGAAACACTCATGAGTAGAGTTGAGCGGACACCTGGATGTCTGTGTTCGACGGGTTCGGCCGAACTTTAAAAAAAAGTCCGGGTCCGTGTCCCGGACTTTTGCCGAACTTTTCCCGGACACCGAACCCCATTGAAGTCAATGGGGACCCGAACTTTCAGGCACTAAAATGGCTCTAAAACACCAAAGGAAAGGGCTAGAGTGCTGCAAATGGCAGCAAAACGTAATTAAGAGCATGACAAGTCCTCTGCAAACAAATGTGGATAGGGAAATAACTTAAAACAACAACAAAAAAAAAAGAAAAAGAAAACAATGTTCTTCATCTCTGAAGGACGAGGCCCATATGGAGTAGGAGGGAGGTTGAGGTGGTGGTGGATGTGGCGGTGTCATAGGCGTGCGCACAGGGTGTGCCGGGTGTGCCTGGGCACACCTTAATCACCTAGGGCACATAGCATTATCACTCTGTTTGCCAGTGAGGAGATGGGAAAGATCTCCCTTTGACCTGCTCTGCTCTATTTCTCTTTGCCAGCAGGGAGAGTAATGTATCGGGGCCATGTACATGTAGGCAAACACATGCATGTGTATTTAAACTTTGGGGTGCACACCCTAATGCAATAGGCTGCGCACACCTATGGGCGGTGTAGGTGGAAGCGGCGGTGGAGGAGGACCAGGGCCGGATTAAGAGCATCATGGGCTTGGTGCTGAGGATTTTGAAGGGCCTTAAGGGCCGTGCCTTGGCATGCACCGAGAGGAGGAAGGGTGCAGCCATGCATGCCTAATTCAACATGGGATGCTGTCTCTGAAGCCCATAAACACATCCATGCATCGGCAACTGTCCCTCCTTGTCCGGCCTTCGCGCTGTGTGGGGAGGTTTCTTAGGGTGCTGCCTGGGGAAGCGAGCATAGAAGCCAGACTTCTGTGTTTACAAGTGACAGAAGAGCGGTAACAGTGAATATGGCCAACCCGGGGCCTATATAAAAGGTAGGGGCCTGGAGCTGCAGCTCCAATAGCCCCTACGTTAATCTGGCCCTGAGGAGGACGAGGTAGCCAACACTGCTTCTTTTCACGAATTTTAAATGAGGGTACACCTCAAAAGAGTGAGAAAGAGCAAAAATGGAACAATGGGTGGGTAAGGTCGGTATCCATTGCTATTCTGCACAAGGTACGGAAAAGTCCCGTGGGATCCATGCCTGGTTCATTTTAATGAATGTGAGCTTGTCCACATTGTCTCTGGACAGGCGGCTGCGCTTGTCTGTGATAACGCCCCCAGCCGTGCTAAATAACCGTTCAGATAATACACTGGCTGCAGGGCACGCCAGCACCTCCAAGGCGTAAAGGGCAAGCTCAGGCCATGTGCCCAATTTGGAGACCCAGAAGTTGAAGGGGGCAGACCCCTCATTCACTACATGTAGGCGTGTGCACACATACTGCTCCAGCAAGTTGGTAAAATGCCTCCTGCTAAGACGTTCCATCTGAGCTGCTGGTGCTGCTGTTTGTTGTGGCGTGCTGACAAAGCTTTTCCACATTTCGGCCATGCTAACCCTGCCTTCTGAGGTGCTGGCGGTGCCCTGGTTGCGTTGGCGACCTCCTCCTCCTCCTCCTCTGCCTTGTGCTTCCACTGTGGCCCCGCTGTCAGATGGGAATGCCAGCAGCATCGCGTCTACCAGCGTGCGCTTGTACTCGCGCATCTTGCGATCGCGCTCCAGTGAGTGAATTAAGGACGGTACGTTGTCCTTGTAACGGGGATCCAGCAGCGTGGCCACCCAGTAATCAGCACAAGTTAGAATGTGGGCAACTCGGCGGTCGTTGTGGAGACACTGCAGCATGTAATCGCTCATGTGTGCCAGGCTGCCCAGAGGCAACGAAAGGCTGTCCTCTGTGGGAGGTGTATCGTCCGTGTCCTCTGTTTCCCCCCAGCCACGCACCAGTGATGGCCATGAGCTGGCCTGGGTGCCACCCTGCTGTGAACATGGTTCCATCTCCTCCTCCAGCTCCTCCTCCTCCTCATCCTCCTCATCCTCCAGAACTTTGCCCCTGCTGGACAATTGTGTCCCTGGCGTTTGTGTGTGCAGGAACCCACCCTCGGAGCCCCTTGCGAATGACTGCCCTGAAAGCCTTGGAAATGTTACCTCTTCATCCTCCTCCTCCTCCTCCTCATCCTGTGCCACATCCTCTTCCATCATTGCCCGAATTGTTTTTTCAAGGAGGCATAGAAGTGGGATAGTTAAGCTGAGAACGGCGTCATCGCCACTGGCCATGTTGGTGGAGTACTCAAAACAGCGCAACAAGGCACACAGGTCTCGCATGGAGGCCCAGTTATTGGTGGTGAAGTGGTGCTGTTCCGCAGAGCGACTCACGCGTGCGTGCTGCAGCTGAAACTCCACTATGGCCTGCTGCTGCTCGCACAGTCTTTCCAGCATGTGCAAGGTGGAGTTCCACCTTGTGGGCACGTCACATATGAGGCGGTGAGCGGGAAGGCCGAAGTTACGCTGCAGCGCTGACAGGCGAGCAGCAGCAGGGTGAGAACGCCGAAAGTGCGCACAGACAGCCCGCACTTTCTGCAGCAGCTCTGACATATCGGGGTAGTTTTTAAGGAACCTCTGCACCACCAAATTCAGCACATGCGCCAGGCAAGGGATGTGCGTCAAACCGGCTAGGCCCAGAGCTGCTATGAGATTTCACCCGTTATCGTACACCACCAGGCCGGGCTTGAGGCTCGCTGGCAGCAACCACTCATTTGTCTGCTGTTCCATGCTCCTCCACAACTCCTGCGCGGTGTGTGGTTTGTCCCCCAAACAGGCAAGTTGTAAAACTGCCTGCTGTCGTTTACCCCTGGCCGTGCTGAAGTTGGTGGTGAAGGTGTTTCGCTGTCCGGATGAGGAGGCGGTAGAGGATGAGGAAGCGGAGTAGGAGGAGTTAGGAACAGGAGGCAAACTGAAGCGCCCTGCAATCCTTGGCGGGGGAAGGAGATGCGCCAAACAAATTTAAAAGGTGTATCTCACACGTACCGATACAGACTATGCCGTAATTTAATTTTTTACACTCCAAAAGGGTGTCTATTGAATAGTGGAATAGGAAAAATTTTAGAATATGGTGTATCTCACAGGTACAAACACAGACTAGGCCCTGCCGATTACAATTTTTTGTACCCTAAAGACAGGATGAGGAAGAGGAGTAGGAGGAGCAGGCAGGAGGCAGACTGAAGCACCCTCAAAACCTCGGCAGTATGAGATGCGCCCCAAAAATTGGAAAGGTGTATCTCACACGTACCGACACAGACTATCGCGCAATTTAATTGTTTATACCCAAAGGTTTTGATTAAATAGCGGAATAGAAAATATGATCAAAAAAAAGTGTATGTATATCACACGTACAGAAGCACACTAGGCCCCAATTACTACTGTTTGTACCCCTAAAGGCAGGATGAGGATAGGAGGAGTATGGAACAGGCAGCACCCTCAAATCTTCAGAAGTATGAGATGAACCTCAAAAACTTGGAAAGGTGGATCTCACACATACCGACACAGACTATCCCGCAATTTAATTGATCCCCAAAGGTTTTTATTGAATAGCGGAATAGGAAATATGATCCAAAAAAGTGTATGTATCTCACACGTACACAACCACACTAGGCCCCAATTACTATTGTTTGTACCCCTAAAAGGATGGATGAGGAGTAGGAGTATGGAACAGGCAGCACCCTCAAATCTTCAGAAGTATGAGATGAACCTCAAAAACTTGGAAAGGTTGATCTCACACGTACTGACACAGACTATCCCGCAATTTAATTGATCCCCAAAGGTTTTTATTGAATAGCGGAATAGGAAATATGATCAAAAAAAGTGTATGTATCTCACACGTACACAACCACACTAGGCCTCAATTACTATTGTTTGTACCCCTAAAAGGATGGATGAGGAGTAGGAGTATGGAACAGGCAGCACCCTCAAATCTTCAGAAGTATGAGATGAACCTCAAAAACTTGGAAAGGTGGATCTCACACGTACCAACACAGACTATCCTGCAATTTAATTGATCCCCAAAGGTTTTTATTGAATAGCGGAATAGGAAATATGATCAAAAAAAGTGTATGTATCTCACACGTACACAACCACACTAGGCCCCAATTACTATTGTTTGTACCCCTAAAAGGATGGATGAGGAGTAGGAGGAGTATGGAACAGGCAGCACCCTCAAATCTTCAGAAGAATGAGATGAACCTCAAAAACTTGGAAAGGTTGATCTCACATGTACCGACACAGACAATCGCGCAATTTAATTGTTTATACCCAAAGGTTTTGATTAAATAGCGAAATAGAAAATATGATCAAAAAAAAAGTGTATGTATATCACACGTACAGAAGCACACTAGGCCCCAATTACTACTGTTTGTACCCCTAAAGGCAGGATGAGGAGTAGGAGGAGTATGGAACAGGCAGCACCCTCAAATCTTGAGAAGTATGAGATGAACCTCAAAAACTTGGAAAGGTGGATCTCACACGTACCGACACAGACTATCCCGCAATTTAATTGATCCCCAAAGGTTTTTATTGAATAGCGGAATAGGAAATATGATCCAAAAAAGTGTATGTATCTCACACGTACACAACCACACTAGGCCCCAATTACTATTGTTTGTACCCCTAAAAGGATGGATGAGGAGTAGGAGTATGGAACAGGCAGCACCCTCAAATCTTCAGAAGTATGAGATGAACCTCAAAAACTTGGAAAGGTTGATCTCACACGTACTGACACAGACTATCCCGCAATTTAATTGATCCCCAAAGGTTTTTATTGAATAGCGGAATAGGAAATATGATCAAAAAAAGTGTATGTATCTCACACGTACACAACCACACTAGGCCCCAATTACTATTGTTTGTACCCCTAAAAGGATGGATGAGGAGTAGGAGTATGGAACAGGCAGGACCCTCAAATCTTCAGAAGTATGAGATGAACCTCAAACACTTGGAAAGGTTGATCTCACACGTACCGACACAGACTATCCCGCAATTTAATTGATCCCCAAAGGTTTTTATTGAATAGCGGAATAGGAAATATGATCAAAAAAGTGTATGTATCTCACACGTACACAACCACACTAGGCCCCAATTACTATTGTTTGTACCCCTAAAAGGATGGATGAGGAGTAGGAGTATGGAACAGGCAGCACCCTCAAATCTTCAGAAGTATGAGATGAACCTCAAAAACTTGGAAAGGTGGATCTCACACGTACCGACACAGACTATCCCGCAATTTAATTGATCCCCAAAGGTTTTTATTGAATAGCGGAATAGGAAATATGATCAAAAAAAGTGTATGTATCTCACACGTACACAACCACACTAGGCCCCAATTACTATTGTTTGTACCCCTAAAAGGATGGATGAGGAGTAGGAGTATGGAACAGGCAGCACCCTCAAATCTTCAGAAGTATGAGATTGTGTTCACTGTACCCCACAAAGATTGTGTTCACTGCACCCCAAAAAGATTGTGTTCACTGCACCCCAAAAAGATTGTGTTCACTGCACCCCACAAAGATTGTGTTCACTGTACCCCAAAAAGATTGTGTTCACTGCACCCCACAAAGATTGTGTTCACTGCACCCCAAACAAATTGTGTTCACTGCACCCCACAAAGATTGTGTTCACTGCACCCCAAAAAGATTGTGTTCACTGCACCCCACAAAGATTGTGTTCACTGCACCCCAAAAGGATTTTGTTCACTGCACCCCACAAAGATTGTGTTCACTGCACCCCAAAAGGATTTTGTTCACTGCACCCCAAAAAGATTGTGTTCACTGCACCCCACAAAGATTGTGTTCACTGCACCCCAAAAGGATTTTGTTCACTGCACCCCAAAAAGATTGTGTTCACTGCACCCCACAAAGATTGTGTTCACTGCACCCCACAAAGATTGTGTTCACTGCACTCCAAAAGGATTTTGTTCACTGCACCCCACAAAGATTGTGTTCACTGCACCCCACAAAGATTGTGTTCACTGCACCCCAAAAGGATTTTGTTCACTGCACCCCAAAAAGATTGTGTTCACTGCACCCCACAAAGATTGTGTTCACTGCACCCCAAAAGGATTTTGTTCACTGCACCCCAAAGTATTGTGTTCACTGCACCCTACAAAGATTGTGTTCACTGCACCCCAAAAGGATTTCGTTCACTGCACCCCAAAAAGATTGTGTTCACTGCACCCTACAAAGATTGTGTTCACTGCACCCCAAAAGGATTTCGTTCACTGCACCCCAAAAAGATTGTGTTCACTGCACCAAGATTGTGTTCACTGCACCCCACAAAGATTGTGTTCACTGCACCCCAAAAAGATTGTGTTCACTTAACACCAAAAAGATTGTGTTCACTGTACCCCAAAATGATTGTGTTCACTGCACCCCAAAAAGATTGTGTTAACTGCAGCCCACACACAGCAAAATGGATGTGGATCACTGACACCTGCCTATCTCCTATCCCACACCACACAGCAATATCGATTGTAGTTTGTAGAACACACTTTCCCTAAAAATCAGCAGACTCTATCCCTAACAGGATTGATAAGAGATTGTAGATCGGGACTGAGTGCAGTCCCCACCCCACACAGCAATATCGATTGTAGTTTGTAGAACACACTTTCCCTAAAAATCAGCAGACTCTATCCCTAAAATGCCTACAACTCGCCCTGCCTAAAACACTCCGACCTGTCCCTCAATTCTATCCGGACACAAATGTTTTTTTCCTGCCTGTCTGTCCCTAATCAGCAGCCAGCACGTTGATGTGTGCTCTCTCCCTGATCTAAGCAGCAGAATGACGCCGCTGCGGCGCTGCCTCGAACTTATAAAGACTTGGTCACATGCTTCAGATGGCCAATCACAGCTACTGATACATTTGCAGGCATGGCTGGGATGGCTTAGGCACACCAGTTAAACGCTTGTTGATTGGCTGTTGAAAGCCCGCCATGAAATGCGCGCCAAAGCATGCAAAACCCGGAAATAAAACGACCGAACACGGATTTTTACCCGAATATACAGTAAAGTGTTCGTGTCCGTGTTCGGGTAACAAAAATCCAATTATTGGGTACGAACACGAATAATACAGTCCGTGTTCGCTCAACCCTACTCATGAGGTATTCCCTTTTCCACCGACTCCAGAACTGTTCTGCTAAATACTGTACTCTACGCCACCGTTTAGCTGCATATACATCTTCCTTTACGAATGTCAAAGGTGGAGGTAATGCAACCTTGGATTTCATCAGGATGAGGTGGTTTGGAGTCAGATGTTCTGGTGCCTTGGAGTCGTTGATTCCATTTACAGTTAAAAGATGGCTGTTAACAATGGCCATGGCTTCATAAAATAGTGTTCTAAGAGAAGCATCGTCTAGTCTACTTGAACATTGAACTGTTGTAGCATTTAGCACATTACGAATGGTTCTAATTTGACGTTCCCAGACTCCACCTGCATGACTCGCGGAAGGAGCATTGAAGATAAACTCACACTGTATATCAGCTAGGAAAGTTTCTAATGCCCTCAACATGATACTCAACCTTGCTGCGGTGACTGCAGCTGAGAGTTCAAGCCTTGGGATGCTCACAATATTCGTTGGTGCGACTCTTGCTTTAGCCATTACAAAGCTGCAATGGACTTGATCTCTGTCATTCTTGTACCTAAGGTACGAACAGGCACCATATCCTATGTTGCTGGCATCGGAAAAGTGGTGTAGTTCCACCTTCACTCTGTTACCGAAGTCCGGGGGATAGTAACATCTGGGTATCTTCAGTTTCCTTAAAGCTTGCAGACTACTCTTCCAGGCCTCCCACCGTGGGCATAAGCTCTCAGGAAGTGCTTCATCCCAACTGATGTCCCTGCGGCAAAGCTCTTGGAGAATGCACTTGCCACTCAGTATGAAGGGGGCTATGAAGCCTAGAGGATCATAAAGAGAGGCTACAACTGACAGGATACCACGACGAGTTGAGGGTTGATCCTTTATGTCAACACTGAAACTGAAGGTGTCGTTTTCAATTGACCACAAAATGCTAAGTACTTGTCCTTCTGATGTTGAGTCTGGGTTGTTTGACAGGTACACTAGTTGTTGCTCTTTCTGACGGAGATATACAGGACAGGACGTCCTTTTTATTAGAGTTTAACTTATGCAGTCTTAGGCTAGCATTTTTACATAATTCTTGCGCTTCGAGGATTCGATTTGAAGCTTTACTGACTGTTGAAACGCTGGTTAGGCCGTCGTCAACATAAAAGTGCTTCTCGATGAAGGCTGATGCTGAGGGATATTCTGCCTTGTATTGTCATGCAAGATACTTAAGGCCGAAGTTGGCACATCCTGGAGAGGAACTGGCACCGAAAAGGTGAACTGCCAATCTGTATTCTTTCGGTTCTGTTTCCAACTGACCGTTCTCCCACCAAAGGAACCTTAAGTAATTGAGCATTTCTGGGGGGATGTAGAACTGATGGAACATCTTTTCAATGTCGCATATCACAGCAACTGCTTCCTTCCTGAAGCGACAGAGGACTTCCACTAGAGAATTTATCATGTCGGGACCTGTCAGTAAGGTATCATTTAGGGAGATGCCTTTGAACTTTGCTGAACAATCAAAGACAACTCTTAACCACTTGCCGACAGCCGCACGGCTATTTATTGCGGCAGTCAGCCCCTACTGGGCAAAACGACGTAGGACTACGTCGCTCGCCCACGAGCCTCTAGGGGGCGAGCGCGCACCGCCGGAGGCGCGCTTCCGCCCCCGCTCGTTCACTAACATCCCCGCGGGAGTGACCAAGGGCTCCGATGTCCGCCGGTCACTCGCGATCTCCTGCTGGAGAGGGAGAAAGGCAGGCGGCTAATGTAAACAAAGCCGCCTGTCATTCTCCCTGGTGTAACTGTACAGACTATACGATCCTGCTATGTAGGATCGTATGTCTCTCTGGTTACATCCCAAGCCACGCCCCCCACAGTTAGAATCACGCCCCTAGGGATACATTTAACACCTTGATCACCAATTAAGTTAACCCCTATCCTGCCAGTGTCATTTTTACAGTAACAGTGTATATGTATAGCACTGATTACTGTAGTAATGTCACTGGTACCCCCAAAAGTGTCAAAAATGTCAGTCAAGGGTCTGATCTGTCCGCCGCAATGTCGCAGTCCCGCAAAAAAAACGCAGATCGCCACCATTACTAGTAAAAAAAAAATAAATAAAAATGACATAAATCTTTCCCGTAGTTAGTAAACACAATAACGCTTATTGCGATTTTTTTTACCAAACATATGTAGCAGAAAACAAATTGGTCTAAAATGTTAAAAATTTAGATTTTTACATTTTTTTGGGAATTTCATATAAAAAAATGTGAAAAATATTGTTATTTTTTCAAAATTGTCGCTCTATTTTTGTTTATAGCGCAAAAAAGGTAAAAATCGCACAGGTGATCAAATACCACCAAAAGAAAGCTCTGTTTGTAGCAAAAAAAGGACGTCAATTTAATTTAGGTACAGCGTCGCACGACCGCGCAATTGTCCATTAAATTCACGCAGTGCCGAATCGCATAATAGGCCCTGGTCTTTGAGCAGCCAAATCCTCCGGGGCTTAAGTGGTTAACTTGTCTGGCTTCTTGGGGGTGGAGGTGATCGGTCCCAGGGGGAGAAGGGAGAGGAGGTTGTCGTCCTCCCTCCCCAACAGTCAGTCAGAGCAGAGGAAATGGTCTTCCCTCCCCAGCCAGGATCTGTGCACTTGGGAGATGGTACCAGAGAAAGCTTGTCCCAACAGCCAGATGAGGGTAAAGAAGATGGAGCCGCCGACTCCCCTTCCCAGCAGCAGACGGCACCCCAGAATAATGACACCAACCCAGCAGAAGAGCTGGCAACAGGGCAGAATGCTGCTGGCCTCTGCCCTCAACTAACAAAGGATGGGTGTTCTGAGAAAGTGGATGGGACTACAGTTTTCACTTGTATACCCCAGGGATTCTGGGCAGTCGGCCCAGATCCCCAACAGCCTGACAAAGTGAGCCCCGTCCCCCTGTCTTCTCTCCAGCGGCTGAAAGGACTTCGGGGAGAAGGGCCAGTCCACGTCTCTCCCCAGTAACAGGTATGTTCTACGAGAGAGGCAAAGGTTGGTTGGGTGAGTAACGCTGTGTTCCAGACAATTTGTTTGGGGTACTGTGTGGGTACAGACATTGGGGGACGGGAGCTATGGACTAACTCAGTGGCGACTGGTGAAGTTTTAAGATGGTGGGGCGCAAGACCCCGCCCTTCCATTTTGACCCCTCCCATTTCTCAGAAGCCCCACCCCTTGTAGACTCCACCCATTGTGTCCCCTGTATTTTGCTTGCGTGAACAAATTCTCCCAATATATCACATGTTAAGTTGTCCATCAGTACTAGTATATCCCATAATAGGGAGCAGGGCCCTATTATGGGATATACTGTGAGAGACACCCTATTATGGGATACACTGACCCTAGAGTGGCACAAACTCCACAGTACAGACCCCCTAGCACAAACCCCTCAAGCACAAACCCCACACAAACCCCTCAAGCACAAACCCCCTAACACAAACCCCACAGTACAGGCGTCCACAGTACATGCATACAGGCCCCTAGCACAAAGCCCACAGTAAAGGCCCCCTAGCACAAACTCCACAGTACAGGCCCCCTAGCACAAACCCCACAGTACAGACCCCCTAGCACAAACCCCACAGTACAGGACCCCTAGCACAAACCCCACAGTACAGGCCCCCTAGCACAAACGCCACAGTACAGACCCCCTAGCACAAAACCTACAGTACAGACCCCCTAGCACTAATCCAACAGCACAGACCCCCTAGAACAAACCCCACAGTACAGGTCCTCTAGCACAAACCCCACAGTACAGACCCCCACTTATCAAACAGTACAGCCCCCCTAGCACAAACCTCACAGTACAGACCCCCTAGCACAAACTCCACAGTACAGACCCCCTAGCACAAACCCCACAGTACAGACCCCCTAGCACTAATCCCACAGTACAGACCCCCTAGCACGAACCCCACAGTACAGGACCCCTAGCACAAACCCTGCAGTACAGGCGCCCTAGCACTAATCCCACAGTACAGACCCCCTAGCACAAACCCTACAGTACAGACCCCCTAGCACTAATCCCACAGTACATACCCCCTAGCACAAACCCCACAGTACAGGCCCCCTAGCACTAATACCACGGTACAGACCCCCTAGCACAAACACCACAGTACTTGCTCCCTAGCACAAACCCCACAGTACAGGCCCCCTATCACAAACCCTACAGTACAGACCCCCTAGCACAAACCCCACAGTACAGGCCCCCTAGCGCAAACCCCACAGTACAGACCCCCTAGCACAAACCCCACAGTACAGGCCCCCTAGCACAAACCCCACAGTACAGACCCCCTAGCACAAATCCCACAGTACAGGCCCCCTTTCAATGCAGTGACCAGAATACATGATGCTCCCAATGCAGAGATCAGCGTGCATGCCCCCAATGTAGTGACCAGCATACATGATGCCCCCAATGCAGGGATCAGCGTGCGTGCGTGCCCCCAATGTAGTGACCAGCATACATGATGCCCCCAATGCAGAGATCAGCGTGCGTGCGTGCTCCCAATGTAGTGACCAGCATACATGATGCCCCCAATGCAGAGATCAGCGTGCGTGCCCCCAATGTAGTGACCAGCTCATTGCCCCAATGCAGAGATCAGCGTGCGGGCCCCCAATGTTGTGACCAGCTCATTGCCCCCAATGCAGAGATCAGCGTGTGTGCGTGCCCCCAATGTAGTGACCAGCTCATTGCCCCCAATGCAGAGATCAGCATGCGTGCATGCCCCCAATGTTGTGACCAGCTCATTGCCCCCAATGCAGAGATCAGCGTGCGTGCGTGCCCCCAATGTTGTGACCAGCTCATTGCCCCCAATGCAGAGATTAGCGTGCGTGCGTGCCCCCAATGTAGTGACCAGCTCATTGCCCTCAATGCAGAGATCAGCATGCGTGCATGCCCCCAATGTTGTGACCAGCTCATTGCCCCCAATGCAGAGATCAGCGTGCGTGCGTGCCCCCAATGTTGTGACCAGCTCATTGCCCCCCAATGCAGAGATCAGCGTGCGAGCGTGCCCCCGATGTAGTGACCAGCTCATTGCCCCCAGTGCAGAGATCAGCGTGTGTGCGTGCCCCCAATGTTGTGACCAGCTCATTGCCCCCAATGCAGAGATCAGCGTGCGTGCGTGCCCCCAATGTTGTGACCAGCTCATTGCCCCCAATGCAGAGATCAGCGTGCGTGCGTGCCCCCAATGTTGTGACCAGCTCATTGCCCCCCAATGCAGAGATCAGCATGCGTGCGTGCCCCTGATGTAGTGACCAGCTCATTGCCCCCCAATGCAGAGATCAGCGTGCGTGCGTGCCCCCGATGTAGTGACCAGCTCATTGCCCCCAATGCAGAGATCAGCATTTGTGCGTGCCCCCAATGTTGTGACCAGCTCATTGCCCCCAATGCAGAGATCAGCATGCGTGCGTGCCCCCAATGTTGTGACCAGCTCATTGCCCCCAATGCAGAGATCAGCGTGCGTGCGTGCCCCCAATGTTGTGACCAGCTCATTGCCCCCCAATGCAGAGATCAGCATGCGTGCGTGCCCCCAATGTTGTGACCAGCTCATTGCCCCCAATGCAGAGATCAGCGTATGAGCGTGCCCCCAATGTTGTGACCAGCTCATTGCCCCCAATGCAGAGATCAGCGTGCGTGCGTGCCCCCGATGTAGTGACCAGCTCATTGCCCCCAATGCAGAGATCAGCGTGTGTGCGTGCCCCCAATGTTGTGACCAGCTCATTGCCCCCAATGCAGAGATCAGCGTGCGTGCGTGCCCCCAATGTTGTGACCAGCTCATTGCCCCCAATGCAGAGATCAGCGTATGAGCGTGCCCCCAATGTTGTGACCAGCTCATTGCCCCCAATGCAGAGATCAGCGTGCGTGCATGCCCCCAATGTTGTGACCAGCTCATTGCCCCAATGCAGAGATCAGCATGCGTGCGTGCCCCCAATGTTGTGACCAGCTCATTGCCCCAATGCAGAGATCAGTGTGCGTGCGTGCTCCCAATGTTGTGACCAGCTCATTGCCCCCAATGCAGAGATCAGCGTGCGTGCGTGCCCCCAATGTTGTGACCAGCTCATTGCCCCCAATGCAGAGATCAGCATGCGTGCGTGCCCCCTTCAAAGCTGTCAGTGACATGTGTTGGCCGGGCGGGCCCCCCCTGAGGCATCACAAACTTACCTCGAGTCACGACACTGACGCGGACGGACCGGATGGACGGCTGCAGCAGTGCTTCTTCTCTCCTGTTCTTCCGAGTCCCGACGGTGACCACTCTGACTCCTCACACGGGCGCGGTGGCGGCTCTCCTCTCTCCGGCGGGTGGGAAGGTGATCACGTGATGCTGGGGCGGTGCACCGCCCCCAGGCGTCACGTCACCAGGTCCCGGGATGTCCTCCTGTGATTTGTCCAGGCTGGAGTCTGGAACAATCACAGCCAGGAGTCCAGTCGGCGCCGCACGTGGGGTCAAAAACCCCACCCCCCCATACCCACCACTAGGTCCGACGCCCCTAGTGGGCTGAAAGTTGACAGTTTTTTTTTTTAATCTTTTTTTCCTTCTTCTTTTTTTTGGGGGCGGGCAGTGCCCCTGCGCCCCCTATCGGCCGGCCGTCACTGGACTAACTTCAAAGTCAACCCGTTTGGGGTCTCCTCCTGCTTAAGTCTACTTTGGAAAGGGGAGAGATGTGACGGGAGTCACTTTGGTTGGGGGGGCCTGAGGAACCAAGCTTACCTTAGAGAGGTTGGGAAATCTCTGTCTAAGGTCCCTAGGCCCCTGTTATGTGTAAGTCACCCTGTGTCTATTATGGGCACAGGGTGGCCAAAAAAATGATGGACGTAATGGACACAGAATACGGTTTGGATTACTCAAATGGGACAGTAATATTTGTCAACAATATATCTCAAAGAATATATGAAGACTATGGGACTCTAGGCCTAGCTGCCTATTGCCAATAAGGCTTCACACAGCCAGACTCCTAACAGATGCTCATATCAGTTCAACCACCTGTCTTCCACACATCGTAAATATGCTGATTTACTCTGTGTTTTTCACTTATAATAATGTGGATTGTATTTTGTTTTAGCCTTGTTGCCGGCAGTCTGGTCTTCCAGTCTGTTTTAAGTGTGCTGAGTTAATTAGCATGAGTTAGCTGTACCTCGTTATCTAACCATTGTGTGATGTTTTGGGTAAATATTCGGGTCATTGTTCATGTAGTAATTGGTATACTTACACTTCTCAAATGTATAAAAAGTCTGTTTCTTGTTCAATACAGAGTTGATTTTTTCAGATACATGCCAGCCAATTTGTCAGGCTAGTTTTGTATGTAGGGTGGCTGGAATATCTGATACAGTATCTATGTTCAAAACTGTAGGAAGCCGTATACTGACAGAAACCCACAAACAGTGTGGGTCGCGTTTCTGTTACATTGGTCTGCTAGATTGACTATCTGGTAACACTCTCTTCCTTGGGGCCATCTTCTTCAGTCCTAACTGCCATTGTAGTAATATTTTTTATTCCACATTTAGCACACCTGAAAAATAAATAAGCAAGCAATCCTACAAGGACGAAAAAGAATTTGTTAAATCCATGAGCCTATCTACCCACTGATGTTCCAACCAGCAAATGGATTCCAATTACTATCCTTTTCAGGGGTGGTAAGATCAATGGCCTGCTTACTCGGTTTTACCATCTTCTGGATGTAGCGCCCTCCTAGGTAGGTGCTAGTGAGAAAGTACAGTTTGGAACTCTGTCTGCTTACCAGAAGGGCTGCAGGTAAATCTATATTGTTCTCTCAGAGAGCAGGATCTGTTAGTGAGGTCTGTTCATTGTGCTCAGGATGCAACTTGTTCTATCTGGAGAGTGTTTCACACTGGCCCGATAGGGAGGCCTATTGGACAGTGGAAGGAAACCTGACAAATGGGTGCACAGGCTTTTGATACAGCCCTGGTGATTTGGCAGAGGAAAAGTGCCTCGGTGCATGCTGGGATACTGCATTAAAGCCAGTAGCACATGTGCTCGAGGTCTTTCGCCTGGATAGCTGAGTCCCGGAGGGAGGGGGGTGGCTGCTTCCTCCTCTGAAGAGGTACCACGAGGCCTCAGGAGGGTCAGGAGGGGTATTCCTGAGGTCCTGGAGAGTAGCAGTGAGGAATTGAACCTGGAAGTCCAGAGGAGCTAACTGAAAGGAGAGACACTGGAGGATCTGGCTCTGCAGTACTGTGAGTACAGAATCTCGTGTCAAGGGGCTTGACCTGAGGGGCTCCTAGGATAGTCAGTGGACGGGTGTCGGCTATAAGGGGATGCTAGTGAGAGTGTCCTGAAGATAAATTAATCCATTAAGGAAGTGAAGAGCAAGGGAATTAACCCTTTTCACACTTGTGGCGGTGTGGATCAAGCAGCCCAGCTGTTTCCAATTAACCTATGAGGTCTAGATATAGATGCCCTCAGCTGATGTATATAGTTCAAATTGGAGTTTCCCACTATTCTCTTCTCCAAATAAACATAAAAAAACAACACGCCTAGACTGTTTATCAATGAACTATATCTCAAAGTAACCGTGTGCTGGGAAGCCCATCAAGTCATTATCCAGCAGACCCTATGGGGACAGTGCTACATTTGAGGGCATTGTCCGGAATGTTCCCCTGAGTTACAGCAACGGTTGCTACCAGCAACGGAAAAAAATATTGCCCAAAGTAACACCATGTCTTTTCAAGTGAAGTGCTGCAGTGTTGATGGAGAAAGGATGTACTGTATTGTACAAGATAACTGTGTTTGCTTTACAGTAATTGGTTCAAGTGTACTTTCAAGTGTTAATGGAGAAAGCAGTGACCCAGGACGCAGGGATCGGCACGTCAGGGGTTGTGTCTGTACATGTACTGTGCAGGAAAATGTCTGCCGTGCAGTTGATTACAGCGAGACAATTTTCAGTGGCAGTAAAGGAGATTGGTTGGCTTGTAAAGGAAGAAGCGCAACTGAGGCTCAAGTACAGACAGAAGAGGCAGATGTGTGTGTGTGTCAGTGTCAGTGTATTGTCCCACAAGGATATGGTATGGATGGTAGTTGAATAAACCTTGTGCAGAAGCCATTTTTTGGTAAGGAAAGGGTCAATATGTGCGTAAGATTTGTGAAATAGAGAAAAATAGGTGTAGTCTCGTTCGGTGGCGTGGCAGCATCTCCACACATCAAAGATCTCTGGGGTGTGCGAGAAATTTTTTAGTGGAGAGTCATGACGTTTAGCATCAGAAGTCGAGTCCAAATGCACAACAGGGACCATGCTGAAATCTCTGAAAATAAGGAAGTGGCCTTCCTCTTTAGCTACAGTATCTTCATGATTTTGTTGAGGAAAGGAATTGATGCTTGTTGGGAGCATAGATGTTCATCAGTGTGTAAGGGATGCTGTTGATGGTGCAAACTAAAAAAGATGTAGTGTCCATTGGAATCTAGAATTTTGTGGTGAAGTTGGAAGGTGATGTAGTCTTTTATGGCGATCGTGATGACGCCTCTTTTTTTGGAGGTAAAGGAAGCTTGGAAGATATGTGGAAAGTGTTTGTTAGATGGGATGCATGGATCTGATCAACAGGTAAAACAGTAAAACAGATGGGCACAGTAAAGGTGTGCTATTATTATGATTATTATTATTATACAGGATTTATATAGCACTGACAGTTTACGCAGCTCTTTATAACTTGAGGGTAGACAGTACAACCACAATAAACTTTAATAAAGGAAGAATCAACTCAGTAGGGAGCTAAGAAGGTAGAACAATGCAACGGAACAGTTAAACTGGGTGCGGTAGCTCCACACAGAGGGTAAAGTTATTTAGAGAAGAATGGACAAAATAATGAGCCATGGGTCGGGGAAAGATATATTGGTGCTGCTGTAGGCCCGCAATACTGCCAGATCATCCTGGTTTTGGTTGGTGCTTTCCAGAAGGAGGGCATCGTTTAGAGGAGAAGTGCCAAGAGGCTGATGGAGTACTTGTGTCTTGAGGTGGATACAGGATGATTCCCCAAGTGTATAGCAGTTTCAGCCTTTCTGTGAGAGTGATGAGGACATGGGAGATGCCCTTATGGTAATCAGCAGTGTCGTTGGATAGTGCCATTTTTATTGGGTTTTATGGTTGTGCATCGCTTTTGTGACTAGATTGAGCTGCCTCCTCAACTGAAGAGTGTACTTGGATAGATCCAGAAACAGTTACATTTTTTAAAATTGTGCAGGAAGGGATGCAATACATCTAGCATTGGTGAGAAACTGCTCTTTTATATGGAAAAATATGCTCACATGAGCACGTCCCTGAGCACCGAGTCTGCCAGGTGAGGTGGTTTAGAGACATGTTGAATACAGTCAATCATGAACTCGAGTAATGAGGCTTCTGGTAGGATAGCAGACAATAGATCCCAAATTTAGAAAGATCCATAGTTGGTACAGATTCAGGGATTCCCCATGGCTCGACACTGTTACGGTGAGACCTATCCTCAAGGTGTGCCAATCTTGCCCTAATCGACGATTGATCATCCCTAACTTCGTCATAGGCATCCACTAGGTCGTTATTAGTGATGGTACAGTCCTCTATTTTGTTTTCAATATATGGTTCTCTATCTCCCAAATTGTGCAGATCTGATGAAAATGTATTTATGAGGGAAGAGAGGTCAGACAGCAAGGAGAACTGCAGAGAAAGGAGCATTTCTTTCAAGGTGGTGTCAAGGATTGGCTGACCAGCTGTGGAGAAGTACACCATAGAGGATTGTGGGGCAGCATTGGTGTGTAAAGGGTTAAAATCCTGACTGACCTCTAATGGTGATGGCGGTGGAGCATCCATCCGCATGCAGGCCTTCGCCGTGCTGCCAGACACTGGGCTCACAGTGGTCGAGTGATTGGGAGAGAGGGAAATTGCCTGAGGCTCCAAGTCTTCCTGTGCTGCATCTGCGAGGTCTGTGTAAGAGCTGGAGGCACGTGGGGCAGCGGAGTCTGCGCCATCTTGGCTGTGCCTAGCCATTCGCACAGGCTTCAAGAAGAAGCCTTCAGCTTTTGGGGATGATGATTGTCCTTTCGTTTCTGGGACATGCTGCAGAGGGTGTCAGGTATGTGGTGGTGCATGTTACCTGTGAGTAGGCTGCAGATATAGTCCCCAATCACTCTATGTCTTTCCCTAGTCGACGGAGCTCTCAGCTTAAGCGGCCATGTAGAAACTCCGGCAAGCTTTGCTCCCCAAGGAGAAGACTTTTGACTTGTAGGTATTTGCAGTTTCACACAGCTCCTTCCTTTTGAGAATAAAACTTTACATATACTATAGCGTACTTATGAACATGAACATAATTTGTAAAACAGCTCTAGTTTGAGTGTTTATTTGTGTTTTTCGTCTCCCACAGTTCTCAAGAACAGGTTTGGGTATGAAAAATTATCTTCTTTCCCTAAATAGAACTACAAATCTTTGTTAAGATCAGCATATCTAGAACATCTTTGTATGCAAAGGTTTTGTAAATTTTGAAGAACAGACTATTTTACTCAACAATTGAATAATGAATGCAGAATGCACCACGGTTCCTTATATATAGGGGAAGTGGCTTCATCTGATGAAATACGGTACATTAATACTCACACACTTATAACATTTCTTCTGCTGTACACTGCCTTCCCTTAGAGCCAGTATATTTAAGTAAGAAAACCATATGTTGACTGAGGACTCAGTCAGAAAGAAATTAATGTAAGTATATATATATATATTTTTTTTTTTTAAATGTAGGAAAGCAGCTATCAAGATTTATTTAGTGTTTTAAAAGGACTTTATTGTTGGCTTAGAATTATAGAAATGAAGGCAATGTGAGAGTCTTTTTTCAGACTAATTGTGTAGGCTGTTTCCTAAAGAGTAGCAGTGTTTTTTTCTGTGGATACCTTGCTCTACTTTTAAAAAGAGTTTATTATCAGTAGTGGAACTAGAGAGTCTTGACAATTATGTAGTGGGGATATCTGCATTTAAATAACTTTTTTCCTCCCTCATGCTATGTTAAGTTTATCTCACCTGATTTTATAAAATATCACTGAGCTTGTTTTTTAGAACACATACCAAGTATTACAGTTAAATAGCTCACATGCATTTACGTTTAAATGGTTGATTGGAAAACAGACCAATATCATCTGCCCATAAATGTGGAGATAAACATAATTAGTTATGGCTCACTCTTAAAAATTCTAAAAATTATTTTGATGCATTTTGGATGAGGTAAAGGACCTAATTAATTTAGGAATATATTTGTATTGCAGTACATAATGTCAGGGGATAACTGTGTTACTTCATTGAGTATATAGTGTGTGGCAGATTTTCTGTGCATTTCTCATCAACATGGGGACAAGGTGCTTTGCCAGGTGCCTCCCATCTGCCACGGTTCCCCCCATGTTGAGGGCATGTAACCTGGTAAGGTTTAAGGGAGTTAGTGCACACTGCCAGGCTTCATGCTCAGATTAAGGGTCTGATATTATATATTTTTTTGTGTGGGGTTCCTTCTTAAAATCCATATCAGAGTCCTCGCTTTGGCAGGACATATACTAAAATTGGAATGATACAGAGAAGATTAGCATGGCCCCTGCGCAAAGATGACACGCAAATTCGTAAAGCGTTACATATTTTTTGGGAAAAAAAATGCAAGTATCTGTTACACTCCTGTACAATGGCAAAAGGTGCTTAGCATCACATATGTGGTCACAAATAGTGTTGAGCGAACACGGACTGTATTATTCGTGTTCGTACCGAATAATTGGATTTTTTGTACCCGAACACGGACACGGACACTTTACTGTATGTTCGGGTAAAAATCCGTGTTCGGTCGTTTTATTTCCGGGTTTTGCATGCTTTGGCGCTCTTTTCATGGCGGGCTTTCAACAGCCAATCAACAATCGTTTAACTGGTGTGCCTTAAGCCATCCCAGCCATGCCTGCAAATGTCTCAGTAGCTGTGATTGGCCGTCTGAAGCATGTGACCAAGTCTTTATAAGTTCGAGGCAGCCGCAGCGGCGTCATTATGCTGCTTAGATTCAGGGACAGAGCACACATCAACGTGCTGGCTGCTGATTAGGGAAAGATAGGCAGGAAAAAAACATTTGTGTCCGGATAGAATTGAGGGACAGGTCGGAGTGTTTAGGCAGGGCGAGTTGTAGGCATTTTAGGGATAGAGTCTGCTGAATTATATAGGGTCAGTGTCTTCTACAAACTACAATCGATATTGCTGTGTGGGGGGTGGGGTCTGCACTCAATCCTGATCTACGATCTCTTCTCAATCCTGTTAGGGACAGAGTCTGCTGAATTTTAGGGAAACTGTGTTCTACAAACTACAATCGATATTGCTGTGTGGTGTGGGATTGGAGATAGGCAGGTGTCAGTGATCCACATCCATTTTTCTGTGTGTGAGCTGCAGTGAACACAATCTTTTTGGGCTGCAGTGAACACAATCTTTTTGGGCTGCAGTGAACACAATCTTTTTGGGCTGCAGTGAACACAATCTTTTTGGGGTGCAGTGAACAAAATCTTTTTGGGGTGCAGTGAACACAATCCTTTTTGGTGTGCAGTGAACACAATCTTTGTGGGGTGCAGTGAACAAAATCCTTTGTGGGGTGCAGTGAACACAATCTTTTTGGGGTGCAGTGAACAAAATCCTTTTTGGGGTGCAGTGAACAACATCCTTTTTGGGGTGCAGTGAACACAATCTTTTTGGGGTGCAGTGAACAAAATCCTTTGTGGGGTGCAGTGAACACAATCTTTTTGGGGTGCAGTGAACACAATCTTTTTGGGGTGGAGTGAACAACATCCTTTTTGGGGTGCAGTGAACAAAATCCTTTTTGGGGTGCAGTGAACAAAATCATTTTTGGGGTGCAGTGAACACAATCTTTTTGGGGTGCAGTGAACACAATCTTTGTGGGGTGCAGTGAACACAATCTTTTTGGGGTGGAGTGAACAACATCCTTTTTGGGGTGCAGTGAACAACATCCTTTTTGGGGTGCAGTGAACACAATCTTTTTGGGGTGCAGTGAACACAATCTTTGTGGGGTACAGTGAACAGAATCTTTGTGGGGTGCAGTGAACACAATCTTTGGGGGGTACAGTGAACACAATCTTTGTGAGGTGCAGTGAACACAATCTTTGTGGGGTGCAGTGAACACAATCATTGTGGGGTGCAGTGAACTCAATCTTTGTGGGGTACAGTGAACACAATCTCATACTGAAGGTTTGAGGGTGCTGCCTGTTCCATACTCCCCCTACTCCTCATCTAGCCTTTTAGGGGTACAAACAATAGTAATTGGGGCCTAGTGTGGTTGTGTACGTGTGATATACATACACTTTTTTGGGATCATATTTTCTATTCCGCTATTTAATCAAAAACCTTTGGGGATCAGTTAAATTGGGGGATAGTCTGTGTTGGTACGTGTGAGAGAGATCCACCTTTCCAAGTTGTTGGGGTTCATCTCATACTTCTGAAGGTTTGAGGGTGCTGCCTGTTCCATACTCCCCCTACTCCTAGCCTTTTAGGGGTACAAACAATAGTAATTGGGGCCTAGTGTGGTTGTGTACGTGTGATATACATACACTTTTTTGGGATCATATTTTCTATTCCGCTATTTAATCAAAAACCTTTGGGGATCAGTTAAATTGGGGGATAGTCTGTGTTGGTACGTGTGAGAGAGATCCACCTTTCCAAGTTGTTGGGGTTCATCTCATACTTCTGAAGGTTTGAGGGTGCTGCCTGTTCCATACTCCCCCTACTCCTAGCCTTTTAGGGGTACAAACAATAGTAATTGGGGCCTAGTGTGGTTGTGTACGTGTGATATACATACACTTTTTTGGGATCATATTTTCTATTCCGCTATTTAATCAAAAACCTTTGGGGATCAGTTAAATTGGGGGATAGTCTGTGTTGGTACGTGTGAGAGAGATCCACCTTTCCAAGTTGTTGGGGTTCATCTCATACTTCTGAAGGTTTGAGGGTGCTGCCTGTTCCATACTCCCCCTACTCCTAGCCTTTTAGGGGTACAAACAATAGTAATTGGGGCCTAGTGTGGTTGTGTACGTGTGATATACATACACTTTTTTGGGATCATATTTTCTATTCCGCTATTTAATCAAAAACCTCTGGGGATCAGTTAAATTGGGGGATAGTCTGTGTTGGTACGTGTGAGAGAGATCCACCTTTCCAAGTTGTTGGGGTTCATCTCATACTTCTGAAGGTTTGAGGGTGCTGCCTGTTCCATACTCCCCCTACTCCTAGCCTTTTAGGGGTACAAACAATAGTAATTGGGGCCTAGTGTGGTTGTGTACGTGTGATATACATACACTTTTTTGGGATCATATTTTCTATTCCGCTATTTAATCAAAAACCTTTGGGGATCAGTTAAATTGGGGGATAGTCTGTGTTGGTACGTGTGAGAGAGATCCACCTTTCCAAGTTGTTGGGGTTCATCTCATACTTCTGAAGGTTTGAGGGTGCTGCCTGTTCCATACTCCCCCTACTCCTAGCCTTTTAGGGGTACAAACAATAGTAATTGGGGCCTAGTGTGGTTGTGTACGTGTGATATACATACACTTTTTTGGGATCATATTTTCTATTCCGCTATTTAATCAAAAACCTTTGGGGATCAGTTAAATTGGGGGATAGTCTGTGTTGGTACGTGTGAGAGAGATCCACCTTTCCAAGTTGTTGGGGTTCATCTCATACTTCTGAAGGTTTGAGGGTGCTGCCTGTTCCATACTCCCCCTACTCCTAGCCTTTTAGGGGTACAAACAATAGTAATTGGGGCCTAGTGTGGTTGTGTACGTGTGATATACATACACTTTTTTGGGATCATATTTTCTATTCCGCTATTTAATCAAAAACCTTTGGGGATCAGTTAAATTGGGGGATAGTCTGTGTTGGTACGTGTGAGAGAGATCCACCTTTCCAAGTTGTTGGGGTTCATCTCATACTTCTGAAGGTTTGAGGGTGCTGCCTGTTCCATACTCCCCCTACTCCTAGCCTTTTAGGGGTACAAACAATAGTAATTGGGGCCTAGTGTGGTTGTGTACGTGTGATATACATACACTTTTTTGGGATCATATTTTCTATTCCGCTATTTAATCAAAAACCTTTGGGGATCAGTTAAATTGGGGGATAGTCTGTGTTGGTACGTGTGAGAGAGATCCACCTTTCCAAGTTGTTGGGGTTCATCTCATACTTCTGAAGGTTTGAGGGTGCTGCCTGTTCCATACTCCCCCTACTCCTAGCCTTTTAGGGGTACAAACAATAGTAATTGGGGCCTAGTGTGGTTGTGTACGTGTGATATACATACACTTTTTTGGGATCATATTTTCTATTCCGCTATTTAATCAAAAACCTTTGGGGATCAGTTAAATTGGGGGATAGTCTGTGTTGGTACGTGTGAGAGAGATCCACCTTTCCAAGTTGTTGGGGTTCATCTCATACTTCTGAAGGTTTGAGGGTGCTGCCTGTTCCATACTCCCCCTACTCCTAGCCTTTTAGGGGTACAAACAATAGTAATTGGGGCCTAGTGTGGTTGTGTACGTGTGATATACATACACTTTTTTGGGATCATATTTTCTATTCCGCTATTTAATCAAAAACCTTTGGGGATCAGTTAAATTGGGGGATAGTCTGTGTTGGTACGTGTGAGAGAGATCCACCTTTCCAAGTTGTTGGGGTTCATCTCATACTTCTGAAGGTTTGAGGGTGCTGCCTGTTCCATACTCCCCCTACTCCTAGCCTTTTAGGGGTACAAACAATAGTAATTGGGGCCTAGTGTGGTTGTGTACGTGTGATATACATACACTTTTTTGGGATCATATTTTCTATTCCGCTATTTAATCAAAAACCTTTGGGGATCAGTTAAATTGGGGGATAGTCTGTGTTGGTACGTGTGAGAGAGATCCACCTTTCCAAGTTGTTGGGGTTCATCTCATACTTCTGAAGGTTTGAGGGTGCTGCCTGTTCCATACTCCCCCTACTCCTAGCCTTTTAGGGGTACAAACAATAGTAATTGGGGCCTAGTGTGGTTGTGTACGTGCGAGATACATACACTTTTTTTGATCATATTTCCTATTCCGCTATTCAATAAAAACCTTTGAGGATCAATTGAATTGCGGGATAGTCTGTGTCGGTACGTGTGAGAGAGATCCACCTTTCCAAGTTGTTGGGGTTCATCTCATACTTCTGAAGGTTTGAGGGTGCTGCCTGTTCCATACTCCCCCTACTCCTCATCTAGCCTTTTAGGGGTACAAACAATAGTAATTGGGGCCTAGTGTGGTTGTGTACGTGTGATATACATACACTTTTTTTGGATCATATTTTCTATTCCGCTATTCAATAAAAACCTTTCTAGGGCAAGATCTTAAATTACAGAAATATGAGGAGACCGTCAAATAAGGGCCGTGGCCTGGGTCGTGGTGCTGCTGGTAGAGCTCCTGTTGCAAGGAGAGGACATGGTCGATCTGTGCCAGCTACACGCACAAGTGAAACACCTTCCTCAAGTGTGAGTAGGCGACAGAACCTGCATCAGTATTTGGTAGGGCATCAAACGCCCCTAGAAGTGATGAGGCCAGAACAAGTTGAGGCGATAGTAGATTGGTTTGCTGCTGACAGTGCCTCCAGTTCCTTCACATTGTCTCCCACCCAGTCTACTGCAGAAAGGTCAGAGTTGGCACCTGCAGCCAATGTCCAACCGTCTTTCACCTCACCCCCTTGCAAATCAGGCCAGCAGTCTGAGCCCCAAGCCATACAGCAGTCTCTTATTCTTTTTGAGGACTCTGTCAGCAGGGTTTCCCAGGGCCATCCACCTAGCCCTGCCCCAGAAGTGGAAGAGATTGAGTGCAGCGATGCCCAACCACTTATTTCTCAAGATGAGTACATGCAAGGATCATCGCAGCACGTCTCCGATGATGACGAAACGCAGGTGCCAACTGCTGCGGCGTTCAGCATTGTGGAGACCGACAAGGAGGGCAGGGGTGAAGACTGGGTGGAAGATGATGTGGAGGACGATGAGGTCCTCGACCCCACATGGAATGAACGTCATGCAGGTGAACTGAGTAGTTTGGAGGAAGAGGCGGTGGTCGCACAGAGCCACCAGCACAGCAGAAGAGGGAGCAGGGTGCAGAAGCGGAGCGGCCGTGCCCTAGACACTACGCCCGCTACTGCCCAACGCAGCAAGGGAACGAGCGCACCAAAGTCAGCTCAAAGGAGTTCTCTAGCGTGGAAGTTCTTTAGAAAATGTGCTGATGACAGGACACGAGTGGTTTGCACCCTGTGCAATCAGAGCTTGAAGCGAGGCATGAACCTTCTCAACCTGAGCACAACCTGCATGATCAGGCATCTAAGTGCAAAGCACGAGCTGCAGTGGAGTACACACCTTCAAAACCAAGAAACGTCTCTGGCTCATCCTGCTTCCTCTTCTGCTGCAGTCTCGGCCGCTCCAGCCACATCTGTAGTGATACCGGCACCTGCCACCCCGCAAACAGACGATCTGTCAGCAACACCACCACCTGGGTCACCAACAACCATCTCCACAATGTCCCGTGGAAGCGTTCAGCTTTCCATCTCCCAAACACTTGAGAGGAAGAGGAAGTACCCCCCTACCCACCCGCGATCCCTGGCCCTGAATGCCAGCATTTCAAAATTATTGGCCTTTGAAATGCTGTCATTCCGTCTGGTGGAGACGCACAGTTTTAAAAACCTTATGTCGGTGGCTGTCCCACAGTACGTCGTGCCCAGCCGCCACTACTTTTCCAGGCAAGCCATCCCTTCCCTGCACAACCAAGTGGGGGAAAAAATCAGGTGTGCACTGCGCAACGCCATCTGTGCCAAGGTCCACCTAACTACGGATACGTGGACCAGTAAGCACGGTCAGGGGCGTTATATCTCCCTAACGGCACACTGGGTAAATGCAGTGGCGGATGGGCCTGAGGCGGATAGCAATTTGGCGCATGTCCTTCCACCACCGAGGATTGCAGGGCGCTTCAGTTTGCCTCCTGTTCCTAACTCCTCCTACTCCGCTTCCTCATCCTCTACCGCCTCCTCATCCGGACAGCGTAACACCTTCACCACCAACTTCAGCACGGCCAGGGGTAAACGACAGCAGGCAGTTTTACAACTTGCCTGTTTGGGGGACAAACCACACACCGCGCAGGAGTTGTGGAGGAGCATGGAACAGCAGACAAATGAGTGGTTGCTGCCAGCGAGCCTCAAGCCCGGCCTGGTGGTGTGCGATAACGGGCGAAATCTCATAGCAGCTCTGGGCCTAGCCGGTTTGACGCACATCCCTTGCCTGGCGCATGTGCTGAATTTGGTGGTGCAGAGGTTCCTTAAAAACTACCCCGATATGTCAGAGCTGCTGCAGAAAGTGCGGGCCGTTTGTGCGCACTTTCGGCGTTCTCACCCTGCTGCTGCTCGCCTGGCAGCGCTGCAGCGTAACTTCGGCCTTCCCGCTCACCGCCTCATATGTGACGTGCCCACAAGGTGGAACTCCACCTTGCACATGCTGGAAAGACTGTGCGAGCAGCAGCAGGCCATAGTGGAGTTTCAGCTGCAGCACGCACGCGTGAGTCGCTCTGCGGAACAGCACCACTTCACCACCAATAACTGGGCCTCCATGCGAGACCTGTGTGCCTTGTTGCGCTGTTTTGAGTACTCCACCAACATGGCCAGTGGCAATGACGCCGTTCTCAGCTTAACTATCCCACTTCTATGCCTCCTTGAAAAAACAATTCGGGCGATGATGGAAGAGGATGTGGCACAGGATGAGGAGGAGGAGGAGGATGAAGAGGTAACATTTCCAAGGCTTTCAGGGCAGTCATTCGCAAGGGGCTCCGAGGGTGGGTTCCTGCACACGCAAACGCCAGGGACGCAATTGTCCAGCAGGGGCACAGTTCTGGAGGATGAGGAGGATGAGGAGGAGGAGGAGCTGGAGGAGGAGATGGAACCATGTTCACAGCAGGGTGGCACCCAGGCCAGCTCATGGCCATCACTGGTGCGTGGCTGGGGGGATACAGAGGACACGGACCATACACCTCCCACAGAGGACAGCCTTTCGTTGCCTCTGGGCAGCCTGGCACACATGAGCGATTACATGCTGCAGTGTCTCCACAACGACCGCCGAGTTGCCCACATTCTAACTTGTGCTGATTACTGGGTGGCCACGCTGCTGGATCCCCGTTACAAGGACAACGTACCGTCCTTAATTCACTCACTGGAGCGCGATCGCAAGATGCGCGAGTACAAGCGCACGCTGGTAGACGCCATGCTGCTGGCATTCCCATCTGACAGCGGGGCCACAGTGGAAGCACAAGGCAGAGGAGGAGGAGGAGGAGGTCGCCAACGCAACCAGGGCACCGCCAGCACCTCAGAAGGCAGGGTTAGCATGGCCGAAATGTGGAAAAGCTTTGTCAGCACGCCACAACAAACAGCAGCACCAGCAGCTCAGATGGAACGTCTTAGCAGGAGGCAGCATTTTACCAACATGGTGGAGCAGTATGTGTGCACACGCCTACATGTAGTGAATGACGGGTCTGCCCCCTTCAACTTCTGGGTCTCCAAATTGGGCACATGGCCTGAGCTTGCCCTTTACGCCTTGGAGGTGCTGGCGTGCCCTGCAGCCAGTGTATTATCTGAACGGGTATTTAGCACGGCTGGGGGCGTTATAACAGACAAGCGCAGCCGCCTGTCCAGAGACAATGTGGACAAGCTCACGTTCATTAAAATGAACCAGGCATGGATCCCACGGGACTTTTCCGTACCTTATGCAGAATAGCAATGGATACCGACCTTACCCACCCATTGTTCCATTTTTGCTCTTTCTCACTCTTTTGGGGTGTACCCTCATTTAAAATTTTTGAAAAGAAGCAGTGTTGGCTACCTCGTCCTCCTCCTCAGGGCCAGATTAATGTAGGGGCTATTGGAGCTGCAGCTCCAGGCCCCTACCTTTTATATAGGCCCCGGGTTGGCCATATTCACTGTTACCGCTCTTCTGTCACTTGTAAACACAGAAGTCTGGCTTCTATGCTCGCTTCCCCAGGCAGCACCCTCAGAACCTCCCCACACAGCGTGAAGGCCGGACAAGGAGGGACAGTTGGCGATGCATGGATGTGTTTATGGGCTTCAGAGACAGCATCCCATGTTGAATTAGGCATGCATGGCTGCACCCTTCCTCCTCTGGGTGCATGGCAAGGCACGGCCCTAAGGCCCTTCAAAATCCTCAGCACCAAGCCCATGATGCTGTTAATCCGGCCCTGGTCCTCCTCCACCGCCGCTTCCACCTACACCGCCCATAGGTGTGCGCAGCCTATTGCATTAAGGTGTGCACCCCAAAGTTGAAATACACATGCATGTGTTTGCCAGCAGGGAGAGTAATGTATCGGGGCCATGTACCTGTAGGCAAGGAGAAATAGAGCAGAGCAGGTCCCAGGGAGATCTTTCCCATCTCCTCACTGGCAATGCTATGTGCCCTAGGTGATTAGGGTGTGCCCAGGCACACCCAGCACACCCTGTGCGCACGCCTATGTCACCGCCACATCCACCACCACCTCAACCTCCCTCCTACTCCATATGGGCCTCGTCCTTCAGAGATGAAGAAGAACATTGTTTTATTTTTCTGTTTTTTTTTGTTGTTTTAAGTTATTTCCCTATCCACATTTGTTTGCAGAGCACTTGCCATGCTCTTAATTACGTTTTGCTGCCATTTGCAGCACTCTAGCCCTTTCCTTTGGTGTTTTAGAGCCATTTTAGTGCCTTAAAGTTCGGGTCCCCATTGACTTCAATGGGGTTCGGTGTCCGGGAAAAGTTCGGTAAAAGTCCGGGACACGGACCCGGACTTTTTTTTAAAGTTCGGCCGAACCCGTCGAACACGGACATCTAGGTGTCCGCTCAACCCTAGTCACAAAAAGCGTTAACCTGTGGGAATTGACTAAAAAAATTGTACTTCTAATGTGGTACTTAACTCCATATAGGATATCCAGACTTTCCCCACAAGCTTCTCCTACGTGTCAGAGGAATTGTGGAGCAATAAATACAGTATACCACATACTTTGGACATGCCCGTTATAGTCACCTTTTGGACAGCGATCTTCTGATTGCTCACACAAATTCTGGGGATAATTGCACCTATATCGCCAGGACTGGCTATTCTGTCCTTAGGTATAGAAACAATACCAATAGATATTAGAGATATAGCCACCACATTCTTCTAAGCGCAAGATTAGTTCTAGTACGCCATGGGAAAGATCATACAGCTCCTTCTATCCAAAGTGATAGAGACAACCCACACGCATGCCACATACGAGATGCTGTTCGCCTCCTCTCATGGCAGATATCAAACTGTTAAATTTCAGTGGAAAGGAAGGGTTGATTGGTATAACATTTTCTCTACTGATTAAATGTGTCATTTACAAAGGTGGATATTAGACATAAACCTATTAACTGTAATGTTTTGTCCTGTTGTTCTGTTTTGTCCTGTCGTTCTGTTGTTTTGGAACACAGCTCTGTTGCACATAGTTCTCTTACATCCTAACCCCAGCTGTAAATCCTATGTTTGTTCAAGGACATACAGTATGTAGATGTACCTTATAGACCTAGAAATGGTCTTAGCTGACATAAAATTACTGAATGTTTGCTTTCTGTATGTACACCACTGTACAACATCTATGCATAATCAACATCATCTCAAATGTCCTTTTTCTCTATTCTTTTTGTAATGTTTATACCTTATATATACCAATAAAGAAATACTGAAATTAAAATCCATAACAGATATGAAGGGCTGGGTATGGATATTTGGGGGAACCGATGCCACTTTTTTTTTTCTTTTTTAGGTTTTATTGTTGCTGATTGCTGATAAACTGTGAGTTTTCTAAATACAACTGATCACTAGGGATAAGCAGAACTGACTGTTATACTGTAGCTGGGGATTGCAAAACTGAGTGCTTTTTTTTTTATGTTTTAGATGGGGAGTGGAGAGTGGAGATGGATTAGAACACCTGTCAGGTTTTATTGCAGTCTGTGCTCTCGTTAGGGAGATTCATCCTCTCTATTTGTCCTGTTAACCATTATCTTTAAAAGTAATGTAAAAAGTAAAAAAAGTAAAAGGAAATCTCACATTTTGGGTTATCCCCAGGACAGGGATACAGGGGAATCTTTCATTGGGGACACTAGTTCTGGTGACCTGGGGGCCCCAGTGGATTTCCCTCAATTTACAGGGTTTTCCTCTCACATCCTGTTTTGGCTATGGGACAGGACGTGAAAGTAAATCTACCCAATGGGACACAGATGGCAAAAAAAAAGTACTGCATGGGTTATAACTCTCCCTTAATCTATCCAAAATGAAAAACAAAAGTTTTGCCTATAGTTCTACTTAAAGCTATCCTGGACTGTTCCTATGCCAAAGTAACCACTCCACACACAAAGGGTGTCTGTTTATTTGCTATTTACATCTTGTTTGGTGAAGGTGTATGGAGTACTCTCTACCCCATAAGCATTCACACAGGGGGTGACTGGTATTTGGGGTTCCTCCTATTTTTAAAAGGGACTTACAGATTCCAAAAAGCCCCCTTCCCCTTTATACCCACACAACAAATGGGTTGTGGAGAAGAGGCCCTTGTCCTCATCTACATAGGGACAAGGTGCTTTGCCAGGTGGCTCCCACCTGCCACAGTACCCTTCCCAGGTTGAGGGCAAATAACCTGATAAGGTTTAGGGGAGGGGTGCACACTATCACCCCCTTTCCTGATTGTTTGGTCTGTTTAAATTACAGTTAATGCAGGTGGGCTTACACTCCACTCTCCCTAGCCACACAAACTGCAATTCACTGTAAAGTATCAATTGCAAATACTGTATAAGGCACATAATATAGTACTATATGCTATATATAGCACTGAGTAGCATGTATTTAGCATTAAACACTATCACCCCCTTTCCTGATTGTTTGGTCTGTTTAAATTACAGTTAATGCAGGTGGGCTTACACTCCACTCTCCCTAGCCACACAAACTGCAATTCACTGTAAAGTATCAATTGCAAATACTGTATAAGGCACATAATATAGTACTATATGCTATATATAGCACTGAGTAGCATGTATTTAGCATTAAACTGTTGAAGAATTGTACATAGCATGATACTGAAATCACACTACACTAACTTGTCTTTCCCCTAAACAAATGTCAGCTGTTTCTCACTCACACTAAACAACCAACAAACCACCAACACACTGACAGAAGGATGCTGGGAATACAGTATTTTTTATAGTTTGTGGGCTGAAACTTTACTGTGAGCTAACATTGGCCAATGTCTTGCACCTGACCAAAGGTTAGGTACATGTCAATGGCCAATGATGGCTCAAGCAATGCATTGTGGGATGTTTGTCAGAAAGTTCTCTTAAAGTTTGAATCTTCTCCAAGCACTGAATGTTTGATCTTAACTTACATTGGAACCACATGTCCTACTCATTCCTACTTGTTAGCAATGGATAGACCATGTTCCTTGTTTTAAAATGGTAAGTATGGTATGACAAAGGAGATAAGCAGATACTTATTGCAACAGTAGGAGTGGGACAAATAAGGTCAATGTTTTTTATGAACTTTTTGAGCAGGTTGGTGAACTAAATAGTTTTAGGATAAGTTTCTCTGAAGGATGACTTTAGAGAATCTGAAAATCCAAGGGACATTCTAATGTAGCATGTCAACGTGTTTATAAAAAAAAAAAAAAGAGGAGCCTATTTGGAAAAATCTTCCCTTTAGAAAAACTTTCAGTCACCAATAGGAAACCTGGTAAGCAAAAGGTCTCGCAATTATTGTATTTGGTTGATAGACCATCTGGAAAAAAAGTTTATATTTGCCCCTGGAATTAAGATAATATATTTAATTTTTTATCTTGGATTTAGACCTGTCCAGGTAAACATTTAACAAAAGGATAACTGAAGTTGTGAGATGAGAAAAGTACAAAAATTGTTAATTTGTCTTTTGTTAACAGAATAATGAACGTGAGCTGTCCTATTGAGAACATTACTTCAATACTTCGCCCTATTCAATTGACGACCTATATTCCCACCTTCATTATGGGTTTTATGCTGAACTCATTCGCTCTGTGGATCTTCTGTTGTTCCATGAAAAAATACACAGAAGCTTCAATATACTTGGTGAATCTGGCAATCCTGGATTTCTTTCTTGTTCTGTCTTTACCCTCAAAAATATACTTCTCCCAGGATGACATCAAGGTGAGCAGTTATCTGTGTGGTTTCCTACAATCTCTCTACTTTACGAATATGTATGGCAGCATCTACACAATTATGTTCATCAGCTTGGACAGATACATAGCTATTATCCATCCTTTCTGGGCCAGGGTTCTACGTTCACCCAAAAAGACCATAATAATATGTATCATTATATGGATCTTTGTGTGGAGTGTTTCTTTATTTACATTTTTTACCAAAGAAAAATTTGAAAATGTTAAATGCTTTCATAACCTGTCTGAAAATATCTGGAGTCCTAACATAATAATACCTCTGGAAATGTTTGGATTTGTGATCCCTATGACCATCATGTTGTATTGTTCTATTCAGATCATCAGGACACTATTGGTTCCCATATCTTCCGCAGTAGAGTCTGAAGAATCCAAGGCTGTTGTTATACGCATAATCATCTGTAATTTGGTGGTGTTTGTGATTTGCTTTAGTTTTACGCATATTGGCTTCTTCTTGCAGTTTCTGGTTAATAGACAGGTCATTTCAGACTGCACAGTGAGAAAACACATCAGCATATTCATACAGGTGGGATTCTGTATATCTAATATTAACTGCTGCCTTGATGCCCTTTGCTACTATTTTTCGATAAAAGAATTTCGCGCCAAACTTAAATATAAGCCAAATGTGACACAGGTGGGAATTGTGAACACTTCTATATAGACAAAGGTGTAACTACAAATTCTTTATTGAGGGGTGGGGGTGGTGATACCATCACATACAATACAATAACATACAGCAATGTTATTTCTCCTAAGCTATCCTGAAAAATAATGAAGGAACCGGACCATGGAAATGACAATGATGTTTCATACAGGCTTCTTTTGTTTTATCAAACAGCATGTTATAAAAGAAACGGAATGCACTACACAGAGTGAACTCCAGCCAAAACTTTGGTTTGGTTTTGAACATGGTAGAGAAGTATAGGCCCTTTGTCAGGTTTTTATCGTTGTGTATTTTAAGTGGAATTTGCAGTCATGTTACCAATGAAATTTCTCCTGTAGACAGAAATAAAACTGTTGCTTTTAGTAGACTGTAGTAAAGTTAGAACCCTGGTATCCCTTTGGCATTCCTGGAGGTAACAAGAAATTTTCCTAATGAGGGCACATCAAAAATCTGTTAGAGTTTCTAATCCTTCCACATTGTATCCAAAACTGAAAAAAATGGTTCTGGCTGCAATTCTGGAGTTCAGCTTCAATGCAGGATGCATCGTGATTTATTCACTGACCTAGAATTAAAATTGGTCATTCCCCAATTAAAGTAAGTAAGTAAGTAAAACTAAAGCCACTGCATGGCCCCAGGGCATTCTCACAATGTTTTTAAGATTAATATGCTCTGCACTTATTGTCAAAACCTCTATTTTGCAAGCAGCTTAACACCACACTGTATACCAATGCTGGACCACAGTCTCAACATAAAGAAAGAAAACGTTCAGTGCTATATCTTTAAGACCTAACACTACCCAAAACATTTTTATATGTATGATCAGAACATAAACATGAGTGTAGATTATTACTCCTTAAGTGTCCTACTGCGGCTCTCCAGGGTCTGCAGACTATCACTCTGTACAAAGTGAGTGCATTAGTGGTTTGTGGTGGAAGTAATTGTTCAAATAAAAGGCAATACACTTTTTGCGTATTTTTTTGGTGCCTTTTCATGGTGGCATGAATATGATTGGAGAGTCAGATTAAAGGTGTTGAACCAGAACCAAAGGAGGAGTGGGAATAAAGCACGATAAGACCTTTCCTATTAAGTTAAGGGGACAAAAATGTTGGTAAGTGTGTGACTGGGGAGCGTGGAGTGGCACAGCGGCAATCACTATTACTGTGGAAATCATAACTTTTGGAGTTTTCTTACACTATATAATGGAGTGTATATAGCAAGATTTTCTCACATGAGTGTAGTCTGCACACCAGGGCATTAGTTCACTATTTTTGTATTGCAATGTTAATTTTGCACTGATGTTTATGTTGTGATCATACATTTCCTTTTTTTTTTTTTTATGTTGTGTTAGGTCTTAAAGGCATAACACTGCACTTTTTTTTTCTTCTTTTACATTTGCACAATAGGCATGTGTGCAATTGACACAGTATATGTACACAAAGGAAATATTTGCTAGCTGATGAGTAACATTTTATTTTCTTTTGGTAGTGAACTTACAATACTCCACCAGCTAGCAATTTTTTAAAGTTTTGTTTTCCTTTTTTTTTTTCTTAATTTGTTTTATTCAGGATAACACAACAAGTATATTTCCAGGCAAACACATGAATGATTCAGGCTCAGCTAAAGAATATAAATTCATTGTTATGACCTTTGTTCCCAACAGGGAACTCAATTACATCATATATTGTTCAGAGGCAGTGATCTTGGGCACGGTCAGTAGGATATCATACTAGGACCAATTTTAGAGAGGAGCCTATAACCTACTATCATGTCTTTGAACTGTGTTGGAGATAAGAAGAGGGGGAGGTATTCTGCAGTTCAGCAGGGAGAACTCAGACAAGGCTTACAACACTGTTTAGAATTTATACACAGGAAATGCATAATTATCAGCTTATTACAGGTAGATGGCTCACTGGATATCTGGCAGGATCAATGGGTATTTTTCTATTCTTCATTTTTAAAGACATAAAGCATAAAGAAATGTGCATGTATTGTTGGATGTACTGAATTTACAGTATTTATATTCCACAGACATACACTTTATTCAGATGAGACTTGTGTCTACAGATTAAGTTTCAAACCCTTGCACAATGGCATTTATCATTTTTATAGCTGCAAACCTGTAATAAAATATTGTCATTGCACCAATTCCTGCCTACACAAACACACGTATAATTGTATCATAACTCCCCATCTTGAGGAGAAGCCTATCCAGTGGAAATACAGACAGTATTAAACGTCTCAGCAAGTTTCTTATGAATTTGCACTCTACTAGAAAAATGTTTTTATTATTGTGTCCCTTTTAGGATTTCTTCTAATTTCTTGTTTAACCTGTTACCGTCAAATAGGAAGTGAGGGGTCATTTTTCAAAAAGAGACAGATACAACTAAAAAAACTGAGGTTTAATCGAACACCAACAACTTACGTAAACAGATTCAGGAAAAAAAAAGCACTCCATAATTGAAAGGTAGATGTTTTACTTTGAACTTTACTACTTTGTTCAAAATCTAACTTACATTGTATCTTTGTATTCATAAAACCTATAAATAAAATTATGTATTTAAATCAGCTGTCAAATGAAATCCATTTTTGCCAAAAAGATGCATAATTAGCTTGGATAGACTACAAAAGAACAGTTTGCAAAAACTGCAAAAAATATTGTTCTGGTCATCTAGAGGGAAAATATTCTGGTACTGAAGCAGCAAAGGAAAGAATAATAACAGCATTATAAACATTCCTACCTGCTCCTTTTGCTTTTCACTTGCATAAGATGTGCACTGATAATGTAGCTTAATGGGGTAATTTATTGTCCTGTGTGCACATCCTATAGTAGAGTAAATCTTCACATTCCAAAGTTTCTGTTTGTGTTCAAACATGAGGCATGCAACGTGGCCTTACACAGGGTAATGCATGACCTCTGTCTGTAGTCTAAGAACTGAAATTTCCTGTGAAGAAACTACATATCCCACAATCTCTGGGTTTATCAGTCTAGCACTGGTGCAAGTGAGAGATAAATAATCATTAGATTTGACACAGACACAAACAGAAAGAGTAGTTAACAGGGAGCACACCATGCTTGAAGAGATATGTTTGCATCACATTAGCAGTCCCACATTTGTGATACAACACAAAAGGAAATGGCGAGGCATGGATTGAACACTGCATTCTAAAACAAGAAATTGCCTGTCCCTTTAGCAAATAAGGATGGCTAGGTGAATGAATACATAAACATGGGGGAATCGTTCATCCATGACACTACAAACTGCAGCCACATGTGAGTCCATCATTACAAGGTAAGGCAAACAAAAGACACAGAGAATATCACGACACTAATACCTAGTTAAAATAACCAAAACTTTTCAAAGTGTACAATGCCTTTAAAAGAAACGCAGCTCTTACCCTCAGAGGAGCCGCTGTTTCTAGGGTCCACTGTTCCCAGTGCCAATGTTCTTCTAGGCAGCATCGCGCTCTTTGACGCACCAAGGCTGGAGAGGGAACATTTATTTGTGCAACGCACACAGCATATTAATAACCAAAATGGAAGATAAGTGAACAAATTCAAAATAACAGGTACCAAATGTGTATTAAATATGTAATTTAATTCAATAAATTTCAATAAATAACAAAAGGCAGCTCCTTAATGCATAAAGGGTAAAAATGTTACTCTCAAAAGTTAAAAGTCCATCAGTATAAAGAAAGTGGTAGAAAGAAGAAGTGTCCTGATTAGAATCTTGTCTGTTCTAGAGTGACTTCCACCATACAGAGGGAAAAGAAGACCACCACTCGTGACTGAAAAAAATACCACACTCACTGGCTCCAAAAGTTAACAGTGCAGCAAATAGCACGTTTTTTAGACAATACAGATCAGCATCCCTCATCAGAATGCCCCCTTACATCAGGTGTCCCCATTAGAGTAAATCCTAACATCTGGTGTACCCCGAGTGCCCTCTTACATCTGGTATCGCCATCATAGTGCCTCTATACATCTGGTTACCCCAGGAGAGTATCCCCATACATCTGGGGACCCCAATCAGACTGCCCCATACAACTGGTGTCCCCATCAGAGTGTATCCTTACATCTGGTGTCCACATCAGAGTGCATCCTTACATCTGGTGTCCCCATCAGAGTGAATCCTTACATCTGGTGTCCCCATCAGAGTGCCTCCTTACATCTGGTGTCCCCATTAGAGTGCATCCTTACATCTGGTGTCCCCATCAGAGTGCATCCTTACATCTGCTGTCCCCATCAGACTGCCTCCTTACATCTGGTGCCCCCATCACAGTGCCCCCTTACATCTAGTGTCCCCATCAGAGTACCTCTATACATCTGATGTCCCCAGGAGAGTGCCCCCATACATCTAGTGACCCCCATCAGAGTGCCCCATACAACTAGTGTCCCCCATCAGAGTACCTCCTTACATCTTGTGTCCCCATCAGACTGCCTCTATACATCTGGTGTCCCCATCAGAGTGCCCCTATACATCTGCTGTCCCCATCAGAGTGCCCCCTTTCATCTGGTGTCCCCCATTAGAGTGCCCCCCTACATCTGGTGTCCCACATCAGAGTGCCCCCCTACATATGATGTCACAATCAGAGTGCCTCTATACATGTAGTGCATCTATACATCTGGTGTCCCCATCAGAGTGCCTCTATACATCTGGTGCCCCCTTACATCTGGTGTCCCCATCAGAGTGCCTCTATACATCTGGTGTGCCCATCAGAGTGCCTCTATACATCTGGTGCCCCCTATCAGAGTGCCCCCTTTCATCTGGTGTAACCATCAGAGTGCCTCTATAATATGGTGTCCCTATTAAAGTGCCTCTATACATCTGGTGTCCCTATCAGAGTACAGTGTGACATAAAATATTTCAACAGCCGCCATTTTAATCTCTAGGGTCTCTGCTAAAAAAAAAAAAAAGAAATGGCTGCTGATGCTGCAGGAGGCTCAACAATGAGGTGAAAAACAGTACTTGGAAAAAAATGCAAGTCCTTAGCAACTAAATGCTATACAGTAAGGACGTTATAAAGTCAATTTCTGGGAAAAATAGAATTTTTGTAAGAACTTACCGTAAAATTATTTTTTTCTGAGTCCTCTGACAGTCGCACGTCTGGGTATTGGCCTTCTCCACAGGAGTAAGCTAGGCAGAAGATTTAGAATATTCTAATATTCTATATCTAGACTAGTTAGAATATTCACAAAAACTTTGTATAGACACACCTACAGGGGGCTGTCCCTATGGTCAATACCCCCAGCTTGCCTCATTCACAATTCAATTTGGTAGCAAGCAGTATAGAGATCCACAAACCCCAAAAAGAGGGGCGGGGGGCGGTGACTGTCAGAGGACTCAGAGAAAATAATTTTACGGTAAGTTTTTACAAAAATTCTATTTTCTCTTACGTCCTCTGACAGTCGCCGCCCACTCATACAATCTGCACGTCTGGGACGTCCCAAAGCAGTGTAGATGTGAGGGGTGGGAAAACGTAACCGTCAAGAAAGGCAACACAGCACCCAAGTCAGAGAAAAGAACCTTTTCTGAACCAGAAAGGTAAACACTGGGCAACAAGAAAGCTCAACAGGAGCGAAAACCCAGGAAAACGAATAAAAAGGGAAAACCCCAACAGGAGGAGACAGGCCAAAACTACCCTGTCTCCCTTAAGGCACTGCCGCATTTAAAACTTTGCGGCCAAAAAATGCATCCGCTGATGCCAAGACATCAAGTTTGTAAAATTTTGTAAAGGTATGCACGGACGACCAGGTCGTCGCTTTGCACACCTGAGTCACCGACGCCTGATGGCGGAAAGCCCAAGACGCACAAATCGCTCTGGTAGAGTGCGCTGTGACAGGGAAAGGAGGAACCTGATCCCTAATTGAATAGGCCTGCACAATCGTCTGCCTGATCCATTTTGAAATGGTTGCCGCAGACGCAGCCGTACCCTTCCGAGGTCCCTCAGGAAGGACAAAAAGACAATCTGACTTTCTGAAGGATTCAGTAGACGACAGGTAAACCCTGATCGCCCGTACCACATCCAAGGAATGCAAGGCAAACTCCTTAGGATGCGTAGGCTTCGCACACAGCGAAGGTAAGACAATGTCCTCGTTGAGATGGAAATCCGAAACCACTTTCGGAAGAAAGTACTGATGAGGTCACAAGACCACTTTATCCCTATGAACAACCAGATAGGGGGAGTGGCAAGACAGGGCCACCAACCCCGACACTCTGCGAGCAGATGTGATCGCCACCAGAAAGGCAACTTTCCATGACAGCACCGGCAGAGGAATCTCCCGGATGTTCTCAAAGGGAGGATGTTGCAAAACGGACAGAACCAAATTCAGGTCCCAAGGAGGCAAGGGTGCCCTCCTAGGGGGAGGCAGGTGACGCACCCCTTGAATAAAGGTGTGAATCAAGGAATTCGACGCCAAAGGGCGCTGAAAAAAAATGGCTAGCGCAGTCAACTGGCCCTTAATAGTGGTCAGCGCAAGACGCTGCTCCACACCAGTTTGCAGGAAAGCCAACACTCTCGCCACCAAAAAGGAGCATGGATGGAACCCCTGCAACTCGCACCAGGCGAAATAAGCCTTCCAAGTACGATAATAAATCTTACCTGAGGAGGCCTTCCTAGCCTTGAGCAAGGTAGGAATGACCGCCGACGAGAGACCTCTGTCTCTCAAGACCTGGCTTTCAACAGCCACGCCATCAAAGCCAGCGACTGTAAAGCAGGATGGAAGATCGGCCCTTGAGACAGAAGATCGTCTCTTAGCGGGAGCCGCCAGGGAAGCTCGACAACCAGTTGCATGATGTCCGCATACCAAGACTGACGCGGCCAGTCTGGGGCCACCAGAATCAACAACCTCGGTTCCGAGACCAACCTGTGGAGGAATCTGGACAACAACTGAATCAGGGGAAAGGCATAAATCAGCCAATACCGATTCCAAGGCACCACCAACGCCTCCTAGGCGTCTGCCAGAGGGTCACACGTTCGTGCCACGAACCGTCCCACCTTGTGGAGACGAGACGCGAACAGATCCACGTCCGGGGATCCCCACCGCACACACAGCATCTGAAACACATCCGGGTGGAAGGACCATTCCCCTTGGTCCAGGGTCTGGCAATAGTCCGCCTGCCAGTTCTCCACACCTGGAATGGGAACTGCCGAAATCGACGGGACCTTGGTGATTGATGTAAGCCACCGCAGTTGCGTTGTCCGTCTGAACATGCACTGTGCAGCCCCGAAGAAGATCCGACCAACGGAGCAAACAGAGCCTGATTGCCCGCATTTCCAAGGCATTTATCAGCAGGGAGGATTCCCCCTCCGACCAAGTGCCCAGGGCAGACAACTTGCCCAGAACTCCCGCCCAGGCTGGCGTCCATGGTGACCACAGTCCATAGCAACAGACGAAAGGACTTGCCTTCCTTCAGAGCCGGAGACTGAAGCCACCACAGTAGATCTGATCTGACTTGGGGCTCAAAGCAATCCTCCTTTCCAAGGACTGAGGATGCCTGTCCCACTGGACCAGAATCTCCGCTTGAAGAGATCTCGTGTGAAACTGAGCAAATGGGATTGCCTCGAAAGCCGACACCATCAAGCCCAGGGACCACATGCAGGTCCGAAGCGAGGGGAACTCGTTGTCCCTGAGGGACCTGACCTCATCCTGCAGGATCCGGAGCTTGTCCTCCGGAAGAAAGACCTTCGCCTGGGCGGAGTCCAGAATCATCCCCAGGTAAGGGAGGCGAACAGAAGGGGACAAAGTTGACTTCTGAAAATTGATGGTCCACCCGAACTCCTGGAGCGTCTGAACCGCGATCGACAGATCGCGCAACAGAGTGGCACTGGAGCTCGACCTTAATAGGAGATTGTCCAGGTAACCGAGGATGGCAATCCCCTGCACCCGCAACAAAGCTAGAACAGGAGCCAAAACTTTGGGAAATACCCTTGGAGCCGAAGCGAGGCCGAAAGGCAACGCCACAAACTGATAGTGCTCCTCCGCTATTGTGAATCGGAGGTACCTCTGATGACCCTCGTAAAAAGGGATGTGTAGATACGCAGCCTTGAGGTCGATGGAAGCCAGGAAATTCCCTGGACTCAGGGATGCCACCACCGACCGGAGGGACTCCATCCGGAACTTCTGAACCCGCACAAAGCGGTTTAGAACTTCAAGTCCAGAATTGGACGCAGCTTGCCCTCCTTTCTGGGCACTGTGACAGATTAGAGTAAAAACCCCGAAATCTGTCCCTCTGTGGAACCGGGACAACCACCCCTTGGGCGAGTAGATCCTGAACCGCCCGATGGAGATCTCGGAAACGATCGGTGGTTAAATGAAGATTTGAGGGAAAGAATCTGTCTGCTGGGCGTGATCGAAACTCGATCTTGTACCCTGATTGAATGAGTTCTTGAACCCACCTGTCCTGAATCTTGGCCAGCCAAGGTTCGGAAAAATAGCGCAGACGTCGCCCCACCCCTGAAACGGGAGAGGGCGCCCCTTCAGGTTGAAGCGGACTGAGCCACTGTGCCAGTGTGGGTGACTTTTGACTTGCCCACCCAAGGCTTCTTCTGGCCACTAGAGGCCTTGAAGGACCTACCTTTGTCTTGTGCCTTGAAGGCACGAAAGGACCCCTGGTTAGGTTTAAAGGAGGGACCCCGCTTGGTGCGGACTGATTTTACCCTGGACACCTGGGGCAACAGAGTGCTCTTGCCCCCAGTGATCCCCTTGACCAGTTCATCCAGAGAGTCCCCAAAAAGACGACTCCCCGCATAAGGGATGTCAGACACTGTCTTCTGGTAAGATTGGTCGGCCGACCAGCTTTTTAACCAAACGATGCGACGAATCATAACTGCGACCGCTGAAAGTCGTGCGACTAAAGGGGCCTCATCTAAGGCCACGTCACACAGGTATAAAACAGCCTGACCCATTTGATCCACCATCTCCAGAGCAGCAGGAGAGGCGGAGTCAGCAATCAGAGTGCGCTTAAGTGCCTTGGCCCACTCCACAACAGCCTGAGAGACCATTACCGAAGCGAATACGGGTTTCAGCAATGAACCCACTACCAGATAGATGTGGCCCGCCTATCCGCCGGGTCTTGAAATACCGAAGAATCCTCCGCGGGCATTAAAGTGGCCTTATTTAACCTGGACACAGTGTGGTCCACCTTAGGAGCTGCAGTCCAGCGAGAATCCACCGGATCCACAAAGGGATAATGGTACTGAAACCTCTTTGGCACCACAAAATTACATTTTAAATGGCGCCATTGTTCATTCACGGTGTCGTGAAACTCTTCGGGACAAGGAAAAACGTGACCCGATTTTTGGGCTTTGCAGGTCCCAAAGGAAGACCGCTTACCCGACAGGTGGGGCTCATCATCCAAATTTAAAGTGTCTTTAAAAGAGCTAATAAGCGTGGACACCGCAGCGTGGTCCCATGCTGATCCTGAGGAGGAATCCTCCTCTTCCCCATCCAATTGAGAGGACTGAGACCCCTCAGGGGGTACGCTTTCCATGGCAACCAAATCTGGCTCTGAATCAGAAGACTGAGAGGGCATAGGACTTTTCATAGAAGCCCGGTCAGACATCAACAAATCCACTTTTGACGCGAAAGTTGCAAGTGCAGCAGTAAGGGAGACTATAGCAGAGGATTCAGGAGTACCTGAACCCTCTATCAGATCTGGGGGGAATTTGCTATCCTGGGACTCCATAATAGCAATCTCAATTTAAATGACGCTGGCCCTTTAAATCGGCGAATCCCGCGGTCCCCACCGCAAATGCACCGCAAATGGGGAGCAAGTCCTGTGCTACCGGAAACTGCAAAAAAATGAATGCTAGCAGGAATGCAGCCCAGGAAACACAATAAAAGCCCCCCACAGTGTGCTATACTTGCCACGCTGCTGAATCGATCTGAATGTGAAGAAAGAGGAAGTGACCTCACGCCTCTAGAGGCAGACACAGCCCTGAGCCACAAAAAAATGGTTGCCAATACAATTCTATGGGAAAAGCTCTGGGAAAATGGCCGCTGTCCACACAAGGTCATTTTGTCCACACTAAAGATGGCACCCGATCTGCGCCAACAGCATAGTAGAAAATGGCTGCTGCCCTCACAATGAGGCCAACCAGCCTACCCACACCTAAAATGGCAGCCGCGCGGTTTTGCGCCTATTGCGGCCCCCACACACCATGTACTGTTCCCCAAATAGTTGCACAAGCACCTCAGGGACATAGGAGACCCCGCAACCCCCAATACAGTGGTAGAACTGCAACAGTGCCCCCGCAGGGACTGGGAAGGGACACACAGGGACCGCACCTACAGACATGAGGGGGACATTACAGAACCCATACCGAACTGCCATCCCCATAAAACAGAGAGCCCACATACACACCCCGACAGACAATGCCAGAGACAGAGGGGTAGCATGGTACTCACCGGTCCAGCGAAAACGTGGGTACTGCTCTGTGACAGGAAGCCTCCCACTCTGAGTAGTGGTGGTGCCGTCAGCCGAAGGGGACGCTAGCAACACGCGGGCGTACCACAGTTGAGACATCCCGGCGAAGATAGCAACTTCGCAGGCTCGACCCTGAGGTCAGGGACATAGTCGTTTGCGAGGCCTGGGCGTACCAATAACCTGCTAACACTCGATGGCAGGCTGGGATTCCGTAAGGCTCTAGAATAACCAGTGCGATTCCCAGCTCCGCAAACGCTGTAGTCTTCCGAAGTCTGACTAACTAAGCGCAGGAACAAATAAAAAGCTATCTTTTAAAAGAAAAAAATACTTTTCTAGAGAGAAAAAATAAAAAGAAGAAAAAAGGCTGAGACCACAGCCCCAGCCAGGGAAAAGCCAGCCTACTTCTAAGCTAGGCAGCAGCAAACTGAATTGGGAATGAGGCTAGCTGGGGGTATTGACCATAGGGACAGCCCCCTGTAGGTGTGTCTATATAAAGTTTTTGTGAATATTCTAACAAAATCTTCTGCCTAGCTTACTCCTTTGGAGAAGGCCAATACCCAGACGTGCAGATTGTATGAGTGGACGGCGACTGTCAGAGGACGGAAGAGAAATGTAAAATTATCCTTTGCAGTGGAGCTTCACTACAAGGGTAAAAGTATATGCAAACCTTTACCTTGTAAAGCTACCCATTCAGTTTAAAATAGAAATGCAAAGCAAGACATTCGTGTGTATAAATACAGTATATAAAAAAGCATTAGAAATACCTGTTTTCTTAGTGATCACATAACATTTGTTCTCAGCTGCATAGGTGGCTTAGAGAGGTGGGGGTGGAGACTGTGTGTGTGTGTTTGTATACCTCCCAACTGCCCCTGATTTGTAACAATGTCCCTCTCTCCTCTCCTTTCCTCCTCATTTGTCCCTCATTTTGGTCTGATCGATATAGTTGTATATAAAATGCACTATTTCTCTCCCAGTGCTAAACCATTCATCCAATTTCTAAATAGCTGCATTTTTAAATTTCAAAAGCCAATATAAAGAATAGTAGTGGTATAAAAAAGCACTTGTGGGTTTAACTAATCATTTTTTTTTTTTTGCATTATTCTCCTTTAAGGGGGCATGGCAGGGAGTGTGTGCTATGCCTACATATAGTTGCTAATACTGTAGATGTCCCTCTTTCCCATCTCAAAAAGTTGTGCTATTGGGGACATTAGTTCTGATTGTGTTCAACATACTGATCTGTACAAACATCATACTGGTAATAGCGGTGATCAGTGACTTATAGTGGGACTGTGATAATGTGGCAAGAAATCTGGTACTAACTGACACTGATGCCACTAGTGACACTAGCACAATGATCAGTGATAATATTATACAGTCACTTTACTAATGACATTGGCTGCATGACAGGGCAATCAAAGAGTTAACCGTGGGGGGCAATCACATAGCTCCCAACTGTCCCTTACTTCAAGAGACTGTCCCTGAGTTGGAACATTGTCCCTCTGTCCTCCTCATTTGTCCCTCATGTTGGTCTGATCTATATACAGTATCTCACAAAAGTGAGTACACCCCTCACATTTTTGTAAATATTTTATTATATATTTTCATGTGACAATACTGAAAAAAATGACACTTTGCTACAATGCAAAGTAGTGAGTGTAAAGCTTGTATAAACAGTGTAAGTTTGCTGTCCCTTCAAAATAACTCAACACACAGCCATTAATGTCTAAACTGCTGGCAACAAAAGTGAGTACACCCCTAAGTCAAAATGTCCAAATTGGGCCCAAAGTGTCAATATTTTGTGTGGCCACCATTATTTTCCAGCACTGCCTTAACCCTCTTGGGCATGGAGTTCACCAGAGCTTCACAGGTTGCCACTGAAGTCTTCTTCCACTCCTCCATGATGACATCATGGAGCTGGTAGATGTTAGAGACCTTACGCTCCTCCACCTTCCATTTGAGGATGCCCCACAGATGCTTAGGTTTGGAGACATGCTTAGCCAGTCAATCACCTTTACCCTCAGCTTCTTTAGCAAGGCAGTGGTTGGGGTTGTTATGTTGCAGCCTAGTCTCCTAAGGGAGGGAATCATGCTCTGCTTCAGTATGTCACAGTACATGTTGGCATTCATGGTTCTCTCAATGAACTGTAGCTCCCCAGTGCCGGCAGCACTCATGCAGCCCCAGACCATGACACTCCCACCACCATGCTTGACTGTAAGCAAGGAAAACTTGTCTTTGTACTCCTCACCTGGTTGCCACCACACACGCTTGACACCATCTGAATCAAATTAATTTATCTTGGTCTCATCAGACCACAGGATATGGTTCCAGTAATCCATGTCCTTAGTCTACTTGTCTTCAGCAAATTGTTTGCAGGCTTTGTGCATCATCTTTAGAAGAAGCTTCCTTCTGGCCATGCAGGATAATTTGATGCAGTATGTGGTGTATGGTCTGAGCACTGACAGGCTGACCCTCCACCCCCTCAACCTCTGCAGCAATGCTAGCAGCACTCATACTTCTATTTCCTAAAGACAATCTCTGACTACGACGCTGAGCACGTGCACTCAACTTCCTTAGTCAACCATGGTGAGGCCTGTTCTGAGTGCATTAACCATGGACTTGAAATTATGAAGTTAATAGTGGAGAAAGAGAAAGTAAAATTAGAAACTCTACAAGAACAAATTAACATCACTGAAGATAAATTAGAACCCCTGAGAGATCATGTAAATTTTGTTAAATTAAATAACCTATTGAGAAAAGAGATCGATAGGGTTAAAAAAAAAAAAAAAACGTAAAAAGCACTAAACAATCTAAATTTAAACGAGACCTGGATGACTGGGCTAAGGGTGAGATTTTTGATCTTACTCCTAAAAACAGAAGGAGTAGATCTAGACATAGGTGTAATTCCTCTAGGGCTAGGTCTAATACAAGGTCTACTGTATCTGACAGCGATGAAGATGAGGATATCGGTATCTTTTTTAGACAAAGAATTACCCGAAGACCAGGAACCCCTTCCCCCCAAGAGCATCCTGAAATCAAGTTTAACAGAAGTCGGAGGAGAAGGGGGAAGAGGCAAAGGTACAGGGAAGAAGGAGATGCAAAACAAGAAATCACAGACCAGAACCAGGAGCCCTGCTCATGAGACCTCCTCTAAGAATGACCAAAAGGTCAATAACTTATCTAATTTTTCCTTGTTGACAGACATATTCGTTTACTACAGAAGGGTTTGTCCTTTTCTCCAACTGAACAGATGGATAACTTTGAGGTCTATAAAGACCTCTGTCTGTTTCTTAGAAAAGTATATTATAGATTGATTTATTCTAGAGGTACTGGGGACTCGGGTGGCGCATCAGCTGTGGATCCATGTGATCAGGAGGCCATTAAGATTTTGAATTCACTATTGGAGGAAGGAGGTAATGTGTCAGATGATGATGACTCTCCTAGACTGGACCATTCTATTAGGAAGTCCAATATAACCATCAAGTCCACTTCTATGCAATAATTCTGAAATAACAAACAGCTTGGGACATTTTTGGACTTGGTGAGTGAAGACTTCCAAAAATTGTGTTAGAATACTAATCTTTGTGATAATCTGTCTTCAGAAGAGCGAAGAGCATTGCGCGAACTAAGAGAAGCTAAAGAAGTAGTAATAAAAAAGAGTGATAAAGGCTGCTATCTGAAGTTATGAGAGAAAGGTGGTCCGCTTATTAGCGGATGAACTTATTTACAAAAAGTTAGATTATAATCCTTTCCCAAAGCTGGTGGCCCTTATTAATGAGGAATTGCAATTTGCATTTGAAGCCAATTTGATTAGAAAAAAAGAACTAAAATACCTCTCAGTAGATGAATTTAACACTCCCACATTCTATATTATTCCGAAAATTTACAAGGATGAATGGACCCCCCCAGGTAGGCCAATTGTGTCGGCAGTTAAGGGGCCCATGGAAAGATTAGGTAAGTAACTTGAATCATTCATTAAAGAATTAGTTGTTGATTTGCCCTCTTATGGTAGGGACACAGGAGACATTTTAAACAGGATCTCTGAGTTACACTTCCTAGGAGAAGTAATCCTAGTGGGGATAGATGTGGAATCATTGTATACATCTATTCCCAATGAGTGGTGTCTGGTGGCCACCTTTCATTTTTTGGAGACCAAGTTTCCTTTACGGGGGCCACAAAATGAATTCCTAATGGAAATCTTGGAAATGGCACTTAAAAACAAATATTTTCAGTTTCTTGGTACTTACTACCAACAAATAAGAGGCACCACTATGGGTGCCCCCTGGGCCCCTTCATATGCCTGTTTGCACCTTGAGTGGTGGGAGGAGGAAGTGGTGTATGCTTTTTTGATGGCTGAGGTACATTGACGACATACGCATGGTATGGGTTGGCACGGTCACTGAACTTGGTGTTTATGAATGAACTTAATCAAAATAGCAGGAATATCCATCTAACCTATATAGTGGATTCGGAGGAAATTCCCTTTCTGGATCTGTTTATCAGGATGCCAATGGCACCCTGACTACGGCAACGTTCCATAGAAAAACAGTGGCCAACACCCTGTTTCACGCCGAGAGTCACCATCCCAAGTCCCTGATAAAGAGGCTTCCCAGCAGGGCAGTTTTTGAGAATTAAAAGAAACTGCACCAGTCATGAGGACTATCGTTGTGAGGCAGAGAATTTATTTAGGCACTTTAGAGAGAGGGCATACTCCCACAGAACCCTGAGAAGGGCTAGGAGCATAGCTGGAAGGAGAACAAGAAAGGATCCCCTCATCCCTAAACCATCACAAGTTGCTAAACAAAATGCCCCCTTGAGAATCATGATCAAATATGGGGTACAATGGGAAGAAGTCAAAAAGGTGTTCAATGACAACTGGCATATCCTGACTAGATCAGAGGAATTAAAGGAAATTGTGGGACCTAGACCCCTAATGGTGGCCAGACAATCAACAAACCTGAATGACATGTTGCTACATTCAGAGTTTGAGATAAGACAGTTTATTAACTGTGCCACTACTAGTACCCTATACATTGAGTGTCCGTGTAAAAAGTTATAAGTGGGAAAGACCAAATGCCAGTTCAGAGTGAGATTTGGGGAACATCTAAAAAGTATTAAACTCCTGGAGGAAACTCCCCTGGGCCTACATTTTTCAAAAAGTCATGGAGGCAACCCTAAGGGACTTAGTATTGAAGGGTTTCTGGCTCTTCAACTGCCTCCCAGGAGAGGAGACTTTGATAAAATGCTCCTGAAGAAAGAAAAACTATGGATCTTCAGGCTCAATACTCTTACCCCTAGAGGGTTAAATACAGAAGTGAGCCTAAAAGTATTTCTGTAACCGTGATCTCTATGACCCTCCTTGTTCTCTCTCACCCTGCTTAAGCCCTCTTCCCAAATAGATAGTCAGGTGACTTATGTGAGTGTATAGTGACTATTCTGTGATTAGTTATCACTGACTCTGTCCCTTTCTCTTTAGCTCGCTGGTCCCTGCCTCCTCTGAGCCTTGATGACCCCTTTGGTTCTGTCATTGAACTTAATTCTAGATTATCCGTCTGTCCCCTCCACAAATGCCATTTTGCTTGCTGAAATTCAGTATTGAATTGCTACGATGAGAAATTATCATTTCCAATATGTTACAAGGAATTGTGATTGTTAGATGTAATTTCTAGTTTTCTAGATGAAAAAAACTGTTTTTAGCCCTCACCACAAGAAGACGCTATACGATGTTGTTACCATGTTCAACTGAAATCAGGTGTGACTATTTCCACTATAAAAAGGAAGTAAACAATGTTGGTACGTCCTGATGAAGCATATGTGACATATGTGAAACGCGTTGAGATAATCAGCACAAACGGACCCTGCGCTTCACACTGCGTTCCACGTCAACAGCTTTCGGACTTCCGGTTCCGGCGTTGACTTTCGGTTGCTGGGCTATCGTCTTCACGGCAGTGAGCAACCCCCAATCTCTGGTGACTGACCCTCTGGATACTCTGCTAATTTGGCATTCTGCCCTCTATGATGGACTTTTGGTGATACTGAACGAGGATTCGCTGTCAATGTGTAGAGCAGCCGGGTTCGCAAGACGGGTGAGTCACCTCATAAGTTTCCCGACCCAACATGCCTACTCTGCGGTAATTTATGCTGCCCATGCTTGAGTCCCCGCAAAAATTTTAAGACTAGTACATCTTCTTCTAACCCAGCTGAGGGCTAAAGCCGGATTTGAGAAGTCCATCGACTATCGGGCGGGCAACACATGCTCTTTTGAACTTGGTGGAAGGACTTCTGTGATTGTTGAAAATAATGAGATATTCATTGCCTGCACATGCCTTAACTAACTGCTGGTTCAGCCGTGATCTTTAAGTGGAACTCAGTCGCTATACACCAGTCTATTTGAATCACCATCCCCTGGCTTGTTGCTCCTGCCCTGGCTGTAGTGGCGGTCTCATCTTACCTTGCATATGTACTGGGTTTTTTCCAGTAACTACCCATGTGCTCTATGCATTGGGAAGCACTTTATTGGAATTATTCCATATAGACATGAATTATCAATTTTTCATATGCCTAATGAGATATTTTGATTGGAATATATGCATGTGTGTTAGAGGTCCGTTTTATGTGCTTGTCTAGACAAGGCTGTTTCGTGTTGTTCACTGGATGTCTGGGATGTTTTTTACCACAATTTTTTGTAAATCACACTTTATGCCATATTTTCAATACATTTTTGCATTTTACATCGTTGATGGTCCTCATTTTCCTCAGAGTATCCTCTAAGGGGAGAACTCTATATAATGCTTATTTGGTAGCATATCAGTTGTTGAGGTACCCGGTCCTAATGGACGGAGCGGTGACGTGCTTTGATTACTATACCATTCCCCTTATGTGGAGGGTGTAAATGGACCGAGAACCCTGTGTACTTTTATTAGTCTGTTGGAACCTGTCCTATTAAACCGCTGTATGGTCTTGGCCACCGTGCTGTAGCACAGTTTCAGGGTCTTGGCAGTCTTCTTATAGCCTAAGCCAGGGCTTCCCAAACTTTTTTGGGATGAGACCCACTTCTGAATACAGTTATTTTTCGGGACCCACTTGCTTGTAATTGAATATTGTGACGCGCTACAGAATTTGTTGGCGCTATATAAATGCAAATAATAATAATGAATATTAGGGGAATGTTTAATTAAAAATATCAATAAAAATGTCCTCCTATGACTCTGAGGCTGCCATCTCTGCCATAGCTAAGCCTGAGAGAATCCAGCTGCCAGTATAGCCACCACCGCTGCCGCCAGCAGGACCGAGGAGCTGGCTCTGCACCCCAAGAACATTACCATACCCAGGGCTGTCTTTAATATGGATTGGACCCTTGGCAAACATTTTCTTGGGCCCCCCACCCCCCCAGGCACCTTTACACATCACAGCGCCCCATTACATTGCAGCCATTTTCATGTCATAGTGCCCGTTTACAAATCACAGTACCCCTTGTATCACATCACAGTACCCCATACATTGCAGCCATTTTCACGTCATAGTGCCCCTTTACAAATCACAGTGCCCCATTACATTGCAGCCATTTTGATGTCATACTGCTCTTTTACAAATCACAGTGCCCCATTACATTGCAGCCATTTTCACATTATAGTGCTCTATTACACATTGCAGCGTTAATTTTGCGTAAACCAATCAGAATACGCTTATTGCGATTTATTTTACCAAAAATATGTAGCAGAATATAAATTGACCTAAAAGGATGAAAATTTTTGATTTTTAAATTTTTGGTTTTGGGGAAGGTTATACAGTAGAATGTGAAAAATATTGTTTTTTTTTTCTACACAAATGTCACTTTTTATGTTTATATGCTTTCTGCATTTTTATATATGTTGGCCCAGCATTTAAAAACACAGTTTGCTTGTGCAGGAACTGCAGGTAAGTCGCATGGTGCAAAAGCAGGATGGATTTCACAGCCACTGCATTTTTTAAAATTCTGCATGCACCTTTTTTCAGTGGAAAACGCAGGCATAGCAGCCAATTCGAATCAATGGGCTGCTATGCCTGTGCAAATGTGGTCCGCCAACACACAAACATGTGAGCCAGGCCTAAAATAAGCCATCAAGCAGTGTCTGGCCTACCTGGTGACTTGTCCTGGCCAGCTCAGCTCCAATCCGATGGCCTGCACTCTGATAACGGCTCCACTCAGTCCTACTCCTACCCCGAGGCACCGCCTCCCGTACAGAACACGACGCGCACGGGAAGGGGCAGGTCTGAGCGTCAGTGGAACTGAAGGCCCCGCCTGCTCCTTCCTCCGCTCACAGTAAAATCCGCCAGCGATCCACTCAAACTTAGCTCGTAACCCACCAGTGGGTCCCGACCCACAGTTTGGGAACTCCTGGCCTAAGCCATCTTTATGTAGGGCAACAATTATTTTTTTCAGATCCTCAGTGAGTTCTTTGCCATTAGGTGCCATGTTGAACTTTCAGTGACCAGTATGAGAGAGTGAGAGCGATAACACCAAATTTAACACACATTCTGCCCATTCACACCTGAGACCTTGTATCACTAACAAGTCACATGACACCAGAGAGGGAAAATGGCTAATTGAGCCCAATTTGCACGATTTCACTTAGAGATGTACTCACTTTTGTTGCCAGCGGTTTAGACATTAATGGCTATGTGTTGAGTTATTTTGAGGGGACAGCAAATTTACACTGTTATACAAGCTGTACACTCACTACTTTACTTTGTAGCAAAGTGTCATTTCTTCAGTGTTGTCACATAAAAAGGTTTATTAAAATATTTACAAAAATGTGAGGGGTGTACTCACTTTTGTGAGATACTGTAGTAGTATATAAAATGCACTTTTTATTTTTCAAAAAGTGTCTCCCTGTGAAAAACATTTCATCGAATTTCTAAATTGCTGCATTTGTAAATTCGAAAAGCCAATAAATAGGAATAGTAGTGGTAAAAAAAGAAAAAGCACTTGTAGGTTTAACTAATCTTTTTTTTTTGTACAATTCTCCTTTAAGAGGGCTTGGCAGTGAGTTGTAAGATTCTGGTACCTCTGGTACCCTTATTTTCTATTTTCTTTTGATATGCGTCCCACCTTTCTAATTAGGTGGTACGCATACACCTTTAAGACGGATGATGTCATCGCCGAGCGCCGCAGAGCGGCTATTTCAACCGCCGGCGTTCTCTCTCACATTGTTCGTTCAACCTGCCTGTGTGTCCACATGCTTACAAGCTTGTCTTGCTACCGGAACCTCCAGCTATTCTCTTTTACTTGGAAACAGACCGGAACCTCGCTACTGATCCCTGTATCTCGCTACTGGATCACTCCCTCACTACTGGACCCTTCTACTACTAACCTTACTAGTGATAAGTACCCCACAGGGGAATCCTCCATAACCTTACTTACACTATCTACCTCTGCACATTAAGGACACATTAAGCACATTAAGGACCACCTGTTGCCATACTCGATTACTAACCTATCTGCATTCTACCTAATACCATCTAATACTCTCCTGAACATTTCTATCAAGTGCTTACCATCTCTGTCACTGTTCACACCTGTCCCTTCAGCACATCATCTTCATACTAACATATACATCCTATCACTCCAGGAACATCTTATTGAGTGTGTATATCTGTATGCTGAAGCTGACAGGCCCACAGTGATGAGTCTGGAGAGTTGGATCTGGTTATTCAACACATCTCTACATGACTACTGAGTGGAGATTCTGCAGCTGCAAATCCAGCCTACTACAAAAACGCAGGAGCGTTACAGGAGTGTGTCTTATGCCTACATACTTTTGCTAACAGGTGTCCCTTGTTCCCATCTCAAAACGTTGGGAAGTGTGGTGTTGGGGGGGGGGGGAGCAGGAAGCAGAGAGGGTAATACACTGATCTTCCCATGTGAACGGTTGTCAGCATAACTACTGGCTATTGGAAAGCAGGCAGGCTGTGCTCCATGCACAGTCAGAAAACTGACCACACTAAGATAAATGAGCTACAACTTAACTCCTCAACCTAACTTCCTCTTTTGACCTAACCCAATGGACACACACTTCCACTCACTCCAATGGTAATACCCTCGACCTTATATTCTCCCATCTCTGCTCTGCTGGCAACCTCACCAACACCCCCTTTCCTCTCTCTGATCACAACCTCATCAGTTTCGCTGTATCCTTGCCTCAAATCACCCAACCCCCCAAGCAGCAAACAATTACTTGTAGGAACCTTCGTTACTTTAACCCCTCTCTCCTCTATTCTGCTACTGACCACCTACATGACATAATCTCTCCCCTGTCCTGTCCTGTCCTGACCTGGCCACCTCTGTTTACAACAGTTCACTCTCGTCATCACTTGACGCACTTGCTCCTCTAACTACACGCAGAATCAGGCCCCGACCATTGCAACCCTGGCAAACTGACTACAGTAGAAATCTCAAGAGACACTGTCGTGCTCTTGAACGACGATGGCATAAAACCAAATGCTTGCAGGACTTCACCCTATATAAATCTTCCCTCCAAACTTACAATTCATGCCTCCATGCTGCCAAACAAGCCTACTTTGTCTCCCTTATCACTACCCTGTCATCCAGTCCCCGCCGGCTCTTCTCAACTTTTAACTCTCTACTTCGTCCCCCACCCCCTCTACTCACTAACTCACTCACTGCCCAAGAGATTGCCAATCACTTCAAAGACAAGGTTGATGCAATACGTGAGGACGCCGCCACTGTGTGCACATCTTCCCCACTCAACATACATTGCCTAACAGCACAGTCAACGCTCTCCTCCTTTGAACTGGCTACTACTGAAGAGGTTAAAAAACTGTTTTCAGATGCCCACCTAACCACCTGTTCCCTGGATCCTGTTCCCTCACAACTACTACGGACACCCTCTTACTCTATCCTTTGCTCCCTTACTCACATCTTCAATCTCTCCTTCTCTAGTGGCACTTTCCCCTCCCCTCTAAAACATGCACAGATCACTCCCATATTTAAAAAGCCCTCACTAGACCCCACCAACCTGAACAACTTAAGACCCATTTCACTGCTTCCATTCACTTCTAAACTTCTAGAACGCTTAGTCTACAACCGTCTCAGCTCCTATCTCAGTGAAAATAACCTTCTTGATCCCTTACAGTCTGGCTTTCGCTCGCAGCAATCTACAGAAACTGCCTTACTAAAACTCACAAACGATCTACTAACTGCTAAAACCAACGGCCACTACTCCATACTTCTATTACTCGACCTTTCTGCGGCCTTTGATACTGTTTACCACCCGCTCCTTCTTAATAAACTCTGTTCCCTTGGCCTCCAAGATTCTGCTCTATCTTGGTTCTCCTACCTATCACAGCGCTCCTTCAGTGTTACCCACAACTCTACCTCCTCCTCCCCATTGCCCCTTTCTGTGGGGGTTCCCCAAGGCTCTGTTCTTGGACCCCTCCTCTTCTCTATCTACACCGCCTCCCTTGGTCACTTGATAACCTCCCACGGCTTCCAATACCATCTATACGCCGATGACACTCAAATCTATCTGTCTACTCCTCACGTCACTCCTTCAGTCTCCTCTCGCATTGCTAACTTACTCACTGACATATCAACATGGATGTCGCACCACTTCCTCAAACTAAATCTCTCTTAAACAAAGCTGGTAATATTCCCTCCCGCCCGTGCCCCCCTCCATGACTTTTCTATCAAAGTTAGTTATGCAACCATCCCCTCATGCCAGGGTACTAGGTGTAATCCTAGACTCTGACCTGTCGTTTCAGCCCCAAATCCAATCATTGTCAAAATCTTGTAGACTTCACCTCCGCAACATCTCTAAAATTCGCCCCTTTTTAACAACTGAAACCACCAAGCTACTCATTCACTCCCTAGTTATTTCTCGCCTCGACTATTGCAACTCCCTTCTCATAGGCCTACCACTTTATAGGCTATCCCCTCTTCAGTCTATCATGAACGCTGCTGCCAGGCTTATCCACCTTACCAACCGCTCAGCGTCTGCCTCCCCTCTCTGCCAATCCCTACACTGGCTCCTGATTGCCCAGCGAATTAAATTCAAAATACTAACCACAACATACAAAGCCATTCACAACTCTGCCCCAAGCTACATAACCAACCTTGTCTCCAAATATCACCCAAATCGTCCTCTCCGCTCCTCTCAAGACCTCCTACTCTCAAGCTCCCTTGTCTCCTCCTCTCATGCTCGTCTCCAGGATTTCTCCGGGGCCTCTCCCATCCTCTGGAACGCTCTACCTCAACCTGTACGGCTATCTCCTACTCTAGCTGCTTTCAGGCGATCCCTGAAAACTCATCTCTTCAGGGAAGCCTATCACACCGACAACTAATCTGCCATCAGCTGATTCCCTACGCTTACCTCTTGTAACACCTGCCCCACCCCATTAGATTGTAAGCTCTTCTGAGCAGGGCCCTCTAAATCCTCTTGTATTTTATTGTATTGTATATGTACTGTCTCCCTCTATTATTGTAAAGCGCTGCGTAAATTGCTGGCGCTATAGAAATCCTTTAATAATAATAATAATGGATGTGCTATTATGCCTAATGTGGTCAGTTTGAAACAGGAAAGCAGGGTGACTGGCAGGATCACCGGGTATTTCACATAAAGTAAAAAATACAAAAACAACAATAAACACATACAGTACCAGGAATATGAAATGTTAGGGTAACGTATACTTGAATTGCTCGTTTTGTGTAGGCGAGAGAAAAAAAGAGTTTTATTTAACTGATTCTATGCTCCCCCGGCAGATAATGCTGCCTTATGATCCAAAGGTGCACTGACCCTTGCAATCATCACATCCTGATTTGATCTTTACAATGTTAGGCCCCTAAACTGCTGGGGGAGAAAAAGCTGCGGGGACGGGTCTAGCAGTGGATAGGAGGATTGGGTAAGTAAATCATCTTTTTTTGTTCCCCAAGACCAAAATGAGCAATTCAAGTGGTATAAAAATCCAAAAGCAAAATGTATTATATTGCAGCTTACCAGATCTTAGATGTGGTAGCTGCATCGGTTTTCTTTTTTTCTTTGGCCTTTTCACCACTGTTTTCCCCTGGTGATCTGGCCAGTAACACGCTTCCTGTATTAGTGGGACATAACTCTGGTAGAATGACCGGTGGAGGCATAGCAGATAGCAGCATTGTCAGTCTGTGTGGGGGGAAGGTTAAATGTTACTAAACCAACAACAGCAAAATCAGTCTGTACAAGCAGTAAAGCATGCTTGTTATTCTGACTGGGGAGCCAAAGGAGTTAATCCTCTGCATTGTGTAAAAATACTGTTTGATCCTCTCCTCTCTGATCCTCCCTTTCTTCCATGGTCCTCAAACCATCTTCTGATAGAATAGAGTCTTGGGGACAAGATGCACATGCTCAATTTGGCTCAGGGACAATCAGCACTGTCCAGACAGAGGGTCAGGGGTCCTGCGTCCTCCTAGGATGGTCAGAGGAGAATGAAAAATCCTCCTACAAGCTTTAACCAGACACTGATAGAAGTCACAAGACTGCTCTAACTGCTGATGAGAAAAGGTAACAACTTTTTTTTTAATTAAAACTATTCTTTCATGTTCTTTGTACTGTGGGAGACCAAATATAGTGAATGCAGGGTCCTGGGTTTAGTAACGCTTTAAATGTATTAGCAGATTTAGAACTACTAATAAATTTAAGCCAAAATCCAGCTCACACTTTATAATCAGTTACAGCAAACAGTTCTTTTCCTTTTTGGGATAAAGGTTTTGAATGAATAAATAAAAGCGGATCAATTTAATCACCCCTGCGAGTGTTGTTTGTCTCATCCATGTAAACTGATACTTTTTGCTGTAGAGTTAGTGCTGTGAAAAACAGCAGGCTTGCTAGCTTGATCACCAGATTAAAAAAGAAGAAAGAAAGCCTAAAAAAGAAACTACTGCAGCCATCACACCTAAGAATTGGTAGGCTGCAATATATTAAATGTTTGCCTTTGGCTTTAATACCACTTTAACCCTTGCAGTGCAGGTGTAGCCCCACTGCAGGGAATATTTTTTTAGTTGCCTGGAGAAGGCTTTTAAGCTTTAGGATATGAGATATGCTGATAAAAAAAAAAATGATTAGGGCATCAAATATTATGGGAAAACGTACAGCAGATCATAAAGAAATATATAACTGGCAGAAGGGAGGTAGTTGCAGGCACACTTTATCTGCTTCTGTCTCTGTGAGCGTGTCCACAAAGGAATTCAACTTAGACACAGTCATAGTGGAGACTTTGAGGGTAGATTTAGAAGTGCATCTAAATCTCCCTTTCTTCTGAAGCCCGACCTTAAGTGATTTTAAAGGAAGGGAGATCTCTTTCTTTGTACTGGGAGACCGGACTGAGACAGACACCAACCTACCTGAGAGCAGTGGAGGGAGTTTGGACACTATTCCAAAGCCCTGGGAGTGAGATCCTAACCTCAGGGAGCCTGTAGCGTAGTTAACCTCTTTACCACTAGCCACTGTGCTGCTACTGCAACACAGTGGCTCGTTATCGTCTAGCGACGTAGACCTACGTCGCTGGACTCCTCAACCTGTAGGCGGCACTCGCGCGCCACGGGAGGCGCGCTCCCGCTGTTTTCATTCACAGCGGGAGTCGGGCCAGGGGAGGAGCGGCGGCGATCGTCGCTGCTCTGCCCCGATCGTCGGGGAATCCAGTTTGGAGATCCGCCCGCCTGTGTAAACAGAGCGGGCGGATCTCCTAAGTGACAGGGAGTGACAGATCGGAGTGTTCAGCATAGCTGAACATCCGATCTGTCCCTGGCTCACTCAGTCACCTCCCCCCCCACACGTTAGTAAGCACCAGGCATACATTAACCCCTCCCTCTGCAATAAAATTAACCCCTTCCCTGCCAGTGTCATTTTTACAGTAACCGTGCATATTTATAGCACTGATTACTGCAGTAATGTCACTGGTCCCCCCAAAAGTGTCAAAAATGTCAGTCAAGGGTCCAATCTGTCCGCCGCAATGTCGCAGTCCCGCAAAAAAAAAAATCGCAGATCGCCGCCATTACTCATTAAAAAAAAAACACCAAAAATGACAGAAATCTTTCCCTTAGTTAGTAAACGCAATAACTTTTGCGCAAACCAATCAAAATATGCTTATTGCGATTTTTTTTACCAAACATGGGTAGCAGAAAACAAATTGGCCAAAAATGTAAAAAAAAAAAAATTGGTTTTTACATCTTTTTTGGGGGGAATTTCATATAAAAAAATGTTAAAAATATTGTTATTTTTTCCAAATAAACGCTCTTTTTTTGTTTATAGCGCAAAAAGAAAAAAAATCGCACAGGTGATCAAACACCACCAAAAGAAAGCTCTGTTTGTGGGAAAAAAAGGACGTAATTTTCATTTGGGTACGGCATCGCATGACCGCGCAATTGTCAGTGAAAGTCGCACAGTGCCGAATCGCAAAAAGTGGCCCAGACGTAAGACAGCAAAATGCTCTAGTGGTAAAGTGGTTAAAGGTCTGCATGCTGAAGATTTCACCAGAGAGTGCAGCAAAACTTCACTGCCTCACTTAGGAAACCACAGCTGACACAAGAGTGGTGAGCGATTACTGCCCAACCATAAACTACCATTTACCAGGAGAGAGAGTTTTGCTGGCTAGGAACACATGACTGTTGCATACATAGACTCTTAAAGGTTCTGGACCCCACCTAGCTGGTCAGCAGAAGGTTTAGAGTAGGAGTACTGTTGATTAAAGACTGTTGCAAAGGTGATTACCTATAAGTCCTGTCACTAATTATGGTTACCCATAGCAGGTGTAAAAAGAGTTGCACCCTTGATAGTGTTGCCAATCATTCATCTTTTTACAGTCAGCCAGTAAAAACCGGGCAATTGTTTCATGCCAGTAAATGCCCATGATGGGAAAAGCATGCCAGTAAAAAAAAAAAAAAATGATTATTGCTGTGATACGCACGAATGAGACCATCTTATGACCAGAGAGTGTGAGCAAGAGAGATTAGCCAGGCATTCCCCACATTGCAGCCATGCCTACAGTTCCTATATAGTTACACATCCCATGAGGCATTGTAAAACTCTGACATTCACAGACATGACTAGGCATGATGGGAATTGTAGTTCCTGAACAGCTGGAGGGCTGTAATTTGAAGACCCCTGCTATATACCATTATCTCTGCCTGGTCTGTGTGAGTGGCACTGGTGGACACAGATAAGTGGCACTGGTGGGCAGTGGCACTGGTGGACACTGATTCATGGCACTGATATGTGGCACTGGTGGACACTGATACGTGGCACTGATACGTGGCACTGATATGTGGCACTGATACGTGGCACTGGTGGATACTGATATGTGGCACTGATTCGTGGCACTGATATGTGGCACTCATATGTGGCACTGATACGTGGCACTGGTGGACACTGATACGTGGCACTGATATGTGGCACTGATACGTGGCACTGGTGGACACTGATTTGTGGCACTGATTTGTGACACTGATATGTGGCACTGATACGTGGTACTGGTGGACACTGATACGTGGCACTGATATGTGGCACTGGTGGACACTGATTTGTGGCACTGATACATGGCACTGATATGTGGCACTGGTGGACACTGATACGTGGCACTGATACGTGGCACTGATATGTGGCACTGATACGTGGCACTGGTGGACACTAATACGTGGCACTGATTCGTGGCACTGATACGTGGCACTGATATGTGGCACTGATACGTGGCACTGATTCGTGGCACTGATATGTGGCAATGATACGTGGCACTGGTGGACACTGATACGTGGCACTGATATGTGGCACTGGTGGGCACTGATACGTGGCACTGATATGTGGCACTGGTGGACACTGATTCGTGGCACTGATTTGTGGCACTGATACATGGCACTGGTGGGCAGTGGCACTGGTGGACACATACGTGGCACTGGTGGGCAGTGGCACTGGTGGACACTGATACGCGGAACTGGTGGACACTGATTCGTGACACTGATACGTGGCACTGATATGTGGCAATGGTGGACACTGATTTGTGGCACTGATATGTGACACTGATACGTGGCACTGGTGGACACTGATACGTGGCACTAATACGTGGCACTGATACGTGGCACTGGTGGACACTGATACGTGGCACTAATACGTGGCACTGGTGGACACTGATACGTGGCACTGATATGTGGCACTGATACGTGGCACTGGTGGACACTGATACGTGGCACTGATTCGTGGCACTGATATGTGGCACTGATACGTGACACTCATATGTGCCACTGATACGTGGCACTAGTGGACACTGATACGTGGCACTTATACGTGGCACTGATATGTGGTACTGATATGTGGCACTGGTGGACACTGATACGTGGCACTGATTCGTGGCACTGATATGTGGCACTGATACATGGCACTGATATGTGGCACTGATATGTGGCACTGGTGGGCACTGATACGTGGCACTGATTCGTGGCACTGATATGTGTCACTGATACATGGCACTGGTGGACACTGATACGTGGCACTGATATGTGGTACTGGTGGACACTGATACGTGGCACTGATATGTGGCACTAATACGTGGCACTGGTGGACACTGATACGTGGCACTGATATGTGGCACTGATACGTGGCACTGGTGGACACTGACACGTGGCACTGATTCGTGGCACTGATACGTGGCACTGGTGGACACTGATACGTGGCACTGATATGTGGCACTGATATGTGGCACTGGTGGACACTGATACGTGGCACTGATACGTGGCACTGATATGTGGCACTGATATGTGGCACTGGTGGACACTGATACGTGGCACTGATACGTGGCACTGGTGGACACTAATACGTGGCACTGATTCGTGGCACTGATACGTGGCACTGATACGTGGCACTGATTCGTGGCACTGATACGTGGCACTGGTGGACACTGATACGTGGCACTGATATGTGGCACTGGTGGGCACTGATACGTGGCACTGATATGTGGCACTGGTGGACACTTGATATGTGGCACTGATACGTGGCACTGGTGGACACTGATACGTGGCACTGATATGTGGCACTGGTGGGCACTGATATGTGGCACTGGTGGACACTGATTCGTGGCACTGATACGTGGCACTGGTGGGCAGTGGCACTGGTGGACACATACGTGGCACTGGTGGGCAGTTGCACTGGTGGACACTGATACGCAGCACTGGTGGACACTGATTCGTGACACTGATACGTGGCACTGAAATGTGGCACTGGTGGACACTGATTTGTGGCACTGATTTGTGGCACTGATACGTGGCACTGGTGGACACTGATTTGTGGCACTGATACGTGGCACTGATACGTGGCACTGGTGGACACTGATTCGTGGCAATGATACGTGGCACTGATATGTGGCACTGGTGGACACTGATTTGTGGCACTGATATGTGGCACTGATACGTGGCACTGGTAGACACTGATTTGTGGCAATGATACGTGGCACTGATATGTGGCACTGGTGGACACTGATTTGTGGCACTGATATGTGGCACTGATATGTGGCACTGATACGTGGCACTGGTGGACACTGATTCGTGGCACTGGTGGGCACTGGCACTGGTGGACACTGATACGTGGCACTGGTGGGCACATACGTGGCACTGGTGGGCAGTGGCACTGGTGGACACTGATACGTGGCACTGGTGGGCAGTGGCACTGGTGGACACATACGTGGCACTGGTGGGCAGTGGCACTGGTGGACACTGATATGTGGCACTGGTGGGCATTGAGGAAATGAGTAAAAAAAAACAGAAAAGGGGAATTAGGTCACAACACATCATATTCTGATTGGCCAAATACAAAGTCGTCTGTCATATAAGTCGCGCAAAATAATTCACAAGTCACGCTAAAGTTGCGCTAAAGTTGCGCTAAAGTCGTGGTAAAAAGTTGCTCCGACATGGGGCGACTTATGATCGCGGCAGTGTGAACCGGCTCTTAAGCTTTCTTTATTTTGTAAACAACAGTTTGGGGAGACAGTCTGTATGATGAGGCCACAATTAGGTGTACTTGGAACAAGATTAGAGATTTTCTGGTGAAATTCTGGTGTCTCTTTCGCAGACTTGAGTAACATGTGCGAAAAAATGTTAATTTGGTGCCCCGCTCAAACAGATGCTGAAAAATTGGTCTTTAAGTGTCGGTGGTGCCTTCACACAGTAAACCTTACTCTTGATGAAAGCAAGAATTGGCCTTGCTGTCAAAAATTGCAATGATATGCACCTGTCAAACAGGTGCAGAAAAATTGGCTTTTAGGCATCGGTGGTGCCTTCACAACGTAACCCTACAGAGGTACTCTTGATGAAAGCAAGAATTGGCCTTGCTGTCAAAAATTGCAATGACCACGCTTGTTGGACCATGTGTCAGCAGTAACATTGACCTTGCAGCTGACTGCCTTGCCCAACAATGCCACAACATTGCCTTCCACGTGATGGTAGAGAGCTGGAATAGCCTTACGTGAAAAAATAGCGACTGGGAACCTTCAATTGCAGTACAGCACATTCTGCAAATTCACGGAAGGGGGCAGAATCCACCAGATGGAAAGGCAGGAGTTACATAGTTACATAGTAGGTGAGGTTGAATATAAAGACAATAGTCCATCCAGTTCAACCTGTGTAGGTGTGTGTGGCTGTAATCATCTCACATAGCCCTGAATGTTCTGATCCTTGAGATGTACGTCTAAGAGTATTTTGAAAGCCACCATACTTCCCGCAGAAACCACCTCTTGTGGTAGAGAATTCCACAATCTTCTAGCCCTAACAGTAAAGGACCCACCACGTTGCCTGAGGTTAAAACGCTTCTCCTCTAATCGCATTGTATGCCCTCAAGTCCTCATGCAATCCCTTCGACTGAATAGCTGTTTTTCTATGCCAAGATCCCCATTGAGATATTTATAAATTGCTATCATGTCCCCCCTCAGGCGTCTCTTCTCCAGGGAGAATAAATCAAGCGATTGCAGACGCTCTTCATAATTAAGGTACTCCAATCCCCTAATCAGTTTAGTTGCCCTTCTCTGGACTCTCTCCAGCTCCAACACATCCCTCCTGAGGACTGGCGACCAAAACTGGACAGAATACTCCAGATGCAGTCAGACCAGAGTTTTATAAAGTGGAAGGATTATAGTCTTATCTCTGGAATACATCCCTTTCTTTATGCATGCTAATATTCTGCTGGCTTTGGCAGCTGCCGCTTGACATTGCATGCTATTGCCTAATCATCAACCAAGACTCCCAGATCTTTCTCCATTTTTGATTCCCCCAAGGGTTCCCCCCTAACGTGTATTGTGCTTTTATGTTTTTAGTCCCCAAGTGCAAAACCTTACACTTCTCCACATTAAACCTCATTTGCCATGTCGTTTCCAACTCCGTTATTTTGTCCAGGTCATTCTGCAGGATATCTGCTTCATGCTGTGCAGTTATTGCCCTGCCCAATTTTGTGTCATCTGCAAAAACTGATATCGAACTACTGATCCCGTCCTCAATGCTGTTTATGAATAAATTGAACAAGGTTGGTCCCAGGACTGAGCCTTGGGGGACCCCACTTACCACCTCAGACCAGTCTGAGTATGTGCTGTTTATTAACACCCTTTGGACACGCCCTTTTAGCCAGTTCCGTATCCAAGAGCAAACCCTGCTGTCGAAACCTGCAGACCTTATTTTGTAAATTAAGCGCTTGTGGAGAACTGTATCAAACGCCTTAGCGAAATCCAGGTACACCACATCCACTGGTCTGCCCCTATCCAGCTCACAGCTCACCTCCTCGTAGAATGTTAAGAGATTGGTTTGACAAGAATGCCCATTTGTAAACCCGTGCTGCTGATTACTGCTGATGATGTTGTTGTCTTTAGCAAACTCTACGATATAGTCCCTTATCATCCCCTCCAGAAGTTTATATACTATCAATGTCAAACTGACAGGCCTATAATTTCCCGGGATATGCCTCTGCCCCTTTTTGAATATCGGAATCACGTTAGCTTTCCTCCAATCCCCTGGTACATCTCCTGTCCTAATACTGTCCGCAAAGATCAGGAACAGTGGTCTGGATATAACTTTACTGAGTTCCTTGAGTACTCTCGGATGTACCCCATCCGGGCCTGGTGATTTGTTTGTGTTAAGTTTATCCAGCCTTTCCCTGATTTCACCCTCTGTTAGCCATAGTGGCAAGTCCTGTGTATTACTACTAACCATACAGTCATGGTCAGTGTACCCCTCCTATTCTTGTGTAAAGAATGACGAGAAAAAAGCATTCAGCACGGTTGCTTTTTCAGTGTCCTCTGTAACCATCCTCCCATCATCGTTAATTATGTGTGCAATATGCTCTGCCCTAGTTTTTTTGCTGTTGATATATTTAAAGAATTTCTTTGGGTTTTTTTTACTATCCTCCGCTATTTGTCTCTCAAAGTTGATTTTAGCCATTTGGATTTCGTGTTTACTTTTCTTATTTGCCTCCTTGTATTGCTCGAAAGCCGATACTGTGCCCTCTGATTTATATTTCTTGAAGGCCATTTTTTTTCCCCTAATAAGTTTTTTAACGCTATAGTTTAGCCAGCCAGGTTTGGCTTCTTCTCTTCTAAATTTATTTCCCATAGGAATGCACTGCAAGATGCATTTGCTTAATATGTTCCTAAAGCATTCCCATTTTTCCTCCGTGGTCAGCGATCCCAGGGTTTGGTCCCAGTTTACCCTTTCCATCAATGAGTACAATTTTGGAAAGTTTGCCCTTCTGAAGTTTAGGGTTCCCCACTTGCCTTGTATATTGTTTTTTACTCTAAATGTGATCATCCTGTGATCGCTAGAGCCCAGGTTGTCCTGGACTCCTACCTCCGAGATTAGGTCTGGGTCATTAGTGATCAATAGATCCAGGAATGCGTTTTCTCTAGTAGGAGAATCCACCAACTGTGATCCACCAAATGTAGTTATCCTGTAAGGTTTCCATGAATAGACGGGCCTTTTGTGAGTGTGCAGTCCCCTCTTCCCAGTCAATGTTGGGATAATTGAAGTCCCCCAATATGATGACTGATCCCAGTTTTGCCACTTTACCCAATAGTGCTAAAAATTCCAGCTCTACCACCTCTCTTTGGTTGGGTGGCCTATAGCAAACCCCCACAATTACTTTTCCCTTTTCTCCTTCCCTATGGAGTTCTACCCACACGAATTCTAACTCCATACTCATCCCTTCCATAATGTCACTCCTCTCTATCACCTTTACATTGTTCTTGACATAGAGACATACCCCTCCCCCTCTTTTTCCTACCCTGTCCTTCCGCTACACCGAATACCCTTGGATATTGGCCAGCCAGTCATGTGAGGGGTCGAACCAAGTCTCCGTTATTCCTACAAGGTCTATGACATCCTCAGGTACTAACATTTCCAACTCATCCATTTTATTAGCTAGGCTCCTGGCATTAGCATATATCCCTCTTAGTTTTGTGGAAGTTAATTGTGAATTGTTGTAAAGCTAGCAGCTTTGACAAGCTTGAATTTAGACGCTGGGCATGTGGTTGGCAGTGACTGTATTTTTTTTTCGCTGCAGCAAACGGGACAGAGAAATTTCCAAGTTGTAGTCTACAGCTGGTGCTGTGCCACTGGTAGACGTGCTGCAGAGATCTAGGACACCCTGCGCTATACCATCATCCCTGTCAGTGGAGGCTTGCTGAGAGGTCATGTGGTATATATATATATATATATAAAATAAGGCCCAATGTGCTTTCATATCTGTCTTATCTATATATATATAATACACTCTTCAAATGTGCTTTAAAATGCATGTTTTTTATGAACAAGAAAATAATGATGTTATGCTGTTGGGCTGGTATGGAATTATTTCCAGGGCTGGTTTTTATTCCCAGTCCATTCGAGACAACTTGGCACTACGCTGCGGCTGGGGGAACATTACTGCCAATTTGTTGTTTACCAGTGTTCTACCCTCTCTGTAGACTTATGTTCCTACTTTCCTCAACCTCAGAACCAAAATCTGAATTAACTAATGGCTGTGCATCATCAAGGAGCAAGTGGCAGAGGCTGTGTTCAAATAACTCTGCTGACTCCTCCATGCCTGATGCTGGGGCTATGGTAGGAGTAACTGTGGACAAGAAGGCAAATTAAGCCACTCTGGCAGCTGCAGTTGACTGTGCACTAGTTTCAAATGTAGCTAAGATGTGGAAATGTGTATGTTGATGCAATTTATTCAATGGAAAGTGGTGTTTGGTGCACTTTAACTTGAGTACACAGACACACTCTACTGACACACTGAATTAAACGTGCAGTAACGCACTGATATATACTGCATTAAACGTGCAGTACTACACTAATCTATGCTGCGTCAAAAGTGAAGTAATGCCCAGTTATTTACTGCATTAAACATGCAGTAACACACGGAAATATTCTGCATCAAACATGCAGTAACACACTGGAGTATACTACGTTAAACGTGCAGTAACGAACTGATGTATACTGCGTTAAACGTGCAGTAAGGAACTGATGTATACTGCATTAAATGTGCAGTAAAGCACTAATGTATACTGCGTTAAACATGCACTATTATCAAATATACTGCTTTAAACTTGTGTTAACACACTGATATATACTGCATTAAACTACAGTAACACGCTGATATATACTGCGTTAAACGTGCAGTAACGCATACTGCGTTAAACATCAGTAACGCACTGAAATATCCTGCGTTTAACATGCTGTAATGCACTGAAATATACTGTGTTAAATGTCAGAAATGCATTTTAAAATACTGCGTTAAACATGCAGTACCGCACTCAAACATACTGATTTAATTGTTCAGTAACGCACTAACATATACTGCATTAAGCATACAGTAACGCACTGATAAAAATGCATACAGTGTTAAACGACAGTAACAAACTCAAATATACTGCATTAAACGTGCAGTAATGCACTGATATATACTGCATTAAATGTACAGTACTGCACTGATATGTACTGCATTAAACATGCAGTAATGCACAGATATATGCTGCATTAAACATCCACTAACGCACTGATATATACTGTGTTAAACGTGCAGTAATGCAGTGAAATATACTGCGTTAAGCATGCAGTAACGCACTGAAATATACTACGCTAAATGTGCAGTAACGCACTGATATATGATGGTTAAATGTGCAGTAACACACTGAAATATACTGTGTTAAACTTGCAGCAATGTACTGATGTATGCTAAGTTAACCGCGCAGTAACGCACTGAAATATACTGTGATAAACAAGCAGTAATGCACTAAGGTATACAACGGTAATCGTGCAGCAATTCACTGATATATACTGCTACGAAAGTACAATAATGCACTGAAATGTACTTCGTTATACGTGCAGTAACGCACTGAAATATACTGTGTTAAATGTAAGTTATACGCTAAAATATACTGCGTTAAATGTGCAGTAATGCACTGATATAAACTGCGTTAAACTACATTAACACTCTGATATATATACTGCGCTAAAATATATATATATACTGCGCTAAAAGCACAGTAACGCATACTGTTTTAAATGTCAATGCACTCAAATATACTGCATTAAATGTCAATAATGTACTCAAGTGTACTGCGTTAAACATCAGCAACGCACTTAAATATACTGTGTAAAAGGTGCAGTAACGCATTAATCCATACTGTGTTAAACGTGCAGCATCGCACTCAAATACACTGCGTTAATTGTGCATTAACGCACTGATATATACTGCATTGAGCGTACAGTAATGCAGTGATATAAACTGCGTTAAACGCGCAGTAACTCATACTGCATTCAACTTCAGTACCGTACTCAAATACACTGCGTTAAATGTGCAGTATTGCACTGATATATACTGCATTAAACGTGCAGTACCGCAAACAAATATACTACGATAAATGTGCAGTAACACACTGATATATTCTGCATTAAACGTGCAGTAGCGTACTAATAATACTGCGCTAAATGTGAAGTAATACACTGGAACATACTGCGTTAAAAGTGCAATAATGTACTGAAATATACTACACTAAAAGTGCAATAACGCACTGATATATACTGCAGTAAACTTACAGTAATGCATTGAAAAATACTGCGTTAAACGTGCAGTAACACACTCAAATTTACTGCGTTAAACATGCAGTAATGCACTGAAATATACTGCATTAAATGTGCAGTAACACAATGATATATACTGAGTTAAACGTACAATAACTCCCTTAAGTATACTTAGTTAAATGTGCAGTAATGCACTGAAATGTACTGCATTAAACGCCAGTAGCGCAATCAAATATACTGCATTAAACGTGCAGTAACGCACTGATATATACTGTGTTAAATGTGCAGTACCACACTCAAATATTCTACGTTAGACGTGCAGTAACGCACTAATATATTCTTCTATATACGTGCAGTAACACACTGATATATATTGCATTGAGCGTGCAGTAACGCACTGATATATGCTGCGTTAACCACTTGCCGACAGCCGCTCCTGGGCAAACCAACGTAGGACTACGTCACTCGCCCAGGAGCCTGCAGGGGGCTAGCGCGCGCTGCCAGAGGCGCGTTTTCACCCCCGCTCGTTCCTCGACATCCCCGCGTGAGTGACCGGCGGCTCCGACGTCTGCCAGTCACTCGCGATCTCCCGCTGGAGAGGGAGAAAAGCAGGCGGCTGATGTATACACAGCCGCCTGTCATTCTCCCTGATGTAACTGCAGAGACTATATGATCCTGCTATGTAGGATCGTATGTCTCTGTGGATGCATCACAAGCCACGCCCCCCCACAGTTAGAATCACGCCCCTAGGGATACCCCTTCCCTGCCAGTGTCATTTTTACAGTAACAGTGCATATTTATAGTACTGATTACTGTAGTAATGTCACTGGTACTCCCCAAAGTGTCAAAAATGTCAGTCAGGGGTCCGATCTGTCTGCCGCAATGTCGCAGTCCCGCAAAAAAAAAATTGCAGATTGCAGCCATTACTAGTTATAAAAAAAACAATAAAAAAGATATAAATCTTTCCTGTAGTTAGTAAACGCAATAACTTTTGCGCAAACCAATCAAAATATGCTTATTGCAAGTTTTTTTTACCAGAAATATGTAGCAGAAAATAAATTGGCCTAAAATGTTAAAAAATTTTGATTTTTACATTTTTTGGAGAATTTCATATAAAAAAATGTGAAAAATATTATTTTTTTACAATTGTCGCTCTTTTTTTGTTTATAGAGCAAAAAATAAAAATTGCACAGGTGATCGAATACCACCAAAAGAAAGCTCTGTTTGTGGGGAAAAAAAGGACGTCAATTGAATTTGGGTACAGCGACGCACGACCACGCAATTGTCCGTTAAAGTCACACAGTGCCAAATCGCAAAATAGGGCCTGGTCTTTGAGCAGCCAAATCCTCCGGGGCTTAAGTGGTTAAACAGGCAGTAACACACTGAAATATACTACGTTAAACGTGCAGTAATGCACTGAAATATATTACGTTAAACGTGCAGTAATGCATTGATATATTCTGCATTAAACGTGCAATTATGAACTGATATATACTACGTTAAATGTGCAGTAATGCACTGATATATACTGTGGTAAACGGGCAGTAATGCTTTGAAATATACTGTGTTAAACGTACAGTAACGCCCTGAAATTTACTGCGTTAAACGTGCAGTAACACACTGCTATATAATGGTTAAACGTGCAGTAATGCACTGAAATATACTGCGTTAAATGTGCAGCAATGCACTGATATATGCTGCATTAAACACGCAGTAACACACTGAAATATACTGTGATAAATAAGCAGTAATTCACTATTCACTGATATATACTGCTTCGAAAGTACAATAATGCACTGAAATATACTGCGTTAAACGTGCAGTAACGCACTGAATTATACTGCACTAAACATAAGTTACACACTCAAATGTACTGTGTTAAATGTGCAGTAACGCACTGATATATACTGCTTTAAACATGCAGTACTTCTCTCAAATATACTGTGTTAAATGTGCAGTAATGCACTACATTAATGCTCTGATATATACTGCACTAAACGCAGAGTAACGCATACTGTGTTAAACGTCAGTAACGCACTCAAATATACTGCATTAAACGTCAGTAACGTACTCAAGTATACTGCATTAAAAATCAGTAATGTACTTAAATATAATGTGTTAAAGGTGCAGTACCGCACTCAAATACACTGCGTTAATTGTGCAGTAATGCACTGATATATACTGCGTTAAGCATACAGTAATGCAGTGATATAAACTGCGGTAAACGTGCAGTAACGCATACTGCATTAAACTTGAGTAGCATACTCAAAAACACTGAATGTGCAGTAATGCACTGATATACAGTATATTGTGTTAAACGTGCAGTATCAAACTCAAAAATACTGTAATAAACATGAAGTAACACACTGGAATATACTGCGTTAAATGTGCAGTAATGTATTGACATATACTACATTAAACATACAGTAACGCACTGATATATACTGCACTAAACGTGCAGTAACACACTGATATATTCTGCGGTAAACATGCTGTAACGCATTGAAATATACTGCCTTAAACGAGCAGTAACGCACTGAAATATACTACGTGAAATGTGTAGTAATGCACTGATATATACTGCAGTAAACGTACAGTAATACATTAAATAATACTGCGTTAAATGTGCAGTAACCCACTGATATATGCTGCGTTAACCGTGCAGTAACACACTGCTATATAATGGTTAAACATGCAGTAACGCACTGAAATATACTGCGTTAAATGTGCAGCAATGCACTGATGTATGCTGCATTAACCACTTAAGCCCCGGAAGATTTTACCCCCCTCCTGACCAGGGGGTTTTTTGCGATTCGGCACTGCGTGACTTTAACGGACAATTGCGCGATCGTGCGACGCTGTACCTAAACTAATTTGACATCCTTTTTTCCCCACAAATAGAGCTTTCTTTTGGTGGTATTTGATCACCTGTGCGATTTTTTGATCATGCGCTATAATCAAAAAAAGAGCGACAATTTTGCAAAAATAACAATATTTTTTACATTTTTTATATGAAATTCCCCAAACAAAAATATAAAAATCTAAATTTTTTAACATTTTTGGCCAATTTGTTTTCTGCTACATATGCTTGGTAAAAAAAAATCACAATAAGCGTATTTTGATTGGTTTGCGCAAAAGTTATTGCGTTTACTAACTAAGGGAAAGATTTTTGTCATTTTTGTTGTTTTTTTTAACGAGTAATGGCAGCGATCTGCGATTTTTTTTTGCGGGACTGCGACATTGCAGCGGACAGAACTGAAAAACACATAGGCAGCGCTAGCAGGTAAAATATATAAATAAGTGCTATATAAATGGGAAATCCGTATACTGTGAAAAAAATGATTAAGATTCTTCTAAAAATTAAGTGCATACAAAATCAATAAATATAAGTTCATAAAGTGCAACAATAAATATGATCCAGTGTCCAAAATATAATCACATGTAAAGTGCAAGATGTATTTAAGGTGCAGTCCAAACAAATATTCTTCCCAAGAAGTTGTGGTGCCAGAAAGGTGCTCAAAATCCAAAAAAGTGCCCAAGTGCTCTTCAAGAAAAATCCCCCTATGGGGATGCACTCACCAAATTTAGGATGTGAATGAGCCTTAAGCAAATAAGGTATTCCGGATGAAAGGGTAAATGCAGCCTCACGGATACATAAGATCTCCCTTGCCCGGATGGATGGATGGCGGCAATCTCTTACTTATGGCTCCTTATTAGCTCTTCTCCACTCTCTCCCCAATGAAGTAAATTAGAAGAAAGGGAAGAAGCCAAACATCGTGAAGCCCGTAAGGTTTTTATTAATATAATCAAGGTTTAAAAATGGTACTCACAAAGGTAATGTGTAAATTGGCATTAGTCAGCATAAAACAGCATAACCCTTCACTTCCGTGTCCGCTGCCGGCGTGCGGTCCACGGTGGTTCACAGGAAATGACGCTGTAGCGTACCGCTGCCCGGAAGTGCGTTGACGCGTTTCGTCCGCCTTGTGGGCATTATCAAAGACATCACTTCCGGTGAGGCGGGTCATATTTATACTCATCTCGCTCCGCTCACAACCAATCGGCCGGAAAGGGGGTGGAACAGTCTAACTATTAACTTCCTGCCAATGTTATCCCGAGCGTGTCCCCACAGGACTCAATTGGCAACTATGTCCCCAATGGTTTCTTTTAAACGAAAATACATGGTTAAAAATTTTATTTTTGTCTTCAGATCAATAAAACAATCAGTGTAATGATTAACGCCACCACCTCATTTCCTGTTACCGATTCCATAAAATCTTAAAATTTAATAACTAAAAATTTAATATTTAAAATATATTATACTTTTAAAATTGCTTTGTAGTTCAATAGCAATGAAAAAATATTAACACATATAATAAAAACTAGGATTCTCTAATCCATAATGTATTTCATATCTCTAATCCATAATGTATTTCATATGGCAATTCATCTTCTACATGGACAATTAGCAATAAAAAACGTGCAAATATTGTATAACAATTCCTCTGAATGCACTATTTGTAAAAAATTGTTATATACTATTTTTGAAAAAATCATAATGATGAAAAATAAAAATAAAATTAAAATAAAAATAAAAATAAGAATAAAAAAAATTAAAAATAAAAAAATATAAAAAATAAAATAAAAATAAAAATAAAAAAATAAAAAAAATAATAATAATAATAAAAATAAAAATAAAAAATAAAAATAAATAAAAAGATAAAAAATAATAATTAAAAAATGAAAAGTAAAAAATAAAAGGTAAAAAAGTAAAAAAATAATAAAATAAAATAAAATAAAAAAATAAAAATAAAAAATAAATAAAATGTAAAAAATAAAAAATAAAATATAAAAAAGAAAAATAAGTAATAAAGATTAAAAATAAAATAAATACGGAATAATCTATGTTTCTATATTAATATAAAGATTACAAGGAAAAAAGGAAAAGAAAAAATTATTATACAAAGCCAGAAAAGGTCACCAATTGGACAAAAAACAATTTAGATCCAGTTCTATATTGAGGCCCTGGGGCTGTAAAGTACCGAGGCGATGGATCCACTGTGTTTCATTTTTAGAGATTGCTCTCTTTAAATTGCCTCCTCGCCAATGTGGTTCAACCCTATCAATGGCACAAAAGGCAAACCCTCTAGGGTCCCTATTGTGGACCAATCTAAAATGGTTGGATACGCTGTGGTGGCGAAATCCCTTTTTTATATTGGTCACGTGTTCACGTAATCTGACTCTAAGTTCCCTCGTTGTTCTACCCATGTATTGCAGCCCACAAGGGCATGACAATAAATATGTCACATGGGTAGATGAACATGTGATGAATTTGTCTATGGTAAACTGTTTCCCATAGGCAAATGATCTAAAGTCAGAAGTTATTCGCTTCCTATGCCTTGAGGTCTTACATATTGCACATCTCCCACAGCTGAAATAACCAACTTGGTCTAAAAAGGTGCATGTTTTTACAGGGGGGTTTACCACGTTATGTGCCAATTTTAGTCTTAAAGTGCTTGGTTTGGTATAAATAAATTTAGGTCTCTGAGGTAGAATGTTTTTTAAAATATCGTCTTTTAAAAGTAATGGCCAGTGTTTTTTTATTATATGTTCAACTTGTTTGAATTGCCTAGTAAAACCTGTCATAAAAGCCAAACTGTTATTGTCGGTATTGTTGGAATCTTTTGATTTGTCCTTCAGTAACTCTTTCCTATCCATCTTCCTGATACTTTCTTTGGTGTTGATAAGATCCTTGGAATTGTAGCTTTTCTCTTCAAATCTTCTTATTAGCATATTAGCTTGTTGGTCGTAGTCTTCTATTCGGTCACAATTCCATCTTACTCTAAGTAGCTGGCTCTTGGGGATAGAGCTCAGCCACTTTGGATGATGGCAACTCCCTGTTGGGATGTAACCATTCCTATCAACGTCTTTAAAATATGTACGTGTAAAAAGTTTTCCTTCAGATTTAAAAATTTCAAGGTCTAAAAATTGGATCGATTGATTTCCTATATTTTCTGAGAAGGAGATACCATACTTATTTCTTCCCATAAATTCTAGGAAAGCCATAAGAGAATCCCGGGTGCCCCTCCACACCATGATTATATCGTCTATATATCTATAGTAGAGTTTAAGGTGAATTGGCTGTTTTTTAAAGATTGTCTCCTCTTCCCATTTCATCATAAAGATGTTGGCTATGGATGGCGCATATTTGGTCCCCATAGCCACACCGGACAGATCGGACCCTTGACTGACATTTTTGAAACTTTTGGGAGTACCAGTGACATTACTACAGTAATCAGTGCTATAAATATGCACTGTTACTGTAAAAATGACACTGGCAGTGAAGGGGTTAACTTTATTGGGGAAGGAGGGGTTAAGTATGTCCCTAGGGTAGTGTTTCTAACTGTGATTGGACATGGCTACTGGTGTAAGAACAGAGATCAACGGTCCTACATAGTAGAACCGTGTGATCTCCATTTTTACACAGGGGAGAAAGGCAGGTGGCTTTGTTTACATTAGCCGCCTGCCTTTCTCCCTTCACGGCGAATGATCGCGAGTGACCGGCGGACATCGGGTCCGCTGGTCACACGCACTGACTTGTTAGGGAACGAGCCGGGGCAGGCGCGCGCCTCTGTGGGTGCGCGCTCACCCGCTATTGGCTCACAAGCTAGTGACAGGCTAGTGACGTACCCATACGTCACTTTGCCTGGCCGGGGCTGACCGCCGCAGTATATGTACTTGCGGCGGTCGGCAACCGGTTAAAGGCGCAGTAACACACTGAAATATACTGTGATAAATAAGCAGTAAGTCACTATTCACTGATATATACTGCTTTGAAAGTACAATAATGCACTGAAATATACTGCGTTAAACGTGCAGTAACGCACTGAATTATACTGCGTTAAACATAAGTTACACACTCAAATGTACTGCGTTAAATGTGCAGTAATGCACTGCTATATACTGCTTTAAACATGCAGTACTTCTCTCAAATATACTGCGTTAAATGTGCAGTAATGCACTACATTAATGCTCTGATATATACTGCACTAAACGCAGAGTAACGCATACTGTGTTAAACGTCAGTAACGCACTCAAATATACTGCATTAAACGTCAGTAACGTTCTCAAGTATACTGCGTTAAATATCAGTAATGTACTTAAATATACTGTGTTAAAGGTGCAGTAATGCACTAACATATATTGTGTTAAATGTGCAGTACCGCACTCAAATACACTGTGTTAATTGTGCAGTAATGCACTGATATATACTGTGTTAAGCGTACAGTAATGCAGTGAAACTGCGGTAAACGTGCAGTAACGCATACTGCATTAAACTTGAGTAACATACTCAAAAACACTGCGTTAAATGTGCAGTAATGCACTAATATACAGTATATTGAGTTAAATGTGCAGTACCACACTCAAAAATACTGCAATAAACATGCAGTAACACACTGGAATATACTGCGTTAAATGTGCAGTAATGTATTGAGATATACTACATTAAACATACAGTAACGCACTGATATAAACTGCATTAAACGTGCAGTAACACACTGATATATTCTGTGGTAAACATGCTGTAACACATTGAAATATACTGCCTTAAACGAGCAGTAACGCACTGAAATATAGTACGTTAAACGTGTAGTAATGCACTGATATATACTGTAGTAAACGTACAGTAATACATTAAATAATACTGCGTTAAATGTGCAGTAACGCACTGATATATGCTGCGTTAACTGTGCAGTAACGCGCCGAAGTATACTGTTTTAAACATGCAGTAGCACACTGAAATATACTGCCTTAAACGTGCAGTAACGCACTGAAATATACTGCATTAAACGTGCGGTAATGCACTCAAATATTCTGTGTGAAACGTGCGGTAATGCACTGATATATGTTTCTATTAGGGATGAGCTTCAACTCGGACATCGGATGTTCATTAGTTCGCAGAACAATGAACAAACGTGGCCGTTCACAGGAAATTCACCTGCCATAATGCACTGCTTGTGATTGCCCAAAGCATGCACTTTGACGTTCATGCTTTGGCCAATCACAGCACAATGTCCTGTCAGGGCCATAATAGGCCAAAGGCAGGGTGCCTTTAGCCAATCATGGTTCAGGGGCTAAGTCCACGCCCCACACTATATAAGGCTGCTGCTTACACGGCAGCCGTTGTAGTGTGTTAGAGGACGAGATAGGAGTGAGATTAGGCAGGTAGTTAGTGGATTGTGCGTTTTATATATTAATGGATCAACCAGCGTATATATATATATATATATATATATATATATATATCAGCTATTGCAAGGTATATCAGTCAGTGGAGTATATATATTTATCAGTTATTGCAGGATATATATCAGATAGTTTAGTCTATATATTTATCAGTTATTTTGGGATATATATCAGATATTGCAGTGTATATCTTTATCAGTTATTGCATGATATATATGAAGCAGTGCAGTGTAGTGTAGGGTCATTATTATGTTACACAGTGTATTGCAGTCAGTTTTGCGCTGTGCTGTGATTGTGCCACTGAAGTATATTGTATACAACACGTCTTTGCTTTTCAATTTATTTATTTTTTGCAGCATCAGGTTCTGTTGCTGCAATATTAGTTCTCCCCCTTCTTTGTCGCAGGTGCTAGTGCGTCCTTCTTTGCCAGCAGCAATTTTTTTTTTGCACAGCAGCACTAATATTAAGGGCATAATTACTGACCCCCTTGTGCATCTCAGGCCCTTTTCCTTCTGCTCCAGATATGGGTGTTTTTGTTGTTGTCGCACCAACACTAATAATATTAAAGGTACAACTACTGTAACCCCTTGTGCATCTTAGGCACTATTCCTTCTGCTCCAGATGTGGGTGTTTTTGTTGTTGGTGTACCAGCACTAGTAATATTAAGGGCACAATTGCTGTAACCCCTTGTGCATCTCATGTGCTATTCCTTCTGCTCCAGACATGGGTGTTTTAGTTGTTGGCAGACCAGAACTAATAAAAATAAGGGCATAATTGCTGCCCCCCCTTGTGCATCTCAGGCACTATTCCTTCTGCTCCAGACGTGGGTGTTTTTGTTGTTGGCGCACCAGCACTAATAGTATTAGGGGCATAATTGCTGTACCCCCTTGTGCATCCCAGGTACTACTCCTTCTGCTCCAGACGTCGGTGCTTTTGTTGTTGGCACGCCAGCACTAATACAGTAATATTAAGGGCAAAATTGCTGTACCCCCTTGTGCTTCTCAGACGTTATTCCTTCTGCCTCAACAGGGGTTTTCTTTTTTTTTTGGCTTTATTAAATTTTTCTTTATTAATAAAAAAAATATAATAAAATGGTTTATAGTGCACCAAGCACAAAAGTATTGCACCCAAGCACCATTTTCCCTTTCCACACTTTATACTAAAAAGTTATAAAAATCCCCCCCAAAAAATAAAACAATAATAAAACAGTTTATAGTGCACCAAGCAGAAAATTATTGAAACCAAGCATCATATTTCCATCCCCCATTCTATAATAAACAGTTATAAAAAAACCCCCAAAAATCCACATCATGTCCGAAAGGCCAATAAGGAGAGGCAGACACTCACAGGCCACCAAAAGAGGGCAACCAGCCTCTGTGCCCATAGTGAAATATGGTGGCCACGGACATGGTGCACGCTTGTCCTTTTTTTTCCGGTGCTGGCCGTGTTATTGAGCCACAACATGCAGAAGAGTTGGTGGAGTGGATAACTCATCCTCCTCATTCTCTGTCACACAGGCTCATACTATATTGAGCGCAAGTATCTGTGGCACTCATTGCTATGCCATTATCCCTCTCAGTGCAGGTTTTAGAGCAGCCATTAGGTATAGTAGGGGTAGATATCCCAGATGAGAAGCAATGTGAAGTTTGCTTTTTGTATGATGTTGGTCTTTCAGGTGCTGTTGCCAATGGACTGCATGGCAGGTCGTCATATGTCTTGTCAAGCATGAGGTGCCCAAGTGGCTGGTGTTCTGGCCACGCTTGATTCACTTCAGACAGAGATTGCAAACAGCAACGCTGCGGTCTACGTCACATGCGTTGAAAAAAGCACACACCAATGAACTTTTTGATGTCAGCGGGGAGTTAGCAGCACCCTGCACCTGGGGAGTTCTGTGATGTGATGCAATAGGGTGGCTGCCCTAAAGGCAGTCCCTGGAGCTTATCCTGCCTCATTGGAGTTGTTCTACCTCCTCCTCCTCCTTCTCACTTTTCTCCTCTATTCTCTCAGGCACCCAAGTACAGTCAGTGACCTCATCATCCCCTCCCTCCTCGTCACTAGAGCAAACTTGACAGTATGCTGTAGCTGTTGCAACATGACTGCTAGTTTCTTGTCTGTCATTGTCACCCCCTCTCTTTAGGCTCACGTTATTCCCTTCCTCAACCTGGGAACCAAGTTAGGAGAGGTTGCTCCTGACAATGTCATCCTCAGTGACCCAGAGGACTCAGAATCGCATGCCTCCTCAAACATACTCTGCATGGCCTCCCTGATTCTGCAAAGCCTGCGAAAGGACCAGAGGATTCATGGTATCAAGGAGAGGGATTATAACTGGTTGGCAACCCTTCTTGATCCACAATACAAGGGTAAAGCTGCAGAGCTCATCCTGCCTTCGCAGAGGGAGCCGAGGATGACATATCTTGAGGACGCCTTGAAGAAAAATTTGTGTAACACCTTTCCAGACACTGGGAAGTTAACATTCTCTGGACGTGTTTCTGAAGCATTGTTCAGCCATAGGAGGAGAGGTGGAGAAGGCGGCCGGCTGACCCATGCCTTAAAACCATTCCTTAGCCCTCAGCGCCCAGAGCTGTTAGGTTTAAGCAACCACTGGCAGTGTCTCCATCATATGGTGAAGGATTACCCAGGGGCAAGAGCAGACTTGGAGACTTTTCTAACTGAGCATCCACGAGGTTACTGGGTCTTGAGGATGGACCACTGGCCAGAACTTGCTCAATATGCAATGGAGCTACTGGCTTGTCCTCCTTCCAGCGTGCTTTCCGAACAGACATTCAGTGCTGCTGGAGGTTTTGTAATGGATAAAAGAGAGCAGCTATCAAGCCCCTGATGCTGATGTAACTGATTGAACTTGCTAGGGGTCTGGCATCTCTTGAAGACTGCATATGCTGCCTATCCTATTCCTGAATCTTGATTATGCTAGCTTCCAACAATGTTTTTAGTTTAGGGCACCACCAACACCCAAGGCCCAATTTTTCTGTATCTGTATGACAAGCACATGTGATTTCAATTCTGTGTGTAATTCTTAACAGCAGGGCCCCTTTATGCACCCAGCAAGAGTAACTGCGAGGGGTTGCAGTGTTCAGGCACCACCAACACACAAGGCCCAATTTTCTGACCTGTATTACAAGTACATGCAATTTGAATTTTGTATCAAATTTTTAACAGCAGGGCCCCTTCCTGCACCCAGCAAGAGTTACTGTGAGGGGTTGTAGTGTTCAGGCACTACCAACACCCAAGGCCCAATTTTCTGAACCTGTATTACAAGTACATGCAATTTGAATTTTGTATCAAATTTTTAACAGCAGGGCCCCTTCCTGCACCCAGCAAGAGTAACTGCGAGGGGTTGCAGTGTTCAGGCACTACCAACACCCAAGGCCCAATTTTTCTGCACCTGTATGACAAGTACATGCGATTTGAATTTTGTTTCAACCTTTAACAGCAGGCCTCATTCCTGCGCCCAGCAAGAGTAACTGCGAGGGGTTGCAGTGTTCAGGCACAACATACACCCAAGGCCCAATTTTTCTGCACCTGTATGACAAATACATGCAATTTCAATTTTGTATGTAATTTTTAACAGCAGGGCCCCATCCTGAGCCCAGCAAGAGTAACTGCGAGGCGTTGTGTTGTTCAGGCACCACCAACACCCAAGGCCCAATTTTTATGCACCTGTGTGACAAGTACATGCGATTTGAATTTTGTATGGCATTTTTAACAGCAGGGCCCCTTGCTGCACCCAGCAAGAGTAACTGCGAGGAGTTGCATTGTTCAGGCACCACCAACACCCAAGGGGGAAGAGATCGGCGCCAATCTCAGTACAGCAAGTTTTAAAAGACAATTTAGACAGTGTTTGGAATAGATGATGCTGGTGCCGGATAGCACTGGGTGCACAGAGAAAGTCTTCAGCCAGCTCACAGAGTATGAAGCAGCTCTGTGTGAAATAGACAAGGGAGGGGGAAGAGAGCAGCACCAATCTCAGGGCAGCAAGTTTAAAAAGACAATTTAGACAATGTTTGGAATAGATGATGCTGGTGCCGGATCGCACTGGGTGCACAGAGAAAGTATTCTGCCAGCTTGCAGAGTATAAAGCAGATCTGTGTAAAAATGGACAAGGGAGGGGAAAGAGAGCAGCGCCAATCTCAGTGCAGCAGGTTTAAAAGTTGAGCTGCTTGTGGATTATTGCCGCTAGGACTCATTTCAGAATTACTGCCCCCCCCCTTTTTCCACTTATAGGCTCATTATCCCCATAGAGCTCATCATCCTCCTTTCTCTTATTTACTACTTGATATACATTGCGTTAAACGTGCAGTACTGCACTCAAATATACTGCGATAAACGTGCAGTAACACACTGATATATTCCGCGTTAAATGTGCAGCAATGCACTAATAATACTGCGCAAAATGTGAAGTAACACACTGGAATATACTGCATTAAACATGCAGTAATGTACTGAAATATACTACATTAAACGTGCAGTAATGTACTGATATCTACTGCGTTAAACGTTCAGTAATGCACTGATTTATTTTGCGGTAAACGTGCTATAACACATTTAAATATACTGCGTTAAACGTTCAGCACTGATACATACTGCAGTAAACATACAGTAATGAATTGAAAAATACTACGTTAAACGTGCAGTAACACAATCAAATTTACTGCGTCAAAGGTGCAGTAACGCACTGATATATGCTGCGTTAAACTTGCAGTAATGCGCCAAAGTATACTACGGTAAACATGCAGTAATGCACTGAAATATATTGCATTAAACGAGCAGTAACACACTGATATCTACTGCGTTCAATAACTCACTTAAATATATTTCCTTAACCACTTAATCCCCGGAGGATTTGGCTGCTAAACGACCAGGGGGTATTTTGCGATTCGTCACTGCGTGACTTTAACGGACAATTGCGCGGTCGTGCGATGATGTACCTAAACGAATTTGGCGTCCTTTTTTTCCCACAAACAGAGCTTTCTTTTGGTGGTATTCGATCACCTGTGCGATTTTTTGATCACGTGCTATAAACAAAAAAAGAGCGACAATTTTGCAAAAATAACAATATTTTTCACATTTTTTTATATGAAATTCCCCAAAAAAAATGTAAAAATCAAAATTTTTTAACATTTTCGGCCAATTTGTTTTATGCTACCTATGTTTGGTAAAAAAAATTGCAAAAAGCGTATTTTTATTGGTTTGCGCAAAAGTTATCGCGTTTACTAACAAAGGGAAAGATTTCTGTCATTTTTGTTGTTTTTTTTTTAACGCGTAATGGCGGCAATCTGCGATTTTTTTGCGGTACTGCGACATTGGGGCGGACAGATCGGACCCTTGACTGACATTTTTGACACTTTTGGGGTTACCAGTGACATTTCTACAGTAATCAGTGCTATACATATGCACTGTTACTGTAAAAATACACTGGTAGTGAAGGGGTTAACTTTATTTGGGAGGGAGGGGCTGTGTGTGTCCCTAGGGGCGTGCTTTCTACTGTGATTGGCTGTGGCTTAAGCTGTAAGGACACTGATCAACGGATCTACATACTAGATCCGTGTGATCAGTGTCTTTACACCGAGGAGAATGACAGGCAGCTTGTTTACACAAGCTGCCTGACTTTCTCCCTCTCCCCCGCCGATTGCAGAGTGGCCGGCGGACATCGGGTCCGCCGGTCACACGCGCGGGGGGGTCCGTGACCGCGCGGGAGCGGGAGCGCGCCGCCGGCGGCGCGCGCTCGCTCCCCAGACCCTCCCAGGCTAGTGACGTACCGCTACGTCACTCTGCCTGTGAGGGGCTGACCGCCGCAGTATATAGTCGTGCGGCGGTCGGCAAGCGGTTAAATGTGCAGTAATGCACTCAAATATACTGCGTTAAATGTCAGTAATGCACTGAAATATACTGCGATAAACGTGCAGTCACGCACTGATATATACTGCGTTAAACGTGCAGTACCGCACTCAAATATTCTGCGTTAAATGTGCAGTAACGCACTGCTATATTCTTCTATATACATGCAGTAACACACTGATATATACTGCGTTGAATGTCCAATAACACACTGATATATGCTGCATTAAACAGGCAGTAACGCACTGAAATATATGCACTGATATATACTGCGGTAAACGCGCAGTAACGCATTGAAATATACTGCATTAAACATGCAGTAATGCCCTGAAATATACTGCATTAAATGTGCAGTAAGGCACTGATATATACTGTGTTAAAAGTGCAGTAACACACTCAAGTATACCGCGTTAAACATGCAGTAACAAACTCTAATATACTGCATTAAACGTACAGTAACGCACTGAAATATATACAGTATCTCACAAATGTGAGTGTCAGCACTGAAGAAATGACACTTTTCTACAATGTAAAGTAGCGTGTACAGCTTGTATAACAGTGTAAATTTGCTGTTCCCTCAAAATAACTCAACACACAGCCATTATTGTCTACACCCCTAAGTGAAAATGTGCAAATTGGGCCCCATTAGCCATTGTTGCTCTACCTAAAGATGGCCTAGGCTATAGGAAGATTGCTTCAACCCTCAAATTGAGCTGCAGCACGGTGGCCAAGACCATACAGTGGTTTAACAGGACAGGTTCTACTCACAACAGGCCTCACCATGGTCGACCAAAGAAGTTGAGTGCACATGCTCAGCGTCAAAAACCAGAGATTGTCTTTGGGAAATAGACAAATGAGTGCTGCCAGCATTGCTGCAGAGGTTTAAGGGGTGGGGAGTCAGCCTGCCAGTGCACAGACCATAAGCCACACACTGCATCAAATTGTTCTGCAAGGCTGTTGTCCCAGAGAGAAGCCTATTTTAAAGATGATGCACAAGAAAGCCCACAAACAGTTTGCTGAAGACAATCAGACTAAGGACATGGATTACTGGAACCATGTCCTGTGGTCTGATGAGACCAAGATAAACTTATTTGGTTCAGATAGTGTCAAGCGTGTGTGGCGACACCCAGGTGGGGAGTACAAAGACAAGTGTGTCTTGCCTACAGCCAAGCATGGTGGTGGGAGTGTCACGGTCTGGGGCTGCATTAGTGCTGCCAGCACTGGGGAGCTACAGTTCATTGAGGTAACCATAAATGCCAACATGTACTGTGACATACTGAAGCAGAGCATGATCCCCTCACTTTGGAGACTGGGCCGCAGGGCAATATTCCAACATAATAACGACCCCAAACACACCTACAAGATGACCCCTGCCTTACTAAAGAAGCTGAGGGTAACGGTAATGGACTGGCCAAGCATGTCTCCAGACCTAAACCCCATTGAGCATCTGTAGGGCATCCTCAAACAGAAGGTGGAGGAGTTCAAGGTATCTAACACCCATCAGCTCTGTGATGTTGTCATGTGGAAGTGGAAGAGGGCTCCAGTGGCAACCTGTGGTGCTTTGGTGAACTCCCTGCCAAAGAGGGTTAAAGCAGTGCTGGAAAATAAGGGTGGCCACACAAAATATTAACACTTTGGGCCCAATTTGGAAACTTAGGGGTATACTCACTTTTGTTGCAAGCGGTTTTAAGTTATTTTTAAGGGACAGCAAATTTACACTGTTATACAAGCTGTACACGCACTACTTTACATTATAGCAAAGTGTCATTTCTTCAGTGTTGTCATGTGAAAAGATATGATAAAATATTTACAAAATGTGAGGGGTGTACTCACTTTTGTGAGATACTGTATGCTTCTTTAAACATGCAGTAGCACACTGATATAATTAAATGTGCAGTAACACACTCAAATACACTGCTTTAAATGTGCAGTGACGCACTATTATATGTTGTAATTGATTGGTGCGCTAAACTGTTAAGGTGATTACAATAAATCAACAATTGTAATAAAACACAGTGCTAACAAAATAAATTACTCTTCTGAATAAAAGTCCAAAATAATCAAGTCCATCAAAATATATCCACACTGTGTCAGTATATAAATTAAATTCGAGTGAACTGTGGCGTTATAACTGAGTGCTGAAGTAAATTCCAAAATATAGTGACATCCACGTGAACTACGATTCCCACCACCAGCTGGTTATCCTTCTTACCAGCTTATCAGCTATCCCAGGGAAAGTCTCTTCAGAGGAAACGCGTCGGAGAGGAGGCGTTTCGTGCCGTCACCTACGTCATCCAGTTGTCCGTGCTGCAGCCGAACACAGGATTACTACAGGCTCCGTTCGTTATATGCTAGATACAAGACCATCTCCTGTAAGTACAATCGCCTATTTTTGACTAATAAACCGGGGATAATGCACTATGGTTGGTCCTCTTGTATTCATTGCATGTAAATCGTGGAGCAAATAAGAAGATTTAACATTCCGGGTCCGTGAGAAACAGCCCATCTACATAGCTACCGGTCGTAATCTGATTGAACCGGAGATATGTCCCATGCCCATTAACTTTTACATCTGGTAAGAGGCTCTGCAGTGTGGTTACATGAGGGTGGATGTGCATGAATTCTGCTGGTTTGGATTGCTTAAGATATTCACATATCTGGTAAGAAGGATAACCAGCTGGTGGTGGGAATCATAGTTCACGTGGATGTCACTATATTTTGGAATTTACTTCAGCACTCAGTTATAACGCCACAGTTCACTCGAATTTAATTTATGTACTGACTAGTGATGTACCGAACTGTTCGCCGGCGGACAGTTCCTGGCGAACTTAGCATGTTCGCGTTCGCCGCTGCGGGCGAACATATGCGATGTTCGGTCCGCCTCCTATACATCATCATTGAGGCAAACTTTGACCCTGAACCTCACAGTCAGCAGACACATTCAAGGCCAATCAGCATACCTCCCTCCCACACCCTCCCACCTCCTATAAATAAGCAAGGGCAGCATCCATCTTAGATCATTTCTGAAGCAGTGTGTTACTGAGAGCAGGGAAAGTGCTGCTGCTGCTGCTGCTGTTATAGCTAGGGACAGTTAGTCAATGTTCCCGGTCTTGTTGTTAGCCAGTGTTCTTGGTACACTCCTGCTGTAAGGACAGCACCCCAAAAAGCCCTTCCTAGGGCTGGTATTTGAGGTTTTTTTTGGATATATATATATATATATATATCTATTGTCCCCAAAAAGCCCTGTTTAGGGCTGGTATTTGTGTATTTTTTTTTGTTCTGTGATATATATATATATATATATATATATATATATATATATATATATATATATATATATTGTCCCCAAAAGCCCTTTTGAGGGCTGGTATTTGAGTATTTTATATATATATATATATATATATATATATATATATATATATATTGTGCACTGCAGTTACCTGCCCGCTGTGTGTGAGAGGCCACAGACCCACCACAGACTGTACTGTGTGCACACCACACTCATTTCGGGTGGCACAGTACCTTGCATTTTAAAAAATATATAGTCATAATTGCAGTGAGTGCTGTGTCAGGTCCACAGAGTGTACTGTACCCACTGCAGTGCACTGCCCACCACTTATATATATACGGTGGCACAGCATCTTGTTGCAAATTGAAAAAAAATAAATATTTTTTATTATTGCAGTTGCCTGGGCTGCCAGTGACTGTCAGGTCCACAGAGTGTACTGTGCCCACTGCAGTGCCACTGCGTGCCCACCCACCACTGATATATATACGGTGGCACAGCAGCTTGCAAATTAAAAATATATATATTTTTTTTATAATTGCAGTTGCCTGGGTGCCAGTGACTGTCAGGTCCACAGAGTGTACTGTGCCCACTGCAGTGCCACTGCGTGCCCACCCACCACTGATATATATACGGTGGCACAGCAGCTTGCAAATTAAAAATATATATATTTTTTTTATAATTGCAGTTGCCTGGGTGCCAGTGACTGTCAGGTTCACAGAGTGTACTGTGCCCACTGCAGTGCCACTGCCCACCCACCACTGATATATACGGTGGCAGGCATGACTATTTTTGGATTAGTGTCTGGGGGGATCTAAAAAGCGTACCTGTGAAGTTTCAGCTCTGTAGCATGTCCAGAACCAGAAAAAAAAGATCATATAGGTGTAAAAGGGGTTCCCACCATCCCTGCTCTACTGAAAAATTATCTTTTTTTTCTGGTTCTAGACATGCTACAGAGCTGAAAATTCACAGGTACACCTTTTAGACCCCCCCCCCCCCCCCCCACTAAATCACACAACAAAAAAAAGTTCTTAAAAATTTGTCATTTTTGATAGAGAGCCAATTATTGAAAAAATAAAAAAAATAAAAAAACTTAAAAAAATATTTCTTTGGATTTAGTGTCTGGGGTGTCTAAAAGGTGTACCTGTGAAGTTTCAGCTCTGTAGCATGCTCTGTAGCATGCCCAGAACCAGAAAAAAAAGATCATATAGTTAGAGAGACAATTATTGAGAAATTAAAAAAAAAAAAAATTCTTTGGATTTATTGTCTGGGGGGGGGGTCTAAAAAGTGTACCTAGAATTAGGGTTAGGGCTAGGGTTAGGGTTAGGGCTAGGGTTAGGGTCAGGGCTAAGGTTAGGGTTATTTTTAGTGCTTAGGGTTAGAGGGTTAGGGTTAGAGGGGTAGGGGTAGGGCTACTAACTCTAACCCTAAGTATCTCACCGTAACCCTAACCCTATCCCCTAACACTAAACCTAACCCTAACCCTTAAAGCCCAGTTCCTGTCCCATTTTGGTCGGTTCTGGTCTGTTTGCGGTTGTTTGCGGTGCGTTAAACGGGGAGTTTGGTCTGTCTCTGTGAAGCGGGCATAACCCTTACACTACCTGATCGATACAACATCATACCTGATCGTATACACACACTGGAGGTTTTAAAGCACGTTATTCCAAACAATTTAGGAATGTTAGGTGATTTATGCCCTTTATGGAATAAAACCAGACTCTGCGTCAACTACGTAATTTTCCATGGGAGTTTTGCCATGGATCCCCCTCCGGCATGCCACAGTCCAGGTGTTAGTCCCCTTGAAACAACTTTTCCATCACTATTGTGGCCAGAAAGAGTCCCTGTGGGTTTTAAAATTCGCCTGCCTATTGAAGTCTATGGCGGTTCGCCCGGTTCGCGAACATTTGCCGATGTTCGCCATTCGCGAACGGCAAATTTTAGGTTCGCGACATCACTAATACTGACACAGTGTGGATATATTTTGATGGACTTGATTATTTTGGACTTTTATTCAGAAGAGTCATTTATTTTGTTAGCACTGTGTTTTATTACAATTGTTGATTTATTGTAATCACCTTAACAGTTTAGCTCACCAATCAATTACAACACATTACACTCGGCACGGTTTCTTGGTTGCAGCTTTACCACATTTAATTATCAGCGCACTTTTTATTTTATCCAATTACACGCACTAATATATACTGCGTTAAAGGTGCATCACTGCACTCAAATATTCTGTGTTAAACTTGCAATAATGCACTGATATATGCTTCTTTATACATGCAGTAACGCACTGATATATACTGCATTAAACGTGCAGTAACGCACTGATATATACTGCAATAACCGTGCAGTAACACATTGAAATATACTGCATTAAACATGCAGTGACTCACTGAAATATACTATGTTAAATGTGCAATAATGCATTGATATATGCGTTAAACGTGCAGTTACAATCTGGTATATTCAGCGTTAAACGTGCAGTTACAATCTGATATGTACTACATTAAATGTGCAGTTATGATCTGATACATACTGCGTTAAACGTGCAGTAACGCACTGATATATATTGATGAAAAGTCAAATAGAAGGTGCGCAAATCAGTAAGTAGAAGCAGCACTAGAGAAATATGTAGAAGAAGTGAAAGTGGATAATAATGCGCTTCAATAGTTAACCAACAATATTGATGTGTAAAACAATCAAATCTTGTAGGTGCAAAAACAGTGCACAAACTTGGAGGACTTCAGAATAATGTTTAACCAAAATACAGTTCATCAGTAAAGTCCATAATCAAAAATGTGCAAATAATATGTTCAGTGGTGAGTCCACACTTAAAAGGTGACTGTGTTCCAATTCCAACGTAGTGAATGGCCTCTTACAATGCGTTAAACAAAACAGAGCCTCCAAATAAACTTGACAATGTGATAATAAAATAACGCCCAGTGATAAAGATGGACTCTTACCAGAGATGATGGAGGTAAAAACTTCAAGCAAAGTAGGTAGATGATCCCGTGTCAGCAGGACTGAAGAGGTGGAGCACTCTCCTTGAGGATCCTCCAGATCACATCCACCCACAGCATCCAAAAAAACTTTGTGCGGCTCAAGATGAAATGGCCCAAAGATGCATTCCCAAAAGAAAGAAAGGGACTAATAGTGCATTACCCTTTAAAACCAAATTTAATAAAGGCAAATACACTTACAGCAATCCAAGTTAAAAAGATGCAACAAGCTGAAGAACGTCATGGCCGCCTGCAGAACGGTAATGTGAAAAAATTACAGCGCGACCAGCTCCTTCCGACACATTTCCACACAAGGGGTCGTCTACTGGGACTGGAGCATGCTCATGCAGTAGCGCACTGAAGTATACCGCGTTAAATGTGCAGTAACCAACTGAAATATACTACATTAAATACACAGTAACGCACTGATATATGCTGTGTTAAACATGCATTAATGCACTGATATATGCTGGGTTAAACGTGCAGTAACACACTGAAATACACTGCATTAAACGTGCAGTAACGCATTGAAATATACTGCGTTAAACATGCAGCAACGCACTGATATATGCTGGATTAAACGTGCAGTAACACACTGAAATACACTGCATTAAACGCGCAGTAACACACTGAAATATACTGTGTTAAACTAGCAGTAATGCACTAAAATATACAACGTTAATCGTGCAGCAATTCACTGATATATACTGCTTCGAAAGTATAATAATGCACTGAAATATACTGCGTTGAATATGCAGTATTGCCCTGAAATACACTGCGTTAAACGTAAGTTATGCACTCAAATGTACTGCGTTAAACGTGCAGTAACGCATTGATATATACTGCTTTAAACATGCAGTACTGCTCTCAAATATACTGCGTTATACATGCAGTAACACACTGATATATACTGCATTAACGTACATTAATCCTCTGATATATACTCCACTAAAAGCACAGTAACGCATACTGTGTTAAACGTCAGTAACGCACTGAAATATATTGCGCTAAACGTCAGTAACATACTCAAGTATACTGTGTTAAACATCAGTAATAAACTTATATATACTGTGTTAAAGGTGCAGTAACTCACTAATATATACTGTGTTAAACGTGCAGTACCGCACTCAAATACACTGCGTTAATTGTGCAGTAACGCGCGTTAAGCGCACAGTAATGCAGTGATATAAACTGCGTTGGATGTGCAGTAATGCATGCTGCGTTAAACTTCTTTAACGTACTCAAATACACTGTGTTAATGTTAGGATTGAGTTCACCTGCTGGTGGCCCTGTGTTGCCCTGGGCTGAATGCTGCAGTACCAGAGTCCACCAGCAGGTGTCTCCCAGAAGCCAGCAGGCTTCTATGATCACTTACAACTGTGTTCAGCTGCCAGGTGGCTATTAAGGCTGCTCCTCCCTTTCCCAGGTGTGTCACTATTTTGATTGCCTCCTTGCTGCCTGAACTGAGTGTCTGTGATCCTGATCCATGCTGTACCCCTTTGCCTTGCTCATGCTCTCTGCCTAGTATCCAGTCTTGATTGCCCTCTTCCTTGCTTCCCTGTTACCCTTGTCCCTTATATTGTATATACTTGTAGATAGTTGGTTCTTAGGTTCTTTAGTTATGTTATCTTTGGGGTTGCATTTGTTTGCTGGCATTTTCCATGTTTATTGTTGCTGTGTATGCTTGTTTATGTGTTTCACTGTAATAAATCGCACCTTAAGGTTATTTATATGGTTTGGTCTCCATTTTGATGTGTAGCTACATGTGTCTGGTCTCCCTAGCTGCTGCTGAACCCTGACATAATAGTGACGCCTACTACCACCAGATCAGCTACACTTTGGAGCTGGAAGCCAGTTGCTTTTGACTTCATTTTCCTTTTGTCAAGATGCTTATAACCCAGGTTATTTGTCGTGTGCATGCAGCAGAAGATTTTTGTCGTTCATTGTTGCAGGCTTTGAGTCTCACTGAGGAGGAACTGTTGGAAAGCATTCTGACAGCACATGCCTTAGCTGTTGTTGAGGACAGATTCTCCCTTAGACAAGTTCAGCCTTTAATTCAGGTCTATTCTGAACTAGTATTTCGGTTGATCTCTCAGGGCCATGATGTTTTCACTCCTCCATTTACTATGTTCCAGGCTGGATTTTTGGAATGGTTGCTGAAATATTGTGCAGCTTCTTTCTTCCAGCGGTATTCAGCCTATTCACAGGAGGTGTTGTTGGATTGCATTGCTGCTGTGTAGTCTTTAATTGAGCAAAGGGAGCTAGGGAAAGACAAACTGACTTTAGTTCACCCTCTGCTACAAGCTTGGTCAGAGATCCTATCCCCAGTGCTAGATGAGTCACATAGTTATATCTGCTGAAAGAAATCAAGAATCTATTCCGCTGTTACCCATAGCAACGTCTCAGGCCTCTTCGTGTACTTATGCTACTCTTCTCTATTCTCCCCAGTACTGTTACTAACTTTCCATCAGCAGTACACTCTGGTCAGCTCTTACAACTCTGCCATTATCCATGTTGCCTGTTGATGTGATCCAGACCTCCTCCATGCTGCTGCCTGCCGATGAGATCCAGACCTCCTCCATGCTGCTGCCTGCCGATGGTGTCCAGACCTCCTCCATGCTGCTGCCTGCCGATGGTGTCCAGACCTCCTCCATGCTGCTGCCTGCCGATGGTGTCCAGACCTCCTCCATGCGGCTGCCTGCCGATGGTGTCCAGACCTCCTCCATGCGGCTGCCTGCCGATGGTGTCCAGACCTCCTCCATGCGGCTGCCTGCCGATGGTGTCCAGACCTCCTCCATGCTGCTGCCTGCCGATGGTGTCCAGACCTCCTCCATGCTGCTGCCTGCCGATGGTGTCCAGACCTCCTCCATGCTGCTGCTTGCCGATGGTGTCCAGACTTCCTCCATGCTGCCACTTGCCGATGGTGACCTGCCGTTTGTTGCCGAGCCTGCCACGGTTGACTTGCTGGCCGCTGCCCAGCCGGACTATGTTGATACCCAGGCCGCTGCCCAGCCGGACTATGTTGATACTCGGGCCGCTGCCCAGCCGGACTATGTTGATACCCGGGCCGCTGCCCAGCGGGACTAGGTTGATACACGGGCCGCTGCCCAGCGGGACTAGGTTGATACCCGGGCCGCTGCCCAGCGGGACTATGTTGATACCCGGCCGCTGCCCAGCCGGACTATGTTGATACCGGGCCGACTCGAACATCGGGCGTTCCTGTGTTCGCTGAACACACAAATAAATGGGGCGCTGGGCGGGAAGTTCGCCTGCCGATGAGCGCCCTATAATGCTTGGCCAAAGGCAGGGTGCCTTTAGCCAATCATGGCTCAGGGGCTATGTCCACGCCCCACACTATATAAAGCTGCTGCTTATACAGCAGCCGTGTATAGTGTGTTAGGCGAGATAGGAGTGAGATTAGGCAGGAAGTTAGAGGATTGAGCATTGTATCTAGTAATAGATCAGGCGGTGTAATGTGTATGTACAGTGGGTACGGAAAGTATTCAGACCCACCCCCCCCCTCCTGAACCATACCAGGCCACTTGCCCTCAACATGGGGAGGGTGCTTTGGGGTGCCCCCCCAAAGCACCTTGTCCCCATGTTGATGGGGACAAGAGCCTCTTCCTGGACAACCCTGGTCTGTGGTTGTTGGGGTCTGTGGGTGGGGGGCTTATCGAAATCTAGAAGCCCCCTTTAAAAAGGGGGGCCCCCAGATCCCGCCCCCCCTCCCCCTATGTGAATAGATGTCAGGTGCATCGTACCCCTACCTAATCACCAAGAATTGGTACAAAAAAATGAAGCCAGTTTTTGACAAGTCCTTTATAAAAAAAATAAAAAATAGTGTCCCCCCGATGTAAATCCATCGTCAATCACCGCCAGAGCAGTATATATATATATATATATATATATATATATATATATATATATATATATATAATCAGCCATTGCAGTGTAGTGTAGGGCTGGTTCTTATGTTATACAGTGTACTGCAGTCAGTTTAGTGCTGTGCTGTGATTGTAGTGGGGCTACTGAAGTGTATTGTATACAACACGTCTGTGTCACCCCACTGATACCATTTTTTTATTTCATTGATATATATATATATATATTTTTTTTAGCAGCATCAGGTCCTACTGAAATATTAGCACTCCCCCCTTCTTTGTCGCAGATGGTAGTGCGTCCTTCTGCGTCAGCAGCGTTTTTTTTTTTTTTTTTGTGCAGCAGCACTAATAATATTTAGGGCATAATTGCTGCTCCCCTTGTGCATCTCAGGCACTCTTACTTCAGCTCCAGAAGGGGGCATTTCTTTTTGGTGGTGAACCAGCACCAATAATATTAGGGGCATAATTGCTGTACCCCCTTGTGCATCTCAGGCACTGTTCCTTCTGCTCCAGACGTGGGTGTTTTTGTTGTTTGCGCACCAGAACCAATAATATTAAGGGCATAATTGCTGTACCCGCTTGTGCATCTCAGGCGCTCTTCCTTCTGCTCCAGACGTGGGTGTTTTTTTTTTTTTGGTGATGAACCAGCACCAATATTATTAAGGGCATAATTGCTGTACCTCCTTTTGCATCTCAGACGCTCTTCCTTCTGCTCCAGACATGGGTGTTTTTGGCTCACTAGAACCAATAATAAGGGAATCATTTCTGTACCCTCTTGTGCATCTCAGGCGCTCTTCCTTCTGCTCCAGGCATGGGTTTTTTTTTATTGTGAACCAGCACTAATGATATTAGGGGCCACCAAGGTGGCTAATATTACTGATATTTCGGAAAGTGCTTGTACCGGAGTGATGCCTGCAGCTAGAGGCATCACCCTGGTACCGGCGTCCATACCATACAGTCGGCTGACTTGTAATGACAACCGATGCTGCTGAGAAGCCCCTTGGCTGTCATTACAAGGAGTGGAAGGGGACGTAACCCCCCCCCCTCCCGCCGCCTTCGGTGGCTCGCCCGGGTCTCCCGTCCCATCGGGAGACCCGGGCAACCAGCCTGTGCGGCCGCTGAAGTCCCGATCAAAGCCGCATTTGGCTCTGATACAGTCTCCATGCAAAAACCCAGAAGTGATGCTTCCAGGTACTGGCGCCAGATTAAAAAAAAATGACAGCATTCAAAACAGCTAAACTTGGTGTTTTAACTGCAGAGGAGGTTCCCTCCACAAGAGTACTTGTCAAGTAAAAAAAAAAAAACAAAATGTTTAAATGTACGAAAATATTGACCTATACCGATGATAAAATATCGGCATCAGAATCGGCAATGAAAAAACGATATCGGTCAATCCCTAGGTAACGGACATGGTGCATTTTCTGCAGACGGGGCACGCTTGTCGTTTTTTTTTTTTTTCTGCTGCTGGATGTGTTTTTGAGCCATGACATGCAGAAGAGTTGGTGGAGTGGATAACTAAGCCATCCTCATCCTCCCCGTCCTCTGTCACACAGGCTCATACTAGATTGGGTGCAAGTATCTGTGGCACTCATTGCTATACCATCATCCCTCTTAGTGCAGGTTTTTGAAAAGACATGAGGTATAGTAGGGATAGAGATCCCAGATGAGGAGCAAGGTGAAGTATGCTTTCTTTATGATTTTGGTCTTTCAGGTGCTGTTGCCAACGGACTTCATGGAAGGTCGTCATATGTCTTGTCAATCATGTGGTGCCCAAGTGGCTAGTGTTCTGGCCATACTTGATCCACTTCAGACAGAGATTGCAAACAGCAACGCTGCTGTCTACTGCACACATGTTTAAAAAAGCCCACACCAATGAACTTTTGGAAGTCAGCGGGGAGTTAGCAGCGCCCTGCACCTGTGGAGCTCTGTGGGGTGATGCAATAGGCTGGCTGCCCTTAAGGTGGCCCCTGGAGCACATCCTGCCTTGATGGAATTGTGCCTCCTCCTCCTCACTATTGTCCTCTATTCTCTCAGGGGCCCAAGTACAGTCAGTGACCTCCCTCCTCGTCACTAGAGCAAACTTGGCAGTATGCTGCAGCTGTGGGAATATGACTGCTAGTTTCTTGTCTGTCGTCACTTCCTCTCTCTAGGCTCAAGTTATTCCTTTCCTCAACCTGGGAACCAACATGGGAGCATTCATATTGCTGCACTTCCTCCAGCATCATGTAACTGACACTATGATCAAATAATTCAGATGACTCCTCCGTGCATGATGGTGAAGCTATGGAATGAGTAGCTGTAGACAAGGAGCTTGTGGAAGAGCCCAGAAAAGTCTGTGGCCATTTCCAGCGGTTGTACAATGCCAGTGCTCAGCTATCTGACATTCAACGGGAATTCAACCTGCCCACCAACTGCCTCATTTATGACATGCCCACCAGGTAGAACTGATCATTGGCAATGCTGCAGCGGCTGCACACGCAGCAGAGGGCCATCAATGAGTACCTGTGGGAGTATGGCACAAGGACAGGCTCAGGGGATGGCTTCTTTTCACCATGCCAGCGGCTGCTGTTAAAGGATGCATGCACTGTCCTGTCACCATTTGAGGAGGCCAAAAGGATGGTGAGTCATGGCAATGCATACATCAGTGACACTATCCCTCTAGTATTCCTGCTGGAGCACATGCTTCGTGGAATCATGGACATCGGATTTGAGGCAGAACAGGAGGACTTCCTTTCCTCACAAGGCCCCCGGCCCCCTTTGTACAGATATCATTCCTGCTGGGCAACAAAACACACAGGAGCAAGAGTAGGATGGTTTTGGGGCAGCATGGATGTATAGGATAACATACAGCAGTCTTCAAAGGATGGTTGTCATTCCCCGGAAACCCCAGGAGTTGTACGTGGCTGGGGAGAGGGAACTTCTGACAATGTCATCCTAAGTGACCCAGAGGACTCAGAGACTCATGCCTCCTCAAACTTATGCTGCATAGGCTCCCTGTTTCTGCAAAGCCCACAAAAGGGCCAAAGGATTTGTGGTATCAAGGAGAGGGATTATTACTGGTTGATAACCCTTCTTTATCCACGTTAGGGTAGAGTTGCACAGCTCATCCTGCCTTCACAGAGAGAGCAGAGGATAAAACATCTTGGAGACGCCTTGAAGAAAAATTTGTGTAACACCTTTCCAGACACTGGGAGGTTAACAGTCTCTGGACATGTTTCTGAGGCATCGTTCAGCCAAAGGAGGAGAAGGCAAACGGCTGACCGATGCCTTTAACCAATTCTTTAGTCCTCAGCACCCAGGGCTGTTAGGTTTCAGCAACCACTGGCAGAGTCTCCATCATATCGAGAGGAAGAGCAGACTTGGAAACCTTTCCAACTAAGCATCCACTGGGTTACTACTGGGTCACGAGGATGGACCACTGGCCAGAACTTGCTCAATATGCAATGGAGCTACTGGCCTGTCCTGCTTTCCGAACGGACATTCAGTGCTGCTGGAGGTTTTGTAACAGACAAAAGAGTGGGTCTGTCCACAGACTCCATTGACCAGCTGACTTCTATTAAAATGAATCAGTCCTGGATCAACAGCAGCTATCAAGCCCCTTATGCTGATGTAACTGATTGAATTTGCTAGGGGTCCGCTATCCCTTGAAGACTGCATATGCTGCCTATCCTATTCCTCAATCTTCATAATGCTAGCTTTCAACAAATTTTTTGGTTTAGGGCACCACCAACACCCAAGGCCTCATTTTTCTGCACTTGTATGACAGGTGCATGTAATTTCAATTCTGTATCTAATTTTTTACAGCAGGGCCGGCCTGCTCCCAGCAAGAGTAACTGCGAGGGGTTGCGGTGTTCAGGCACCACCAACAACCAAGTCCCAATTTTTCTGCACCTGTATGACAAGTACATGCGATTTCAAATTTCCAGACCCGAAGGGACTGGGGGGGGACCCTACACCGTTTTTTTTTTTTTTCTTTTTTTTTATCTGTAATACGGGGAGCCGACAATACATTAAAGCCGCGAGCAAGTTTAAATTATATTTTTTCCTTTAGAAGTGTCAGTATTGCCGTACCAAGATCCATACATCGTACAAATGCACCACTTTGCAGGCACATTAAGGGGAGCCCCCAGGCAGGATATTTAAAGGATTTTTTCATTTTTATTTTTTCACTTTAAGCATTAAAATCACTGCTCCTTTGAAAACAATTGTTTTAAAAAGAAAATTTTGCATGGGTACATGTCCCCCAGGTCTTTACCCAGAACCCCATACATTTTTTTTTTTTTTTTTTTTGGGGCAATAACTTGCATTTAAGTCTTTAAAATTAGGACTTTTTTGATTTTTGAAAGGAGTTTAGTCATTTTTCTGGTTGTCCGTAAAAAAAAACGTGCTCCATGAGTAAATTCTCCATGTTTTCTCAGTAAAAAGTGCTGCGGGAGGTTGGCAATACTGACCCTTTAACCACTTGCCGACCGGTCACGTTGACCGTACTGTGGCAAAGTGACCTACGTTGCTGGACTCCTCCCCTTGTGGGCGGCGCACTCCCGCTGTATTCAGTCACAGTGGGAGTCGGACCAGGGGAAGAGAGGCGGTGATCACCGCCGCTCTTCCCCGATCGTCGGGGATCGAGTGTGGAAATCCGCCCGCTTGTGTAAACAAAGTGGGCGGATCTCCTAAGTGACAAACAGTGACAGATTGCAAGATTCAGCATAGCTGAACCTGCGATCTGTGCCTGTCACACAGTCCCCTCCCCCCACACACGTTAGTAAGCACCAGGCATACATTAACCCCTTAATCACCAATAAAAGTTAACCCCTTCCCTGCCAGTGTCATTTTTACAGTAACAATGCACATTTATAGCACGGATTACTGTAGTAATGTCACTGGTACCCCCAAAAGTGTCAAAAATGTCAGTCAAGGGTCCGATCTGTCTGCCTCAATGTCGCAGTCCCACAAAAAAAATCGCAGATCGCCGCTATTACTAGTTAAAAAAAAACAATAAAAATGACATCAATTTCCCGTAGTTAGTAGCTGCGATAACTTTTGAACAAACCAGTCAAAATACGCTTATTGCGATTTTTTTTTTTTTTTTTTTTTTTTTTTTTTTTTTGTTAACCAAAAATATGTAGCAGAAAACAAATTGGCCTAAAATGTTAAAACATTTTGATTTTTACATTTTTTTGGGGGGGGGGAATTTCATATAAAAAATGTGAAAAATATTGTTATTTTTTCAAAATTGTCGCTCCTTTTTTGTTTATAGCGCAAAAAGTAAAAATCGCACAGGTGATCAAGTACCACCAAAAGAAAGCTCTATTTGTGGGGAAAAAATAACATACATTTAATTTGGGTACAGCGTCGCACAACCGCGCAATTGTCCGTTAAAATAATGCAGTGCCGAATCGCAAAATATGGCCTGCTCAGGAATGGGGTAAAATCTTCCGGTCTTAAAGCGGTTAAAAATACGCTCATTGAGAATTTTTTTTTCAAAGACATGTAGCTAAATACATTTTGGCCTAAATATATGACAAAAATTTAATATATTGGATATTTTTTAACTGTCAAAGTAAAAAAATATTGTTATTTTTTCAAAATTGTCGCTTTTTTTATTAATATCGCAAAAAATGAAAATCGCACAGGTGATCAAATACCCCCAAAAGAAAGCTCTGTTTGTGGGGGGAAAAAAGGACGTAAATTTCATTTGGGTACAGCATTGCATGACCGCGCAATTGTCAGTTAAAGTCGCACAGTGCCGAATTGCAAAAAGTGGCCTGGACGTAGGATAGCAAAATCCTCCGGTGGTAAAGTGGTTAACATTTACAGTTTGCTGCCTGTTCAGCAAACTATTCAGCTGTTGCATTATCACTGTTTAATGCTGTTTATGCAGTTAATTCTTCTAATGCTGTAAAACACTGGGGGATATCTTCCAACTGTTAACCAATATAGTATAACATTTTTCTGGTTGATTTACCATTGCACAGTTCTTTCACATTCATCTGTGGCAATAAATGTTGCTACTACTTAAACGGCTTGGTGGTGTTTTTCTAGTGTATATGTATTGCTGTGTTTGGGGGTACTTACACACACACACACACACAAAGGTGTCTGCAACTACCTTCTCATCCTAGCCAGGTGTGTCAGAGATTACAGAGCTGTTCACAGAGTGGTGGGCACAGGAACAGAGGACCTAACACATCAAGCGGCTCCTTTGGGGCTAAGTGCTACAAATGTAATATTTTAGGAACCGCGATCTATAAAATCCCATGCACTGCATGAGAAATGGCAGCCTTCATTTTGGTCTATATATATTAAATAGAAGTGCATGCGTGAACAAATTTACATCCACAATCTTACCCTAGACCAGCAATGGCAAACCTTGGCGCACCAGATGTTTTGGAACTACATGCTCCTGCACTGTAGAGGCGCATCATGGGAAATGTAGTTCCAAAACATCTGGTGCCAAAGGTTCGCCATCACTGCCCTAGACCATATGTGGGAGATTATTATATAATGGGACTTTAAATGTGCCTCAGTAGGAATATACAACAAAAAAGAGATAATACATAAGATCCTTGTTGCATTAGTTAAAAGCATTAAAAATATGCATTTTATTATACATTGTATCACATATTTGTAGTATTTTCCTATTGAGGCACATTTAAAGTCCCATTATATATTAATCTCCCACTTATGGTCAATCGAGAGATTTTGGATGTAAACTGTTTAAAATTAGAGATGGTGCCATAATGGGAATTTGGGAGGATAGGTTCATCCACATTTATTATATGCATACTGTATGTGAACTTAATGCGAGACCTATATCCAATGGTTTTTTCTTTGGAGCCTCTATGTTGCTCATAGATGCCTCTCAGTAGATACTGAATTTCTGATCATTTGAAGATTACATACAAATCACCATAACCTATATGATCCACCCATCAGAATTCATCTGTCAGACTCGGTTTACTGCAGTCAGCTAAATAGAGGACCTCCTAGGTTTCTACACTTGCGCACTGCTCCTTTCTTCTGAAAATCAACCACTTCTATATAATATAATTTACTTATGGTATTATTCATAAAACAAAGTCTTAATTTGAACATTTTGAGGTCTATCCAGAAGCTATAACTGCACATACAAAATGTACTTTTTCTATTGTATTTCTTCTTTTTTTTTTGGTTTTTTTTTACAACCTCAGTTCTGAGTAACTTCTGCTTTCCCTATATAGATCTACAAATCCTTGTTAAGATCTGCATATCTACAACATCATTGCAGGAACAAGTTAGGTAAACTCTGAGGCCAAGTCCCACATATTGAATATTAAACATATGCAATAGTTAGCTGGCATGCACTGCAGTTTCTTACATACAGGGGAAGTGGTTACATATGGTGAAACATGGCACTGAAGTCAAGGTACATTAATGCTTGTAACATTTCAGCTGCTTTACACTGCTTTACCTTAGAGCCTGCATATGTAAGAAAAAAGACCTTTGACAGGAGACTCCTAAAGAAAATAATGTAAGTATATTGTTTTTAAAAAATCCCAAGCAGCTCTCAAGAATATATTATTTGATTTATGATGGACTTTATTGCTGTCCCACAATTATAGAAATCAGTGATTGGTTTTTAGACTTGTTTTATAGGCTGTTCACACACGTGTTGCAATACTGTCCTACAGAATAGCCAGTGCTTATTTTGTAGATATCATGTTTTATGTTATGATGAGTTTATTAATACAAGTGTTGGAGGAAACGAAATGCAGAGAGTATTTTAGATACCCTCACGGTTTCATTATTGGGTTTTATTTCCATTGTACCATAATTTTTAAAAAAAAAATATTGGGCTAGTATAATGGAATGTAATACAAAGTTCAATAGCTCACATAAAAAAATGGCATTTACATTTATTAGTTGATTGTAAAATACACCAAAGTAAACTGCATAGAACTGTGATCAGGCAAAAATAAGCATTGGTGATGAACTTCTTTTGGGCGACAGGCATCCCAAGATTCTGTTTGCGCAATTTTACAGCGATTCTTTGGGTGACAATCGGACTGCTTTGGGGGTGTCATTGGATGTGACGGGATTCGCATGGGCTTCCCACGATTTGCCGTAATTCGGGATGGCGGGCAGAATTGCAGCGATTCTGCCAACAATCAGGATTCAGGAACGCCGCCAATATGTGAACAGAGCCTTAGCAATTCTGAAAATGATTTGGATTCAGTGGGGAAGTGACAATTTATGAACAGCAGTTTGTCAAGTCAGAGGATGATTGTTATCCCGCTGAATATATAGTGGAGATTTTTTTATACGCCTATATTTTTGTTTAAATATACGTAGCTGCTGATTTTCCAAACCAAACTCATCACTAGGCATGAGTGAAACTCACTGTTTTTGCTGAATTAAAGGGCACAATGAGCTTTAAATGTCTCCTGATGGTTACTTTTTATATATATATACACACACACATTAGCAGAGATCCTAGGGAGTAAGATGGTGGTTGTTACAATATGTCACATGGTATTTGCGCAGCAATTTTTCAAACACAATTTTTCAAGTGCAATTTAGAAAAAAAACCACAATATTTACTCCATTTTTTTTTTATAATGGTGAAGATGATATAATGTTGAGTAAATAGATACCTAACATGTCGCACTTTAAAATTGCTCACAATCGTGGAATGGCGTCAAACTTCGGTACTAATAAATCTCCATAGGCTGAGCTTTAAAAATTTTTACAGGTTATCAGTTTAGAGTTACAGAGGAGGTCTAGTGCTAGAACTATTGCTCTCACTCTGATTGCGGCAATACCTCATGTGTGGTCTCAACACCGTTTACATATGCGGGCGCAACCTATGGGGGGGAGCTTTACATTTTTTTTTTTTTTTGTTTGCTCTATTTTTTCTTTTACATTTTTAACATTTTGATCACTTTTATTCCTATTACAAGGAATGTAAACATCCCTTATAATAGCAATATGACAGGTCCTCTTTATGGAGAGATCTTGGGTCTAGAAGTCCCCAGATCTCTCTTCTATGCTGGAAAGCGGAAGATAAAAAAAAAAAATAATAATCGATCTCAGCAGGGCCAGACTAGGAATAAAAACCAGCCCTGGAAATAATTTCATACCAGCCCCAGTGGCTTAGCGGGGGTTGTCAGCACCCAAGGCAAGGCAAGTAATTTGTGCCCCGAACCAGCGGACATTTAGCGATCTCTAAGTCCCTACCAGTCCTACAGAATTAAAACCCCTTATGGTACATTTTAGGATTTACCACTCCTCTTTGTTCTCCTTTCTTTCCCTTTTATCTCTCTCTATCCTAATTTTTTTTCATCTCTCTCTCTCTCTCTCCCTCTCTCTCTATCTGGCTTTCTTGTTCTTTCTCTTATTCTTTTTCTCCCTTTTTCTTTGTTTATCCCCCACTTTTCCCCTCTCTTCCATGTATTCTCTCTTTTTATTCCTTCTCTTACTCCTTGTTGGGGGGGGGGGGGGCTGGGAGAGCGGCGCAGGCTCCAGGGACAGCCCAGCTGGGAGGCCATAGGCTCTAGGAACAGCCCAGCTGGCCCCTCCCTCCCTACTATCTAATACACTGCTGACCCCCCTCCCCACTATCCAATACACTGCTGACCCCACTATGTAATACACTGCTGATCCCCCCCTCCCTTCTATTTAATACAACCCCCTCTCTGCTATCTAGTACACTGCAGACCCCCCTCCCCGCTATCTAATACACTGCTGAACCCCCCCTCCCCACTATCTAATACACTGCTGGCCCCCCTCTCCAATCACTAATACACTGCTGGCCCCCTCCCCACTATCTAATACACTGCTGACCCCCCTCCCCACTATCTATATTTCACTGTTGACCCCCTCCCCACTATCTATAATTCACTGTTGACCCCCTCCCCACTATCTAATACACTGCTGACCCCCCTCCCCACTATCAAATACACTGCAGACCCCCCTCCCCACTATCTTATAAACTGCTGCCCCCCCCCCCTTCTCACTATCTAATACACTGCTACCCCCTCACCTCCCCACTTTCTAATACACTGATGGACCCCCCCTCCCCACTATCTAATACACTGCTGCCCCCTCCCCACTATCTAATACACTGCTGGCCCCCTCTTCTCACTATCTAATACACTGCTGACCCCCATTCCCACTATCTAATACACTGCAGGCCTCCCTCCCCACTATCTAATACACTGCTGATCTCCCTCCCCACTATCTAATACACTGCTGACCCCCCTCCCCACTAACTAATACACTGATGACCCCCTTCACACTATCTAATACACTGCTACCCCCTCACCTCCCCACTTTCTAATACACTGATGGACCCCCCCTCCCCACTATCTAATACACTGCTGCCCCCTCCCCACTATCTAATACACTGCTGGCCCCCTCTTCTCACTATCTAATACACTGCTGACCCCCATCCCCACTATCTAATACACTGCTGATCTCCCTCCCCACTATCTAATACACTGCGGGACCCCCTCCCCACTATCTTATACACTGCTGGCCCCCCTCTCTACTATCTAATACACTGCAGACCCCCCCCCCTTCCCACTATCTAATACACTGCAGACCCCTCCCCTCCCCACTATCTAATACACTGATGGACCCCCTCCCCACTATCTAATACACTGAAGGACCCCCCCCACCCCACTATCTAATACACTGCTGCCCCCTCCCCGCTATCTAATACACTGATGGACCCCCCCACCCCACTATCTAATACACTGCTGCCCCCTCCCCGCTATCTAATGCACTGCTGGCCCCCTCTTCTCATTATCTAATACACTGCTGCCCCCCCTCCCCACTATCTTATACACTGCTGACCCCCCTCCCCACTATCTTATACACTGCTGGCCCCCCCTTCTCACTATCTAATACACTGCTGACCCCCCCCCTTCCTACTATCTAATACACTGCTGGCCCCCCTCCCCACTAGATAATACACTGCAGACCCCCCTCCCCACTATCTAATACACTGCTGGCCCCCCTTCTCACTATCTAATACACTGCTGGCCCCCCCTTCTCACTATCTAATACACTGCTGACCCCCCTCCCCACTATCTAATACACTGCTGGCCCCCCTTCTCACTATCTAATACACTGCTGACCCCCCTCCCCACTATCTAATACACTGCTGGCCCCCCTTCCCACTGTCTAATAGACTACTGGCCCCCCTCCCCACTATCTAATACACTGCTGGCCCCCTCCCACTATCTGATACACTGCTGGCCCCCCTCCCCACTAATACACTGCTGGCCCCCCTCCCCACTATATAATACACTGCTGGCCCCCCTCCCCACTATCTAATACACTGCTGCCCCCTCCCTCCAATACAATGCTGATCCATTTATCCACCGATCCTAACCATTACAATTCTATCTATTTTCCAGCAATTGTGGCTTTTTCATGTAAACACATTCTGATTGTATCTAAACATACCCTATATTGTCAAAAGTATTGGGATACCTGCCTTTATACGCATGGATGAGTCTCGTGTGTTTCATTGGTTAAAAAAATGGTAACTTTTGTCTTTGCCAAACTAAAATAGCAATCCCAGGTGAATATGTCTTATAAATAAAATATCCTCCTCCTTTGTGCTGTAATTCATAAACTAACTGATTCTTGTTAGCAATGAATGGACTGTACGTGTTTTGGTTTTTAAATAATGGTAAGTATGTTGAGATAAAGAAGATATAGAAACCAAGAATAATTTTTGTAAGTTTGGACCAAATTAGATTGAAGTATTTTTATGACTATCTGAGCACATTGGTGAAATAAATGGTTTTGGAATACGTTTCTTCCAAAAGATTACTTTTCAGAGACTCTGAGAATCTAAGGGATAGTTGAATGTAGCATTGAAAAGTGTTCCAAAAACAAAGGACCAATCTAGAAAGACATTTTAAAAAAACACAAAAAAAAAACTAATTAGAAAACTGGTAAGTAAAAGGTCTCACAATTGGTGTATTTGGTTAGGAGTCTACTTTCAAATTAGGTTTTAGAATTATCATGGTAAATGTAATTTTGTACTTGGATGTACACCTTTCCAGGAAAAAAAAATCTAATGCTAAATTGTCTTGCGTTAACAGAATAATGAACGCGAGTAAAGACAGCTGCCCATATTTGAATACTTCTGCAATATTGGACCCTATTCAGATGGTGATATATATTCCCACGTTCATCCTGGGCTTCACGCTGAACTCGTTCTCTCTGTGGATCTTCTGCTGTTCCATGAAAAAATACACAGAATATTCTATATACTTGATTAATCTGGCAATCCTGGATTTCTTTCTTGTTCTGTCTTTACCCATAAAAATACACTTCTCCCAAGATAATATCAAGGTGAGCAATCATCTGTGTGGTTTCCTACAATCCCTCTACTTTACAAATATGTATGGCAGCATCTACACAATTATGTTCATCAGCCTGGACAGATACATAGCCATTAAGCACCCTTTCTGGACCAGGGTTCTACGTTCACCCAAAAAGACCATAATAATATGTATCATTATATGGGTCTTTGTGTGGAGTGTTTCCTTATTCACATTTTTTACCAAAAAAAAATCAGAAAATGCTAAATGTTTTCATAACATGTCTGACAACATTTGGAGTCCTTACATAATAATACCTCTGGAAATGTTTGGATTTGTAATCCCTATGACCATCATGTTGTTTTGTTCTATTCAGATCATCAGGACACTACTGGTCCCCGTATCTTCTTCAGTAGAGTCTGAAGAGCCCAAGGCTAGTATTGTGCGCATAATCATCTGTAATCTGGTGGTGTTTGTGATTTGCTTCGGTTTTACTCATATTGGCATCTTCTTGCAGTTTCTGGCTCGAAGACAGATTATTTCAGACTGCACAGTGAGAAAACACATCAGCATATTCCTGCAGGTGACACTGTGTATATCTAACATTAACTGCTGCCTTGATGCCATTTGCTACTATTTTGCAGTAAAAGAATTCCGTGCCAAACTTAAGTATAAGCCAAGTGTGACACAGGTGGAGAATGTTAACACTTATGTCTAAACTAAAGTATAATGAGAAATTCATGGTTGAGGGATGGGGGTGCTCCCTCACACCCATCTAGAGTGGCAAAACCATTATTTATAATACAATACTATCTTTGCACCTACAAATGCCATTTCTCCAAGGCCATATTCCCAGGATGAAAAATGTTAACACTTACGTCTAGACCAAAGTATAACTACGAATTCATTTTTTTTGCAGTGAAAGAATTCCGTGCCAAACTTATGTATAAGCCAATTGTGACACACGGGTGGAAAATGTTAACATTTCTGTCTAGAACCATATATACCATTGTTTATAATACAATACCATCAGTGCACTTACAAAAGCCATTTCTCCAAGGCCATACTTATGAAATAATTGTAGAACTTGGAAAATGGGAATGATAATGATATTTCATACAGGCATCTTTTATTTTGTCGAGCCAATTGTGATACAGATGGAAAAAGTTAACTTTTATGTCTAGACCAAAGTATAACTACAAATTTACTTTTCAAGGGAGGGGGGGGCTCCCCCACACCCATCAAAAGTGGTGATAACATTTATTATTAAATACCATCAAGGCACATACCAGAGAAAGGCCATTTCTCCAAGAACATGGGAATGACAATCATATTTCATACAGGCTTGTTTTGTTTAATCAAACAGCACAATAAAAAACTGAATGCACTACAAGCCTTCAATCAAAACTTTGTTTCAGTTTTACAAAGCTCTAGCAGTATATAGTCTACGTCCCCAACCTAACAAACAAATCCTAATAGCATTAATACCCCAAATAAGGTACACAAAAAAAAAAAAAAAAAATATATATATATATATATATATATATATATATATATATATATATATATATATATAAATATTAAAGAATCAGAATTGCTTAACAATGTGGAAAAATAATGGATTAATTAGGATAATCAAAAATAATTAATAATTCATATAAAACACATATAAATATATAAATAAGCAAATTGATAGCACAAGACTGCTATGGGGCCTAGGGGTAGAATAATGGGTAGGCCCCATTAGTTGAGGTGTTGAGGCAATTTAAACATTGAAAATCTGTGTGCATCTAAAAGTAATGCATATCCATCACTGTCATTATAAAGGTTTGCAAAGGTTGCTGTTTATATTGACCCTACACCCCCTGTGACATTTCCAGTAAAAAGAGCTGACGTCAGGTGTACAGGGGGAGACCTACAAATCATTATTGCTAATCACAGATCCCCCTTTGTAGGCTGTGCAGTAAAGTCAACCCTGTTTGACTTTCTTAGTAGGGTGCAACTGCCCTTGTATCTGTCCCAAGCTGCGGGCAGGCAGCCAATAGAGGTTAGATGAATGTGATTGGCTTTTACATCGGTCACATGATCAGGAGTTTGTTCCACTGGCTCCCGATCAGAAGCCAAGAACGAGACCTGTCGGGGAGTGTGACAGATTGGTCAGTGTGGTGGAAGCGTGCAGTGAGCACGGCAAGAGTTTAAACAGGTGGTGCAGCTGTAAATAGTAACAATAGTAACAGTTTTTACTTTTCATCCAAGTTTGTTACATCAATGCTAAAATACTCTCAGATGAAGATTTTTTTTTTTTCATTTTTATTTGGGTAATACAGACAAGAATGTTATGGAAAAATAGAAAAAAAAAAGCACATCAACATTACCTGGTCTGATGATGACCATTAAATGAGATAAAGCCAATGCAGCTGCATAAATAGCTAGTGGACACTAGCATCAGTACAGTGAAAAGAAGAAAAAAGTGTAAGAACTCCCACTAGACAGAAACACACACAAAAAAAGCTATTAAATAAATAGATCAAATTTGTTCTAGTTGATTAATTTTAGGGTTTAAAGAAATTGCCATGTAAGTGCATCCGCTTTTATTCATTAAACCTATTCTTACTTACTTCACCATGCGAGCCATCCTTGTTCTTTTTATCATGCAAATCGAGGAATATATTTCCTGGCTGTGAGGAGACCCCCCAGGTGAATGGTGTATATTGGTTGGAGCTACTTACTGGAAACGGAACCACTAGTTTTTTTCGCCTGCTAATTACCCTGTCTACAACCTTGAATCTCAGCTTGAACCGACCCCCTATAATTAAGGGGTCCGTTCACTCTGGTAAGCATTTTTGTGCACACCGGGTGGTCCTGTGTCTTGGTGGAGGTGTTGAAGACCCAAGAAGTGCTATTACAAGATCTTTCAGAGACTCTAATTTAATTATAGGATGGTGTTATTGGACTAAACAAATCTGTTTTATGGTCCCACACACCAGTACCTGATTGGATCCTATTTTGCACATTGCACTTTAATTTTCACTAATTCATCTGAGGACCTTTTTCCCATTACAGTTTATTGAATTATTCAATTGATTATTTATATATTGCACTGGATTAGAGCACTTTAACTTTATATATATTTATTCTGAGTTTTTTTATTTATCACATATATTCTAAGTGTATCACACACTCATATGTGCACGAGGCATTTGGCCTATATTGTTTATCACATGGTTTTGTTATTTGCATTTACTCTAGTGAACTTGGTAACATATTATATATGATTTGAGAGTATTTTTTCTGCACAGAACATTAATAGTGGATGAGATTGGTTGAGCACGGCTATTATATAATATTATATAATTTTTATTAAATATTCTCTGAAAACCATAGATTAGTTGAAATCTGCATATTCCCGCATGAGAAAAGTACTGACACTGCAACTAGCCAGTCCTGTATTGCAAGAGTCTATGTGCACTCAGCCACAGAATATACCAAATTTTACCAAACCCACAGGAAAAGAAACAAATTGTCAGAGTTCGAAAACAAAACCAGAGTTCCAAGAGTAAACATCAGAAGATCATAGAGATAAAATTTCAGAGAATCATGTTGATCAAACGTCACCTAATTGAAACCGCTTTTTTAGCAACTAGCAAATGAATTGGAAGAATGATCCAATGGTATAATATAGTTACTGTTGCATGTGTGCAGAGAGATCCCTGGTTGGATGGGTCAATGAATCGCCTGGCCAGGGAGAAAGAGAGCCCCTACACGCACTAGGGGACACCAGGGAAGTACATGTTTTTGGATACCTGTCAGAAGCTGCTGGGTTAGCATGAGAAGCTGCTAGGTTCCACTAATCCACAAGAAACTCAGCTGAGGGATAAACCAAAAGGACCATCATAAGAGATCTGCAGACAGCTGTGACTCCACATCAAATCGACCGCTAGCAGACACCTTGCTTGTAGGGAAGCTCAGCTGATGAATCAACTAAGACACTGCCAGAGGGAAGCCGCAAAGTGCAGCCGCCACAAGATTCAGGGGCTGCCAGTAATTCAAACACACACACAGAGAACCTGCCCCAGCTCAAATCTGCACCACAGAAGGTAGCCAATTAGAGATGTCCCGAACTATTCGCCGGCGAACAGTTCCCGGCGAACATCGCTTGTTCGCGTTCGCCTTGGCGGGTGAACATATGCAATGTTCGGTCCGCCCCCTATACTTCATCATTGAGCAAACTTTGACCCTGTACCTCACAGTCAGCAGGCACATTCCAGCCAATCAGCATACCCTCCCTCCCAGACCCTCCCACCTCCTATAAAAAAAGCAAGGACAGCATCCATCTTAGATTCATTCTGAAGCTGCAGAGTTAGTTACAGCAGGGAGAGTGCTGCTGCTGCTGAATTAATAGGGAAATCATTAGCTAGGCCAGTGTTCTGTGTCCACTCCTGCTGTAAGGACAGCGTCCTGACAGCACCCCAAAAAGCCCTTTTTAGGGCTGGTATATCAGTCTGGTTTTATTTTATTTTTTTATATATATATATATACAGACTGTACTGTGTGCACACCACTCATCGGGTGGCACAGTACCTTGCAGATAAAAAAGTCATTTAATTTTTACCCTTTAATATAATTGCAGTTGCCTGCCAGTGAATGTCAGGTCCACAGACTGTACTGTGCCCACTGCCCACCACTCATATAGGGTGGCACAGCACCTTGCAGATAAAAAATTCATTTAATTTTTCCTATAATAAAAAATAAAATGTATCCAGAAAAAACAGGAACTGGCTTTTTCATTCGAATTTTAGTAGCGCAGGGATGGTGATAACCTCTTACCAAAGAAATAGGATGATAACATATACCAAAATATATGAATCAGATGTGATAAATATAAGCATAAATTCATAAATACATAAAAGCATGAAATCACATCAATAGGAGTCCATAAAGTCCATAGGTATAAAGTGCATAGAGCAATGAAAGTGCAAACATGAAGGATCACAGGTGCGACTTATGGGGACCACCCTTGCTTGCCACCACCACACAGTGTCGGGAGAAGTATCTGAAATTCAGACTCACTAGTGCACTATAAATTTACCAGGAAATCTTCCGGAGGAGTCTTTGCAGCACAAATCAGAGATCTGGAGGAAACCTGATTTTACTATATGCTGTTGTTGACTAGTCCATGAGAGTGGTTAGGCATAGGCGTCTGGTGAGTCTGAATTTCAGATACTTCTCCCGGCACTGTGTGGTGGTGGCAAGCAGGGGTGGTCCCCATAAGTTGCACCTGTGATCCTTCATGTTTGCACTTTCATTGCTCTATGCACTTTATACCTATGGACTTTATGGTCTCCTATTGATGTGATTTCATGCTTTTATGTATTTATGATTTTATGCTTTTATTTATCACATCTGATTCATATATTTTGGTATATGTTATCATCCTATTTATTTGGTAAGAGGTTATCACCATCCCTGTGCTACTGAAATTCGAATGAAAAAGCCAGTTCCTGTTTTTTCTGGATGAATTTTATTTTTTATTATATTTACTCATTTAAGTAGCAGCAATTTGTGTTATTTGTGTTATTCTGTCAGGTTTGTGTTACCTGTTTCCTAAAGCGCAGTGGATTACAACATCGTCTATTAATTTAGTACAAGTAGTGATATTTATATATTTAATTTTTCCTCTGCAATATAATTGCAGTTGCCTGCCAGTGAGTGTCAGGCCCACAGACCGCACTGTGCCCACTGCCCACCATTCATATAGGGTGGCACAGCACCTTGCAGATAAAAAAGTAATTTAATTTTTCCTCTGTAATATAATTGCAGTTGCCTGCCAGTGAGTGTCAGGCCCACAGACTGTACTGTGCCCACTGCAAATGGACTGTTTTGCGGTTGTCAGAGTTTGGCCTGTCACTGTGAAGCGGGCGTGACCCTTACACTACCTGATCGATACAACATCATACCTGATCGTATTCACACACTGGATGTTTTAAAGCACGTTATTCCAAACAATTTAGGAATGTTAGGTGATTTATGCCCTTTATGGATTAAAACCCGACTCTGCGTCAACTACGTAATTTTCCATGGGAGTTTTGCCATGGATCCCCCACTGGCATGCCACAGTCCAGGTGTTAGTCCCCTTGAAACAACTTTTCCATCACTATTGTGGCCAGAAAGAGTCCCTGTGGGTTTTAAAATTTGCCTGCCTATTGAAGTCTATGGCGGTTCGCCCGGTTCGCCCGTTCGCGAACATTTGCGGAAGTTCGCGTTCGCCGTTCGCGAACATAAAATTTTATGTTCGCGACATCTCTATAGCCAATCTCCAGACAAGTGTTTCAGAGCCCCGCCCCCTTTTTAAGTCACGTGATTGAGGAGACTGGGAAGGAATTTATAGGCAACAAGGAGTGAGAACACTTAAGGAGAAAAGGGGAAAAAGAGGAACTGGACCTCCAGCCATCCATCCAGGGACAAAAAAAAAAAAAATTCCCAGCTCAACTTACCAGCCAGCCTGCAACAAACCGAATTGCCCTGTCTAAAAGTTCAGGTCAAAAACAGGGATTTCATTTTCACTTAAAAATGCATGCATTAGCTGCAGAGGCCGCAACAAGGCACCCCATTTTTTTCTGCAGTCGTAAATTTTGAGAGCCTCCATAGTAGGAACACATATATTATGGGATAGATTGAGAGCAGGTTTGCCTGGAGAGAGCCCACTCCTTCTTAAAGGCACAGGGGTGCACTGGACACCCAACAAATAGCACAATGGCAGCAAAGGTTTCCAGTGCACCCCCTCGCCAGATAACCAGCGGTACAAACAAACAGCAACTGCCCCAACCTATAACTGGCCTTAACAGCAAGGTGCACAAGGAAGGGTGAGGCATGTCAAACAAAAACAAAGAAAAATTCCCAGCTCAACTTACCAACCAGCCTGCAACAAATCGTATTGCCCTTTCTAACAGTTCACATGAAAAACAGTGGTTTTCGTTTGCCCACATTTGCAAATACATTCGTAAGTTGCAGAGACTGCAACAAGGCCCCCCAGTATTATCTTCAGTCCTGACTGTATACATTTTAAGAGAGAGCCTCCATAGTAGGAGCACATATATAGTAATGGATAGATTATGGGCAGGTTTTCTTGGAGGAAGTCCATTCCTCCTTAAAAGCACAGGGGCACACTAGTCACCAAGCAAATAGCATAATGGCAGCAATCCATGGGACCCGCCCACACTGAATACTACTGAATTGCTACAAGATCCAAAATACAAAAAAAAAAAAAACATAAACACATGAATACTTAGGAAAAGAAAATACAGATGTTGAATTACTATATTATATTATTATTATTAATCATGATCACAATAAAATTCACTTAATAAAAACAGAAATAGGAAATAGGAAGCAAAAAGCAGAGAACAGAAGCAACAGAAACAGAAAACAAAGAGGACAGAGAGCAACACTATGGAACAGTATGTACTTCTAAATCCTCATTGAGATCATTTGCCGCAAGTGTGTTTTAATATATAAATCCAATATGTCTCTTGGCTGCATAACTTTATGAACCTTTCATTATCTGGTAGGTTTGCCAGGGTGGTTTCTATGGCGAAAACATTCAAATCTTTGATGTTCTTATTGTGTTTCTGAGCAAAATGCTACAGAGGCGCACCTGGGATTAGCCTACGATGTTCAAAAAAACTTGCTTTTGGGGGGTTCATCTAATAGATATTTGTTATGAGTCTGTTTTACTAGATCTAGTGGATAGCCTTTTTTGCTGAATTTATTATTTGCTGTATGTAATCTTCTTCAGTTCTACTACAGTTTGAATTCAATCTCCAAAACTGCCCTGCTGGTATATTCCTCTTCCATTAAAGGGTAACAGCAACTACCAAAATGCAAATATGAGTTGCCTCTAGTTGATTGTTACAATGCTCTATAAAAGCCACAAGGGCTTCTATATCACTATCCCAAATGATGATGATATAATCTATATATCGCCCATACAAAACAAGATGTCTCACATATGTGTTATCCTTCCAAATGAAGAGCTCCTCCCAATATCCCATCATTAGGTTGGCAAAACATGGAGCATAATTGGCTCCCATGGCTGTGCTCTGTGCTTATAAAAAATAACTGGTCTAGAAAGGAAAATAGTTGTGCTCTAGACTAAAATCTGCACATTCCACAATAAATCTAGCTTGTTTATTATTTATAGATCCACTCTTCGCTAAGAAAAATTTGAGTGCATTTAAACCTACTGTATGGGGAATGGATGTATAGAGAGAACTTATTATTCGGGGAGGAAACTATATGACTATAAACCTAGATGCAAATGGTTTCCCATCTATACTGTAGTAGAATGTCAATAAGATGACTCAAATCCCTGATGTAGGAGGGCAGACCAGTGACAAAAGACTGCAAAAAGACAAAAAGACATCAATCTGCTGCAAGAGGCCGCTAGTCAAACCATCAGTACTGGGAATGATGGGTCTGCCAGAAGGGTTCACAAGACTCTTGTGGACCTTCGAGAGGTGGTAAAAATATGGTGTACTGCAGACCTCAGGTAGTAAAAATTCCATCTCTTTTTTGTTAATGATATTATCATGAAAGCTGCATCAATCATGAGGGCTAGCTCCAATTTAAAGTCAGCCAAAGGATCAACTGCCAGCTATAGGTAGGTTGCTCAGTCCACTAATAGCCAAAAAGCTTCTGTCAAAAAATCACTCCTATCTTGTATTATTAGGCTACCGCCTTTATCCATCGGCTTAATAACTATATCTTTGTTTTATCTAGTTTTCTCAAAGCTTAAACTCTTATATTTCTTCCAAGAAGATGTTTTGCACAGTTTTATTAGATGATTATAAGTGACATTATAAAATGCTTTAATGAAGGGCCCTCTTGAATTATGGGAGTAGAAAACAGACTTGGGTTTGAAATTAGTGTGCACAATATCAGGATTATATAATTCTTCTACCTGGTGAGAACTGACAAATAGGAACTAGTTGAGTATAGTAACCATATTGTCTTTCTCATCTATCATAGAAAGGGTAGTATTATCTAAATCCACCACGGGAGAATCGCTGATCTCTTCCTTCTGTGTATGGGCATCGGAGAAATTTATCATAAGGGTTAAATTCCTTATAAATTAATGAAGGTCCTTAAAGGCATTTGGACCTGTATTTGGGTCAGAGTTGAGCCCTTTCTTCAATAAGGACCGCTCCTGTGGAGAGAGTATGTTTAGAAAAACTAAATATTTTTATGGTGCTAACTCCGGAGGACTGTCCTTCCAGTCCTTTTTGTGTATTAGTGCACTTACATCCACCTCTTCTTCCTCTCAAGGTTTTTTTCGCTTTTCTTTTGGAGCGCTGGACAGAGTGATCTCTAAAAAATATCCTCATTAGAAGAAGCAGCCACTGGGAAGGCAACTATGACTGCCTCATTATTCCCATTGGGACTAGTATCCACACACTTGTACTTCCATGGCGTCCCCTGGTGTGTTATGGGCTCTCTCTCTCCCTGGCCAGGAGATCCATCGAGCCATCCACCTTGGGATTTCTCTGCATAAATGCACGAATAACTACATTATACGACTGGATCATTCTTCTGATTAATTTGCCAGTTCCTAACCAAGTGGTTTCAATAATGTGACTTTTTATCTATATGATCCTCTGAATTTTACTCTCAGGACTTTGATTTTGTTTTTCAACTCTGACAATTTGTTTATTTGCCTTTGGGTAAATTTGACATGTTCTGTGACTGAGTGTACATGGGCTGTTTCAAAACTGTGTATGCAGTGTCAGTGCTTTTCTCATGCAGGAATCTGCAGATTGCAACTAATTTACGGTTTTCTGTGACTGCGAAACATGATCTATGGTTGGACAATTTAAAGTGTTATTAAACCCACAACAGTAAAATGAGTCTGTATATGCAGTAAAGCATGCTTGTTCTACTCACTGTGGAACCTAAGGCATTATTCCCCTGCATTGTGTAAAAAGGCTGCTAGATCCTGTCTTCTATGATCCTCCCCTTCCACTGTCCCCCAATCTATCCCATTAAAAAAACAGAGCCTTTGGAGTCAATCTGCACATGCTCAGTTTGGTGTGTATTGCTAGAGAGTTTTTTTTTTTTTCTTGGGAGGGTGATCAGCACAGGGTCAATAAGCACTGTTCAGACAGAGGGTCAGGGGTCCTGCAGCCTCATAGGACAGTCAGAGTAGAATGAAAAATCCTTTAAGAAGCTCTACCCAGACACTGATAAAAGTCACAAGACTGCTATCTACTGCTGATGAGATAAGGTATTTGGCAGTTTATACTTACTAAATGAATTACAGGGTCCTGGGTTTATTAACACTTTAATCAAATAGAATATTTTTTATTTTAATTATATATTTAATAGTTAGTGTGTGTGTCTAGTGGAAATTTCATTGCAAGAATGTTAAGATGTAACTCCATCTTTGAATTTGGCTCCCTTCCTAAAGCGGAACTCTTTCAATCAACATTAATTCTTTTTAATCATCCCTATGCAGCTAGCATTATTAAAAAATAGGTATTTTATGTTTACTTGCTTTAAACTTTTTTTTTTTTTTAATTTCTTCAGTTGTTTTATGGTTTCTGGTCTAGACCAAAAAGATGTCATACATCCCAGGAGTCCTATTTGGAATTTA